>NC_064250.1:57009943-57659943 GCF_003254725.2 Canis lupus dingo
CCTACTTCTTTCTCTACCTTACAAAGCCAGCCTTCCATTAACAATCTTGATGATAGTTTTTGATATGGAAACTGTTTGTTTAATCAACATCTTACAAAGGGTGAAGGATTCATCTTTATAAATCTTATTCAGCATATTAATCCGTAACAAATTATTGAGGTAGAACAAGTGCTTTCTAAGCAAATACAACTTGATGACAGTTCTAGCCACCTAACTTCCAAACATTTACTCCACAACTAAGGAGATAATAAATTCACGAGGGAGTACAAATCATCATGCTTCTACTTTTCTCTCCTCTATCACGGAGTTTACAGGATTATTTTTTTATACTGTAGAAACTATTTTTTTTCCTGATGTAAGTCAGAAAATATTTTTTTTTTCCTGGTTTAAGTCAGAATTCAATTGCATAGAATGGAATGAAATTCTGAGTTCTCTTTCTCAAAACAACAATCAAATTGGTCTTTTTTTGATGGGAAAGTCTGAGAGAGCTGCTTCATTTATTTTTCTTCTTCCTGCCCCAGAGTAGAATACGAAGCCTTTCAGGTATCACTCTTATAAATAACAGTAAACATAATATAATGCTCAATTTAAGTAACCATCTTGTCTCAACTTCCTGCTACAATTACCCATTTATTTTTAAGTCTCCCAGACTAAATAAATAAGTCCTTGTAATAAACCACCTCAAATCTTTTCTTTTCTTTTTTTTTTCTTTCTGGTCAAGTGGAATTAAATTGAAATATATAGAAGGAGGACACTATAAAAGACTATTAGAAGTTCACAGTTGGGAAAAAAAATGTCAGAAGTCATCTAATATAATCTTCAACTAGATTTATGGATCCTTTCTAAAAACTCTTAAGTTTGTTGAGGGTAAAGGTCCCTGCCATCTATTTTATTTTGTGTGCCCCCACAGGCATGAAGTCCACCAATTCACACACAATGGGCTCTCAATAAATATTCCTGACAATTGTTGAAATATATAATGTATAACCTTGTTGGACCCAAGCTGTCAGTGCCTATTGGCGAATATAAATTATTTCCTGCGTTGAATATCCACCTTTGTAAACCTTAAATAATGCAATGTTGATGCTCAAAACCAAGAGTGGAAGCTCCTTCTCAGAATTTACTAGATCATGGAGGGTGTAACTCAAGAACACTAATGTTACTTTAATGTAGCAGTCTGGGCGTTAATATGATATATTTCTGCTATTAAAGTTTAAGAGGTTTTAGAAGAAAAGGTTTTAGCACAGGGTAGAAGACATTTTACAACATCTGGTTTGGCATTTCAAGAAATATTCCCTAGAAAGTCCTGTAGTCCACTCATGAAAAATGAGAGAAAAATGTCTTTTTTTCTGACCGCTACTAAAAGAGAAGCTTCTTATAAAGCTAAACTTACCTGTCTCTCTGTCAACTTTTCAACATCAAAATGCACAGAACAGCAAAAAGAAACTGAGGGACGGGCATCTGGGTGGCTCAGGGGGTGAGTGTCTGCTTTACTCAGGTCATGTCTGGGTGGGAAGGGGTACTGAGATGGAGTCCAGCATTGGGATCCCTGCAGGGAGCCTGCTTCTCCTTCTGCTTATGTCTCTTGCTCTCTCTGTGTCTTTCATGAATAAATACATAAAATCTTAAAAAAAAAAAAAAAAGAAAAGAAAAAACTGAAGGAAATGAAATGATGTTTAAAGAAATACAAATGAAAAAGATGGACTCAGGACAAATGTCTCTCACCACAAAATAAAAATAAAAATGGAATAGCACACTTATTCTAGTCCATGCACAGAAACTGCTCTTGGAAACAGCACAGCCCATGACAAACACAAAAATCTTCAGAAAGCTCTAGGACACAGACCCCAGCCTCTTGACCCGGAAATGTGATAAACCGGGACACACTCATGTCAAGCGAGCATGGTGATCAGTGACCACATCTGTTAGAGATTCAACATCATGTGTGAGATTATAGCTCCTTAAGGGCAAGATTCTCATCAGAGCAATATTTGCATTACTAAGGCAATCAGCAGAAAGTAAATACTAAATAAACGTTTGTGACTGCATTGATAGAATACTTGTTTTTTTCATTCAGATGGTTTTTTTTTTTTGATGTTTGTTTGCTTCTTTATCTCCCTTATACTCCAATGAAAATTAGATTACTAGAATCTAAGATTTTCCCTACAATGTAGATGAAGAGTTCTATTATAGAATTAAATATATTAATAACTTGCAGTGATTTGTATTAGAGAAACAGAATAGAATAGTAGTTAATTCCATGAGTCCAGAATTCAATAGGCACTTTTTGCTTAAGCAAATTACCTGGGACAACTGTCATCTTCCTGAGCTTCAGTCTCCTCATCTGTAAATTTAGAGAAGAGAATACGGACTCTCTCATGTTTGTTATGAAGATTAAAACACATAATGCATATGAGTGTTTAGCATTTTGATTGATCTTTTTTTTTTTTTCTTTGAGAGAGAGAGAGAAAAGAGAAGCAGAGGAGGAAAGACAGCATCCTAAGCAGGCTCTAGAGCCTGACTCGGGGCTCCATGTTGGGACTCAGATCATGAGCTGAGCTGAAACCAAAATTCCAACACTCAACTGACTGAGTCACCCAGGCACCCCTGACTTACTCATTTTTAAGAGCAAAACAAAGATTAACTAGCAGCATTATTGTTGTTAAAATTAAGTGAGATATGCCTTTGAATTGTGTTCTCTAAATAGGGTAGTATGTTAGATATGTTTGCAACTATTTATGCTATTTTGGAAAATAATAATTTTGGAAAAAATTAGTTGACTTTGATCATATGTGAGATTTTTTTTTTTAAGATTTTATTTATTTATTCATGAGAGACACAGAGAAAGTGAGGCAGAGACACAGGCAGAGGGAGAAGCAGACCCCATGCAGGGAGCCTGAAGTGGGACTCCATCCCAGGTCTCCAGGATCACACCCTGGGCTGAAGGCAGAGCCAAAACACTGAGCCACCCAGGCTGCCCATATGTGAGACTTTATTATTTTTTTTTAATTTCTCAGTGTTTGTTGTCAGCTTAATATCAAAACAAAATAATTGCAAAAAAATTGCAGCTAACAATTTTTTTTCTAATGGGGATATTCTAGTGATTATACTGGTATAATGTTAAATAGTCAAAATTGTTTAAACATTGGAGGATATGGTTCCATGTGTGTCACTTCCACCTTCTTTCATGATCTCAGCTTTTTACTCATTGTAGAATGAGTGCAGCAGCATTTACTCCACAAAACACATAGGGTAGTTTTGAAGATTGAAACACATCATATGTATGAAGTTACTCTGAAAATATAAAACATCTTAAGCATATAGTTTTCTATTATTAATAAAAATAAATTTGTTATTATCTGTCATTAATTTATGATGCATAAACATTTCTCTGTCCAAAGGAGACAATTCACTAGGACTGCCTCTTTGTCCTTTTATTCCCTCAACAAGTCTTTTATTGATCAATTTGTATATGAAATGCATAATTATACTATGCAGATTATATGTGCTATGAGGTATTAAATGCAAATAAAATAGCTGCAAAGAAAATTTAGAAAATTATATGCTATAAAATTATAAAAATGGATGACATAGACTTTACACAGATGTGGCTAGATATACGCTTTACATTATGAAGTATACAGAGTGCAATCTCTTTTATATAAGCACATATCCACATGAGAAGTTCCGGAAGAATAGAGGCCAAGTTTCAACAGTGATTATTTTTAGATTCAGGGTTATGGAGAATTTTCCTACGCACGAAGAACAAAATTATATCCCCATTCCTTTTTATAATTAGGCTGAACTATAATCAGAAAAAATACGAAATATGGGCTCCATAAATATATTTGTGAGAACTTTTTAAGCTACAAAACCTTATGTTCAAAGATAAGAAAAGTCCATTATGAAAAAAAGTTAGTAGCAGAACTGCTTGGTTTCAAGTAGAGCTGAGAAGCGTGGGGTTTAGTTGTCTGATCCAACTTCTGCTTGCATTTCAGAGAGAAGCTGGGCTCTGGGCTCTGAAGGATGCATTTGGAAACCATGGAAGGGAGTTGCTTCTACACAACATGCTGAATTCCTTACATTATTCTCTAAAAGGAAACTAAAGATCACTCTTTGTTTAGGATCACTCTATTTACTAAAAAAAATAGGTAACAACATAAGGTTATATTCAAAGTTTAGGTAAAATGAGAACACCCTCTCATATTCGTATGACCTTTTGAAATTTGGAAAGAATGGTTTCACAAACATGTCATATTGAACTTATAAGAAACCGATAAAGAAGATGAACTTTTTATAATAAAAGAAAAAAGTTGTTTGCTTATTTCTTTTTTTCATGACCATTAAGTGGTAAGAGCTGAACACAAATAGAAGCCTTTATTTTTGAACCCTAAGTAATTCTTAATAAGGCATACAGTCATCCTGTTCTTGGTGTTTTAAAGTGTGGGGCTTTTTATGTTGTCACAACCCTTGAGGTTGCTCATTTAGGGTCAAAGGCCAAGGATACTAAGTGTCCTACAACGTGCCAAAGAGTCCCACGTAATGAATATTTTTCCCAACAAAATTTCAATAGCAATGTTTCCATTGTTGTTGAAAAATAACCTCACTATATTGCCATGGTCTAGATTTTCTCAAAATATGTCGCCGAGTGGCTTTGTGGGATTTGTAGAAGAGTTTGCTGTATGTAGAACTGAAAATATCACATGTTCTTTCTGATTCATCTTCTGCTTCTGATATTTCTGTACAGGAAATAGGGAGGAGGAAAAGAAGGAAGAGAGGAAGGAAAGGAGAAAGAAAGGGAGGGAGGGAGGGAAGAAGGGAAGCGAGAGAGGAAGAAAGGGGAAAAGGAGAATGATGAGAGGGAGAACAGAAGGAAGGGAGAGTGGGATAGAGAGAAATAAGTTGAACTTAATCAAACATAAAATAAGGAAATTGGGGCAGCCTGGGTGGCTCAGCAGTTTAGTGCCGCCTCCAGCCCAGGGTGAGATCCTGGAGACCCTGGATCCAGTCCCATGTTGGGTTCCTGCATGGAGCCTACTTCTCCCTCTGTCTGTGTCTCTGCCTCTCTCTCTCTCTCTCTCTATGTGTGTGTGTCTCTCATGAATAAATAAATAAAATAAAATAAATAAAATAAAATAAAATAAAGGAAAGGAAATTGACTCACATTTCATTCAACTGAAAGAATGACTCTGTCCATCCTTTATATCCTCTTTCCCACTATTAGTGATACCCTTTGTTAATTGAAAAGTCACCGGCCTGGAAGTCAATGTGTTGGAGGCCCAACTTCACCATTAAATGTTCAGGCAACTCGTTTATTAGGAATTCCTAAAATAAGAAATGAGATGGAAGATTGACTAAAAAAATGTTTAAAATCTTTATTTGTCTCTTCAATACTCATTTACTTGTTCTTGCCTCATGGAAAGTGGCATCTCTCAATTGTCTATTATCTTGACTTTTTCCGCCCACAGGCTTTCAAAAGTTCTTACTTAACTACGAAGAAGAGCCCAGTCAACATCGAGAGGAAGGGGCACAGATGATATTTACCCTACACTTTGACTTTAATTTCTACCAGTTTCTGAAACTTTTTAATAAAGTATATGGAAATCCCATTCACAGCATTAACACACTGCCTTGTATCCAAAACTTATGCATAAATATTTTTCTGATGTAAATTAATTCAGACTAAAAGGTTCCAAAGAGAAGGTACACCTCAAAAAATTCTATTTTTATATCAACTATTAGTGTTGAAAATTTATCTGACATTCTATAAAAAGTCAGTAATTGTTTTTACATTGGTATATTGGATGGGTTTTTCAAAAATTGGATTTATGCATAATAATTACTTGCATTAATCAAACTCTTTGCCAAAATACTTTCTGACAAAGTATAAAATGTCTTTGGTCACATTTTTATTTTATTCTTTTAAAAACAGGCAAACCCTTAGATTTACCTTTCTTTCCATTGCCTCTCTGTTAAAATTATATGTAAGGAAATGCAGGATTTGTTTTATGATTAACTACCAATCCAACCATAAGCATCTCTTTATCTCATCCTACTGGCCTCACCTTACTTCAACCTGCTGAGCATTTCCTGCAATCTGTTTTATTTATCATGTACAATTGGCAAATGAGATGACTAATTGCTGTTTGCATTAATTACTTTTCCATCTGTGTTTCCTTTCAGAGAAGAAGAAACAGCAAAGGCAGGTAATTAAGACGAACTATGGCCCATTACCTCTTGAGTACTCAGTTTCCTTTCTAGTCCACATGCTCTTTGCCAACAGGAATGTATGGGAGAAGAACACCTTGAGAGTAGTTTAATCAAATCCTGGTCAGGTAAACTGTTACTCTGGTTCTTGGTCCCAGTTTATTTTAAGCAGGCAGTTGTTAGGTTTAGATATGGGAATCGGTGTAGGTAAATATCTATTAAACAATTAAAGTATATCATATAATATATAAAGTGATATACATAAATAAAAATATAATTGTATATTACATGTATACATAATATGTTATTACTCATTTTAATAGTTTTCCTTTGAGGAAAATACATTTCGAATTAAAATTAAAGTACAGATTTGAATTTAGTAAAACAGTGGAAGGAATAACCACCTATATTTATAGTTTCTTAATCTACACGCGAGCCACTCAGCCTTCTTGGAAAGGGTATGTGTATGTATGTGTGTTCATATGTGGGTGTGGGTATGAGTGTGTAGTTCTAGAGACACAAAGAATTGGCTGAAGTAGAATAATGTTTTTAATCATTAATTTCCCCTCTTAGAAAACAAACAAAAAACCAGTCATACAGATCAATTATAAACATTATAATAAAATTTTAAATGATCAAAAAAAAAAAAAAAAAAAGCTTTCTTCAACCTTCCTCTATTTACTTCAGAATAACAGCTGCTTAATTAAATGTGATATGTACCTTCCAGAACTTTTTGTTTTACCTAGTGAGATAATAGATGAGTGGGTAGACAGCTACATGCATATACCTCTCTGTATACATGCATGTTCATATTGTTGTTAAAATCTAATTAAATTTGTAGTCTGACAGAATTTTATTTCTCGACTCACAGAATCCAGAGCAGATGCTCCAGACAAACCATGAGATACCTCTTGACAAGCCAGAGAAGGAAAGCATCAAGTATATGGTTTGGACTCTCACTGAGGGGGTCTAATGGGGACCTGGAGGAAGCTGGGATCAGTTCTGGACTGGCTGAGATTTCTGAGGGTAGGAGAGGTGAGATTTACCAGGGGTTGGAAGCTGTCAGAGGTGGGAGGGGTTAGCCATCAGGTATCCCCAATAGCAGATGGGGGTAGTAAACCATACCAGATGCATCAGTGCAAAGAAGCAGCGTCATTCAGAGTGTCTCTGAGGCACGATCCAGCTGCTGCATGACTTTGGAAGAAAAACTGTTTGCTGGTAACTTGGTGACTGACTGGATCTGCATCTGTTTTTCCACCTAGACTGATGAACAGCAGGACTGCTTTTCTCTGTTTCATCCAAGCAGATTTGCACCACTGCTTCACAGATTTTTACTCTTGTGTGATATATGCTTTAAAACGCAAAGTATACTATATGAATTTTCATTTACAAAATAAAAAATTAGGTTATCTTATACATATCTTGTGTAATTTGCTTTTTACATTTAGCAATCTGAATTAACTCTTCTAAATCTGTATATAAATGGTTATGGATGTTATTTTTAATGGCTCTATAATAGGTGTCATTTTATATTTTAAATCACTTTGATATAAATATATATGTAATAATAATTACATATAAATACAACACAAACACATATACATATATCCTTAAACACTTGAGCAAATTTTTTTCAGTTATAGATTTCTACAAATAAATTGTTAAGTAAAAGGATATATTTTTTTTCAAATTTGGATTATGATTACCCTCTAAAAGTGTTGTATTATAATATCCCCACAACATATATATGGGGGTGACTCTTTCCCCACATACATACCAGTGTTAGATTTCATAAATCCTTTAATTTTGGGCAATATGACAGGAGAAATTGGCATTTCGTTATTATGATTTGGATTGCTGATCATTAAAACTGTAGCATGTTTTCAAGTTTATTATGCAATTATTTGCATGTTTTCTTACGTTACGTGTCTTTTGTATCCCATTGAAGAAACTTGAATTGCACAGAAAGAGTTGCAGTAGCATCATTATTACTCAGGCAGTAGAGGAATGTAAATGTTCAAGTAAGAGGACCTCAGATCAAATACTGCAATTCTGCTTCTGTGCTTTGCCTTTCACTGATCATAATCTATAAATGAGGCCAGGGGCAGTGCTTTTGAGGCTTGATTTCACCAATGACTTGTGGTACAAATTCAGTTCTTCCATTTCAGAGTGGACTCGTTACAAATTGTCTTTATATAAAAGGAAGCCACATGACCAAATGATATTAGAAATTAAATTTCTCTAGTGGTGAACTATTTTCATTATTTTAATTGTGGATTCTATTTAGTGTATAATTTTATTGGGAACCATCCTAAAGACCTAATAGGAAGTTCTAAAGATCTAAACAAAGCCATTTCATTAAAAAAAAAATGTGTTAAAAGTTTCTTTCTTTTTTTTTTTTTTTTTTTTGTTAAAAGTTTCGAAGCAAACTATTAGCCATGGTTTTCCTTGTGTTTTTTTTTTATGGCTTTAGATGATCTCTTCTTTCTCCCATATGTTAATTCATATCAAAACATCTAAAACACTCAGACATATGTAGCAAGTACTCTCCTAACAAAGATGAATTAAACAAAAATCTGCTTTGTAGAGGTAAGAATCTTTCCCTCGTGGACCTTATGATTGAGAATGATTATTGTCAGATAGTTTCTATCTCATTAATTCCCGATTTTTCACATTTCATCTAAACCAACTTTTAGCATATGACTTATTACTTTTAATTTATATTTCCCCCAAGTAATATATTTCAACTCACTTGTTATTTGAGCTTTTTATTTGATTCAAATTTATTGAACTCAGTAAGTTATAAATAATATTGCAAAATAAGACCTAACTCAACTCATTGTGTCAGAACTCCATGTGTCTGCCATTCCAGGCTATGTATGTGCAGGATTCCTTAAAAGTTTGTGTTTCCAGACTTTGCTTTGAGTTGGTATACTACCTCATTTAAACCTTAGATGACCTTGTTAACCTTGCAATAGCTAAAACTTTTAAATTAATTAATTAATTTGATAATTGTGATTGATAATTATCTGCATCAATAAAGAGAATAGATATCCAAGGATATATCTACCTCTCAAAGAGCCTGCACTCTAGTGGCAAGACATTCAACTAAGAATATGTAAAAGTTAAATATTTAAACAAGAGCATTTATTGAAGTGATGTAGTGGCAAGTTAGTAAGGCTGATCAAAAGTGGGAGGAGATAGCTGTGAGCTGGTGAAATTAAGGAGGAACCATGATTTTCCTGTGCTGGACCTTGAGTAGAAGAGCATCAGAAGAACGAAATATATGAGGCACTCATTTATGGAAAAAAAAAGGATATCAGAAAGAGAGACAGAACGTAAAGACTGCTAACTCTGGGAAACGAACTAGGGGTGGTAGAAGGGGAGGAGGGCGGGGGGTGGGAGTGAATGGGTGACGGGCACTGGGTGTTATTCTGTATGTTAGTAAATTGAACACCAATAAAAAATAAATTAAAAAAAAAGAAAAAAAAGGAGATATATTGAAGTATATTGATCATAGTCAAGTAATTAACTTTATGATCTAATAGAAAAATAGTGGGACAGCCTGGGTGGCTCAGAGGTTTAACGCTGCCTTCAGCCCAGGGTGTGATCCTGGAGACCCCGAATCAAATCCCATGTCAGGCTCCCTGAATGGATCCTGCCTCTCCCTTTGCCTGTATCTCTGCATCTCTCTGTCTCTCATGAGTAAATAAATAAGTTCTTTAAAAAAAAAAAGAAAAAGAAAAAGAAAAATAGTATTATTGGTGTTAGGGAAACCTGAGTATCAACCAAGGATTCTTCTCTTATTAGCTATGTGACATGAAAAGAAACAAACAAAACTTTTTAACATCCTTATTTTAATTTAAATACTTTATTTATTCATAAGACAGAGACAGAGACATAGGCAGAGGGAGAAGCAGGCTCCCTGTGAGGAGCCCAATGTGGGACTCGATCCTAGGACCCAGGATGACTATCTGAGCTAAAGGACAGATGCTCAATCACTGAGCCACCCAGGTGCCCCACTTTTTAATAGCTTTAATCTCTGTTTTCACATGTGATAAAAAGGAGATTTAAAACACATATTTGGATATGGCGTCCCCATATACTGCTGATGGGAGCATAAGTGAGCACAACTGTTTTAGAAAATCATTTGGCAATATCTGCTAAAGCTGAATATTTGCACATCATCTGAGCTAGCTGATCATCCGATAAGTGCACACTCAAAATTATGCTTTTAGGGGTGCCTGGGTGGCTCAATTGGTTGGACATCTAACCTGATTTTGGTTCAGGTCATGATCTCAGGATCCTGGGATCCAGCCCTGCCTTGGGCTCTGTGCTCAGTGGGGAGTCTGCTTGGGGACTTTCTCCCTCTGCCTGTCTGCCCCCAAACATACTGTCTGCCTCTGTCTCTCTCTTTCTCAAATAAATAAATATTTATTAAAAAGGAAAAGAAATACTTCTGTATGTTCACTAAGAGACACATAACAAGAATGCACATACTAGTACTGTCCATAATAACTAAAAACTGAGAACAATTGAAAGGTATCAACAACAGAATAGGTAACTAAATTGTGGTAGATTCATACAATAAAATATTACACAGCAATGGGAATGGATGAACTATATCATGAGCCACAGTATACAGAATCATGGATTAAACTCACAAATACAATGTTAAACAAAAGAAGCCAGATGCAAAAGTACATATAATGTGAAACCATGTAAGCAAAGTAGACAAAAGCTCCTTATAGTGTTAGAAATTGGGACTGTGTTTACCTCAAAGGTGTGAGTTATGGGTACAATTAGTAGGGACCTGAGCAATCTTGCAAGATTTGAGTAATGTTCTGATACCTGCTCTGGGTGCTGAAAGCATTGATGTGTAAATCTTGTAAATGATCATTAAATTATACTTAGTGATCATGTACATTTCAGGTTGCATATTAACTAAAATTTACACGAAAAGTATTTATATCTGAATCTATTCTGACAATGTGTAGCAAGAATTTTAGCTATTGTTATTTTTAATGTATTTCCCTTAAAAAAAAAAAAGATGCAGTTATTTTAGAGAGAGAGGGAAGGTGGGTGGAGAAAGGGGCAGAGGGAGACAATCTTTCAAGCAGACTACTCACTGAGCGTGGAGCCCAGCACAGGGCGTGATCTAATCCCACGACCCATGAGATCATGACCTGAGCTAAAACCAAGAGTCAGATGCTCAACCAACTGAACCACCCAGGCACAATTATTATTATTATTATTATTATCATCATCATCATCATTATCATCATCATCATTTTAACAACAGAATAGGTAACCACATTGTGGTAGATTCATACAATGAAATATTACAGAGCAATGGAAATGGATGAACTATGTTATGAGCCACAGTATACAGAATCATGGATTAACCTCACAAATACACCTTTCCTAATAGGGTATACAGGAAGGAGAGGATTAGTTAAAGGAAAAATGGTTCAGCAAATCCTTGAAAACTAGACATGCAACTAAGCATTCTTAGGCATTTATCCCAGAGAAATAAAGAATAAGGTTCACACCAAAACCTTTATAAAGTATTTATTTATATTGGATTTATCTATTAGAGTCCAACACAGCAAACAGAGACAGTCCAACTCTCTTTTAATAAATAAATATACAAGCAGTAAATAAATAATAAGCAGTGGTGCAACCATACGACACAATACCACCCAGTAATAAAAAGGAAGGAATTATTGATGTACACAACAACTTGGATGAATTTCAAGAGAATTCTTTGCTGATGGAAGTAGGGAATCAATCTCAAAAGGGCATATACAATAGGAATCTATTTGTAGAACATCCTTAAAATGACAAGATTATAACAATGAACAGACTAATGGTTTCCAAGAGTTAGAGAAGGGGCAAAGAGGTCCACAAGGAGGAGGATGTTGTAATAGAAGGTTAATGTGAAGGATCTTTGGAGTGATAGGACTGTTTCATATTTTGACAGTGGTGGTAGGTACATAAATCTACACATGTGATAAAATTGTTCAGAAGCAAATATACACACACCAATGAGTACAAGGCAGGCAAAATCTGAATTAGATCAGTGGATTGTATCAAAGGTGAATCCTGGTTGCACTATTATACTACTCTCAAAAGGGGTATGTTCCCATTGAGGGAAACTGAATAAAGTGTTCATGAGATCTCTCTATATTCTTTCTTAGGGCAGCCTGTGGATTGGTGTTTTCCTCAGAGTAAAAAGTTTAATTAACTTTTTGATAGTAGGAGAATGACAATATGCCAGATCTTGTCAGAAACCAAAAAAAAAAAAAAAAAATCGAAAAACAAAGACAAGAATTTCAATGGGCAAGATCCCTCATTCAATACAAGTCTATAAATGGGTAACTGGTCAGGACGTTGGTAATGTATGACCATTAATATTATATTTGTATGCTATTAGAAAACCTAAAGAAGAATATGTATTTGTTTATATGAGTACGGGTGTGTGTGCATTGGGGGGTCAGTTATTAAGAGAGCCAAAAGGGAACACAATAAAATACGCTTTGTGGACTTGCAGCCCAACCAGGAGAATGAATACACTGCCCAGCCAACATAAATGTGTCTAGGTCACCTGTTATATGTATTCCTTTTGTGGGAAAAACACTTTAAGTCCGCTTGCTTTTTCTTTTAAATGTCATCTGTAATGTTTATATACATAATGACTCATCTTATAGAAAAAGCAGAATAAACTAGTTTTATATTTCTGGAAGTAAAGCTACTGCTTTTTTTTTTCAGAAGTCATATTCCCCACTCCATTAGTGTACTAGGGCAACACATAATGACTTTCTACAGAGTACAGTATATAAAAGGAGTAAAAGGTATAAAAAGTGGAGAAATCTGACAAACACTTTCAGCCAGGTGGTCAAGATTGACCTCTATAGTGTTAAGACATGGTAATAGTATCTATCCTTGATATGATGTGGTGAAAATAACACTTCGCCTCTGCAGTCTTCCTCACAAAACCAATAAACTCAATATAATCGTTACAAAAACATCATACAAATCCAGTTCATTCTACAGAATACCTGATCGGTACTTCTCCAAACTCTCCAGGTCATCGGAAAGCAAGCGGGGGCTAAGGAGGCCTGATACTAACTGTAGTATATAGCATCATGGATGGGATTTTTGGAAAAGAAAAAGGAGATTAGACAAAAACTAAGGAAATATGGGGGGAAAGTATAAACTCCAGTTAGCAGTATGTCAATATCAGTTCATCCACCATGATGAATACAGAGTACTAATTTCATTTTTTTTTACAGTACTAATTTCAAATGTTAACAGGGGAACCAGATGATGGGTATATGCGACCCCTCCGTATCATCTGTGCAATCATTATGCAAGTCTAAAGCTGTTCTCAAATCAAAAGCTTGAGTAAAAAATAATGTTGTGATGAAGACCTTATTTAAAATAAATAGTTTTTTCAGGATTCTTCATTTCCTTAATAAAAATTGTTAAAAAGAATATCACATGATCTAGAGCTCTAAACTTCTCATATCACTTGATAACACACTAACCAATTATTTTCCAAGAGTTTGTGCTTCCTAGACCTGTACTGCCATGCAGGGGGTGTGGATGCCTTATCGCCACACCAACCGTGAGTATTTTTTTTAGAAGGAACAACAACAAACAACTGCTCTGCTCTCCTTAACTGGCAAAAGAAATAATACATCGATTTTATTATTGTTTCATGTCTTATCAGTCAGGGTAGTCATGTATTGAAATACATTTTTGACATTCATATTTTATAATCTATAAACCCCTGTTTTTTTTTTCCCCCAAGTTCTTATTGTTTTATTTAAAAGCCTCTGCAAACATATTAAGGCTATTAACCTTTATTATATTTGTTGCAAGTTTTTCCATATTTAACTTCTATGATATTTTTGAAGTACAATAACCTTAAATTTGTGGATGAGGTAACTTATAGAACTTCTCTTTTGTGACTTCTGATATTTTTGTAAAATCACACCTTCTCCTAAGTCAGGTAAATTTCCACCTATCTTGTTTTAGTCATTTTAATGTCATTTATTACATTTTCTCTGTAATTTATATTTGTGTATGATTTATAGAACTTGTAATTAAAGTAGTTAGCAAATTAGTGTTATTTTTAAATAATTTTTTCCTACTGAATCTACCTCCCGGTTTGTTATAAATTCATATGTTTGTCTATTTTGTGAATATTTTATTTGGTAGATCTGTGTTTTTTGTTCCAATACTAAAATGCTTTAATTGTTATAGTTTTATTAAAAATGTTTCTGACTGGTTATAAATAATTTAATTGAATGTAAACTAGCTTTTATACTTAAAATGTTTCTTCACAACTCTCAATGATTGTTTTTCTAAATGAGTCACAAATTCATATTGTCAAGTTCAGAAAAAGTCACACTATGATTTTTACTAGATTTGCATAAAATCTAAAAAGGGAAGAATTGGCTTATCATATTTAATTTTCCCATCTGTGGACTTGGTATTTTCTCCACTTTTAAACCTTCTTTTGCATCTCTCAGCAAAAAAAATATTCAGATTCGTTCAGTTCAGAAGAGTTATTATTACAATGACTTCCAAACATTTTTGTTTTTGCTCCTGTTATGAATGGAAACTTTTCCCATAGTATGTTGACTATCTGATAATATTATTAGTTACATAAGACATCCATCAAGTTTTATATGTTTATTAGTTGTGTAAATAAAATCAAATTTATATCTTAGTTCTAATAGCTTGATTCTGTTGGATTTTTCAGGAAGAAGTTCTTGTTAAATACAAATAATGATAGTTTTATATTTTCTCTGATATTGGTTAATATAATAAATATTATTTCAGTTTCCTGCTTTATCGCATTACCAGGCAGGCCATAAAAATATTAAACGTTAGTGGGCATCCTTTGTCTGAACCTAACGGGATTGCTGCTATATTTTCAAAATAATGAATGATTCTGTTTATTGACTTTAGTCATTTTATCAAAATGCTTTTGGCTTTTTTCTCTATCCTGGAAATATGGTCAAACATGGGAATCTCATGGAATGTTAAAGTTTTAAAGTGTGTATTTTTGAAACTATCAATCTAGTGTCATCAAAGGGCTTACAGTTTCTTGGTCACATTTTGCCTGCCTCAGTATGTTTAACCTTTTTTTTTTCTATCTAGGACATTCTTTCCTGGTTAGTTTCTACACTCCTTCAAAACTATCCTGTGAGTTACCTCCTCCAAAAAGCTTTAAGAGATAGTTTTCCTCACCTAACCTGAGACTAGAGCACTCCCTGCATGGGCTGAAATACCTTATAGACAGATCAAACACTGTAATTAGCACACAACTCTGAAATTGTACATCTGCTTCTAAACTATAGCCTGTTCAGCTTGATATTATTCAACTACCTATTTCCAAGCACAACCACAGTGCGAGGCAAAAGATAATTAAATTGTTTCTAGAGAAAAATGGTATCCTAATGATATCTTCAAATTCTGAACGTGAGTCATAGATATTATGTTCCATTTTTATGCATTTCCACTTTAATAATTGTAATGTATTGCTCTTTAGCTAAGTTGTATCCCAAGTTTTTGTATTAATGAAAGAAGTTTCTATTAGATTAATATTTTTTACAACATGCTAAGGGCTTTGGAAAAAATAAAACCTCCTGACAAACCAATAAAGCAAATAATAGGACTTTTTTAATATTCTACATATACATGAAATCATAAAGTATTTGTCTTTCTTTATATGACTTATTTAACTTACATAATTTCCTTAAATTCCATTCATTCTGTCATAGATGGCACAATTTTCTTCTTTCTCATGATTGAATACTATTCCATTGTGTGTTTGTGCATAACATTTTCTTTACCCATTCATCTATCAATAAACACTTAGGTAATGTGTGTTTGTCTATTGTAAATAATGCCACAGTAAACATGAAGGTGCAAATACCTTTTTGGGCTAGTGTTTACATTTCCTTTGGGTAAACACCCAGAAGTGGAATTGCTAGATCATACGATAGTTCTATTTTGAATTCTTCTAGGAATTTCATACTATTTTCCATAGTGGCTGCACCAATTTGCATTCACACCAACAGTGTGCAAGAGTTCTCTTTCCTCCACATCCTTACCAACACTTGCCATTTCTTGTCTCTTGGATAATAGCCATTCTGACAGGTGTGGGGTGCTCTCTCATGGTGGTTTTGATTTGCATTTCTCTGATGATTAGTGATGTTAAGTGTCTCTTCATGTACCTGTCAGTCATCTACATGTCTTCTTTGGAAACAAGTCTATTCAGATCTTCTGCGCATTTTTTAACCAGATTTTTGTTGTTGTTGATAAACAGTATGATTTTGATTTTATTGATATGGAAATAGGGCTCAAAAGGTGCTTGTGTGTTGGAGAGCTTGGAGTTGAAGCCGGGATTTTTTCTGATGTCAATGATGATTGTAGAACCGTTCTCTGCTCTGCTGTACATTCTTCCACTGTAGTAAGGCAAATTTCACTACCAAGAAAATAACTGTTTGGGGTTCATTGTATAAACTAGGACAGAGATGACACCCCAGAGTGAAGTCTAGAGAAATCCTTTTATGTCACTAGGATGTGAGAATGCCCAAGTGAAGGACCAAAAAATGCATGGTACAGGTATTCTTTGGAATCATATAAAAACTGTCATCTACTGTAGATGAAAAAAAATCATCTACAAAGAATTGAAAAAAGTATTATGCCCCCTTTTCAGTCAAAAAGCTGAAATAACATTAAGTTGGGTTTATTTGAGATTTACCACACAAAGACTTTTTTATGCATGAGGCTAAACTACTGGCTCAGATAATTTAAAATAATTTCTATTTTTAAAGTTTAACTTTTAACAGTTTTTTAAAGATTTTATTTATTTGATTAAGAGAGAGAAAGAGAGAGAGTATGCACAAGTAGGAGAGGGGCAGAGGGAGAGGGAGAGGGAGAGACAGATTCCCCATGGAGCAGGGAGCCTGACAGAGGGGCTCAATCCCAGGACCCTGAGACTGTAACCTGAGCCGAAGACGCTTAACCGACTGAGCCACCCAGGTGGTCCTATCTTTTAACCTTAAATAGGTGCATGATTATTGAATTGGATTTAATTTTACTGTCTTTTTAGAACACAAGCTAGAATTTTTTTAAGATTTTGTTTATTTATTCATGAGAGACACAGAGAGAGAGGCTGAGACACAGGCAGAGAGAGGACTTGATCCCAGGACCCCGGGATCACTACCTGAGCCAAAGGCAGATGTTCAACCACTGAGCTACCCAGATACCCCTATGAATTTTTATTAGACCTTTTAAAACCACTACTCCAGCTTTGAGAGATCACAGAATTGTCCCGAAATCACTCAGAATTGACATAATACTGGAGTTTGGGATGATGTCACACAGAGGAAAATTGTCCCCTCAACCAATCATACTTTGGTTTTTGGTCTAAATTCTGATCTTCATATTTTGGTAGTCTCAATTTAATCTTCTTTCTTTTCTGTAACCTGTTTTAAGAACAAATTGGATGGTCTGTCAGTAAATTGATCAACTTGAAAATCCTGAAATGCCACTATTTTTCAAATTTGCTTCATCTTTCCATTTTTAATTTGTTACTGAATGACTTTTCCCCACTAACTCCCTCTAGCACTTCCTAGGCAAAGGACAGAACTTTGTTCGAATTTTAAATTTTTGCTCAGCTATTTTATTCCACCCACTCTTTGTAAAAAAAAATGTGAATAATACTGCTCATGAGACATTTCACAACATCTTATCTCTAGCATAGGATGTTCTTCTGTGTTGCATTGTGCTATCTTTCCTATACTTCCCTTCTACACTCCAATTGCATCAAAGATTCTACTGTCTCACTTGTTTGTTATCCTTGACCTGGCAGAGAAGCTTCTCAGAAACAAAAGATCTGTCCTGCTGCACCAGATTCATACTCAGTCCCAAAGAGCTTTGTCTCTCTTAATGGAGCTAAATGATGATGTTTATCTTAGGGAAAACAAGGCTCAGGGAATGTAAGATAGCTTCAAATATGTAGAAAGCTGTCATACCAGAGTTAGATGGCTCATTCCATTATTCTGGAGAGCCAATCTAAATGTAATTTACAGGGGGGAAATTTTTGTTTGATGACCTGGAAGAACAATATGAACTATAAAAAAATACAATGTGCTGCCTCTGGAAATACCCTTTGTCATCACTGAAGTTTTCAGCCCACTTACAAACACTACTTTTCAGAGATCCTTGAATTTAAGGAACAGATGAGCCCCAACACAGCTTCCACCCAGCTCTTATTTCTGCCTGTCTGTGCTCTTCTCTCATTTTATTTAACTATAGATCAGATCTCTCCGTGTAGTAGAGAATATGGCAGCTGCAAGCTGAGGCATGACAACAATCATGTGGATGGACTGTTTCATTTTTCCCCAGTCTCCATATTTCTCTCCAGGTAAAAGCATCTGTCTCTGCTTGGCTCTTGTGCTCACTTCTTGAACCAGCTGCTATTGTTGGTGGGTGGGGTAGTACTGTTGGGTGAGACTGTTCCACACCTGTCACTGGGGAGGAGAGTGTGAGGTCATGTTTAAGAGGCTCCCAGGAGCATAGCTCATGGAAGGAGAATGCCACACAGATAAAACCACCACAGACCAAAAGAGAAAGAGCAGAATAATAACACTTCTACACAGATCTGAAAGATTGCCATTGAAAATAATGTTCCCTAAGCACTACTAAGTAATCGTTTTTTGGGACCATCACAATAATTCAAGAGCATTATTAGCGTCTGATTTCAAATGATTATAATATTTGCCCTAAACATTTCAGGTCTGAAAATGAATTCTTATCTCTTTTTTTTAAGATTTTATTCATTTATTCATGAGAGACACTGAGAGAGAAAAAGAGGCAGAGACACAGGCAGAGGGAGAAGCAGTCTCCATGCAGGGATCCTGATGCGGCACTCGATCCCAGGACTCCAGGATCATGCCTTGGGCCGAAGGCAGGCGCCAAACTGCTGAGCCACCCAAGGGTCCCCATTTTTTTTTTTATCTAAACTTATTTTAAAGTTGCTTTCAAGTTTTTACTTCCGTGTGTCATGCCCGTGCTGGATGTAGGCCTAAAACTGAGAGCCTTTCCCCCAAGTGATGAGTTTCTGCTTTGCTCACTGTCACCAGCCCTGGGCCAAAATAGGAAAAACAATATGCAAGCCATCTGATTATTTTGGTTTTCTCCACTAGGAAATATAACACTTTGCTTTCAAATTAACAAATGATTAATCAAGACACAACATTGTGTGTGAGAGTGTAGGGTTTGGCTAACATCTACTAGCTTGAGAATTGGATAGATTACAGTGTGAGAAAGCTTGACTTGCAGGTCCCAGGCTTTCTGGTAAATGGCCAGGTTGAGAGAAGGACAAAGTGGTTGAGAAAACTAGAAAGAAAACTGTGAGAAGTATCCAGCATGGCAGTTCTTGATGGATGAGTTGTTTTTCTTAATTTTAATTTTTCTAGCAGACTGTTAAAGGCAGACTTTTTAATAAAGTTTCTATTAGCATTTGCTGAAATGTGCCAACAGTTGTATTTAAGGAATACAAGAGAGCTACCAAATCTGTTAATAGTTTCAAAGGTATCAAGGAAATATTAGCCATATGGAATGGGGGTGGATTTCTTTATTTTTAATGATTGAAATAATGTCAGCAAAATACAGGAATTTTTATGAACATAGAAAGCCAGTTACACAAGAAACATAATTTGTTTACTGCTTTTGGATCCATGTCCTAATATAAGAAACTGTTATGTATTAAAATAATATCTTTTACTTGGCAATAGTTAAATATATAAACCCTCCTAGAGTTTTTTTTTTTTTTTTCTTGCTATTCACTAAGAATTTTATACTCCTGGGTTTGTTCAAGTGGGGCCTGGATGGAGTGGAATGGAATAAGTACGATGTCCATGGAGATAGGCATCATTATTTATTTGTCTACATAAAACAATTTCCAACAATTAGTAATTTATCCTTATGAAAGGTAGAACTTGCAAGATGCAACTGATATTGGAGGAAAAGTTTTTTATTGTTATTATAGAAGGTACAGAAAAGTCATGTAGGATTCTGTTTATATAAGCAATATTTTCGTAAAATTCTATTTTTTTCCAAGTAATAGAGTCAATATCCTTCAGGTATGATGAGATTCCCACAGGGGCTTCAGTGCTCCACTTTCTTGTAGGGGTGAGCCACTAAAAATGTCTTTATAACACTGTCAAGAGAAGGCCTTACACAAAACCTTATAAATGGTTTGTCTCTTGATGTTTTATACTGATGTGACCTCAGTTACCCAAAGCTTCACCCTTCTATTGCAGGGTAACTCGTAAGTCTCTAGAGATGTAGTTTTTGTGAATTCAGTACATACTTTATGCCAAAGCTGCCAAACACAGTTTCAGTGATCCTAGTGTTCTGTTCTACTGGCATGAGTGTGAAAAAAAGCTTGACTCATGCCCTTTGAAATGTGGAGGGTTCGGGAGTATAGATTGGTTCATGTCAGACCCTTTGACCTGTAGCTGACCTTAGCCTGGTCAGACTTTGTATAACCCAAGGTATAATACCTGTGGATGGGCAATGGTGACACAAAAACCTATGTTCTTTCTTTTTATATATTCCGTTTGATGTTTAAAAGTTTTGATATCCTCTACCATTAATAAGGAAGCACGAGATTGCCCATCATAGGAAATTCCTAACAAGCTGGAAAAAAGATCCCTAACATTGATACACAAACTAAATTCACTTGAATATTTTGTTGTCTAGCACACTGAATTCAGACTAGTAAGCAGAGTATTTATAGCACCATGAAAATGTTTCTAGTATCTTAGGCTAACTGCAGACACCTACACACATACACATACACACACACACACACACACACACACACACAGAGTTTTACAGTATCTACTTCTTTCCCTTCGATCTTTTTCACTCAACATTATATTGGTGAATACTATTCATATTATCATATATACTTGTAGTTAGTTCATTCTTTATGATTTACACTATTTTATTTTATAAAAATATACATATCACATATTACTGTTGATGAGCGATTGGGGTGTTTGCAGTTTGTGCTGCTTGTACATTTTCTCGGTAAGATGGGTGCACGTCTCTGTTGGGCATACACTTCAGAGTGGAATTGCTGGGTTTTAGCATGCAGCATATTTTCAGCATTAGGGAATCTTCTCTAAATGGGCCACCAGAACCAGGAAGTCTTCTGTATTAGATGGTTTAGCAGAAGTCCCAGGGTGGCTAAGTTACTGTGTCTCAGTCCCCTACCCAAAGTAGCATATGCATCTGATAATTGCAGAAACAGCCCTAGGATCAAGAGTCACATGCTCTACCAACTGAACCATCTAAGCACTCTGTATTTCTTTACTTATTTATTATCCATTCCACCCTATAGAAATGGGGGTTACTGGGATCCCTGGGTGGCTCAGCGGTTTGATGCCTGTCCTTGGCCCAGGGCACGATCCTGGGGTCCCGGGATCGAGTCCTGCGTCGGGCTCCCAGCATGAAGCCTGCTTCTCTCTCCTCCTGTGTCTCTGCCTCTCTCTCTCTATGTCTATCATAAACAAATAAATAAATCTTAAAAAAAAAAAGAAATGGGAGTTACTGACTTATGTACAGTGTGCCAGCACTTACAAGTGTGCCAGGCATACTTAGTGACTAGTTTAATATTACAATGGATATATAACAAGCATTTACATATTATTGAAGTTCAGTTGAGAAACAATGTTGTATTAGTTTCAGGTGTACAACATAGTGATCCAAGGAGTTTATGTGTCATGGTACGCTCACTAGCATGTGTAGCTATCATAAAACATTATCACAACACTATTTACCATGTTTCCTCTACTGTATCTTTTATCCCCATGGCATTTATTCCATAACTGGAAACCTGCATTTCCACTTCCCTTCACCTGTTTTGTCCAACCCCCACTCCCTCTCCCCTGGTAAGCATTGAATGAGTAAATGTACTATATAGCCCCATATCTGTATTTTTCACAAACCCTTGGATTTCATCCTCAAACAAAGTTTGGGTAGGAAGGAATGGGATTCATATAGTTGACTTTTTCTAAAAGAAAATGAGCAATGGTCCATTCTTTCCAAGGTCCCTACTGAGTGCTTGAATTATGAATCTGATATAGGAATGTCTTGTTTAACATTAAAATATTAATTATTAAGTTAGTTATTTTTGCCTAATACTTACTCAGATAGCATATTATTGAAATCTGTCAGGCATTCCAAGTGTGAGGAAATACTTCCTTCTTACACTAGGCACAGGCATTTCACATGAAGATCTTGTCCTAAGGCACTGGAAGGACCATTCAATGTGGCAGAAACTCCCTCAACACTAAACTGCCTCATGCCCTACTATATGTCTGCCTATTGCCCCAAATCACTGGGTAACATGGGAGGTGGAATGTGTGTTCTTCAATGAGAGACAGAGATTTATGGGACCCTAAAGGACTGATCATTTCCCTCCGTCACTGAAGAAAGTAATGGAATAATCCTTTCTTCCTTCCTTCCTTCCTTCCTTCATTTCTTTCTTTCTTTTCTTTCTTTCTTTCTTTCTTTCTTTCTTTCTTTCTTTCTTTCTTTCTTTCTTTTCTTTCTTTCTTCTTTCTTTCTTTCTTTCTTTCTTTCTTTCTTTCTTTCTTTCTTTCTTTCTTTCTTTTCTTTTTTCTTCTTTCTTCTTTCCTTTCCTGCCTTCCTTCCTTCCTTCCCTTCCTTCCTTCCTTCACTTCCTTCCTTCCCCCTCCCCCTCCCCTCCCTCCCTCCTTTCCTTCCTTCCTTCCTTCCTTCCTTCCTTCCTTCCTTCCATCCTTCCTTCCTTTTTTTTTTCAAGAAAACTTTATACTCAATGTGGGGCTTGACCTCACAACCTGAGATTGAAAGTCCCATTTACTATCAACTGAGCCAGCCAGGCACCCTGAAATAACCAATTTTTGGTGGCATGGTGTAACTGATCTCCCTGAAGCTGGTCAGCAGAGGCTATGAAAACTTGATAAACAACAATAAAGAGAAGGGGGTGGGAATAACAGTTTAGGGAGGGTGCTGAAATCATCTTTCTATGTAAAGCATTATGCATCTAGTTGGGTCTCCTTTAGAATATAGTGGGTTGCAAATAACATTTATAAATACCAATTTCAGCAGTACTATATTATTCCATTAAATTGTCTATATTTTAGGGGGCCCTGCATGGCTCAGTCAGTTAAGGGGTTGCCTTCAGCTCAGGTCATGATCTTAGGATCCTGAGATCGAGCCCTGCGTCAGGCTACCTGCTCAGTGTGAAGTCTATTTTTCCCTCTCCCTCTGTCCTTTCCTCCCCAACTCATGCACACACACACACAGACACACACAGTCTCTCTCTCTCTCTCTCTCAAATAAATAAATAAATAATATTTAAAAGAAATTCACCTCTATTTTATAATACGGCAATGTATCTTCAACTTCACATTCCAACGAATAAAGTAAGGCCAAAATAATTTTAGTTTTCTGTGTTTCTCCGAATAAAAGAACAATAAAACAAGATAAAAATAATTCACCAAATTAATATTTGGTTGTCAAATTATTTTCAGTTTAGCTTTAAAAAAATTACTTTAAGTTGCCCTGTTATATAAAGTGTTTATTAATTCTATTTCTCATTGAACTAATAGTACTTTCTCTTTAATATTTTCAATAATACTAAATTTGTATGGCATCTAAATATTTGATGGTAATATAATCTTCCATACATATTGGAAATTTTGAATTTTCAAGATTCATTCAAGCATTTAAATATTACTGAACACCCCTAAGTGCTTGATATTGTATTGAGATTTACAAAGATAACACCTGATTTCTACACTCAAGTGGTGGGAAAAAGACACTACATAATTTACAAGACAGTGGGAGAGACTCATGTTAAGGTGTGAATAAAGTAACATTAAAATAATTATAATGAATGGAAATAACAGAGAAAGCTTCACAAATAAGGTGATACTTGAGTGAGTTCTAAAGACAGAATAGAATTTTTCTGTACGATAAATGTTTAGAAGGATATTTCAAGTTGAGGATTAAGACATGGATTCCTGAAAGAGAAAGGCTTATACATGGAACCCAAAGTGGCTAATATGGCTCAAAATGCATGGGTGCATGGTGGCAGATGAGATTCAAACAGTAAGTAATGACCAGGCTAGGAAGGGTCCTAAATGCCAAACAGATGAATTTAAATTTTGTTCAGTAAACAAGGAGAAATAACTGATGGGTTTTCAAGCAGGAGTTACATATCATTTTTAGGAGCAAAAATAAAACTTTGAGTGTTAAATGAAGACTGGCTCATAGGAAGGGGGAATAATGCAAGGAGAAAATTCAGTTGCTGAGAGCAGCTCTTCAGATGAGAGAAAATAAAGACCAGTCTGTATATGGTCAGGCCACAAAATGTCCTGCCAGAAAACTTGTTATTCACAGAGTTAGCTAAATTTATATTCTGAGGCAAACAATTGAATGTTTCTGGAAAATGTGTATTCCCATCCTTCCCATCCCAACATTGCTATAGGACTTACATTGCACAGCTCATGCTGTCAGGTGGACCCACTAGCCCGAGAGTTCTCTCCAACCACCAAATACCTTAGACCAAGAGTGCTCATGCATTATCATGTATCAGAATCATGTGGAGGAGTCATCATACCACAGGTTACTTGGCCACACACACAGAATTCCTGATTCAGTAGGTCTGGAGTGGGGCCTAGTAATTTGTCTCATTAGCAAATATCCTGGTAATGCTGATGCTGTTAGTCTGGGGACCACATTTTGAGAACCACCAATAGACAGACTTCTAAAGAATGGGAAGGTATAAATTAAGGAAAGAAAGAAAAAATCATATGTTTCAGGAAAAATATAGGAATGTGTTAAAAGGATATTCTTTAAAGACTTTTTAATAGGAGAGTCAAATAATGACATAGAATAAAAATCCAAAAATAGAGGCTAAATTAATAAAAATATGTATAGCTGGGCAATATATAGTCATCAAAAATAATGTATAATAATATTTCAAGAAAAAGAAAGTGATAGGTTATAAACTAGGATAGAAACCATGGTTTCTCTGAAATAAAAATCTCTCTCTGCTTGTATACAGTACATATATAGAAACAGGATAGAACAAAGGACTAGAAAGATGTCCCAAAATGTTAGCAACTGTGGTCATTTCTGAGTAGAGGAATTTATGAGTTTTATTTATCTTCTTTTGACTTCATATGTATTTTCTTAGTATGTCAATAAATACAATTAATTTTCAGCTCACATGGCTATCTTTAATATTGATTCAAGGTATGCATTTAGGTTTATATAAAAGATAAATAACTGACATCAGTATCACTAACTCAGCAGGAAATAGAAAAGGCATTTTGATTGATCAAATTTTGCCCCAAATGAGCAGCTATATAGCTGTGCTCTTGCCAATTTAGGGACACAGAAAGACCTGATATAATGTGGAACCTTCTTTGAGTTTAACTGACCTTCCATCCAGGAAGCAGGATGAAATCCCAAGGGAAGACCTTTGGACAGATCCTCACAACTAAGTATATACTTGACCGTCCTAGGTCCCGTTGTTAATATCCAGAGGAAACGCTCCAGGAAGGGGTCAAGGCCAGGAAACAAGAAACTAGTCTTATTGAAGGAAAAGAGATAGAGGCATGGCAGAAAGAGGATGGGGCAAGCAAAGAAATCCAGGGGGAGATTTAAGGTTCTTATGGCATTTCAAATTATGTTAGCTTTACTTTCACACAGAATTGAATTTAGCTGCCTAAAATGAATCTACTCTTTCTTTCCTTTTTTTTTTCTTTCAAAATAGTATTAAATTTATTTCAGCAGGCTGTCTGAGCTATTCAGTTTTGTTATGAGCTGATGAAAATCCATCATCAGCCAATGACAGACCCTGCCTTTCCCTCACTCCAATTTAAGGCCTGAGTACAAGTAGCTAAAACATTCATGTCAAAAGTCAGGTGTGTCAAAGGCAAGTCTTCCTCCACTAAGATTAAAATTTCGCCTCTATTCCTACAGCCCAGAGTCACCCATCAAGAAATTCACTTTCTTGTCACCTTTCCAAGTGAAGAGCCATTCATTCTGTCAGAAAGGTGTGTTAATGTCCCCGAAGCCAGACACAATCTGGCTCTGATCTCATCTGTCCCCACAGGCTAATCAGAACAAGACTTGATCTGAACTTGACCAGAAGGCCATAGAGAGAAGTGATTGTTGCTATGGCTCATCCCCTGAACTGTGCCTTTCCTTCTATGCAGTTGAGATTTTAGCAGGAATTTTCAAAAAATCTACATCCTTTTACTCCTCTCCACTGTCACCATATGGCACTAGAGTCTGCTCTACTGGAATCTAACAAAATGCAGTGTTTGGTACTTGCCTTGAAAAGCCTGGGGTGAATAGAAATGCTGATATTTGTTTCCCAGCCAGTGTCCACTGTATCTGAGTCCTTGGAGATAGGAACAGAGAAGCTGGAGTTCGGAAGAACCCCTCGGGTGATCCTGATGAAAATTCTGAATACCACTGATAAGATGGTTAAGTGTCTGAGTATCCAATCTCCATATGTCTGTGACTTCCTGATGTTTGGGAATATCACTCTTTCAGGACCTATTTCCTCATCTATAAAATCAAGATAATAATACCTAAATTCATGCTGTAATTGTGGGATTCAACTATACGTAAACCACTCAAGCACAGAGCAAGTCAATAACTGTTAGTTATTATTACTTACTGTGATGATAATATTATTTATGTATGTGGAAGCTTGGTGAAGAAATGATGGATTTTAGAGTAAAACTGAATTTAAATTTTACCTTTTATACATGTGGCTTGCAAGTGACTTGGACAAATCCTTTTTAAAAAGAGTATTGAAGGCAGCCCAGGTGGCTCAGCGGTTTAGTGCCGCCTTCAGCCCAGGGCATGATCCTGGAGTCCCTGGATCAAGTCCCACGTCGGGCTTCCTGCATGGAACCTGCTTCTCCCTCTGCCTGTGTCTCTGCCTCTGTGTGTGTGTGTGTGTGTGTCTCATGAATAAATAAATAAATAAATCTTAAAAAAATAAAAATAAAAGGAGTATTGATTGAGTGCCTAACCATATGGCAGGTACTATTATAAATCCTTGGCAGATATTGGTGAATGAAATAAAGAAGTTGATTACTCTCACAGCGATTCCTATCTAGCAGGGGAAACAAGTAACTAACAAAACACATGTAGAGATACATGTACATGTACATGTATAATTTTAGATATTGACAAACCTATGGAGAAAATAAATCAGATATTTGAATAGAAAGTACTAAAATTGGGGTGCCTGAGTGGGTCACTCAGTTAAGCATCCAGCTCTTGGTTTCAGCTCAGCTTATGAACTCTTGGGCCCTGGAATCAGCCCTGAGTTGGGCTCTGTGCTCAATGGGGAGTCTGCTGGAGATTCTTTCCCTCTTCCTCTGCCCCTCCTCCCTGCTTACTTATGCTCTCTCTCTGTAAAATAAATAAATAAATAAGTACATAAGTACATAAGTAAATAAGTAAGTAAATAAATAAATAAGAGAAAGAAGAAAGGAAGAGAAAGAAGGAAAGAAAGAAAAGAAGAAAGAAAGAAAGAAGAAAGAAAGAAAGAAAGAAAGAAAGAAGAAAGAAAGAAGAAAGAAAGAAAGAAAGAAAGAAAGAAAGAAAAAAAGACAGTTCTAGAAGTAGGTGGGAGATAACTTTGGAAGGTCACATCTGAGCAGATCCTAATGAGAAGAAAGACACAGACACATGGAAGAAGATATTTAGTACATATATTCGACACAGCTTATTACAGATGATGCTAACTTTGACCACTTGGTTAAAGTAATATCTGTCAGGTTTCTGCTGAAAAAGTCCTATTTCCCCCCTGCCAGTATTTCATTCTATAGAAGTAAGTGACTAGGTTCAGCTCACTTCTAGCAATGTAAAACTAGGGGAAAAAACCTCATTCCAATGGCAAAGAACAGGCAAGAACAGTTCAACAAGAAAAGGATTGAGTGTAAATGTATAGAACAAAATTCCTATCTTGAATTATGCTTTGGATGATCTTAAATTTATAGAAGATAAACATTTAACTGCATGATCCGCATAAAGTCCCAGACAAGCTACTTCCTGATCTTGTTGAGGCTTGTTAAAGTAGAAATCCTTGTCATTCTTAAGTCTTCTTTATTTTTTTCCCATCAATTCATGTGAAATGATATGTTTTTTTCTGCTCAGCACTTACTTAGGACATAGTTGGACAAACCACAAATATGGTCTTTGCCACAGGTGCATTGCTCCAGATGTCACCTGCATGACTAGCAGAAACCAGGGGAAACAGGCCGACAGTTAAGAAAACTGGAGTAAAACTCACATAAACCAAAATCTAATTCATGAATGTGCTTCCACCTGTTCTTTCATTCTAATTCAGCCCTACAATTTTGAAAAATTCTGAATAGCATTTTCCCCCAACTATTGAAATATGTTTTAAAACTACTGAATCAATGGTTCTCAAACCTTAGAGTAGATTAAATTTTGCTGGAGGACCTCTTTAAAGCACAGGTTGCTATGGCATGGCCCAGTCATTGAATCAGAAGCATTGGGGTAGGGACCAAGAATTTTGATTTCTAGTAAGTTCGCAGGTGATGTTGCTGTTGCTGATACAAGGACTATTTCAGGATAACCGTTGTTTTAGATAACTCACTGGATTCTCAGTCTTTTTATTTAAGAAACAAAAGTGAAAATTCTGATTTTGGTGTTTTAGTGAGTTTAAGTTTTCACAGGTTATAGTTTTAAAAAAGATATATGTGAGGGTGCCTGGGTGGCATAGTGGGCTGAGCATCCAGTTCTTGGTTTTGGCTTGGGTGGCGATGTTGAATGGTGGAATGGAGCCCTGATATGGCTCCATGCTCAGTGTGGAGAGGATTCTGCTTGAGATTCTCTCTCCCTCTGCTCCTCATGCTCTGTGCTCCCTCTCCCTCTCTCTCTCTCTCTCTCTAATATAAATAAATAAATAAATCTTTACAAGTAAAAATAAAAAAGATATATGTGATTGGTTGATGTTTGGAAATAAGGGTCGTAAAATTTCAAAAGCCCCCCTCTCAATTTGGGACAATTCTTGGGATCAACCCGGTGTCTGAGTTCACCGTGCGTTTAGCTAGGGCTTAGGTTGTGATGACACATTACCCCAAAATATGACACCTGGGCCTACCAAATGTTTTAAACAGAAGGAGTTTGAGAAGATGGCAGAAACAGAATGGTCCCTATAATCTCTTCCTCCCTTCATCCTTTTCCCCTGAAACAGGTTATAAAACTCTCCTATAAGATCTGCCCTCCCTCTAAAGACAAACAGATAACAAGCAGTTTCCAAACAGGCCTACCTCAGTTTCCCCCAGTTTACTACCATTACCTCATGTTCACCACCTGTCATATCTCCCCAGGATCATGAACCCTTAATCAAATTTAACATAAAATTTAACAGCAATCTGGGGTGGATTTTTTGGGTTTTGTTTGTTTGTTTTTTGTTTTTGTTTAGGCTCTTTATTTTGTAAAGAAGTCTCCTGTGTCATGTAAAACTGAAGTAAATTTGCATGTTTTTCTCCTGCAAGCCTATTTCTGTCAGTTTCTTTCTTTCTCTCTTTAGTTAGTTAGTTAGTTAGTTAGTTAGTTAGTTAGTTAGTTAGTTTTTTCTGTCAGTTTAAATTTCAGATCCATCCCAGGACTCTAGAAAGTGTGAACAAAGTAAGGTTTCTCCTTCTCTCCAATTGCAATTGTTTTCAAGTTCCACCTCTGTCTCTGCCCCCTCCTGCCTCTCTTCACTCCCCCAGATGTGTTGGTCTGCAGAGTTCTCCCCTATATGCTTTCTGCATGGAAATGTTTGCCTCAGCCTAGGGATGAAAACATGCCAACACTTGAATGGGTGGGTGGTGACAGTATTATGTGTGTTTGTTGGTTGGTGTTTCAGATAGCACAAACAGGCACTGAATTCTTGCAACCCTGACAAGGAACAATTGTTTCAATCAAATACTACATAAATTCATGGGCATAGATCATCCTACTTTGACTCAAAACAGGCTAAGTTGGAATTCTTAGATGGTGGTATTATTTTCACCCGTATTATATATCATGGTAAAACACAATAAATTTCACATATTACTATAAACCACTTCCCTCCACTGCTGGCTTTATTCTGTATAAAGATTTGGTCAGTTTAATAATAGTTCTCTTTAATTAAAAAGAAATTTTATAGAAAAATTTTAGATAATATAATAGGCAAATCAATTGATTTTTTAAAATATGAAAAACATTTTAATGTTCTAAACACCTGAAGCTATGTAGAAGCCTCTCCCCCTACTACATATATTTGACTATTCATTTGGTTGGAGTTTCTGTTTTTAATCACGCTGATATTTATAATTTGCCTTTCAAAGACACTTTGGTCCATTAAAAATGCTGTTTTCTATGCCAGTTAATGTGACCTGTATGTGACCACAAACCTCCCCAGAGAAGAAACTGACCTCTGCTGTTCTTTCTTTCTCATTTTTTCCCTGAAAGCAGGTGTCACATCTGTCACTACTTGGCCACAGTAGACTGTGCTAATTAACTTATGAATTATGTTCATGTGCATTGCTTCTCTCCTGTGAGGAGGCCTATTTGTTTGTTATGTTACATCAGAACAGGGTTAAAGAGGGCCACCAATTTTGCATAAACACTGACCTAAATGTTTGGACACTGGAAAGCATGTACTGTTTCTTTGTATTCCCCACTGTGCTTTTCTGTAACTGTGGGTCCATGTGCACTCGTTGATTGATCTGAATAGTCAAGGGAGATATCTTTGTACACATTGGTGGTGCAGTTGAGGAGCAAAAGAGGTTAGCTGCAAGACCACAGGAAAATTACTGAAGATTTGGAGAACAAAAATTTGACGGTATCTCTTTTTCCCATTGCCACCAAAATGTTACTGCCCCGTGACCCATTCTTTAACTCTTGGCTTTGCATTGGCCAGCAGTGAACTGGCTGAAACAAATACCTTTCATGAATGTTTAGGATGTGAGAATAATAACTAGTTTTCCTCTTCATATGGACATATTTGAAGCATAAAAATTCCATTCTTTAAGAAGGCATAGCCATGGAATGAAGGGCCTAAGACACACAATGGGGAAAAAATACAATTAGACTTTTGCTGCACTCTAAAGAAAGCAACAACAACAATGCGGTGATCTTGATGTACCACTTGCACTAACCAAATCCAGGCAATATTGCAACAATAATCAGCCAAAATGTGAAGGTTCAAATAGCCTGCCTAATTCCATTTAGATTTAATTATAATTTATTGGAGAATCAACTATTTTCCTGCCCAGGTATGTTTCAATGCTTGTTGCATTAATCTTTTAAGAAAGGATTAACAAATGTAAATAGAAGTAGTCACCAAGGATAATTTCGAAAGACTAGTTGTTGTATTTGACAAGATTCTAAAGTTGTGTATCAAATATAACCTTCAAACCTAGTGATAATAAGATATAAAAGTCATTAATATAATTCCCCTTATTTATAGAAAATTCTTATTTATGGTGTACCACATAAAAAAAGAAAAAAAGTTCATGGAACGTAGTAGAATGTGGTCTGAGATGGGCCAGAAACCAGATACACAAACAAAGATGAATCATCCAGCTCTCTAAGCCACTAAAACTTCATTTCAAAATTGGGAAGAATAATAGCTACTCTAAATTCATTGACTTATTTTGAGAAATTAATGTAATAGAACATTTGAAATATGGGCTAGGTCTATGGAACTATACTAACACAAGTCTCAAATAATTTACTAATATGCTTTTATGTAAAACTATAAAACTAGAGAATTTGATCACCTACCAAAATATACATTTTATAAATTTTTACATTAAGATATTTCTTACATACATGAAACTCACATGGTGAGTTTGTGGTAAATGAGGCAGTAAGGTTTGATCTTCAATGGTAACTAAATAATTGAAATTGACTTTATTACAGAAATTACATAAACCAGCATGCTCTAAGTATTTTCAGTCATTTTGATGACTTCAAAAAGTATAATATTGAATATGTGTACCCACAAAATAAAATGAATACATTATTTTTCCAATGATCAGGTTCACAACAAATCGCAAACATCCATAGAGCTGTATGTACTTTTTCTGCAACCTGTGAGTCTATAATTATTTCAAGATACAAAGTCTTAAAAATAAAGCAAAAACAAAAGTAAAAACTCAAGTATCTAAAAGAGAGTGCCATCTTGAAGATGAGTATAAACCAGTGAAATTGTAAATTGTCAAATATTTTAAGGAGGTACACACACGTATATATGATATTCAGTAACTTTTAAAAAGTGTGGATGTGTTTTGGAACTTCTTTCTATTAGAATCTAGAATGATGATATTACCAGGTTATCAAGGGACACTTCCAGGAATGGGGCATCAAATTAAGCTAATTTGTCCAATGGAATGTAAGCAAACTTTTGAAAGGAATAGTTCATGTTTATTTTATTTAGTTGTAACAAATTTCATCTGGGTGAATCCTTGAGATTTAGAGGCAAAGGGAAAATAAGTACTCTTGTTCCTTTATCCTTTTTTTCCCTTAAAATATCTATTCCTGTAGTTGTACAATCTTTATTATCGTGATAGGATTAATGTGAAAGGTGATTACTATGATCTTCATGAGGAAATGTGATATTTGTGATACTTGAGGATAGAAGAAAGCCTTAGTTTAGTAGTAGTTAGTTTTGGAACCATTCCTAATATAAGATGTTTGATATGACTGGTCTTACTGTTTTATTGTTTGGCCTGAAAAATAAAGGAAATACCCAGTACTCACCCATTATAAAGTATGGTGTTAGCTCCTTTAGGCTCATGATTGAATCATTTTTGTTGCTATCTTATTACCATTGTTATTATTGTTAAGTTTGAACAAAATCAAGGTATATGGTCACCCTACTTTTTGATCATTAAAACTTGGTTTTGCCACCCTTTGCTCATCTTCCATATTGAAGACATTACAAAGGGTAGCTAGAGATGGAAAATCCAGAGAAAGAGCTATATAGGAGCAAATTGGAATCCACAAACAGCAAGGCTAAAAGATATGTTTCCCATGAACCAGATATAAAACAGATCTAGGTAGTTGGCATCCAACCCTAACAGAAGATAGGTAGCAGCTGAAAATGCATGGCTGCTAGAGGGGGCACTTAAAATGGGCTAGGCAGAAAATGTCTTTCTGTGTCAAAAGAACACCAATAAGAAGATCCTCTGAAGATATATCAGCAACCCACAAAAGTGTCCACCACAAGTATGTTTACACCATCGGTGCTCTAACACACGTGACATTTTCTGCACCTTCCCTCATTTCTAACTACCCTCTCCCTGATCCTGTGGCATCCTAAAGCAGAAACAGGAAGTGAAAAAAGAGATGAAATGAGGGAAGAGAGGCAGCCAACTATGCATCTGCATGTAGTCTCAATTTCCGAGGATGAAGCTGGCTCAGCCCAACGATAGTTAAATAGAAGGCACTCCATAAATACAAATATAATGCATTCATCTTCCTTTCCTTTTTCCTCTCATTTTTCCTCTGTTTCTTTTTTCTTTCATCTTATAGCTATGCTTACTCTATCACTTTCCAAAATCAATGTTATTTTTCTCAATCTCATTATTTTTCTCCTTTGATGGAGGGAGGCACTTGAGCGGTATCATTGAGTCCTCTTACAGTATCAGTACCTGTCAATCTGCCTATCTAAATATCTGGATAAATTTTAGGAAGACAGGAGATTTTATGAGAAGACTGAGCTTCAATGAGAAGCACTGAGTCCAGGAAAAAAAGAGATTTTTGGAATGGAAGTTACCAAAAGAAAGAATGGGTCAGAAGCTGCATAGAATCAGGCAGACTTAAAACCTGGCTTTTCAATAAACTGGTTTTATCTTATTATGAACAATTTTTAACCTATTTTGGCCTTAGCTTCTACCTCCCATGCTATTGTGGGACTTAAAAGGTGCTTATAAATGAACAGCACAGCTACTGGTTGGGGAAGCATTCCATGCATCTCTGTCAGCCTGATTATCACTGACACTGTCTATATCTTCAGAATTCAAATAACAATGGTATACTCTTGAGGGAGAAGAGGAAATGTATGCTTTGTAAGTTAATATTTATCCCTGGGTGGCTCAGTTGGTTAAGCATCTGACTCTTGATTTTGGTCCAGGTCATGATCTCATGGGTCCTAGGATCCAGCCAGCATGGGGCTCTGTGCTAAGTGGGAAGTCTGCTTCAGGATTCTTTTCCTCTACCCCACTCTCACTCATGTGCATGTGCATGTAGATGCTGTCTCTCTTTCTCTCTATCTAAAGTAAATAAATAAATATTTAAAATATATTTATGAAGCTCAACAGATACTAAAAGCTACTGGAGGAATGCATAAGAGATGATATTTTAGAAGAATCTGTTCACCCTGTGGTTGTGTTACTGCAAGGTAGAGGAGCACTCTTTATATATATAAAATACAAAATTATATATTTATAAAAATGTATATATTTTATTTATTTATTTAAAATGTATACATTTTAAAGATTTTATTTATTTATTTATTTATTTACTTATTTATTTATTTATTCATTAGAGACACAGAGAGAAGGCAGAGACATAGGCAGCAGGAGAAGCAGGCTACCTGTGGGGAGCTTGATTGTGGGACTCAATCCTAGGACCCTCGGATCATGCCCTGAGTAGAAAGCAGATGCTCAATCTCTGAGACCCCTAGGTGTCCCTAGAGGGGACTCTTTAGGAAAATTATAAAAGAGACAAACTTGTCCTTAATTATAATTCTCTTCCCCCCCCCACTTTAGTTATCAAAGTCCTTCAGATTTTTTATTTCTTCCTCTGGGAAAAAAAAATATGATAAATTAACTCTCCTGGAGATATAAGGGCAAACTTAAGCAATATAATCTTGCCCATAATATTTGGGTTTAATTAAAAAAAAAAAAAAACCTGACTTCTAAGCTAGAAGTTTCAAATTATAAGCATGTAATGTGGCCATTTGCAAGACAGCTAAGGATGCTATAGAAGGAGAGCTTTTCTTCAAATCTGAAGTCATTGGGATAATAATCACTTGCTTTGACCTCCAGTAGGGCAAATCCCTAAAGTTTTGCTGAAAAGACTTCTCGTTCCTATTTAAAATCCATTCTGCTTTTGTCTTTAGAAACATAATCTTGATATTATACTACTTCCCTATGTGCCCAAACAGAAACCTAACTTTCCCAACTTTCTTGTAGCAACAGGGGGACAAGGAGTAAGAAGTGGAAGCTGTTGGGGTGCATCAGTGGTTCAGGGGTTGTGGACCCAACATACATGCCCTTGATGTATAATAAAAGGTATTATTTTTTAATGCATTTTATGTGATTTAGAAATAAATGTCTAGGGGCACCTGGGCAGATCAGTGCATTAAGCATCCAATTCTTGATTGCAGCTCAGGTCATGATCTCAGGGTTGTGAGTTGAAGCCCTGCATTGGGCTCCAAACTGGGCATGAAGCCTGGTTAAGATTCTCTCTCTCCCTCTTTCTCTCTTTATCTCTCCATTTGCCCCTGTCTCTGCCTCTCTCTCTCTGTGTCTCTCATGAATAAATAATAAAATCTTTAAAAAAAGAAACAGGCTAAAGGATAAGACTGAGCTACAGTGGCTGACCATATAAGACATTCTATTGAGCTGTCTAATCAGTTCTGTGTGGCATAATAATCTAGACAGCCTAGAAATATGAAGAAGACAAGCTGGCAGTAGCTATGGTTATTGAAATTGTGACTATGCATAAAAATCTGCTGACAAAGAATAGAATCTTGCTCAGGTGTAGTCGATTAAAGAGGGCCACAAATTATTGAACCACTTCCTTTAAGAGGAGGGGGTCTATATTTCTTCCTCTTGAATCTGGACAGGCACTTTGATCGCTTTAACTGATAGACTACAACAGAAATTATGCTTTGTAGTTCCAGGCCTCATCTTTAAGAAACTGGCAACTTTTACTACCTAACTCTGAGAAAATTCATTCTTTGAACCAGGAAATCTATTTACTCCACTAAAGAGACCTTGGGGGAAGTCCAGAATGAGATAGGGAGGGAGATGAGGCCAGGCCAGCCTTCCAGCCAGGTAGCCATCCCTACAAATATGCCAGGCAAATGAATGATGCCATTTTGGATCATCTAGGCCAACTCAGTGGTGAAGTGAATATCAAATCAAAACCTGTGGAACAGAATTGTCCAGCAAAGCCCTGCCCAAATTCCTGACCCATAAAATCATGAACTATGATAAAATAGTTGTTTTAAACCATTAAGATTTGGGGCTACTTTAAAGATTTATTTGTTTGTTTGTTTGTTGTTTGTTTATTTATTTATTTATTTATTTATTTATTTATTTATTTGAGAGAGAGAGAGAGCTCAAGTGAGCACAAAACAGAGGGGCAGAAGCAAGGGGAGAGAGAAACTCAAGCAGACTCTCTATTGAGCATGGAGTCTGACATGGGGCTTAATCTCAGAACCCTGAGATCAGACCTGAGCTGAAACCAAGAGTCAGACATTTAACCGACTGTGCCACCCAGGAGCCCTTGGTCTATTTTAAACGCAGTAAAAGAAAACTGTAATATAGTGTGAATAAATCAGTAAGAGTTAAAACTCAAGATAAAACATTAGATCCCACTGAAGATATAAGAGAAATAGTAAAAATAATTTGGTAATATAATTCTATTTGGTCCAATCTTGTGGGAAAGAAGCATTTTAATTGTGGCACACATATATTCTTTTCAGTTAATTAGCTTAGAAGACTCTAGATCCTAGATTAAATAAAGCATGTATAAATAAGTGGGAAATAAAAATACAAGAGCCCAACATAAGAATCCAAATCTGAGAGCATAATGACAAGGGCCACAGACCTAAGAAAGGAAATCCTTTCTAGGCTGGGGTTGGCCAGTGGAAGTTAGTAGTAGATTTAGCTGTAGGGATACAGAAAGGGCTGAGATATTAAAAAAGAGGCAAATATTCAGGTATAAGAGGTGGAATGAATCAGCGAATTGGGCATAAATTGAGTTATATTAGTAAGAACTAAATTTTCATGAGATAAGGGATGGAGAGAATTGAGACACAAGGCAGTCAGTGAAGGAACCAAGAAGGTATGAAAGTGACCCATGAAACTAATTGAGTTCCTTTACCTTATGTCCTCTACCTCACCCACTCCCTAACTATGGCAGATTTAAGAGGACTAGTTGCCTGGTTCAAATATTTTGTATCTAGTTGAAAGATGAACTCTAGGAAAGATATAATGCCATTTACCATCAGTAAAGATATGCCCTGTAGAACCCTCAAAAAATCAGAAGCTTAAACAGCAAAGTTAGTGCACCAAATGCTTTCTCATGACATCCTAGATAAGAATCATTGGCATAGGCTGTGGGCAAGGTAAGAGACTGAGGCTGCAAAGAGGAGTTCCAAGAATATGGAGCGTACTTTATCTGTGCTCATAGATAATTAATAGAGAGGCTCTTGATTGACAGTTACTTTTCCTTTTTTTTTTTTTTAAGATTTTATTTGTTTATTCATGAGAGACACAGATGAGAGAGAGTCAGAGACACAGGCAGAGGGAGAATCAGGCTCCATGCAGGGAGCCCGATGTGGGACTTGATCCCGGGACTCCAGGATCACTTCCTGGGCTGAAGGCAGGCACTAAACCGCTAAGCCACCTAGGGATCCCCGACAGTTACTTTTCAAAAAAGAAAAAAAAAATATTATAAAGAAAGAGAGACGTTTTACAGAAAATGAAGGTAGATAAGTAGCTAAACTTGGAGGTGGAAAGCCAATATGAGCCCAGATGGCACCCACTGCGTCCTGACCTTCTCTCTGTCCACCTGTTTCATGCTTCCTCCCCTGCCCTGGTTAGTCAGTTTTCCTTCTCTTGGCAGATAAGACTGCCATCCCATAGCCCCTTGGCTCCCATATCCTTTGCTCAACAGATGGGATGCCTGTAAGTCTCAATCCCAGTTTTCCAGGAGAAATATCAAGGGAAGACAATTTAAGTTTCATGTCCATACCTATTCACTGATTTAGAGTAACCCAATCATACACACACACACACACACAGATGGATAGATAGATAGATGATAGATAGATAGATAATCTGCTATAGACCCAACTTTATGGGCAGGATGAGCAGTCTTTAGACAGAAAGAACTCTTATGATTGGGGCATAGTACTTAAAGTAGTGGTCCACTATATTGTATTTGAAATTCTCTATTGTGCCACCACGAGCGCTACCATTTAAGAGAATTATACCATCTTATAGGTATGAAACTTCACATTGTCACTTAAAAACCACATGAAAGTCAAACACAGGCCCAGCTATATTTGGTTCATATTATTCTTTGGATCACTTTCCATAGGTACACAAAATGTTTCAACTATCCTACAAAATTACCTCTGATGAAGGATTATCATGTCAAAGTCTTTGGTCTTTTGTTTTTCTTCCATCACAACAGATTTCTATGTTGTGGGTTTTTTTTTTTTTTTTCAAATTATTTAAGAGAATGATTCAGTTAGAAAACATGAAAAGTAATTTCTTGCTTTATTTCAACTTTATATACTTTTATTGTAATTTATATGCAGGAATGGGCTCCTTGATCATTTTATTTCCTAAACTCGAAGGGTTGTTTTTAATTTTAGCTACTTTAAAATATATTTTTTAAAAAGGATTTTATTAGTCCATTTGTAGGAAAATTTCTTTTCCAAAACCACATGAACTACTGTGTACTTTTACTGCAGTATTCACAGTAAAGACAACTTTAGAGTCATTTACTTCACCCTGATGTGGTTCTATAAATCTGTACATAGCTATTACCTTTGTAACCCAAGAGGTTGTCTCACTGAATCAGCTTTGGTCTTTTATTTGGAATAGTATCACTGCATATGTCATTTGAGCTTTCATGTGGTTCTGTATATGCCATTGTTAAACTGCATTGCCTTTCTTTGTTCTGCCAGTTGAAGTAGAAACTAACCAAGCAAAGGTTGGACAAGATTACACAAGATGATTCATGTGTAATGTAATGGTTTGAGACGGGGGGTGTTTTTGTAACTTGTGAGTGCCAAAGACATTTGCAGTCATGATGGATGTACTCATGAGCAGTTCATTTTTTATTCTAATGGTCACTTTTAGTGTATTAATTCAGCAATCTCAGTCATTTGAGGCCCTTTGGTAGGTATGAGATGTTGGAGAACTCCAGAAAGAAAATAAGGTATGAATGAAGTACCATTACCATTTATGATGTATTTATTGACCATCAACTATCACATTTTTCTCTACTTGATCATACTTTAATCTTTTTGTTTTTGTTTGTTTTCTATTCTGACTTTAGATTCCTTAATTTGGCTTATGTGTAAGGGACAGGAAGGCTGAAACTTGAAACCCCACCCAGTTCACTGTCCTTTTCCTTTCTGTAACTGTGAAGGGAAGCTGAAAACTTCAGGAACACCATGTTTCAATTATTTTTATTTTAGACCACATGGGCAGAGACTGCTCACCACTGTTTGACAGGATGTTGCTGTGTCTTCTTGGTAGGGGTCCACTGCCCTTCAAAGAGAGAGAATTGGATTCTTTTGGCTCTTGAAAAACAATGTTAGCCACACACACTCAGACAACACCTCACAGGGATGCATGTCTGAATGAGAACTTTTGAATGAAGCATGCTTTCCAGCTATTTTTTCCTACTGAAGAGGGGAATGTATTACTTCTTGTGAATTCTAGGAGCTCAACTGCCTAACATTATGAAAGTTAGAGAATCATAGTGCCTGACCCAAAACTTCTGAGATCAAAAGCAATTCAGAATTCAGAATTTCTCAGATTGAATATATTGCATGTTATACAATAACCTAGATTGATTTGGGCAAAACTATAATAAAGTACATTAATAATTCTGCAATGAAATATGTGGGTATTCATCCTAAGGAGGATAGACAAAGATTGATAATACCATCCTGTCAATTCTAGGTGGGTTTTCCATGAATTAGTTCAAGCCACATCAGTTTTTCCCCCATATTGGTTATCAAAGTTTTTGGTGTTCAGAGCGTTTTGGATTTTGCAATTACAAGGAAAGGATTCTGTACCTAAATTCATAGGTTTCAGGCATATTGTAGGAATTCGCTAAATACTTATGGAAATAATTGGTTGAATGAATTGTTGACTAGTTGAATGTGTGTGAGTGAAAGGATAGTTTTTCTCTTATAAAGTAGAAAATAAAGAGGACAACATATTTTATGGTTAATAAGATTTCTAAACATGGAAGAGAATTTAAAAGTAAAATTGTCCCAAATGAAGTAGGTTATTCATTTTGCTAGCCTATTATTGCGTACAGCATTTGAGATAGGGTACTCCAGTTTCATATTAGAGTCTATATATCCTCAGGGTACCTGGGTGGCTCAGTCGGTTAAGCATCTGCCTGAGGCTAGGGTCATGATCTCAGGGTCCTGGGATTGAGCCCCTGATCTGGCTCCCTGCTCATCGGGAAGCCTTCCTCTCCCTTTCCCTCTGCTAATCCTCCTGCTTGTGAGTATTCTCTCTCTCTCTCTCTCTCTCATTCTCTCTTTCTGTCTCTCTGTCTCTCTCTCTCTTTCCCCCTCTCCCTCTCTGTCAAATAAATGAATAAAATCTTTAAAAAAACAAAATAGGTTCTATATATCCTCAACTTGCTTCTATCTCTTATTACACTCTTAACCTTTTTTTTTTTTTCCTTTCTTTCTTAAAGCTTTGTGTAACCATTAACTACAGGTTACATTTTAACAAAGAAAAACCTGATATATAGGAAAGTAGATGGTTATGAGCATAGGCTATTCTTCTACAGAAGCAGAATGTGGCTTATTTTAAAGATATTTTGACAGCATTTAATCGTTTTTTTAAAAAAGAGGTCTTTTGGTTTATAAAGTTTGTCACTCCCTTGTGATTCTTTCTGCTGAAAAGTGTTCTACACATTTAAGAGGTTGTTATGCTTTGGAGATTTATTTTATTGTATGTTTGATACTATTCAGAGAAAGAATATGACTAGAACACAAAAGCAAACTGGAACAAATTATATATGCTATCTTCACCTTGAAGAATTTTCTCATGTCTTGAAATTGCCTTTCAGCTGACTGCCTGCAAATAGGGACTTCCCCTCTGCCCAGTCACAGGTGACTTATTCCAGAGCTGCCATATTTTCAGGTTTCCCAAGGACCATCTTCAATTACACGTGTTGTCTCAGCCTATTTATCCCTAGTACTTGGTCCTATGCTCAAAAGAATTTTTGTTTGGATGAAGAGTTTTGTAATTACCTTAATTAATAAAAATTTTATGATTGTTGTTTAAAAAATGCTCATGCTTTTCCATCAAACTAATTCCTTTTCTCAATCTTATGGTTGTATCAAATAATGAATGTTTTTGGTTTAAGTGACTATATTAAACTGAATTTTCTTTTTAAAAAGATTTATTTATTTACTCATGAGAGACACAGAGAAAGAGAGGCAGAGACATAGGCAGAGGGAGAAGCAGGCTCCTCTCAGGGATCCTGATGTGGGACTCAACCCCTGGACCCTGGGATTGTGCCCTGAGCTGAAGGCAGATGCTCAACCGCTGAGCCACCCAGGTATCCCTAAATTGAATTTTCTAAACAACAACTAGCCCTTGATGGAAAACATTAGCAAGTTATTTTAATTCCTTTGTAAAGTGGTTTTGTTTTTTATTTCCTAATCAAGGGGAAAAAATAAAAGCTTTCTCTTCACCAACAGAAACTTCTAAAATATGTTCTTACCATTTACCAAAGTCTTTCAGTAAAGAACCAATTTCCCCATGGAAACAAAGTCGTTGGGACTCCAATAAAAAGGAATATAAGTCCAATGTGGTAGAGGAACTGAACACTCCCAAAATGTTTGCATTGCAAGGCCACATGAAAAGGCATCTTCTTTCCTACTCGCCAGCATGTTTCAGCATCCCCACAGTCTGCCAAGATTAATAGAGATGTAAAAGCCATGTGTTCAACACTGAATTTGTTTATTAAAGAGGGAAGTAAAGGGAAATTGGTGCTGGGAAGGAATTGTTGAAAGGTAGGGTTATTCTGTTGCTGATAAAATGGAGAAAAAATATATTTTCCCCCAGTGGGAAGAAAATAAGGATAGTTAAACATACTGATGTTTCCACTTTTATCTAGAGGCTGTACAGATATGTTTACTAGCATAATAAACAACTAAAATATTCAACAGTGGAAGGGGGTTGGTAGACTAACAGTATTTGTTTCTTTCTAAAAAGAAAAATTATTTTGGCTTCCCAAATCCTACTAGACAGCCTCATTTGCTGCGCCCATATTTCATGATTAAAACTGGAAAATGAACCCATTGGCTAACCTTGCTGGCTCCAGAAACACATATATTTACTACTAAGCGGATTAATCCCTTTACCTGGAATGGGAGACAGGTAGATTAACTATATGGATTTTACCACTAAAACTAACAGAATGAGTCTTTGTCCAAAAGAAGGGAATTTCCTCAACTTGGACTGTACATGGAATCATTCCAGACCTCAATTCCAAGTTTGAATCTAGTAGGATTTTGCATACAAGTATTAGCTGGTAATGACTACTATCCCATTAACTTTAAAGGCACTAGAGCAATTCTATCCCAAGGCTTCCTGACAGATCCTAAAACATTTTTATGAATACCAGAACCACTATGCACCAAAAGTATTGATCAAACAAACAAAACAAAACAAAAAAATAAATAAATAAAAAAGCAGAACTGCTCCCAAAAGAAGAGAATGCCTTCTCTTTGTTTCCAAAATAACAAAAATACTGTCCCAACCATCTGGCCTCCCAAGAATCTCCTGTCTTTATGCTTGTCTGGGAAGATAGATTGGTGATATATTGACCATACTTTACTAACTCAAAATGAAGATATATGGTTTATTAACTATAAGTTCTCAATCAGAATATGAAAACACAAGGATTTGCAGGAAAATTCCAGACATGTGGTTATCTCAGATCAAGATATTTCCGTTCAAACACATAACATTTTTTTTTTTTTAAAGGAGGAAAGTGCCATGAGTCAAAAACTGCTCATTGACTAGTCTGGGACCAGGAATTGGGTTCCCCAGTCTACCAAGACCCTATCCAGTGCTTTCACTCCTTTATGCTTTATTCCCAGAAAAAAAAAATAGTCCAAGTACCAATGTCATGAATATATCAAGTAATCAGGGTAAAAGGAAAAGATAACAATGTTCACAGCCAGAGAAAAATGCAAAGGTAGCTCCCGGTCGTAAAAACAAGAGAGAAAAAACTAGAATAGGATGATTTTCTTCTCAGACACAGCAGGGAGATTATCTAAGAGGAAGTCAAAAGTATGCAAATGTGATTGGGTGCTGAATCCAAAGAACTTTGAAAGAGATTCTGAGCAGAAGTTGGTGGCTGGGGACTTAATGAATCCTTGCTGGATTCCAGGGAGCCAAAGAAAAAGACATTCTCAGTTGTCAGGCATTTGCTAGGGTTGATGACTATCAAAGAAGGTCAATAGATACAGAGGTGCTTGTCATTTTATGCCCACATTTCCAATTCTTCTACAGAAACTAAAAACATCTCAACCGGGAAGGCATTTTTTTTTTCTTTCTCTTTGCAAGTTCTTATAGCGAATCGCTATTCCCTTCAGTCTTCTTCAGTTTCAGCAACATTCTGCCTTAGAATGTACTGCTAACTTTCTTGTCATTTTGCCCAAGAGGAGAAAAAAAAGATAAGAATGAGTGTTTTCAGGTGCTCTTAGGCTAGGGTTCAGTTATTTAGAATTATAGAAACTCTGAGCTATAAGGATATTTAGAGGCTGTTAGTCTAGTGTTCCTCAACTAGAGGCCATGATTTTTATCTCTCATGGAACATTTGAGAAAGTCTAGAGACATATTTGAAGGGAGTCACAACTGAATGGGAATTATAGTAACATCAAGTGGGTAGGGCCCAGGAATGCTGCTAAACACCCTGCCTTACCCCCCACCCCCAAACAAAGAATTTCCCCCACTGAACAAAAGTATCTAGATTGAGACACACTTCTGAATTATTTTGATTTATAAAGGAGTACATGGAGGCTCAGTGAGGTTAAATCATGCTCTGTGATGTTGAGTCCAATCTTAAGCACTGATCTCTTTGATGTAGGAAAGATGTAAGGGTTCAGAGCCAATGGCCAAGAAAGAATTCTCCGGATGTCTTTTGTGCAAAAAGGTGGTTGTATTAAAACATGTGGACAGGATCCATGGGCAGAAAGAACTGCACTGGGGTCATGAGGAGTGGCCCCTAATATATGTTCAAGTTGGGAGTTAGGAATAGTGTAAGTTTCTAAGGAAGTTTGAAAGCAAGATTTCTAAAACCTTGAAGGGGCTAGCTATTGTTAGGAAGAGGTCATATATTCCTCTCTAATAAGACCTTCATCATGACACCTTTCAGATATATATCGGTGGGTCATATGCTTGGGGGATGATTGCCAACATATATCGTCTGGTGAAGGGGGGAGATAAAAGAAGTTTCAAAAGGAATTTTTATATATTAAAGTAGACTTAGAGGATCCTGGGGGTTGGGCTAAGATTGTCTTTTGCCCTTAGCAACGTATTAACATCCAGCCAGCTGAGTTCCTTCTGCCTCTTTTAAGGACTTGTAAATGGGCTGTAAATAGTAAGGACATTTAATAATTTGCTTCTGCCTTGTGTCCCATATTATCTTGACTCCTTTTCCAGTGCTCTTTTATATTATAATTGGGACTATTATTTGCTTTGTGAATTTTTTTTTAAATTTTTATTTATTTATGATAGTCACAGAGAGAGAAATAGAGAGAGGCAGAGACATAGGCAGAGGGAGAAGCAGGCTCCATGCACAGGGGGCCCGATGTGGGATTCGATCCCGGGTCTCCAGGATCGCACCTTGGGCCAAAGGCAGGCGCCAAACTGCTGCGCCACCCAGGGATCCCATGCTTTGTGAATTTTTGAGGCTGGTTAAGATTTTCTCTTATAATACTCGATATTTTTAAAAGGAATGGACTCTGTTGTATTCTCTTAATTGGCTAAGCATCTCTAAAATTGGTACATTTGCCTCCTTTTTTACCAACATTTTTTTTTTAAATTAAGGAAATTGGGTTATTCAACATGCCCTTAATGGCTTCTCATGAGTACCTAATGGTGATGAACACAGAAGGGATTGTGGGCTAAGTTACAGGCCTGGAGCCAGTGATACATATGCAATATATACAGTAAACTGATCTGAAATGTAAGAAAAATAAATTGAGAAACAACTTCATCTTCTCAAAACAAGAAGAGTATAGAATATTGACTCAAAGTCAAGTGTCTAGGTTTTTCCTAAGGAAACGCTCATAAAGCACAATATGACTCTTTCTTGATCTCTTCTTTTGGCTTTTGTGCAGGGAAGATAAATAGACCAACAGTCCCTGTCATATGAACCTGCAAAGCCATTCTTCCTTGGCTAGCATGTAGCCCCAAAGCTGTGTGAATTAGTTGTTGACTTAGTTGTAGCTCAATAAAATTATAGTATAAGAAGTTTCAGAAAATTTTAGCCCCTAACCTGAATTTCCTGGTGACCTTATACTTTTAACGATGTTAAAATCATATAAGTGTAAAAGCCTTCTGAAGAGGCAGGAACAACATGGATTTCATATATTTGATCCTTTCATGAGCCAGGGGGTGTCCAGGTGAAGGGAAGCAGAATTCTCACCCTCAAATTTGCCTCTTTGGTTTAGGATTATTCTAAGCTAATTATTTTTTAAGAAACACAAGACACAAGAGAAGCCCAGAAAACTGTGAAGTAACTTGTCAGAAATATTTACACTTATAAGAGGAACCTCCATTTGTTATGAGTGTGTCCCTCTCTCCAGGAAGAAGAGGATGACCAAATCTCTAGAAATTCTTATCAGTGAAGAAGGCAATGACTTAAATCTGCATAAAAAACAGACCTTTCTGCTGTGTTTTTGGGTAACCCCCCATAACTGACTTTCCTCACCCCCAGTCTTTCTTTTATCTTTAGCTCAAGATGGTATTTAAGGTGATGCCTTGAGCCATTTCTAGGTGTTACTCAGTTCTCCTGTGTTTTTCGCCAGGAATACAGGAGGTATACATATTATCAAACTGTCCTTCTCCTGTTAATCTTTTATTACAAGGGAGTCTCCACTAAGAGCCTAGAAGGGTAGAAGAAAAATTATTTGTCATTCTTCCACACAAGCTTCAATTTGTCAATTAAGGAGAGAAGAGTAGAATGAATATTCTCTTCTTTTCTGAGAGCGGCTTCTGAATATCTCGTCTTCTTACTTAAAAGAATATAAGTGACCCACCAGTTAGACTTATTCCATTTAGCCTTTATACAAACATATTGATCATTTATCTAAAACAAATACCTCTAATGAGTCATTTATTAGTCTCTTTTCTGGTAAGCTACCTGTCCTTAGTTACTTCGTTATTTGTAAGTAGTTTTCTGCAGAAGTTATTAACTTTTTGGAAAACCAGCATTCCTATGGTTTCCAAATTTCCTAAGATTTTTCTTTTTAAAAAAATTCTGTATAATTTAATTAATCTGTTTCTGCCCTAGTATAAAATGAACCAAAGATGCTTCCTATCACAATAATTCTAGGAAATGCACAGGCATGGATACTATGTATCTTGATCCAAAAATCTTAGGCTTGGCAAAACCAGGGAAGAGAAATTTATTATGGTATCTATTTACAACCCAGAGAGTTAAAAAATGTGTATCCTTATTGACCTGTTATGTCTAAAGAAGAAGTAAATGCTTTCTCTTACATGAATTTCATTATGTTCTAAACGTCTGCTAATCTTCAAATACATCTAAGAATTACTGTGTTAGAGTTGGTCAGAGGCCTTCACCAAAACAATAATGCATTGTTATGAAATGCATCAAGGGTTATTTTGACTAGAGACTATGTGACTCTGTATTTTTTATACATATATATACATGATATCATATATATACATTATATATTTATATACAGAATATATGCATTATATATATAATGTATTGCTTTATCAAACTTATCAACATGATTGCATATCTGTGATATTGTGATTTATAAGAAATATATATATATATATATATCATCATTCAGATGACCAAAATATATTTCTTATGTACATATGGTCTTCATCCATGGTTCCTCACTCACAGCTCCTAAAACCGTTGGGTTTTCCTTAGTGGCAAGAGCAATAGGAGCATCTTTTTGTTATATTTGGTCTCTTGTCTTCTATTCTCAAAAACTGCTTCAGAGCCATAAAGATGAAATATGTGTCTTGTTATTCATAACCAGCCCCTTTTCTCCACAACTGGGTTTATATTAATGAGGTGATTTTTGGAGAGTACAGAAGGGTTAGGGTCTGGTTGTCAGGGGAACCGACCATGGATACAGGATTGGAGCTTTCAGCCCCACCTAATTTCCAGGAAAGGGAGAGAGGCTAGAGGTTGAATCAATCATCAAAGGCCAATGATTTAAGGTGTAATGAAATCACCATAAAAAACTCAAAAGAAGGGGGTTCAGAGAACTTTCAGGTTGGGAAACCAGAATACTTCCATGTGCTACCATGCCAGGCCCCAATACCTGTAAGGACAGAAATTTCTTAGTTCTGGACTTTGCCCTATATATCTCTTCATTGGTTGTTGAATTGTGACGTTTAATATCCCTTGTAATAAATTCAGTAATCCAGTGAATAAACCATTTCCTGAGTTCTGTGAGCCATTCTGGCAAATTAATTGAACTCAGGGAGAGTGTCACAGGACTCTCTGATTTATAGCCAGTCAGTCAGGAGTACAAGTAACAACTTGGACTTGTGATTGGCATGTAAAATGGAGGCGGGAACAGTCTTGTGGGTCTGAGCCCTTCACCTATAGGAGGTGATGCTATCTCCATGCAGATAGTGTCAAAATGGACATCCTGCGGGTGTCCGAGAATTGTTTATTGGGGTGAGGAAGCCTCCACACATATATACATGTTGGAATTGGGTCTACAAACACACACAAAAAAATTTCTGCTCTGATTCTCTCCAGTGCCTAACACATAAAAAGCACTCACAAAACCATGTGTTCAATAAATGAATCTGAATCTCCTCTTTGATGCTGGGCCCTTAGAGGACAAGACTGATGTTGATTAATTTGTGATTCTTTGATACAAAGCACGGTGTTTGGCAAATATTTGGTGCACAAATAAATAGCTCCTAAAAAGAATTATCCCAATTAAAAAAAAAAAAAAAAAGGATTCTTCTGCGCTTCTGGATTCCAGCATAAGACTGCCTCACATAGAAAAAATAATTAAGAACATGTTTACAAAGTGAAAAGCCTGAAACAGTGATAGATTTATTACTATCTTTTTTGTTTCCAAAATGTGACATATCTCAGTTCAAGGGCCACCTTAGGAATATCATCCTTCTTCATACTCTTATCCTTCATCAAATCAAGTGCGCAGTGTGGTCATAAAAACATTGAGCCCAGGGTTAGGCTGCCTTGGTTCAAGTCAAATCACTGTAAATATTAAAGGAGTTAATATAGCTAAAGTGCACCAGGTAATACATGGCACACAATAAATGCTATATGGATTAGCCATAATACCCAAAGCATTTTGAACAATTTTCTCAGAGATTCATGAATTTGTAATTCATGTCTTGTAATTACTAGACAGTTCCCACATTTAGATTGTAAACTCCATGACAATTATTTAATGAAGGATTTTCCCCGTTTTACCTTCAGCATCTTGCTCAGTGTCTGAAACACTGCATCCTTCATTCAACGCAGCAAACATTCATTAAGCTCATATGTGCCAGCTCTATTCCAGGTTCCTGAACACAAAGAAAGCTGATGCAGAATATGTGCCCTTGTAAAGTTCACAATGAATGGACAAGACAGAAAAGCAAATGGATTAAAGTAATGGGAGGCAACAAATGTTAAATGAAAATGAACGTGGCACTATGGAAACAACAGGCTAAAAAGCGACTCTATTTCACTGGTGTGGACCCACGGTGGTGGGTCACGTTGAGAGTGGAGGGTCACGGTGGCGGTGTCATGGTGAGAGTGGAGGAAAGAAGGGGAAAATGATGAGATGGGAAATATATGGGTCAGGCACAGATTTTGCAAAGGTGCCATCAGGTGAATTGAATCATTAAAGATTAGCAGGCAGAAGCAAAGGAGTGATCTATGGAGTCTTTTTAAAAAGATTTATTTATTCACGAGAGACAGAGAGAGAGGCAGAGACAGAGGCAGAGAGGAAGCAGGCTCCTCACAGGGCACCTGATGTGGGACTTGATCTTGGATCCTGGATCACACCCTGAGCGGAAGGCAGAGGCTCAACCACTGAGCCACGCAGGCATCCTGATCTATGGAGTCTTTTGTTTTGTTTTTAATTCTTGGCAGGGGAAGCTTCTGGTGGGGGAAGCGAAAGAGAGCATCTCCAAGTAGAACTAACATACATTAAAACCCTCAGATAAAACAGAACACGACCCATTTTAAAAATCATATTTTGAAAAAAAACCCTCAGAAACAAAAATCATATTTCCCTATCTTAAAGTTACCAATAATAACAACAAGGTACAGTAAATTTAGTAACAATTTGCTAGGAATAAGTATCATTAAATGTATGTTTTTGCTTTTCATGTTTTAATATTGGACTATAAGCATTCATTTATCCATATCCATTTCCACTTTTTATTCAGGATCACAGTCGACATTTGAGTCTATTCTTTCATCATATTCACACACTGAAAATCACTTTGGACATCTCCAGTTATATACATCCTAATGATCACACCCTGCTTTCCAATCTCTTACTTGTGATCATAACATCTTTAACACCTTTAAGATTCAGTGCATGATTTTAAGGCACTTAGAAGTTTAATGTTAGTGGTTTTTATTTTTTTCTGTTTCCTGCTTGTTAAAACATATACTTACATTTCTTTTTTAATTCAATTATGTGTCTGTTAGAGTTCAAGGGCTTCTCTTGGAAATCAGATAGAAGCTTTAGACAAATAGCTATTCCATGCCTGTGTGATGGTCCAGTTCAGTATATGAACTGATCATACCAATCTTTCCAAGCTGTGAAAATACTAATTTTTTTTTTTGAGATACGACTTCATTTAATTGCATGGTTTGGCATGTGGTAAGATACCCCTCTATATACAAAATAACATTTTATTTCAGTACTGTATAATCTCTCAGAAGGGTTTTATTCAACAACAAGGGATCCGAATTTCAGGTCCAATTTAACGGGGTACAATTATTTTATTAATCAAAATCCAATCAGGAGAGAGAAACCGCATAGCAATTTGAACCGGAAAAGTTGAATGTAAAGAACTATTAACTATAAAAGTGAAATAAAATTATAAAAGAGAGAGAGAAAGACAACTCTGAGGAATATACGAGGGCTCAGGGAAAACACTCAAGTGAGGAACAACTTGGCAGGTGGAACAGGGACTGGACAGAATCCCCAAGGCTGAGATTCAGATCTTATTGCAAAAGGTGGGTTTGCAGTTGTACTGGAAGGTGAAGAAGTTTTCTAGGCCAGAACTAGTCAAGTCAACGGGCAAGTAGTAAACATCCTTCCAGGATGCACACAGGATGAGGTCCACAGGTGTGCATTTAGGAGGATTGGGGGTGTTGGAAATCTGCTTACCATCAGGATGTTGCAAGGTCTGGTGTGATGGTGTGTGTTTTGGGAGGATCACTGAGGCAACTGCCAGCCTGGAGCCCCCACTGCAGGCTATTTGAGGCACTGGATACTCTAGAGTGGAGCACCTCTGTCTAGGGTACAACAGAAGCAAGAAAAAAAAAAAAAAAAAAAGAACAGTAGCACACCAGAACCTGGAAGGAAATCCACTGTGTTCCATCGGCACCTCTACTGTAAGCTTTACCTTGTGCTCCATGCAAAGAACATACACTTAAGCATCCATCCCATTATCACAGAGTGGGTAAGAAAAGGTTTGATTTTGATCTGAGAGCTAATAATTTGATAACTAGAACAGAACTAGAACAGCTACCTATTCAAATTGCGCGACTGGAGTGGAAATCAACTCCAAATGTACTTACTTCTCCCCATGGCTCAGTTAACACCTGCACAAATTGTGGGCACCCACAGTCCTCTCCAAGGTATTCCTCTTTTAAAATATATCCCTTATCACAGAAAACGAATTTAAAAAAAGCAATCTACATCACAGTGTTAAGAACACAGAACAGTTCCGTGTGTCTGCAGCATAGCGTGAATTGGGGACAATCAAGAGTTGAGTCAGAAAGAAATCATCAGTGCTAGATCACAAAATGTTTCATATGCTCAGCAAAGGAATTTGAATTTTATTTTTTAATATTGAGAAGATGGTGGAGACCATCAGAGATGATCAAAATATGCTTCCAATTTTCAGTATTACCTGTAGATAGGTAGAATCATGCCACTAATTCTCACAAATGGAATGCCAAAGTAATATTATTTTAGTCTGAGGCAATTAAGGGCAAGTGTACCTCCTCCAACCATAGAGCTTGAAGCAAAGGGCTTTGGAGGTGATATTGCTAAATGGGAACAATCTGGGTCCCTCAGCTACTGCTTGGATCAGGAGAGCTACAGAAGACAATCCTCTGACCCATGTCAGACTGTGACATTAGTGATAAATAAGCCTGCATTTTGCTTGTTAAGTCACTGAGGTTTCGGAATTTGTTGTGTGACTGTTACTGGAGCATAACCTAGCCCAGAACTGTCAGCAGAAGAATAACATAATCAGATTTGTTTTTGGAAAGATGTTTTGTTCAAATAAATGTAAGCTCACTTTAGTAAAGTCAAATTGAATTAAAACAGAGACAAGTAGCCCCAGCAAGATGTATTGCTTACCTTATCCCTAAATGATGCTATAATACCTTTGAGTTCCGGTGAGAGTAGTGTCAATGAAATGGTGGTGTTAATGATTAAGAAACTTTATTCTATATAAGAAATTCAGAAATAAGAAAGTCCAAGAACTATGTTATATGTAATATAAAAGTCATATATGTTCATGACTTTTTTTTTTTTTTTTTTTTTTTGCATATTGACCTTTCCAATGAACACGAAAGCACATTAACAAACAAGGGGGTTGAGGGGTGTCTGAATGGTTGTTGGTTGAGCATCTGACTCTTGATTTTGGGTGGTGATCTCAGGGTCCTGGGAAGGAGCCCCAAGCTGGGCTGTATGCTCTGTGGGGAGTCTGCTTGAGGATACTTCCCCTCTCTCTGCCCCTCCCCCCACTTGCACTGGTTCTCTCTCTCTAAAATAAATCTTAAAACCACACACAGTGGTTGAAATAAGCTTCTTGGTATTGCTGAGGATGTGATGACAGGAAGAGGTGATGACTGAGAATGATCTGTACATCAGGGCACCACGGGTATGTATACAAGTTGATGACTGCCTGAGAATGCCAATAGATCCTCATCATGCATCTGCGTACATGTTATGTCTAGTCATTGTTACACAGAGTCATCATATAATTATTGCTCAAAACCAGAATGTCTTGGCACAAATGTGATTCTGTTGTCAATGTGGCCTTTGCGATCTGAAAGAAATAAAGGTTCTTTCCTTCTTTCTTTTTTCTTCCTCTTTTCTTTCTTTCTTTCTTTCTTTCTTTCTTTCTTTCTTTCTTTCTTTCTTTCTTCTTTCTTTTTCTTTCTCTTTCTTTTTTTCTTTCTCTTTCTTTCTTTCTCTCTCTCTCTCTCCTTCTTTCTTTCTCTTTCTTTCTTATCTTTTCAAAGGTCAAGGAGATACAAACACCTGAGAAAGGGATCTATCTCCTCACCAACACCCTAGCACATGAGAGTTGGACAAATATTACAAATAATGTTATCATTATTTCAAATCACTCACAGATATAATTTGCCTTGCCGCCACAAAAATATTCCAAGAGATTTATTGCTTTAATAAAATGGGACCTTTGTTGTGTGACTGCAACAACCATTACTTGGTATGATTAATAAAGATTAGTTCTACGAATACTCTTTTCTGTGTCCTTTTACCCTTGTTTTACTATTTGTTAAGGTCCATTTCTCTGTCCCCATTCTAAGTTACAATTCTGAACTAGTATTTAGAAATTTATTTTAATATTTATATATTTAGATGTATAACCTTATATATGTCAATAATATAGCAACAGTAACAGCAGACATTTATACAACTCTATGTAATAGACACATTTCTAAGGATTTCACACATACTAGTTAATTTTTATAACAAGCTTATAATGGTGGATACTACAATTATCTGTGTTTAACATGTGAAGAGGCATAGAGAGGTTAAGTAATTGGCCCCAGTCACAAAGCTACTAAACTGATGGACACTGGATTTGAGCTCAGATGACTCTAACTCCATAGTCATCTCTCTTAATTATAGAATTTGTCCTGTTTGAGAATCTAATAAGTAAAATGATAATCACATTATCACAAAAGTCTTAAAATTCAATTGAATCATACTATATCAAAGATTATATTTATTAGTAGATCTCTTCTAAAAATGTCTATATCATTTGGGACATGGCATCTATCTGAAAGTTCAAATGTAACCAAACATTAGGTCATACTTTATTCACTGGACTCTGTTAAATTTTCTTTCTTTTTTTTTTTCCTTCCCTGAATTTTGCATTTCAATGAAGTCTATAAGATTTGTAACAGTGTATGATACATTGGGTATATCTTTGTCTGATTATTTAATATTTGATTTTATCTTTTTTGAGGGGGAGCTTGAACAGAACTCGGAAATAGATTTTCCCATTAAATTATGAGATTAGAGTAGCAACTGTCAAGGCCCAAATGCCTTTCCTGAAAGGGTATTAGTCAAGACAGGCATTCTTTAGGTATGTAATTGTATAGTAAAATGATTTATGTGTATATATGTGTGTATACATACACACACATACTATGTTTATATATATTTCCTAAGGAAAAAGTGGCAACCGGATTCATGCACACACACAAAACAATTTATTTATTTTTTATTTTTTAAAAATTTTTTTTTAAATTTTTTTTAAATTTATTTATGATAGTCACACACACACACACAGAGAGAGAGAGAGAGGCAGAGACACAGGCAGAGGGAGAAGCAGGCTCCATGCACCGGGAGCCTGACGTGGGATTCGATCCCAGGTCTCCCCGGGTCGCCCTGGGCCAAAGGCAGGCGCCAAACCGCTGCACCACCCAGGGATCCCCACAAAACAATTTAAAGGTTAGAATAATTAAGTTAAAGAGGAATGAAATCTTTCAAAGCAGCAAATATCCTGTGCCAGGATGGAGTTGGGACTGGGGGCAAGGGTGGGAGTGCGGGGAGTGTGGAGCTTCTCAGTGAATGTGGGAGTGTGTAGGGAAGTGGAACTTTTCTGCCCCTGTATTAAATTTTGTTCAAGTAATTCTTGACCTTGTATGTTGACACTGGAAACAGTTTATGCTGGTGAAGAAAATTAATACACGTCAATTGTTATATCCACAATTCATACAAGAGACTGGACCATTAGACCTGAACCCAATAATGTCTTTTCTTTGATATAAAACAGTGCTTTTTAATAAGCTTGAATTGCTTACTTTTAAGCAAGGGAATTATCACTGAGCAACTATGGACTAAAGAAAATCTTAGTCATGGAGAAGACAGATATTATTACTGAATAGTTTACCCATTTCCTTTTTAAAATGAATCTTTGTAGGCTTTTATTGGGTTAGTTTTCATCTGCTTGAAAATGCCTTCTCCCCCTTCTTCTTGGTTGGTTTGTTTGTTTTAAAGACCTGCACCACAGGGAGAGGAGTAAAGCACAGATTTTCTGAAAAGTCTTTTGTGTCTGTTCATGTTGGCTAAGGAATTAATCCCAGACCTGGCTGTTTGTATGACAATGTTGATATCTGATTCTGTCACTCAAAGGAAAATAAGAAACTTTCCCTTGGCATCAATATTTTTTAACTTTCCTGGATTGGGTGAAATGCAGACACTACTACTCTAATTTTCATTTTTCCCTAGGAAGAATAGTTCCCTTTGACAATTTAAAATTCATATATTATTGATATACTTTTGATTATTTATTTGAAAAGGGTCCCAAACCAAGTGAAACTAAACCAAAATTTTGAGTCTGGTCTTACAATTGACATTTAAAATATCAAGCTATTTAGCCTGTTATTCACACTCAGTGTTTTTATATCTATCTTTTCCCTCCCTACTGTTCCTTGTCTTCTTCATCTGTGCTATTTTAAACACTTTTATTTTAAAAGGTCACACTATTAACATAATAGTCTCATGAGCATTGTCGAAGAGAAGAAAGATGTAAGTAAACAGCCATATGTGATCCTATAATAACTTTAGTAACATCCTCGATTAACTGCTTTTAAAACTACAAAGATTAGCTTCAAAACTGCCTGATTCCACCGTCACAACAATATGAAGACTGCATATGAACCAGAAGCTAATCCGATAAATAGCTTAATTTTTAAAATCTAAAAAAAAAATTTTAAAACATAGAAAGCTATATGAGAACTATGAAAACCCAGCTTTACGTCGTGTCTCTCATTTATAGAACTCATTCCTTTTATCTTATCTAAACTTAAGCCTTAGAAGGTTTTCTGAGGAATAATGTAAAAGGACGTTTTAAGTGGTACAGTGTCAAGTAAAAGTTTTTAAAAAATGTCCTCAGTTTGGCTACATAAAATCTCCATGTGTATATTTAGCCTTAAAGAGGTTGAGGATTCATTAATTAACTTTTATTTAAGACTTGTATTTTATTCCTCTGTGGATTGTAGAATGTTACTAGCTCATTTTAATTGCAAGCTCCTTTCCAACTGTAAGCTCCTTGAGTTGGGATATTAAGCTTTATGTAGTAATAGACTATAAAAGTAATCAACAATATTTGAGGAATACATGACAAACTATCCTGCTAAGGAAGACACTTATATTTCCCTGTGATTTCCTTCACAGTCTGCCATGAAAATACCTATTTATTGCTCTTAACAGAAAAATGGAGGACTTATTTTGGGGGTCCGGAACTAAAACAATGAATTAGCGTTTGGTGCATGATAGGTACACAACAGATATTTGTTCAAAGCCTGCTCAATAATGATTGCTAATAGATGAGTGTAGTTTTTAAAAGTTGTTGACAGTTGTTCTTCATACTTCTCAGCCTAGCTCCTTGTGCAGACTTATTCATCTTATATTAATAGTGAGAGGGAAGGGCAGCTTGCATAGTGTCTTAGAAACTGGCTCCTGAAAAAGGAAGCAGGAAGAAGCTTCCTCCGGGAAGCCTAGTACCAGCATTTCCATCTTGAGTGGGTATTCTGAGTGCTCAGAATGCTTATTTTCTGCCCTTTTTGTTAATCAAATTTGGCTAGCTCACCTGGACTGGACGTCCAGATTCTATGATATGCAGACTTCTAGGCTGTGCTCCTCAGCCCTGAACAAGCGTCCATGGACTGATGAGGGACATCTTCCTATCCTTTGGAGCACTGTGTTCTGCTGTACAGACTTCAGGATGCCCAAAAGACAGGCTTTCCCCACAGTGTGAGTCTGACAGCAAGGCTGCTCTGATTTGTTCCCTCTGACCTTAGACCACTCTGACTGGTTCTTTCTGACCTTAGGCCACTCTAATTGGCTCCCTCTGACCTTAGACCACTCTGACTGGTTCTTTCTGACCTTAGGCCACTCTAATTGGCTCCCTCTGGCCTTAATCTACTCTGATTGGTTTTCTCTGTTCCTTCTTACTCTACTTTCTTAACACTCCAGTTTTGTGATTGAGTCTCCTTTGCCTTCTGGGGTGAAATGGAAGATTGACTCATTGGGCTTGTATGGAAATAGCCCTGTTCCTGTCCTGCCTTGTATCATACCTTGTGTGAACACCTTCAAAGAATCATGGCAGGTGGTTCACAGATTAAAAAATGAGAGTATTAGGAAAGGTTAAAGAACACAAATTATTTAGCCTGGGAAAAGTGTAGTCTGAAGGACAGCCTAATAATGGTCCCCAATTATGCCAAAGGGTTATGTTAGCATCTTAGTGATGCAAATTGCAACCAGCTGTCTTTACTCTCTACTGAGGACAGAAATCATGGGTATTGTCAATTACAACACAAGAGATCAGGGTTAGACATTTAAAAAAGAATATCCTGATGAAATTACCTTATAGCAGTCTTCATACAAACAGAAAATATGGGATAGGATGAATTCAGTCTCATATTCTTGATTTTCTTTGGGTGAATTGAAATACTGAATGCTTGAGCGACTCAGGTTTTCAAATGGCTCACAACAACATTATTAAGGTCATCTGCTTTCCAGGTGATAAGAATGAAGATTGAAGCTGACATGGACACTCTGAACTTTCACCTTTGGCTCCTTGTATTTCTCCATCATTTTACCATACCTACCCCAATGCATTGTTTTACTTTTCTGTTTCTAGTACTAATTTTGTGCTGAGAATATGAGCCAAATAAGACAGAGTATCTGTTCTTGGTGCCAGTTAACATGGGTTTTATTTTCAAGTGTATCACATCACAAAATAGTAATTCAAAAGGAAAGCATTGTGTTATCACACATCTGCCATTCATTTATTTGATAGGTATTCTTTACCTTTTATTTATTTACTTAAAATTAAAAAAAAATCCCCAAGCAAAGCATATAGTATTAGACACTGTATTATCAGTGCTAATAAAATGGTATTAAGTCTTGGTACCATTCCTTAATTACCTGCATCATATTCTGTACAAATTTATAAGCATTTATTAGGGGCTTAGTTCTTTTTGGGTAGAACCCTAACCTCTGCAGAGAAACATTCTCTAACTCCCTAACTCCCCTATTTTTTCTGCTCTTGTTTTAGGGCTTTTCCTCAATTCATGTGAATTCAGAAAATCTTTTTGTGGGTTTATGGTGATCTAATACCTATTATCTATAGCATCTGAGAACTTGGCTGCATATATGTCCATTCCTTCTTCAAAATTATCCATAAAAATTGCATGTAGCCGACTTTCAGAAATCAGTAAAACCTATTTTCCTAAGTGACCTGAAGGAGTATCACCCATGAGGTAGGTAGATTGTACTGTTATGTTAATGTTCTTTCTAGCACTCCTAAGGTAGATAATGGTCCCTCTCACTGAGGCAAGTCTGAGTGGTGAATAGTTCATTACCATATAGAGAGGCTTGGTTCACTTCTATCAAAAGTCCTGCTTTGTTTTTTACAAAACTCTAATTCTATCATTATCAAAAAGTATTCTCTGTATCCCTTCCAGTTCTGCTTTATACATGTTTGTGGCTATAAGGATGGATTCTTTGTTCAAATAATCTGTAACATGACTGGGGATTATCTAATACTGTGTGCCCATCTAACATTTGCCTGACTGGATCACAAGTATGACTCAAGGGGCCTGTCTTCTTTAGACATCTGAAAGCACCCCCTCTAACCTCCTCTAATTTCCTTGTTCAGAGTCAGTTTTCTTTTTTCCCTTTTGCTGTCATATCTACAAAGATGCCTCTCTTCAGAGTCTTAACAACACCATCCATTCACTCCTGAAAACCTAGACCTAATCTACTAGGATGGTTCCACATTTGTAGGGTTTTCAGTCTTAAGATAATATTCAGTCCCTCTTTATAATCCCTGGATTGCACTGTCTCAGGTCTTTCTCATTTCTGGTAATCCATTAGAACAACTCAATGATTGCAGGCAGGCTCCTGGAAATTTGGTGTGCTCAAAGGCTTAACAAGTTTTCTGGGAGATTCTGATGCTTACCAAAATTTAAGAAACTGAAGCTAAGGAACTTGTCATAGATCATAGGCCCTCCTAGACACAACTCAATAGAAACTAAATTGGGAAGTTTTATTACAGTGTTTGAGGGTGCTCTAGCATCTAATGTCAGCAATCAATGCCCTTCTGGCTCAGTTGGGTATACAAAAGTGTTCATCACTCCTGCACTCCACCCTGTAAATCTCTGTCTATATTTTGCCCTCATCTCTTCATGTTTTGAGACACTAAGTTCTTTTCTGCAAACTTTTGGGCTAGAAACACATCTCTGTTCCTGACCACCATGCTTTGCTGCATTTTGTTTGAGTCCACTGTTAAACTTCTTCCAGAACGTACAAATATTCCGTGTAAAAGTTGTTATTTGTAACATCAACAACAAAAACAAAACATGTCCATCAGATAGTTGGTCTCTGGCAAAGTTAAGTTTTAAAAAAAATCCAATGATGATTATTTGTCCTCACTGCATGAGGCCTTGACCCTTAGGAAGTTTAGAACCTTGTGTGATGAAAACAAATCAGTAAACAAAAGTTAAATGACATTTTTATCTTAAAAAATCCATCAATACGACAAAAGAAGTACTAGAAAATAAAATTAAAAACAACAACATCAAAAGGGATACCTGGGTGGCTCAGTGGTTAAGCGACTGCCTTCTGCTCAGGGCATGGATCCTGGAGTCCCGGGATCCAATTCCACATCAAACTCCCTGCATGGAGCCTGCTTCTCCCTCTGCCTAATGTATCTACCTCTCTCTCTCTCTCTCTCTCTCTCTCTCTCTCATGAATAAATAAAGTCTTAAAAAAAAAAAGAAGTGCTAGAATAGAAAATATAATGGGGGGATCCCTGGGTGGCGCAGCGGTTTGGCGCCTGCCTTTGGCCTGGGGCACGATCCTGGAGACCCGGGATCGAATCCCACATCGGGCTCCTGGTGCATGGAGCCTGCTTCTCCCTCTGCCTGTGTCTCTGCCTCTCTCTCTCTCTCTCTGTGACTATCATAAATAAATAAAAATTTAAAAAAAGAAAATATAATGGGAATTTTATAAAAGTCTATTAAATGAACATGAGTAAATGCATGAATGTATGAATAACTGGAGGTAAATTGATTTATCAATGGTATAGATAATGCTATAGAATTTTAGGGTAAGAAAGTATTGTTTTAGACTGCTGTGATTGGGAAAGGCAAAAACGAACTGGGAAAAAAAGTGCAAAATATTTGGAAAGGACAGGTTAAAGTCTTATACCACTATCCAAACTTGCAATGGGACTGGTTGAAGTTTGGCCAATTTCTTGTAGTGATTTCTTATTTAATAAGTGGGAAATAGGCATTTAATTTTGAATATAAGGAGACCTGAGCAGAGAGTTAGAAAATTGCAAGAACGGGTTTTTCAACCCACATTTTCTTTTCTTAATTTTGTTTTTGGATTAATACACTGTGGCAGAGTAAACATTTTAAAAACATCATTTGTCAAAGGTCACAACAAAACCCTTCATACATAAGCCAAATGAAGGAGACACTAATGGGTCTATTGTTTCATGAAAAATTGTACAACACTTGCAGAGAAAGTCACATCAAATTGCTTAATGACCTTTGGCAAAATAATATCTTGAGTCACTTTCACTGAATGTGTGCCTCTGAATGCCAGAACAAATCTGAAATTCTATGGTTCCAAAAATGCCAATTTTTACCTGCTAACCACACCCATAACATACATAAACACAGTGAGGAAAAAAGGAAGCAAAAGAAAAAAGTACCCTCAGCACTCAAACAGCTGTTGCTGTTCTCGGCTAATGGGCCTTATTTTGAGAAAAAGCAGCAATCCTACATTAAACTCTGTGTGTGTGTGTGTGTGTGTGTGTGTGTGTGTAGGGCAGATTAAAAAGTGTCAGAGCTCAGGAAAACACTATTCTACCCTCCTCCCCATCTGTTTAGTATAAAGAAAGTTTTCTCCTACCTCCCTCTTCCCTCAAAAGAAAAAAAAAAAGAAAAGAAAAGAAAGACAAGAAAACCCGTCTGGTGGTGGGGAGAGAAATTAAACTCCTAGACTGGGTATTTATGCTTTCCTGTCCAGCATTGAGGAACTTTGATGACTTACTCCATACTACACATTTTCATCACACAAAACATCACTTACAGCACTTATGTGATTACCTAATTAAGTCATTAGACACAAAGGTGCTTATCATGAGATAATTACATCCTGGGGATATAAAGAAAGAAACAGAACGCAGCTTGAAACGGGAGTCTTTCCTATTACAAGGCCTCCTTCATTAAGGAAACGGTATCCAAGCAGGCAGGTGGAGATGGAGCTGTGGTGTACTTCTCTGCTGAGAGAGCTAGGGTTGGAGGTCAGCCTGAAAAATGCGTGACATTCAGATTTTACTCAATTATGTAGACCCCACACTAATCTCTGCAAGGACACCCATGGGCATGTGTGTGCACCACTCAGAATGCAGAGGGCTAGAGCAGAGCTCCAGAAGGATGGGAAACACCAACCACAGAGCTGAAGACACTTGTTGCGATTCCCCTGGAGGTCTAATTGCTGAGAAAAATAAACATATTAAAACATACCTCTGTATGGCAGACTTAGAAGTCAAATGTTTCTTAATGTGGTTTTGAAAACCGTCAGATCATATCACTTGATGGTAACTTAAAGGATAGATATTTCTCAAGTGTTCCTCTCAATTGCATCACATATACATCCACAAATTCACATTGTGTGTTTGTGTGTGTGTGTGTGTGTGTGTGTGTTGTGTGTGTATAGTTCCTTATACAAACACATATTCATATGTACAGGCACAAATAAGAATGAAGATACAGATGGGCTAACATTTAACAAAGTTACCAAGCCCATATATTATAGAGAATGTACTAGCCAGTTACATCACTAATCACCAAAGTATCATTAAAACTTCTTTAATTTTAAAAGCTGCTACATGAAAGTTTACAGGTACAAACACGAACATCTCACACATGCACATATATTAGATACTACTCAGAGAAGCTATGCATATTCCTTTTAAACAGATTTTCTGACACATGTGGTTTTATTTACACAAAGATACCCTATAGAAACACAGATAGCAAATGCAATATATTGTCTCAAAAGAAATTACATGTGCTATTAATAGTTATTAATGATAACCCAAAGGCATATTACCTAGATATTTAAATAAGTCACATTTCTCAAATGAAGGAGGTTATGAAAAAAAATGTATACAAAGAAAAAGCAAGACTAAAAAAAAAAAGAAAAAACAAGAATATTTATATAGAGAAGTAACTTCCTTTAGGAGAAGTTATAAAAAATGGAACATATGCAGTCCCCTTATGATTCACTCTGGTTCTGATCACTTAAGATTACTGAAATGTTTATACTTCAAGTTTGAGACTACATTATAGATTTTATAAACATTTCTGAGATACATTGTACATGAAAAAATAGAATTGAAAATATATAAATTTTAGGGGTACCTAGGTGCCTCAGTTGGTTAAGCATCCAACTCTTGATTTCTGCTTGGGTCATGACCTCAGGGTCATGGAATCAAGCCCCTTGTCAGACTCTGAGCTCAGTGAGGGTTCTGCTTGAGAGTCTCTCTCTCCTCTGCCCCTTCCCCTACTCTTTCTCTCTAAAATAATAAATATATAAATCTTTTTTAAAAAGAAAATAATATAAATTATAAAGATGTCATCATAAAGGTGGTGTAACTTTAGCATTGGTCAGAAAGCCATCCAATCTAAATACTAAATTTATTTATTTATTTATTTATTTATTTATTTATTTATTTATTTATTTATTTTTAAGTAAGCTCCAGGCCCAGCATGAAGCCCAACACAGGGCTTGAACTCAGGACCCTCAGGTCAAACCTGAGCTGAGATCAAGAGTCAGTCACTTAACCACTTGAGCCATCCAGGTACCCCCTAGCTTTGATTTAAAGCTACATAATACTTCTTTAACTTCGCTTTTAGACAGTAAAATAGGTTATCTAGATCTGTTCCTTTCTCTACCCATCTATTTCCTGTCCCTCTACAGAGTAGAACACATGTGCAGCGTAAGTCACACCTTCCCTTTCTAAAATCATTCACAAAGCTACTGAATTAAAAAAAAAATCATATGTAACTGTCTGAAATGTTCATAAATCCTTTTTAGTCAGCCTCTACATTTTATTAGAATATGCAATTAGCTAGTGTGCTTTTATTTACACAAAAATAGTGGGGTTGTGATTTTGTGCTATTCTCTGTATTTCCTGAGTACCCTTTCAGTGCCATGCAAGGACATGTTTTATGGGTGACAACGAGGACCTGACTCACCACATTGCCTTTACCTTCAAGATTTTGCAGCCAAGTAAGAAAAGGAAATGAACGCCCTGTCCAAGAAAGTCTGTAACGGAATGTTAAGTTGTGTATCGCATAACTCCAACTACCGGAGCTTTCAGAAACAACTTGAAGAAATGTACAATTTGGACAAGGGACAGAAAGGGAAGAAGGTGTGAACAATGGCACACAAGGCAGTTTGAATATAAGTATAGTTGCAGGAGCAAGGCACAGGATAACAATTCAACCATAGAGGCTGCTCATGGAGAGCTGTGAAAATCTGCTCTGCCTAAGTAAGGGATCACCAGCTCCTCTTAGTTTATTCCGGTTTGATGCCTAGATTTTAACGTGACTGGAAAATGTTTGGCTTTAAAAATCTGTTTATCATTCTAGGTGAATGATCTATGGAAATGAAACCATTTCAAAATACAGATAAAACAGGGACACCTGCAGACTGCTGAGGTCTTGGTGGCATGAGCATCTTTTAGAGTACTGGTGAAAATCTAATCAGACCCAATTTCTGGAAAGCATATAGACAAAGTGTGTCAAGATCCTTAAAAGTGTTCATACTCATTAACTCAGTTAATTTTACATTTGGCATATGTTCCTAAAAGAAAAAAAAAGACAAATTACAAGTTTTAAGTACAAAGATGTTTATTGTAGCAATTCTTAAAATAAATGAGAATAATGATAGCAGTCTAAAGTTTCCAATAATAGATATTGATTATGCAAATTATAATACAGCCACATGCTGAATATTATGGTCATTATTCATACTATAATATAGTATAAGAATATATATTTTCTTATCAATGAAATATATATTAATTTATATGTGGATATACATATACACATACAGAAAAGTCCTATAAATACTTTTAGAACAACAGTTGAGATGCTATTTATAACATATTTTATAGCATAAGAAAAATGTCATTTTAAATTTAGGTAGAAAATGGCTGGGCAGCCCCGGTGGCGCAGCGGTTTAGTGCTGCCTGCAGCCCAGGGCATGATCCTGGAGTCCCAGGATCGAGTCCCACGTCAGGCTCCCTGCATGGAGCCTGCTTCTCCCTCTGCCTGTGTCTCTGCCTCTCTCTCTCTCTCTCTCTCTCTGCATTTCTATGAATAAATAAATAAAATATTTTAAAAAAAGAAAAATGGCAACTGCATTTCATGTGGCATTATTGACATTATTTCCCAATCTTTGCCTTTTTTTTTTTTTTTTTAATGGTATCTCTTCCTGGACTGCATGCTTCGTGTTCTCCTATTTGCTTCCTACCTCTCAGCTCAGTCTTGTCTCCAGAGCTGGCCCTAGGTCCTCTGCCAGTCCTTTAGATTCAGATATATCTTAAGGTTTTGCTTGGGTCCCTATCCCTGACTGCCACCTCCCACCCAATTTTCTTTCTGGAGTTCAGCCTCTACTAAGATTGTAACTACCACTTATGCATTAGTGATATTCTGAAATTTTTAGAAGATTTTATTTTTATTTATTCATGAGAGACAGAGAAAGGCAGAGACAGGCAGGAGGAGAAGCAGGCTCCCTGCAAGGAGCCCAATGCAGGACTGGATCCCAGGACCCCAGGATCCCGCCCTGAGCTAAAGGCTCAACCGCTGAGCTGCTCAGGCATCCCATGATATTCTAAATTTTATCTTCAGCTAGACCTGCAAGATATTTCCACGTAGATGTTCCACTATCAACTCTGAGTTAGCCAGCACACCCTCAGAAATCTAATCTTCTTCCTTGACTCCATTTCTTGGCCATAGCCCCAAAATTCCTAAGTTGAGCTAGAAACCTGGAAGCCATCCCCGATTTCCGTCTCTCTCACCCCTGCCCACTTGTAATCAATCACCCTTTCTGCTGATTTTACCTCCTAAATATTTCTGGAATCTGTCACCTCTTCTTAAGTACGACTGTCTTGAATCAGCTCATATCATCACTTCCTCGGACCAGTGCAACAGCCTCCTAATTGGTTTATGTGTCTAGAGCCTTGTTCCTTCTCAAATTCATTCTACAAGGATTCGCCAGAAGATCATGCCACAGCCATAAATCTGAGTAATTCATTCCCCTCCTTTAAATCCTTCAGTAGCCCCCCGTGGCTTGCAGAATAAATTCCAAGCTCCTTAATGTAGTTTGCAGAATCTTTCCTACCATGGCCCTTGCTTTCTGAGAATTTCATCTCAACCTCAAACACAGAACTGCTTATATTTCCATCCACACATCACGCTTCCCTCATCATTATATGACCCTTGTGCCTGAACGTGTTATCTTCCTTTCCATGTGCAAGTCCATTTGGCAGCTGATGCCTACTTACCTGTTAAGACACACCTGAGGTTTTACCTTCTCCAGGAAGTCTTACTGCCTCGTCAGACAACCAAGGGTGCGCTGGCGCCAGCTCGTAGGAGCTCATGAGTAAGGATTATTAAATGTTCAGGAATTTTGTGAGCCAGATGGTAAAGTCAACCACTAATAAAAATGAATTTATATAAATTTATGATTAAATTTGTGTCCCCCCCATCCCTCTCTCTTTTTAATTAGCTTAAAGGGAGGCTTATCAATTGTATTGATCTTCTCAAGGAATAGGCATTTGGTTTTATTGATTTCTCCTATTGATTTCCTGTTTTCAGTTTCATTGATTTGGCTTTAATTCTTATTATTTCTTTTCTTCTGCTTCCTTTGGATTTATGGGCTCTTCCTTTTCTAGTTTTATAAGGTGGAAAGTTAGATGACCGATTTTAAATCTTCCTTCTTTTCTAATGTATGTATTCAATGCTATAAATTTCTTTCTGAGAACCACTTTCACCGTGTCCTACACATTTTGAAAAGTTGTGTTTTTGTTTAGTTCAAAATATTTTTTAAATGTCTCTTGACATTTCTTCTTCGATCTAGGTATTACTTAGAAGTGTATTATTTAATCCCCACATACGTTGGGGTTTTCCAGTTTGATCTCTTCTCTTTTCTTTTCTATATCTTTTTGACTGCATTTGTTCCCCGGTTGTGTGACCTGCTTTGGTACCCACCGCCCATCACAAAATGTGATCTATTTGATGTTAGAGAGTGTTTTCATCACCTTTGTCTCAGTGTTCATCTCAATGTTTGGTGCGCAGTTGGTGCTTTGTAATAATGGGTAGAAGAATGAATGAACTATGTGAAAAGAATTCATCATCCAAATTTGGGAAGTAATACACCAAAACAGTAAATAATGTTCACTGCTAGATTGCAAGATAATGCCGATTCACTATTTAAAAAATATTTTATGATATTAAAATAATGAGCACAGTTCTATTAAAACTATTATTTTTTATTGTTTTAAAAAAAGCAAGAAAGGGTTATGCTGAAAAACTAATCCATTTCTCTACTTCAAGTCTTATTATTATCCTGCTGCCCAGAGCCATCTACTTTCAACTCTTATAGCTGCTTCTTTTAGTATTTACTTACATATTCCTCAACACTATTCTTTTTACACTGTTATACTGATGTTTATTTCCTGACTTATCTCTCAAAATTATTTTAAGTTATAGCTGTTCTTAAAATACTGCAGGGGCACCTGGGTGGCTGTCAGTTGAGCATCTGATTTTAGCTTGGGTCATGATCGCAGGGCCCTGAATGGAGCCCCGAGTCAGGCTCCATGTTCAGTGGTAAGTCTGCTTGTCCCCCTCCCTTTCCCTCTGCAACAATCTCGCTCTTGTTCTCTCTCTCTCTTTCTTTCAAATAAATAAATAAAATCTTTAAAAATAAATAAGTAAATCACCCAAACACATGCCCATGCAAGCGCACACACACATCCACCAACCTCCTAATATTTAAATCATAATGTTTGATTAAATCAATATTCGGTGTTTGTAATAGTCTATGTAAATATTGTCCACTGCTAAGCTAAGTAATATACCTTAACTTCACTTCCTTTCTCATACAAATTTCTATTTTCCCTGGAGGTACTATTTAATTTCATTTTACTTGTACCAGGAGTCAGTCTTGACATTAGGAGTCACATATGGGATCCCTGGGTGGCTCCACGGTTTAGCACTTGACTTCGGCCCAGGGCCTGATCCTGGAGTCCCAGGTTCGAGTCCCACATCGGGCACCCTGCATGGAGCCTGCTTCTCCCTTTGTCTGTCTGTCTGTCTCTCTCTCTCTGTCTCTCATGAATAAATAAAATCTTTAAAAAAATAAAAAAATAAAAGTCGCATACTTAAAAGATAAATAAAACTATAGAACGAGGGTGCTTGTTGACAACAGATTGTCTATTGTTATAGTTCTTTTATGTGAAAGGATAATCCCTTTTACTGTTAAGCACTGTTATTTTGGATTTTCTGCTATATGCCATTGAACCTAAGCCTAAAATCTCAATTTGTACTTTTTTCCTTAATTATTTATATTCTCTCTTTCTCTCATTCTCTCCTTTAGGAACACTAGCTCTGAGCTCAAAGAAACCAGTAGGAAAATAACCACATAATTGCATTATCTTGGATGAATGCTTTTTTTTTTTTTAAAGATTTAATTTATTTGAGAGAGAGAGAGAGAGGGCAGGAGTGGGGTTGGGGGAGGCAGAGGGACAGGAAGAAACACTCCCACTGAGCAGGGAACCCCATGCAAGGCTTGATTCTAAGACTCCGAAGTCAAGAGCAGAGCCAAAGGTAGATGCTCAGCCAACTGAGCCACCGAGCCTCTCCTGTTTTAATTCTTAAAGTCTCCACTTCTTCATCAATAAAATTAAGGTGCTAATACCTATCTCAAAGTCTTATTCAGAGGTTTCATTGATAAAATGTATAAGGTGTTGGTAGTTGTGGTTAGCTGGAGTAGTAGCAGTTAGTGGAAATAGGAAAACTGGCACAGGGGTAGCAATATTAGGGAAATTTCTTCCTTTGACTACATTATTTTCTATCACACAATTTGACAATTCTTCTTAACTCTGTACCCAGATATACCCATAATGAAATGCCATATATATACTTTCACCTCGTTTCATTTTCTCTGTTACTGGTTTTTTTCTTCCCCTTCTTTGTCAGTTTTGGAAGTCTCCAAAACCATTCTACGTACCCAAGCCCATAACCCTTTCTTGAATCCTTTTTCTTAATTACCTCGGTCCTAGGGACATCTTTCCATTCCCTAGAACCCTCTCCAGTCAGAATATTCTTATGTGCAAAATGGATTGGAGACTTGAAAATGTGACCTTTCTCAGCTTGACTCTGATCATGCATATTAAAAACAAAGTGAACAAAGTTAATATTTCTTTATTATTTGACATTAAGGTTTATTTTCAGACAGCAACCTTGTGTCTGTAAGTAATGAGCTCAAATGCTTTTAAGCAACTTGATTATAATCTATCATAGCAATTGTGTGAGAGTTGGCAAAGAAGAATTACATAAACATTCAAAAATATGAAAGTATATAGCTTTCTGTATATTAATATTATAATGGATGAGATGGTTTTTGGACAAGTAAAGAACTGGGTTACTCTATTTATCATGAGATATTTAAGATTTCAATTCCTCCTTCACTTTAAAGTCAAATATAATATATGGGACTTACACAGTGAATTTTGTTTTGTCCCCTTTTTCCCTCTTCCTGTAACTGAAACCTTCCAGAGGATGTTTATTTCACTCCCAACCACCATTTTATAGATGGGTTCATTTTCACTCATTATTTTATACATTATTATATGTTATAATTCCAGTAAATAGCATTGTATCTTACAGAGCCAAACACGATCCTTACAGAAGATACATGGAGTGAAACCAAAATAGAGTTTAAGAGAAAACCCTTGTCTTCCCATGTAAGGGAAGATGCTTGGGGTAGGGACACCAGAATTCAGGACAAAAGTAGGTGCAAGTAGGGTAAAAAATGAGAATCCATTATTTATTAAACAGTTTCTATATATCAGGTATTGAACTAGCTGATTTACAAATATTATATTATAAGCCCCCTCCAAAATAAAACAAGAGGTAGAAATATTGTTCTCATTTTATAGGTGTGAGTTTTGAGTTTCAGAATGGTTAAAAAGCTCCAAGTCACCAAAACAGTGAGAGAGTTTTACTTTGAATCCAAATTTGTTTAGAAACCATTCTGAAGTATAATCTAAAACTATTCCAATTTTTACTCAGAAAAAAAAAATACTGCCACATGTCTACAACAACAATAAGAATAATAGTGGAAATATCGAGTAAAAAAAAGGAATATTGGAGGCCTGGGTGGCTCAGTGGTTGAGTATCTGCCTTTGGCTCAAGGTGTGATCCCAGGTCCTAGGATCCAGTCCTGCATTGCGCTCCCCACAGGAAGTCTGCCTCTCCCTCTGCCTATGTTCCTGCCTCTCTCTGTGTGTTTCTCACGAATAAATAAATAAAATCTTAAAAAAAGGAATATGATCTACAAAGCAATTATATAGCACTTTCCAAATAAACATTGACATAGAGGATGGGGAGAATTCCTATCTTGTTTTCCAAAATAAACAAGCACACTAGAAGTAAATCACATCTTGGACTTAAGAAATCATTTAAGATTCTTCTAATTCCCAATCCCATCTGTCCAAAAAGGTTATATGTTCCCCAGAGAGCATTATTTCTATTTATATATCACATTAATATCATTGATGAAACTCTATAAAGGGTAAAAAAATCAGAAACAAAGCAATAATTAATTCATAGAAAAATCTGAAATATTTAGGATTTAGTTGAATGTAATTCAAATTGGAAATATTTCAAGATTTGCCTTTAAGTCTTGATTTTGATTGTTTGACTTTTCTACACTTCAGGAAAATCACAACTTGATAACAATTGTTTTTAACTTCTGGTAAAACTTAAGAGAAAAAAAATACATTTATTTGAGTAACTAGTAAAAGGGTGACACTGATTTGACCCAGAGTTCACAAATTTTCTTAGGCAACAGAGAAGATGGGAAAATCATAGAATTTAAGCTGAAGATTATATATTTTAATTTTTGGAATATCGATTCATTACAAATGAAGATAGAAGTCCCATTTTTTCTAGCTCAACTAAAATGGTTTCCCACAAAGACTCTGTGACCATATTAACATCTTCTATCTTATGTAAATTAGCAATTAATGAACATAAAAACCATTAGTCTTCACTTATGTTCTATAATTGAATCAATGCAATTGATTTTAAAGTTCAGAAGCACTCCACCTTTCAGTAAAGCATATAGAGGCTTTTAAGACTCTAACTCCGCTCCATAAACAAACCCATTAGATTGATAAGGATTCCCAGAAGAAACGGAACACAGCATTAGTGTGCTCAGAATTCTACATTCATGATGAGATCCTGCTTTTTTTCATAACCTCAATCCTGACCTATTGAGGAGAGAGGGTAACTTATGCAAAACAGAATATAATGAAGTTTGCATGTTCAAATGACAGAAAGTCCCTATTTTTTCATAAAATCACAAACATCCATGCATACGCAGAAAGACCAAGAAACAGCTGTGTAGGGACTGAAACATACTCAATAATTTGCGTAAAACAAGTTAAATTTTCATTTGAGTCTGAAAAGAAATGTTATGGGATCATGCTCAAGGGGACCCCGTAACTCTTTCTGAATGATTGTGCTTTCTGCTCCCCCGCTGGGACTTTTGGGAGCTCTGCACTTACCTCACAGTAGTGTGAGCCCTGTGGTCACATCCTATAAAGTCATCACTTTCTAAGGTCATCAGATATATGGAGAAAAGGCCAAGAAGCCTTTTTACTGAAGCCTTTAACCAGAAAGTCAACAGCAACACACCATCAATTTAACTAGAAAAAAAAAAAAAAAAAGAATGACTTAGTGTCTAATTTCTGAACAATGGTTTCTACTGAATTAAGCCTTGCTTTAATGAAAAGAGAGCATCGCTTAATTGGATTTGTAGGAGTTTTTTTTTTTTTTCTTTTAATAGATACCATTGATTTTCCCAAGCAGGTACTATTTCTCTGAAGTTTAATTAATTATCAGAAAAAGCAGTTTACAATTTTACCCACTGCCATCATCGCTGGATTGGTTTTCTAGCTTACTTTTTTTTTTCTTTTCCCCACCATGTGGCATTGAGGAGTCTAAAACAAACAGTAAATTAAATTTATGGAATTTGACCATCTGGTCATCTCAAAAACAACTCTAACTTCAAGAGGTATTAGCTTCTGTAGATTCTACAGTATTTGCAACAAAAACTGATGAAGGGGGCATTAAAAAAAATCAAGATATTTCTCTATGGAAAAAAGTCCATGCTAACCCATCAATTAGAATTGCATATATATTTAAAATGTTTTGCCTTTAACTGTGTTTATTTATTGTGAAGTTTCAGAAATATAAACATTTTAGTTCTCATTCTGTACTAGTAAGAGTCTATACTTAAAACCACTAACTATAGATACTTCTCCAAATTTCCAAAGGACCATCTTCCCAGAAGAATAGGGGAGAAAACATACACAGTTATGCCAACTGTATGTACTCAGTAAAAAAAAAAAAATCTTCTATCTGCCTGTCCATACATTTCTGACAATGATGGGACACTCACACACACACTCTGAACTCAAGTGTCTACAGACTGAGATTCCCTCAACTCTCCCAACTGTTCAGGCCCTGGTATTTGTTACAGCAATGCAAGGCTGCACTGTTTGGATTTAAACCACACATTGCTTTTCCCTTTCATTTCTGGCCAGCCGCCCAAAGCCACGCAGCAGGTGCTGTCTCGGGAATGTCACCATCTAATAAAAGTATTGTAACATAACACAGAGACAATGGAGTTCTCTTTGGATGCACTTTGCTTTTCTTGACAGATTGCATTCCTAATAGGACAGCGTCTCAAGACTCAAGGCAGAAACAGTATATATGTTTTATCATTCAAAAAAAAAAATCTCACTCATATTAGTTTTGCTTGGGCAATGAACCCCAGTGCTGGGTGACAGGAGTTAAGAAAGCAACTGCCAGCTGCTGCACACACAATGCTGAAGGGGAAAGGTTCAGGCAAAGTTCTCCAAAAGGCAGTTTCTACACTCCTTTGGAGTTTCATAGAATGACACCTTAATTGCTCTTCTAAGTGGGTTATGTGGGAATGATATAATGAAAAAATGTTTTTGAGGGAGTGTGAGTTAAGTGATTCAATTTAATTCAAGTGATTCAAGGGGCTAAACTAGGAGAAGTTAAATTATGTAAACTAAAGGAATCTTCAGAACCAAGACAGTAGGAACCTGGAGATTAGATCCCACTGCTTTGGAATCCAAAGGCTCTAGGTTTAAGGACCAGACCCTGGGTGTGTCAATGTGTTCACGCCTTTATCATGCTTTCATTGGGACTACAACTTGAAAACAGAAAGTGAATGACCCAAGAAAAAATAATAGTTGGACTATTTATCTTAGGCATCATCTTCTAGCAAACGGTGTTATACAGTGTGCATACCAGACACAGATAATATAGATTCAAAATCCGAAGACAGAGATTTTATTTTCAGTTAAAAAATGGCCAGAATTGTTTTGATTTTCCTCAGTTGTCTTTGGGAGAAGATTCTCTTTGGGATTTGGTCAAGGAGGGTATAGCTAGTGATCCAGTAAGACCTGAATAAGAGATGTATTTTTACATGGATTCAGAATATCTCAGGTCAGACCATGCCTTTTTTGAAGCACTGCTATTTCATGCAAAAAGAAAATTCAGAATATTGCCTGTGGGAACTGAGTAGGCAATATTCCTAATGGAAAAATATCATAATTACCTCCCAAGCTTATATGAATTATATTCCCAGGTTATCTTTTCCTCTTTCAATGGATAAACAAGAACTTCAGTAGAAATTACAATGTGCTTTTGTAATAGCCAGCCTTTTAAGCATCTGCCCTGTAGCTGTCTATCATTTTATGATCCTTGCATATAGCTAGCTATATAATTGGTGAGGAGAAGACTGAGCACCTGCTATGCTATAAGACTTTATATTCAATAGCTCATTGATCCTTTCAACCTCGCAAAATAATTGATTTTTCTATTTTCAGGTAAGGAAATTTAAGATCAGAGTAGTTAGTGACTATCCCTAGGTCACAACCGACAGGTGTGGAACCAGGAATGGAATCTATATCTGACACAAAAGCTTATTGTGTTCTATGCATTATAAGACACTTCTTTAGTAGAATATATGTATGCTAGGGGCGTCTGGGTGGCTCAGTCGGTTAAGCATCTGACTCTTGATCTCAGCTGAGGTCTTGATCTTAGGGTCATGAGTTCAAGCCCCACATTGATTTCCATGCTAGGTATGGAGCCTATTAAAAAAAAAAAAAGTATGCTAAATTTCTCTCCTTAACATGCTAATTGTCATACAATAGTATCATCATTTAAACTCTTCTCGTACTTAGAAAGTTGTTTTTTTTTTTTTTATTGAACTAAATTAAGCTGAATAAAACTCAGTGTCAAATAAATCTCAGAAGGTTTGGGGATTGAATGGAAGTAGAAATCTTGCCAAGTTTAACAGCCCACTCTAAACCTTCTGGGCAGTAAGTTTACAGCACAGATTGAGTCTTTTAAGATTCAAGATTCCTTGTATTTGACAAGCTGTGATGTCCTATATAGAAGTAGAAAGTCATGTAAAAGAATTCTTTGGACATCAAAGGGCTCATAAACAGGATAAGATGAAGTATTTTTGTACATATTACATGTAATCTATAAAGGTTTTTAAATTTGGTGTCATTCATTCAATGCTTCCTTTTCTCAATTATTTTCCCTGGGAATTTCATGACTATTTGTCCATAAATATTCTCCTTAAAAATAAATGTATATGCAGAATAAAGATGAACACATTAAGGAGTAAAAAGGGAATTGTAATTTGTAAAGAAATGGGATACATTTATGAAGAATTGGTAGGATTATATTTATTATTATTGTGCAAAATATCTGGTAAACCCCAACCCCCAAGCATCCTTTCTTTGTTCAGTATTTAAATTTGGATAGTAAGTTTGATTTTAGCTACTTTTCTTCTTAAACTCTTTGGTTTGACAAACTGGGCTTTGTGTCCTATGACAACAGCTTTTCTCAAGAGATTTCTGGTACTTTCTGATTCTGGTTGGACTGGAAATACCACAAAAAACAACATTCCTTATGGTATTTTGGCACTTCAACCATCAGGACCAGATGGTACACAGAAGTGCAGAGGAAGCATTGAATATGAATAATGATACATTTTTAAAAAATCATCCAGTCTCCTCTAACTTTATTGCATTTCAGATGAAGGTTCATGCCAATTTACACTCTGATCTGAACATGTTCATCCATTTCCAATAGAAGCAAAATAGATAGCGGGGTTATAGGGTTTGGATTAAAACAATTCTTATTCTTGATTTTACCCCATAAAACTCAGTTCCCCACAATGCTCCTTTAGACAAAGAGGCAGAGCCCTAAAATGTGGTCTTCAGAAGATGACTGATGAAGTACCAAGTTTGACAATCAAGTTTGAACAAAACGAAAAAGCATCACAGTCATACATCAAGCACAATAATGATGTGACTATAGGTAAGCATTTAGTTCTGTCACAAATGTGGCCAGCAAATGTTCCCTATATTTGGTGGAAGGTGTGTTAAGTGCTCAAAAAAGAAATTCAACTCATATCTTAAATGTGTGTTTTTTTTTTTTAAACAAAGATAGTTAAAATGTTGCATTGGATGCTGCTATTGTTTTTGTGTGTGCCTATTCTTCATTATTTTCTTTTATTATTCTTTATTATTTTTATTTCAGGATATGGTTTCTGGGGTAGTAAGAAAAACTCAACAGGGGTCTATTCTCACTAAACCACTTATAGAAAATAATGGAGAAATATCTATCTTTAATATCCTGTCCTGTTCATACCACTGATGGAAGTGCTAAAAAGAAACAAAGTAGCTAGTAGTTAGTAAACAAGACTTATGATGCAAATAGACCAACACAAAAATCAAATAGAAGAGTAAGAGCAGATACTCTACTTCTTTTTTTTTTTTTAAGCTTGCTGCCTGGAACATTAGACTCACTAGATATTAATAGCTTTGAGATGTTGGGATAAATAAAACCAAGCTGGTTTTTGTCGGTTTCTTTTTACAACGTGTGTTGAGACTCTAAGAGAATGATAAACGGGGCTGGTTTTCCAAATATTCAGAGAATATTAGGAAAACCTAATATTCTAATTTTCTAATATTCAGAGAATATTAGATATTTGATATTACTTTAATGAAGCATTTTTAGAAGATGAAAAGTTAGGATTAAATCTGAGAATTGTAGTGAGAAGTCTGAGTGCAGGAGTAGTGTGGACATCAGAAGTTCACCTATCTCATTTATCAACAATAAAAGTAAAAAAGATAATCCAAAAACATCATTGCTACATTATTTTAGTTCATATGATCTTTGATAATAAATTTCGATGTTTAATGTTGGTCCTTCCCAAGTTATTTGACATCATTTCATATGAACAGAAAATAGAGATTCCTGTTCTTTTTTTTTTTAACTTTTTGACACAAAGAACAAAAAGTAAAAACAATCTTAAGTAAAATTTTCCAATAGAAATAGAGAATGACTAGGTTGATTTGTAAAAATCCTCACTGTGACAAAAGAGCATTTTAATTAACATACATTATCAAAAGTGAATGAATGCCTAGAAGGAAAGAAATTTTCACTTTAAAACTTTCCTTCTAACTTTGCATTGCAGGAAACTTACAAAGAAAGTATTCCTGATGTTACCCCAAGAAAACACATCTGACTACCAAAACAACAACAACAAAACAAACAAATAAAACAAAACATTAGATATCTTAATTTCAAATAATGAGAGTCTGTTCCCATCTTCATTGTCATTTTGATATTAAAGGTATTTTAATATGATTATCTGGAAATACAATGTTGAATTGCTTCATACTAATTCTGTTGAAATTATTTGACTATTCTTGAACTCAAAACAAAGATTTAAAGGGGGAGAGCTCTTCATTGGAATGTTTTGGAAAATAGCACTTTTACTTCAAGCTTAATTTAGTTTAATGCAGCAGTTATTTTGCATTAGCAACTTTCTAAAAGCAATAAATACTAAAAAAAAACACAAACATTAGAATTCTGTAGATTCTGTTTAAGGAAGAATTCATTTCATAAAAAGCTCATGTATTTAGTGATCTTAAGAACCTCTTGACTGTTCTCTCATATGTCCAAGCTCACATATTAGACATGATAAAATTTTGGAGTCTCATTCTTTTGAGAATAGGGAATATGGTTAAATGCCCGAGATATCTAAAACAGGGTTCTCAATTTTAATGGTATTGACATTTAGGTCAGATATTATTTGTTGTTGGAGGATGTCTTGTGTTCCACAACATTCTTGGCCTCTACCCACAGATGTCAGTAACATTCTCTCCCACCAGTTGTGACAATAAAAATGTCTTTAGACATTATCAAGTGTCCTCTGGAAGGAAAAATTGCCCACGGTTGAGAACCACTGGTCTAATACGTTTATGTCTCTCCAGACATGAATTTATAGAGAATTAATTGATGGAAATTTAGAAACCATTCCTGTGTGCTTCACAACTTCTTGGAGTTTACAGAAAAGAAGACTCTTTGGTGTTGACTACTATCCAAGTCAAACTTTGCTCTTACATTGTTTTCAAGACTTTGTAGTCTGTTTTATAAGTTCATCTCTGCACCATAAGGATTTTCTATAACAACTTTCCTGCACTTTACAGTGATTTATAAGAAAATAGTAATTGTTTCATTTCCGAATAACAATGTAGTCTAATGGGCAACCTCCATGCCCTCTGGGTCTTTGAACAATTTATGTTTTGAATATATTATTTGTACAGATTTTAAAGTTATAAATAGATTAAAGTCAACATTTAGTAGTCATCTTTGATCGCACCCAGGTCAAAGCCCATGTTTTGTCATTAGACATTTCAGGTCCTTTGTGGTCAAGACTTAGCTAACCCAAGCTTCATCTCCTTCACTGCCTTGTCTTACAAATCACATCCTAAAACATCGTAGTGCCATTCACATCATCCCCTATTCTTCCTTGTACCTTGGTTCTTTTGTTCTTGCCAGGAACAAAAAACAAACAAAAAGTATTTTGTTTAGTATTTATTGCTTTTAGAAAGTTGCTAAAAAACTAAATTATTTTATCGTCTTTCCATTTCCTGGCTAAATTTTTAACACACCGTGTTTGAAGCAAACAACACAAATGCAAGCAGTAAAATATTTCCTTCAATTACATAAAATTCAAGCGACAGGCTTTCTCAATCAATTTTTCAGCTTTTTTTATGGTTTCCAATATGAAATTATATGCTATTGATTCTTAGAAAATTATTTCGAGGTTTCAGGGAAAAAATATTGACAGGGAATTTCACAATTGTATTTAAACAATAAACAAAGATACATGGTAAACCATTGGCATCATTTGACATCACTAAGAGGTTCTACAGATATTTAGAACGGGTAGATGAGAGACAATTTCTCATTTCTCTGTGTTTATTTAACCTAAATATGGAATCTAATGGTAAAATACACATAGATAGAAGCTGTGATCATTTAAACCATTTGCTGTTTTGTTTTCTTCACCTAATTCATGTATTTAGATGTTTTCGTAAATAAAATGACTACCCTGTAGCAGTTGGGTGACCAACCCACCCATAGTTGTTTTTTGAAATGGGGCGGGTGGGTGTACGAAGGTTTATGAGCTGCTTCTAAGAGGTGAACAGGGCTCTGTGACTATTTTTCCATCTGTTCTTTTGTGATTTACACAGATTCCATGCAGATAAAGAGGAGCTGCTACATCTGACACAACTCCCCAAGCTGCACTATAAACAGCAGGGAAGGCCACCTGCTACTCTCTAACTTATGTTACATCAAAGAAGCCTGGATCACTCACCCTGATTGGCTGACAGCAGGTCTCCAATGGCAAATGCCTGCCCAATTCCACACAAAGAAATTAGCAGGCCCCCAAGCACTGAAGTATCACCCAGGGGCTTGTAAATTTGGGGCGTGAGAGGAAGGCAATTATCTAGTTTTTGTTCATTTACATTTTAGAGTTCCATATTTTTTCTCAACTACTCTTGGTAATGTATTTTATGTTATTTTTAGACACTGCATCCCCTCTTCCTTTTATATCAAGGTATTCTAGAGTGCCACAGGATACTTTTGAAGCTGAGGGAATTAAAAAAAAAAAAAAAAAAAGATGAACAATGTTTTAAGAGGAGTTCTATATATTTCTCTTTCCTTTTCCTGGTCCCATTTTCCTTGAGGGCACAGGCAAGGAAATTTCCTGTCTTTGTTTTATTTCATTTTTGCATTTTTTTTGGTTGTTTTTGTTGTTTTTGTTCTTGTTTAGCAACAGTGATTCCATTTGTGAAGGACCAGAATGGCAAACTTGAAAGCTGAAGTCACTAATGACTTTTTAGAAAAGGAGGCCCAATGCCATTTGTGCAGGTGTAGCTGCTATCTGCACAATTCCACCAGCCTGGTCCTCAGCAAGTCAGTGGATGGCCCCATCACACGCTTGAAACGTATCTTTTTTTTTTTTTTTTTTTTTTTTGCTTGAAACGTATCTTAAGAGTATCTTCTTTTTAGCAGCTCTCAGTTATTTCATTTTCCACCTTGACAAGGTGATCAATTATAGGAACAACTCCAGAGATTTGAGGTGACTTGCTTAGCACCACGATGTGACATCAATCTGAAACAGTTTTAAGACATGCAAGCTATGCTAATGCATGTATGACTCGTGTTTTCTCAATTACAAGTTTACAAAACCCGTTTAAGACTAAGATAGCATATGCCAAATATAATTTGGTATTTATAGTCACTCTTACCATGGTTTATGTCTTTTCGAAGTTTGTACCCAAAATTTCCTAGCAATGAAATTCAAGCACCAGATTTAATTTTCAGTTCCAGGTTAGGTCTACTAAGTGCTGAAGAGTACAAGCCCCTCTGCATCCTGAGTGCATGACACATGACTTGAAAAATATCAGAAATATTCAGTGAATACCTAAATTAATGGACAAGGAAAGCTTCTAGGTGGTAAGCCTCTATAAAAACATGCACTGGTGTTATAATTGCATGCCTGAAGTATTCCATTTAAATTTAAACACTTAAGACTGTCACCTAAGGGTTGGAACAATTTTTTTTTGAAGTTTATTTGAGCTTTTTATTTGAAGACCCAAAATAGAAAAATAGGAGATACTTAATTCTTTTTTAGCCACTTTTTATTTAAATTAAATTTGCCAACATATAGTATAACACCCAATGCTCATCTCACCAAGTGCCCTCCTCAGTGCCTGTCACCCAGTTACTCTATCCCCTCCACAAGCCTCCCCTTCTGCAATCCTTTGCTCGTTTCCCAAGAGTTAGGACTCTCTCATGGTTTGTCTCCTTCTCTCATTTTTGAGGGTTCGAATCCTAACAGAGACATGTTAGGATGCAGATGTTTCTGCCCAGTTCAAGTCGTCCAGACCCCTTGAAGGAAATACAGCTCTATGTCACAGACGGTCCTCTGAATTCCTGAGCTGCCTCAGAACTGGCAGTGCTTGGCTGGGGCTGTATTTCTGCTCAGAGACACTTTGACAGAATTGTGGAGGCAGCTGCAGAGGCAAGAGTGTTGGAGGTGCCCTGGCAGCGGGGTGTGGGAGACACTTGCTTGGTACCTGTCCTGCTGCCCAGTTCACACTTGATCCTTGCTGAGATGTACATATTCAAGAGTAGCCGGAGATCGGATGAGCCTGTGTTTAAAGGAGAGAAGGCAACAGCAACAGTAACAAAAGAGACTCAAACTCAAACTAGGCAATGAAGAAAACTTCACTTACATAAGAAAGTTAATTGCACAGACTAAATGGCTAGCTCATTAGTGGACCTAGGAGTGGTCTGGCAGTCTCTGGGATGGTTGTGGAATAGAAGCTAGTAATTGCAAAAGAGAAGGTAGAGGGAGAGTATTAAGGATGCTTGAAAGACTTCACTTTGGATTTTTGAAGAGCTCACAAAGGGGGCCTCAGGGAAGGAGAGGAGTGGGACTTCCTGGGAATGGTTTCACCTGCAGCCTGTGGCAAAAGGTCGGAGAGGAAAGGGGTGCATAAGCACGCCTTGGGATTTCAATCCTATTTGGACAGGAGGGCACTGAGTTTAAGAGAGATGAGAGACAGAGACAGAGAGAGATTTAGTGACAGAGACAGACACACAGGGACAGAGACAGGAGAAACTGAGGGTGCCAAGTGCACTGATTTTTGTCCTGTATATATATCCAAAGTGGAAAATCTATACTACTCTATTCTTAAGTGTCAAAGCTCTTTGAACATTTATTTGTTTGTTTGTTTTTAATAATTCATTCTGAATCTGTCAAAATGAAACTTCGCCAAATTTTGTTGTTTTTGTTTACTTTAATTAGAGGATGTCCAGGGAGATGAATTTCTCCCAGGCTACTCTCAGAGTCCCTCTCTCAACACAGATCAGACATGTGAGTTTTTAACCCTGCGCTGAGCTGTGGATTTAAGGTCATGTGTTCCTCCAGCAAGAATGTGTCCCGTTAGGGGACTAATCTCGTCCTTGGCAGTGGTCCCCTGCACCCCACGGAGATGCTGCGGTATTTGGAATGTCTGTTTATGTGATGGCCTCCTGCACCTGGGACAGCTCAGCGGGAGCTCAAAAAGGAACAATGGGCAGGGGACCAAAGGAAGTGAGCCAGGGTCAAAGAGCCATCATCCCCAGAAGCGGTGCTTATCTGCAAACACCCTGCAAACTGTTGCCACCTGAAAATGCCCCTCTGTCCTCTTTGAAGAAGGAAATGCTGTCACAACCTATTAGTCACAGAAATGTTCCCTGGGAATTGGTGTGTTTAATACATCAACTGGTAATTAATTGAAAAAAATGGGAATACCCTTTGATCCTCTGATATTACTTCCCAGGAAATGATCCTAACAATATGCTCATGCACATGCTCCAAAGAATATGTTCAGGATGTTTATTGCAGCATTGTTTGCAATAGCAAAGGGTGGAAAGCAGAAAATGACCATCGGCAGGGGGCTTAATTAAAATATAGCACCTCTGTAGAGTGGAGTATTATGAAGCCATTAAAAGAGGCAGACAGAAGTGCCACCAGCTGCTGCTAACAGAAGAATCCTGAAGATTGTCAGTTTTTTTTTAATTATGCGTAATATGTACGTCTATACGTATATATGCATTTGGAAATTTCCTGGAAGGACGCAGCACAAGTTAACTCTTGTAGCCTCTAAGCACCTTAAATTTCATATGTTTTTATAGTTTTGTTTTTAAGTTTTTATTTATTTATGTGAGAAAGAGTGAGAGTGGAAGGAAAAGGGAGAGAGATTCTGAAGCAGACCCTACGCTGAGCACAGAGGCTGATGTGGCACCTGGTCCCAGGACCCTGAGATCATAACCTGAGTTGAAACCAAGAGTCTGATGCTTAACCAACTGAGGCACCTAGGCGTCCTCATATCCTTTTACAGTTTTAACTTTTTTTTTTTTTACCATGTACATATATTGAGAGGGGAAAAAAGTAAAAATGGGATAGTAAGGCTGGCCTTGTTTTTTTTTTTTTTTTAAGATTTTATTTATTTATTCATGAGAGACAGAGAGAGAGAGAGAGAGAGGCAGAGACACAGAGAAGAAGCAGACTCCATGCAGGAAGCCTGATGTGGGACTCGATCCCAGAACTCCAGGATCACGCCCTGGGCCAAAGGCAGGTGCTAAACCGCTGAACCACCCAGGGATCCCCAAGGCTGACCTTGTAAATAGGTAGGGAGGCTAAGGCTGTAGCCAGAGCAATGGCAACATCATGTCCTGGAGCCTTCCATATGCCCTCCAGTGCATGCACCTTGGTAATTCACTAAGACTCCTAGAGCTTACTTATGTTTCCTCACCTGCAATATGATGAAAAATGCCTATTTCCTTTGGACCCTGAAGGTAAGTCAAACTACTACTTATTGAAAGTATTAGTGTGAAATAACGCACTATTTCGCTCTCATATAATTTTTTAGTAGAGCTACAGAGACAAATTCTCTAAGCTTAGCTTCTTCCATTTCTGAAACTAGGATTTTTTTTAAAGATTTTATTTAATTATTCATGACAGACACAGAGAGAGAGAGAGGCAGAGACACAGGCAGAGGGAGAAGCAGGCTCCATGCAGGAAACCTGACACAGGACTCGATCCCAGGTCTCCAGGATCACACACCAGGCTGAAGGCAGCACTAAACCACTGGGCCACCGAGGCTGCTCTGAAACTAGGATCTTTTTTTTTTTTTTTTTTTGAAACTGGGATCTTAATAGAATCTAGATCATATTGTTTAAATATTAATGACCATTATTACCACCAGGAACAGAGTCTACTCCATCTACTACCATGGATTAGACTTTAGGCAAACCATACACGTCTTAATTTGGGTTGGTCCAAAAACAAACCATTAAGTAATGAAATGGTATAAATCAGAGGAGGGAGAGATTGCAGGTCAACTATGCTTTTGTGAGTGAGTTACACAGGGCACCTGGGCAGCATTGCATTTGGGCATGCTTGGACGAGTCATATGGAATAGGACTGATGAAGGCTAAGGAGGCTGGCTAGTTTATCCCCAAATTCCATTCTCCATTAGTGGAGATGTCCTCCAGGTGCTAACTACCCTGCCCTTTTGGGTTGTATCTGTACACAGCTTCATCAGTGCTGGAGAAGGTCATTTGACAGAAAAGAGAGTAACCAGCCTCGAATTGGAAATCTGTCAACATGCTGGAACTATCCAGAGGCAGGTGAATGGAGGTGGGCTCACAGGATACGGCTGTAAGACCTCAACAATGTCTGCTCCACAGAGTGACCCCTGCCTTAGAGAACTATGCTCTGCTAGCCTGATAGGAGTTCTAGAGCTCCAGCATTCTTTCAAGTCCTCCTTGTGCTATCTCTAATAGAGCTAGAGCACTCTTTCTGCATATTAAAAAAATAATTATCTTCTTCTATGTATCCTTCCTCCATTAAAGTTGGAATTCATTAAGAGAGACCTGGGCCACTCGACTCTTTGTAGCATCAAAAGAGCTATCACAATAATTAAATGTAAATAAATGAATGAGCAAATGAATTAATGAATTTGTGCCTCTAGCTGTTTATTTGCTAGATGTTGGGAAGAGGATTTAACCTGGGTCTTTAAGCCATGTCCTTTCCATTACAACGTACTCACCAATACACAAATCTCACATGTTGAATTGTCTTTTCTTCCCTTCCGTCCAGTATCTCCCCATCTGTCTTTGTCTTACATTTTTTTCATCCCATTTTCTCTTGTCTCACCCCCACAGAGAACATTGGTATAATCTCTGCACTCATTTAAAAGTTGCCACTAGGGATCTCTGGGTGGCTCAGTGGTTTAGCGCCTGCCTTCCGCCCAGGGGGTGATCCTGGAGTCCCGGGATCGAGTCCCACATCAGGCTCCCTACATGGAGCCTGCTTCTCTTTCTCTCTGGGTCTCTGCTTCTCTCTCTCTCTGTATCTCTCATGAATAAATAAATAAAATCTTAAAAAATGTTGCTACTAATCACATTGTGAATATATTTTATTATCTTGAATTGAGTTTTCAGAGAAACTAGAGGGAAGAGGTTTATGTGCAATCCCAGGTAGGAGCAAGAGGCATGATATAAAGGGACAAATAGAAAGAAGAGTTGTCCAGTCAGCTGGCTCTGAGTGTGACTGGTTCCACTCTCCAGGAGACAGTCGTCTTCTGAGAAGCCATCCTTCCTCTATCTCAGTATCATCTAGCTACAGGGAAAAGAGGTAAGAATTTTATGGGCTTCCATTCCCACCAATCAAAGGTTCATGAGGATCTTCTATGCCCTTCCCCCACCCTTCTGGATCACATATGCAGAACAGGGAGTAGAGCTTTATAGTGTCCATATCTCAGCATCAACAGGAAAATTCAGAAGATGGAGGTGAATAAACACCCATGTGGGCATGAAGCCTGGCCATATCACGTGGCACCTGTGTGGAAAGAAGTGGCTGCCATGGTGATGGCTTGAGCATGACACAGATGAGACTGAGAAGATCTGGACTGATTTTAGCAGTAATCCTTTCCACACTCCACTCTAGCCATTCATGCTGGTCAGAGTATATAGCCCTCTCATAATAAAATATGGCCTCCATTTTTTTTTTTTGTGAAGAAAATATGTCCTTAATTCTTCTCTAAGGGGTGACCTACAAGTCCAATCTACCACAGTATCTTCTTCGAGGCAGTAGCAAAAAGCAATCTTTAAAAAAACTTAGTGAAGACAGGTAACAAACAATTCAAAATCTCCACTTCTGAAGCTGGTCCACAGGCATTAATTAGTGGGTTTTATTTTTTCTTTCTCTACCACCCATTCTAGATTTATCTCACGTTCAGCCAGCACTTTGCCTGAGTTGTTTACCTGATAGTGTGATGTAGTCATTCATCCCTAAGGGTTTTGATTCCTTTAATGCCTTGCTTTGTCATGAGATGGTTGCTACATGTGTCTTTTTATTATTATCGATGGGCATAGAAACACCAAGAGATACCACAGGGATCTCTGCATATAGTGGACATGCCCATCATATGACAGCAACTATAGCCTCTCATGGTAATCAGAACTGATCATCATTGAGAGCCAAGTTACAGTGTTCTTTGCCTGAAGAAAAGCCACTGGAAGATGAAGATCCCCAGGTGGCCATGTGAGAGTCCCAGCTTCCAGCTCAGTAGAAGCTTTCTCATGTTTTCTGGCTGAAGCAGAAGGCTACTAGAAATGAGAACCCTCATCCTAGATGAGGGTGCATAGGAAACACAAAGTCCACAGATGGGCTTTGGAGAAGACAGTAAGAAAGTCCAATTCCAGCGGCATCTCTTATTTTCACTTCAGCCTATAGAGAAGAGCCACCATGGAGCTTCACAAGGATATACCTCACTAGTACATGACTTACTGACTTAGTGAAGGGGTTATATTTTGTCAAATACAATTGTGTAGAATATTCTCAAGTCTTAAATGGCAAATTCATTCTAACATCACTGCGCTTCTCAGACTCTGACTACTTTCTCAATCTTTTTTTTTTAATTTATTTTTTATTGGTGTTCAATTTACCAACATACAGAATAACCCCCAGTGCCCGTCACCCATTCACTCCCACCCCCCGCCCTCCTCCCCTTCTACCACCCCTAGTTCGTTTCCCAGAGTTAGCAGTCTTTACGTTCTGTCTCCCTTTCTGATATTTCCCACACATTTCTTCTCCCTTCCCTTATATTCCCTTTCACTATTATTTATATTCCCCAAATGAATGAGAACATATAATGTTTGTCCTTCTCCGACTGACTTACTTTACTCAGCATAATACCCTCCAGTTCCATCCACGTTGAAGCAAATGGTGGGTATTTGTCATTTCTAATAGTTGAGTAATAGTCCATTGTATACATAAACCACATCTTCTTTATCCATTCATCTTTCGTTGGACACCGAGGCTCTTTCCACAGTTTGGCTATCGTGGCCATTGCTGCTATAAACATCGGGGTGCAGGTGTCCCGGCGTTTCATTGCATTTGTCTCTTTGGGGTAAATCCCCAACAGTGCAATTGCTGGGTCATAGGGCAGGTCTATTTTTAACTGTTTGAGGAACCTCCACACAGTTGTCCAGAGTGGCTGCACCAGTTCACATTCCCACCAACAGTGTAGGAGGGTTCCCTTTTCTCCGCATCCCCTCCAACATTTGTTGTTTCCTGCCTTGTTAATTTTCCCCATTCTCACTGGTGTGAGGTGGTATCTCATTGTGGTTTTGATTTGTAAACTTTCTCAATCTTATACCAACAATATTCTTGTCTGTCCATCTCATTTTTTTGGGTAGCCATCATTGGGTCCAAGCTGTGAGTAGTAGTCACTCCTACAGACTACTAGGTATTTTTGCCACTATATTAAATCTCCAGCCATAAGTGTGTTTCTCTATGACAATGCATTCTCCATTGTTTGGCTTTAGTTTCTATCCTCCCCACTCCAAGATTTTCAAGATCCACTCCCTATACCTGTTTTGATTCTGTCTGGCACATATTAGCCAGAACCTACAATTTCTTTTGAATATAAGTAATTTCCTTCTGGAGCAGAAAATATATTTCCCTGCTTGTGCTGTGCTAAAACCTAATACTGGCTATCAGACTGATTCAAAGAAGGATGGAATAGCTGGGGTAGGTTTTGAGGTGGACAAGTTTAATCCTGTAAGTCAACTGATTCAAAGGAAGCATCAAAGTAAGGGCAGGCTGTTCTCCTCTGTAAAGGAAAAGGAACTGATTATGTCAGCCCAGAGGATTCAGGAACTCCAGGTTTCAAGATTTTCAATATCAACCACTCCTATGATTCCTGACTTTGGCACAAGAATCAAGTCAAGAATGGGCATTCTGTTTCTTTTGCGACTCTGCCCCTCTTAAAGTTATATCCAGATACTGGTTTTGAGTGTACTGGACCCAGCAACAAGCAGGAGATGAAGATGTCCTTAGAAGCTTCCATACAGGAATATAGCTTTCACGGCATAGCATGACTTGATAACTGACTACTCTGAGCCTATGATTATTATTAATGCAGTTAATGAAGACCAGCTCACTCTGTGAACCTTACCAGTATTATCCTCAGGTGCCACTGCTGCCACTTATCCAGAGCCTCACTTTCCTCCTGAACCTTATCATAGCTAACCATAGATGAAAACCTTAGTAATTACCATGCATGCTAGGAGTTATAGATAACTCATTCCCCCCAAGTAGTGAAGTGCTTACTGTCATGAGTAATCCAGCCCCCATATCTGATGCTGAAGGTTTATCTTCTGGATTCACTTCTGTGTGCCTACTTTTGCCACCTGTGTTCACTAAAAGAGAAGCCTGAGGCAATAGTCTTCTGTGCTATTATCTTATCCTGTTGTGAAAACCCAGGGAATGGGAGTAAGAAGCAAAATAGTCAAGTGGGGAAGGAGGGAAAGTCAATGTCAGGTAACTGCTGCTCTGTGCAAGTAATTGCTTAATCCTATGGGACAGTCCCCTGAGAAGCCATGTAAACAGCATGTCCGGACAATCAGCCTCACAGAGAAAAGAAAGGATTTATCCAACTTCCAATGGAAAAAAGTTCACCCCACAGAACCTTAATCCCCTACACTTGCAGGTTGCATATGCATGAGGCCCGAATTGGCCTCTCATGTTGTCCCAAACCTCTCAGGGTCCAGTTAGATGATAAACTAATCTCGTGTGCCCAGAATTGAGGGGTTTCTCAGAATGAGAGAACTTGAGGAAGTGCTAAAAGAAAGAAAGTCCAGGGCAAACCAAGACTAATTGGTTACCCTATCCAGACTTAAGGTGAGAGATATTTGAACAGAAATATTATCAGGTTGTGTTGGTGTATAGTTAATCAGAGATCTGGTCATCTCAGTGGCAGTTAGAACAAAGACTGGGAGGCTAAGAAGCTATGAAGTGACACATAAAAGATGTCTGAAATGGTATTTTAATTTCTCTCAGAAAATTGATTCAACCATTGAATAAAGTAGTCTTATTTTAGCACATGCCTTGTTTTATTAAAATCTACCTTTCTTGTTTTATTCCCACTAGGACAATCAGATTCTTAATCCATAATATATTAATAATTTCTTTATGCCTTTCTTCAGTCAATGTGAACCTATTTTCATTCCTTTGCCTAACTTATGGTAAATCAAATTACAATAGAAACATTTAAAGCTTTTTTCCATGGCAATCAAAGGATAATATTATAGTCGGTTGTGTCATCTTCATTAAACATTGCAAATGGTTTTCTTCAAGTAAAGAGAGAAAAAAGCAAAAAATCTTGGCAAATGCAGTCCACAGAACTTGAGGAAGCCATGCCAGCATCCATAGCAGTGAATGGCACCCTGATCCCTTCCATACAGAACTGCAGGTCAAATTACAGTAAGTTTTATGTGCTTGTAAATGAAATCATTTGAGGGTCTCATGGCACAGATCATATACGATTTGCAACATTTGGCACAACTTTCACTCTGTTCTGGAAATACCTTACAAATGAGCTAGGATCTCAAGAGTGAGTTCTATCTTTCCAGGACAGGAAGTTAGCTGTCCTAAAATTTATAGAAGTGAGGAAGTACTTGGGAATTGGCAACCAAGACATATTTCCCTTGGGGTATGGAAGTGAATACCACATCTCAATTAGCATTATGGGTTTTTTTTTTCTGTTTTTTTTTTTTGTTTTTTTTTTTTTTTTAGGAGAAGCAGGGGCCTTTATTGGGGTCTGGCAGATGTGGTGGAGGTGGAGGTGGAATCCTAGGCAGAGAAAAGGCAAAGGGCCCTAGAAGCAGGAACCCAGCCCACCTGGGGTTTTTTTTTTTTTTAATTTGCAGTTTATTCATTTAAGAAACTAAGGCAGAATTGGGATTAGGTATGAAATGCATTATGGCAGAATTATGCTGTTACTTTACTTGTCTATTTCTTAAATACATTGTACGCGCTGTGCTCAAAATCATAATAAGCTTTATGTATGTTTTTTAATGAGATAATAGGTAATTTTAAAAATTCTCTATTGTTTCCTCTAACTCCAAGTGTCCTAATATCAACAACAAAATCTTTGTAACAATGATGGCAGACACTGTTCAAGGTTGGAAGCAGCTTGGTGTTGTATAAAGAACACCAGACTGGGTATATGTTGTGGGATGGACTGTGTCTCTGAAAAGATAAATTGAAATTCTAACCCCCGGTACCTGTGAATGTGACCTTATTGGAAATAGCCTTTGCAGCTGTAATCAAGTTAAGATGATGTCATACTGGATTGGATGGGTCCTAAGTCCAATGACATACATTCTTATAAGGATGGCATGTGAAGGGGCTCTTAGTTGGCTCAGTCAGTTAAACTTCTGACTCTTTTTTTTTTTTTTTTTTAATGATAGTCACACAGAGAGAGAGAGAGAGAAAGGCAGAGACACAGGCAGAGGGAGAAGCAGGCTCCATGCACCGGGAGCCTGATGTGGGATACGATCCCGGGTCTCCAGGATCGCGCCCTGGACCAAAGGCAGGCGCCAAACCGCTGCGCCACCCAGGGATCCCTAAACTTCTGACTCTTGATCTCAGCTCAGATTTTGAAGAGGATATCAGTGTCATGAGTTCAAGGCCTACACTGGGCTCCACTCTGAGTATGGAGCCTACTGAAGGAAAGAAAAAGAAAAAGAAAGAAAGAAAGAAAGAAAGAAAGAAAGAAAGAAAGAAAGAAAGAAAGAAAGAAAGAAAGAAAGTCATGTGAAGACACAGAGACATGGAGGGACAAGGAGAGGGATGAGGATGATAGAAGCAGAGATTGGAATGATGCCTCTTCAGGCCGAAGAATGCCAAGGATTGTTGGCCACCTCCATACACTAGGAGAGAGACATGGAAGAGATTCTTAGAACCCCTAGGAAGAACCAACCCTGCTGACTCCTTGATCTTGGACTTCCAGCTGCCAGAAGTATGAAAGAGTAAATTTCTGCTGTTTTAAACCACTCTATTTGTGGTCTTTCATTATGGAAGCCCTAGGAAGCAAACAATATAGGACCCTGGCTGCTCCTACTGAGCAGCTTTGGGACCTTGAGAAAGTCCTGTCATTTTCTGAGGCCTTCTTACACTCACCTCAGAAGTGGCTGAAGTGCTTCAAATAAATAATCGACAACATCCCTTCCTGTTCTCAGTTTCCTGGAGTCTGTAATTTCAACAAAAAGAAAATAAAATCTGTCCCTAGCTCAATGTTTCTATTGGAAAAACTGAAATGTTGGAGTACCAATGTACATGGGTGTAGACCATTCTTGAATAGATCTGTTAGGATGTAAATCCCACCAGAGTGTGAAATTTGACTATTTTATCCAGTGTGTCCCTGATGCTTAGAACATTGCCCAGTATACAATAGGCACGGATGCATTTTTTTTTTTAATGAATGAATGTACCAATAAAAAAATACATCGGTGTTCAAACAGTTCTCTTTGTTGTGACTATTGATTCGTTGACTCTTCCCCAACTTTGACTGTCACAGTAGTTGCTGAAATTCATAGGCATTGAGTCAAAGAGAAGGGTTACTGAAGATAAAGATAGAGAGTAATGCCTGGGAATTTGTTCTCTTATCTCAAATAATTCTGCTTTAGTAACAACATTTTTTGCCAAGTTTTAGAGGCAAACATATTCTTAATTTATTCTGAACTAGTAGACTAAGTGCTTTAGAAGCATTTCCACTGAACAATGATGACGAAGGAACTAAATTAGTTTGAAAACATTTACCCTTTCTTGTGAGAAAACCATTAGTTTTTAAGTACGTACTTGCAATTCCATAATAATTATCCACTCAGAGCTTGAAACATACCTAAGCAAAATGCATGGGAGAGCACTGTGAGTCTAAGCGTAAATTAAATTGGAAACTGTGTGTTCTGGTTTCAAAACAAAAGCTCACCAAGTAGGGCCGTATTCTGCGGCCCACAGACTTTAGGAAAGAAATGTCAGTCAATGTGCTTCTTTTGTATATGGAGACAGACGGGAAGCACAGGCCTTGAGTGCTAATTGTTAAACGCTGGGAAAGCCACAGTTGTTCTTTGGTCATCCACAAAGAAAGGGATATATACCGGTCTATCTTTAAGGTCCTTCGCAAAGTTTTAGTATCAGACTCCCGTGGAAATCCTGCCTTCCAGAAACTGCATTAGACTCCAGCATCATTTTTACAGAAACTGCTCTCTCCATACACTTTATTACATTCGCAGAGATGGTTCTCTCCCCAGATCCCATGCTTTAGAATGACAGGTTATGGTGCCCTTCATAAGTTGGTAGTTCATATACTATCCCTCTGGCCAACAGAGCTGGCCCTCCCCTGTCATCCTGCCTGTTTTCCAGATTATTTTCTTCTCTGTAAGTAATAGCACTACCATGAGTTCTGGATATTTCTCCCAACGCAGACTAACAAGCTGGCATAAAGTTTTCAGGACAGAAATGCTGATGCACTGCCTTGATTTCCCAAGTCTGACGTTATGAGAAAGTCATTTCTGCTCTTGAGCTTTCAGATAATTGACTGATCTTTATACTGCAGAGGCACATCTGCTTAGCTAAAATATTCCACAATTGTGCGTGGTCTCACTGTTCCAACTGAAGTGGGAAGCTATTACAATAGGACTCCTGTTAACAACAAAACTGGGTGCCATCCTTCACTCTGAAGGTGACATCTGCAACTTTCTATCCCTCGCTGGGTGTCCACAGAGAAACACCTCAGCACCAGCGACCTGTGAAAAGTCGCACAATGCCAGATCTCAATTTGCATTCCAACTGCCCATTGGAGGTTTCACTTTTTCAAATGGTACCAGACAAATCTGAGGAAAAAGCCAATAACATCTCCCAAAGAAAGGCGGTATTACAGACTTGCCTTGCCAAAAAATCCATCATGCGCCTCTCCAAGTTAACTTTCATATTTAAATATTTTGACTTTTGGAAAATAACCACCACTCTCCTAGCCAAGGTCTCTGGAAAGCCTGGGAAACCAGAGGCTCATACAAAATCAATAAAGTGAAAGAAAGCAAGGGAGAAGAGGTAAAGGGACTTATTTGTACCTTGTTAAATATTAAATTGCTTTCAAAACGGTGTTTTTTAGAGGAGAGATGAGGGGAAGGGCTAGAGGAACCCAAATGTGACATGCCTTTCTGGTGTTAGTTGAAGTCTGAGGGGTGGTGTGTATGTGTGTGTGTGTGTCTGTATCTGTATCTGTATGTTGGTGTGTATAAGTCAGGAACGTAGCCCAGGAATCCTTCACTTAAAATAAATAAATGGATATTTACATATGTTTTTAATCATCAGAATAATCCTGAGAATTCATTCTAATAGTCCCACTTTATAGATTGCTAAACTGAGGATTAGAGAAACAAGGCCACATGATAGAGATCAAAGAAGAGAAGTGAGATTTAAACCCCTAGTGGTCTGAGTCCACTTTATCCCTCTACCTACAACATCTCCAAAGCACTCAAATGAGTTATATCATCAATTGTCTAAAAAGAGAAGTGGCCAATAGTGACTCAGTTAAGGTCTGTGTCTCTCTTTCCCAACAATTATTATTAGGTTAAGAGAAAATAAAATACTTACGTTATGTTCTTGATGAGAGCACGCCTTTGGAACATAGCGATGAAATAAAACCTAACATCCTCTTCTAAGATAGTCTTAATATATGTATATAATCTTAATATAAATGTATTTCAAGCAAAATAGTAGCCTAGGCTTTTCAGATCACTCTTGAAGACACACAATGATTATTTAGTGACTATATATCAGCGCTTTGTAATCTGACCAAAAGCAGATCACTTGGGAGATTTTTATAAAATATAAGTAATTATTGTGCTTCTATAGAACTTCTCTTCTGGATTCTATGAATACAACACTGAGCAAGACAAAATGCTAGGGCTCATCGTGCTTAAATTTTAAGAGAGACTAAAACAAGCAGCAAAACAAAAAGAACACAACACATAAAAGCATTTCAAGTAGTAATAATTGATAGAGTGTAAATAAATCAGACCAAGAAGTAGAGAATGGATAAAGGACAGTAAAATAAAGCATCTTTAAGTGATGTTTGAGCGGAGAGCTGAAAGAAGTAAAGGAGCAAGCCATGTGGACCTCTTGGGAAAGATATTCCAAGAAGAAGGAGTAGCCACCCCAAAGGCCTTTCCTTGGCATGGTTGGGGATGGGCAAGATGTTCCTTTTGTTCTATAATCTCAAGAGTGAAGGGGAGCTTTGTAGGAAGTGAGACTAGAGGGATGGGGAGATAGAGCCTCTGGGGCCTTCTGTGCTAGATTGTGGAAGGAGGGAGACCAGTTAGGAGCTTGACATTCTAGGAAAGTTAAAATGGTGACATCAGTTAGGATGGTGGCAGTGGAGATGGTGAGAAGTGATCAGGCTTGGATATGTTTCGAAGGTAGAGGTACAAAGTTCCATGGTGCCTTGGATGTGGGAACATAGAAGAGAAGCATAGAAGAGGTCATTTTCAGTTATCAGAATATGCAGCAAGGTGAATGCTTGTGCTTTTTAACTAAGACAGACACCCTGAGTAAGAGACGGGGTTGGGAGGTGTATTTGATAATAGGGACTGAAGGATGAGTGACAATTCTCTTCTGGAGCTGCTAAGGCTGAGATGTTTATTGGATTTTGCACATGCAGCTGTCAAATAGGCTGTTTGTAGAGGAGGAATCTCAAGTTTAGGACTGACCATGGGTAGTCTTGAGAGTGTCCAAGAAATCTGGATTTTTAAAAAGTCCCCGTGGTTTAGGAACCGTGATTGCAGCAAATTCCTGAATGTGTTGACTCCCACCATACAGTTCTAAAAAGATTCTCTTTTTCTCTTTATAAATTTGCCTGAAGGAAGTCTATTTTTTTCTTATAAATATGCTGGAGGGCAATGTAATTTCTTTTTAAACCTTAATTCCAAGGTTGATTATATCTCCCTGAACATTAGTTTGCTGTTCCATTGGCTTTTATTTATTTACATACTGGCTTTGGCAGCATCCATGATTAGTTTATGCTGCCTGGGATCAGGATGCTTTGGTTTATTTATGCAATACCATTCTTCTGTCAGTATTAAAAGAACAAATCCAAGACCTATTTGTTGAGTGTGTGGGTGTGTGTTTCTGAGAAGCATAGATAGAGTGGTCTTTTTTAAAGAAAGCGTTAAAAAGCATATGTTGCTCGTTCCAAAAAGTCCTCTGAAATCATTTCCTAGCTAAGAGACCCACAAATTTAAAATCTTATGGATCTTGCCTGGCATACAATTTTCCCAACTAATTTGGCCAATAAATATGTCATCTGGCCTGAGAAATCTGCATTGGCTTTGTATATATTTACCCATGTCACTCTGCGTCACTCCTTATCTTTCCATAGACCATACACAGAATTGTGTCTTGAGTGTGCATCAAATAATTTTCCAAGGAACATGGAAATAACCGTGATCATGATACACACATATTTTTGATGAAACTTAATGAGTTAAATACATCTTTTCTGTTGGACACTCCATAGGCTTAAGAACCTTGATACGTTTTTTTCCATATCTATATATTGTATGTTGACTTTAGGGTCACAGTTAAAGCTGGCAATCATAAAATTGTTCATTCAATGAGAATGCAAATGATTATCCTTATAAAGCCCTGTTGCAAGCTAGGAAGGAGGAAATTAGATTCTATTCATTCTAACGCTGGATACAATGGAGGTGATTGATTCTAACTTATGGCGATTGAGGAAACAGAAACATAAGGAGGGACGGCAGTGGGCTAACAAGAAGTAGAACCTTAACACCCTTAAGAGTGTGCTGCTCTGTATCTGCTCTAGTAGGATATGCCTTTTTTCTTCTCATCAGGAGCAACTTTACCAAAGAATTGAGGGAGTTGCGGTTCTAATCTATATCAATTAGAAACAACTATCACACAGTAATGGTATTCCACAATAATGTGGAATATGAAAGTGTTCAATCATAATTTAAGGAGAAAGTCATGGCTTTGTCATAACAAAACGATCTCAACCTTCTCATTGCTTATATAATTGCAGAACTAGTATTCTTGAATTCATAACAGAAAAAAGCGACCTATAAAATGCCACCAGTGTAGAGATTCCCTGGAATTTATTAGTCACAATAAATTGGGGATTATGAAAAAGAAAGGAAACAGTAAGAAAGATTTTAAAATCCTATTTTTACATGAAATTAGTGGAACTCTAAGAGGAAATATTTCTAGAAACTCAATTAATAAGAAAGCATTAACAGACACTGAAGAAACAAGACATCTTCCTGTTAAAGTGGGCCAATGAAGGGCAAAGTTCAACATGATAGTCTATTTATTTATATTTAATGAGATTATAAGTTTTAATGCAGCTCCTAGGTTAATTGTTTTAATTTCCTGTTTTTTAACTAGAGAGATATATCATGTTTCCTCTTATTTCAAAATATATCCTTGATAATACTTAAATCAAATGTGATAGAGGAGAATGGAGTACTCTTTTCAGACTTTTGTTTTGCCCAAAACAAACATTGAGAAGATTTATTGGAAGAAATATCAGCTGAGGAGCCAAAGAGATCTTAAATTTAGTGCTTTTCTTATTAAATTGGACTGATTTTAGTGCTCAGCAAAGGAAAGTATTTCAGCAATATGAATGTAGAGTGGTACAGACTATGCATCCCTGTTATCATCCTGTTCCTGAGTTTCAGTTTTGACCTGGGAATCTCTTTACATCTGAGTTACTAATCAACTGTACTAATGGACACAGTTGTACCAATCAGCATAGCTTCTGTTGATCCCCCATTGATCTGACCATACCCTTCACATGTCCAAACCAGGGGCACAGTAGAAGGCAGGGCTAAAGAGGAACAGCTACTTGAGCTTTATCCATGGGGAAAGAAAGAAGAAAGAGAGAAAGAGAGAGAGAGAGAAAGAAAGAAGAAAAAAGAAAAGAGAAAAGAAAAGAAAAAAAGAAAAGAAAAGAAAACTTATTTTCACTTCGTCTTTTCAGGACACCTCATTCTCCACAAGCTTCGGAAGAGTGTATTCTATTTCACACTTAAGAGTTCAAATTTATATCAAGGGTGAAAACCAATCACAATTAACTGTTTCTTTCTCAATTCCTCACCATGTAAGTATGTCTGTTGTTGGCTAGCTAGAAGGCCAAGCTCAGAAATGGAATGAGTTAGAGCAAAATGGACTGTGAGGTGGCATCAGCACCATATCTCTAACCCCAATCTGTTACCAAATCACTGGATATATTTGAGCAAACCATTTCCTTCCTTTGTCAAAAGTGGATGCTATTTATACACTTTTTTTCTTATGTGGCAAGAATGAGGGAAAAATATGAAATAGTTCTTTCTTGTTATTCTCTTAGCAAACATTTCTTTTAAGACTAAGCTTGTGCATTATGCTAAGTGTGGAGAACATAAGATATTTCACTCATACAGATGGTTTCCTCTGAGTTTATATTAGCAAAAAATAAAGCATATGCATTTATATCGATGAAGCAGGGTAGAATGTGGTCATGGCTCTGGGGCAGGAGATGAGGATGTACTAGGATGACATGCTATGGAAATATCTTGGAAGGAAGCTCACTTAGCTTCAGGGCCTTGAAGAGATTCTTTGGAGGAGATGTCATTTGAGCTGTGTTAGATCAATAGATATTCCTAAGTTTTGTGGAAATAGAGAGCAATGGGAGGTAAGTCAGAGGTTGGTAAAATACCAAGTATAATTCAGGAACAACAAATAATAATCCTAGTAACATTTACTTAATCCTCAATGTTGTACTAGGATTAATCTAAGCTATTTGTGAATATTAACTACTTGATCCTTATAATGACATGATGAGTATGTACCATCATTATTGTCCTTATTTTATAGATTAAGAAAGTAGAAACAGGAAATTTAAGTAGCTTATAAAGGTCACTTGGTAAGTTGGAAAACCAAGGTTAGGATTTAAGTAGTGTGACGCTAAAACCCACACTCTTAGCAACATTTCTATGTGGTCATATTAGATTCACATATGGTAATAATTATAGGAAATGTGTGAAGGAGAATGAAGGGAATAAGGTCATAATCTCTTTAAAAAGAAGATGGAAGTTCTCACTATTTGGCCTAAGTTTCTGAAATTTTTAAAAATAGATAACAAAGTCATTTAACCCTCTTGTGGAGAATAACATAACTAAAATTATGCTAATATTATTCAGTATAATTAAATGCTTAGTATTCTTTGGGTTGCAAATAACAAAAAAACGGGCTTTAACTACCTTAAGAGGAACAAAAGAATAAGATTTGAACAACTAAGCTTAGGAATGAATAGGAACTAGACAGGTTTGTTCATTTCCAGTGAAGATCTGCATTGGTGCAATTTCTCATCAAGGAAGGAGTCATTAAAATGACAACTACCAGTCACTATTGTGAGGTCTTTGTCCAATTTTGAATATGTTACCGAGGTTACTTGGTGGCCCCTGCTTGGATCAGGAGTCCATACTTGAACAACTAACCATCTCTGGTTCCAACTCCAAAATTATACAGTAGGAGCATGTTAGTGTATCCAGGTCCCATTCTCAAAGCAGGAAAGATGATGACAAGCTAGGAAGATGTATCAACTCCAATACTTAGAGATTTATTTATTTATTTATTTATTTATTTATTTATTTATTTATTTTTATGATAGTCACAGAGAGAGAGAGAGAGAGAGAGGCAGAGACAGAAGCAGGCTCCATGCACCGGGAGCCGGACGTGGGATTTGATCCTGGGTCTCCAGGATCGCGCCCTGGGCCAAAGGCAGGTGCTAAACCACTGCGCCACCCAGGGATCCCTACTTAAAGGTTTAAAAAGCTTCAGTGTTGAGACTGAAAAGGGAGATACTTGAATTGGGGTGTCCAGTGACTTTGCAATGGTAATGGTCTTGGAGTTAGGTAACAAGTGTCTATATTAGAATAATGAATGCTGATTTGGGAAATAAACAGGTATGTGATGATTGGATATGTGGCAGGGATTAGGAAAAAGTGAGAAGTCAATAGTCATGCTGAAGGTTTGAGCCCACATGATAGAAGATATCATCTCCATATACTTCAGTCCTAGCTGCTCAAACTCAGCCTGCACTCTTAGGCACCACACTGGAGAGATTAATACCATCCATGCTACGGTTTATTTGCTGAGGGCTAGCTACCTTTTTGCTACTCTCTGCATATGTTCTCTAGAGTTGACATAAGTTGTAAGGGGTACATATTGCATTTTTAAAAATATTATTTATTTATTTATTTGAGCAGGGAATGGGTGAGGGGCAAAGGGAGACAGAATTATTTTTTTTAACATTTTTTAATTGGAGTTCACTTTGCCAACATATAGCATACCACCCTGTGCTCATGCCGCCAAGTGCCCCCCTCAGTGCCTGTCACCCAGTCACCCCATCCCCCCGTTCACCTCCCCTTCCACTACCCCTTGTTCGTTTCCCAGAATTAGGAGTCTCTCACGTTCTGTCTCCCTCACTGATATTTTCACTCATTTTCTTTCCTTTCCCCTTTATTCCCTTTCACTATTTTTTATATTCCCCAAATGAATGAGACCATATAATGTTTGTCCTTGGGAGACAGAATTCTGAAGTAGACCCTCTGCTCAATTCAGAGCCTGATGTGGGGCTTCACCCCAGGGCCCTGACATCAAGATTTGGCTGTTTGACTGAGCCAACCAGGCACCCCTGCATGTTACATTTTATATCTGTCTCACCTGTAATAGTTTTTAGAAACTCTTTAGCTACAGATCTCTTTGGGTCAGATGAGAGAACTTCCGGTGTATTAAAAATATCAATACAGATATTTGTTGTTTTTTTTTAAAGTTCCAACTGTAAGTAGAACACTGTGGAAGGTACTGGAAATCAAAATATAGGAGACAATATCTGTTCAAGTGACTTGTAGTCTGGAAAGAAATCCAGGCATAAAGGATAAAACCTGAGCCTCATGAACAAGACAATATATTATGCAGCATTTGGAGGAGGCTAAGATGTCGGGAAATATTTTGTAGGGCAGATGAGATTTGAACTCCTTTTATAAAGAGATTTCAACAAGATTCAGATATGTGTGTGTGTGTGTGTGTGTGTGTGTGTGTAGGATCACTAGATCACCATTGGTACAATGGATTGACATCGAGAAGTCCTGGAGAATAGTGCCACGGATAGGAACTAGCAGTGGTGTCTCTGCTATGTGCCAAGCACCGTGAAATATGCTTCAATAAGCCATGCCATTTAATTTTCCCCAATTTTTCAGCCAGAGTGCAGTTTATTTTCTCCATTCTACAGACGGTGAAACTGAATGAGAACTAAAATATCTCATTCAGATTGCAAAGTAGAATATCTCGTTCTCAATGTCAGAACTCACTTTGTAGTAACCCAGGTCCTTTAAGCTCTATCACTTGGCCTCCCAAATGTCAGGCTAACAGAAATGAGCTCGATTTTTCATTGTCCAGGTTTTCTTTTTTGCTTCTCTGACAACTTTTTAGATATACTTCTTCCCCATCCCATCCTAAGGCACCAAGTTTTTAAATGCAAACATTTACCTTAAGTATCTACCTCAGGAAATTCATATTATCTCATGTTTCAACTTTCAAGCCACTATATTTAGCTGTGGGATCTCTCCTCAGTTCCAGACCTAGCTTTCCACTTGTCCATTGGACATTTCTATGTCTCCTTCATATTTGTATTTTGGGTTCACAATATTGGCACCTAATCTTATCCTGTTCTTAGAAACTCTTTCTTGTCCAGCTTAGTTATTTCCACTAAAGGGTCTACCAAACTCCCAGTAATCCAAGCCCCCAAAATCAATCAACTTGGCATCTTCTTTCTCTTTTTATTTTGTTGATGATCAATAAATATAGCTGATGGATGATCTTTCCAAACCTCTACTTCTCATCCCATTCCATTCCAATGTCTCCTATATTTAGCTGTTAAAGGAATGTTCCCTTAAATTCTGTTCCAATAAGTCATCTTCCCAATCAAAACATCTGGTACTTACCTATTGTCTACTAAATCAGGTGTTAGCTACTACTAATTCTAGTATCCAAGATCATATGCTCCTCTACAAAACTGATACAAAATTGCATTTCTGTACACATCTTCCCTTATTCACTTTGTCCTCAAAACAAATGTATTATTTCTGTAACCACTCACAACCCCTGCCTAAATTTCTGCTTTTGTGCATTGTGTGTTTGGTGCCATCAGCCAGAATGTCCTGTCTCTGTATCAGCCAGCTTAAACTACATTTCTGCTATAGTAGCAAAGAGCTCCAAATCCTAGTACTCAAAAAAAAAAAAAAAAAAAAAAAAAAAAAAGGTTTATTTCCCACTCACATTCTTTTATTTTTTTTTTATTTTTATTTATTTATTCATGAGAAACACAAAGACAAAGAGGCAGAGACACAGGCAGAAGGAGAAGCAGGCTCCTCACAGGGAGTCCAATGTGGGACTCGATCCAGGAATTCCAGGATCACGTCCTGAGCTGAAGGCAGATGCTCAACTCTGAGCCACCCAGGCGTCGCCCCACTCACATTCATGCTGATCGTGTTTTGCCTGTGGTTTTGCTTCATGTCCGCTTCATCCTCAGAACAAGGTTAATCGACCAGCTAATATCTAGTGTACAAGAATCTCTTGGCAGAAGAAAAAGAAAGATAGTGGGACCATGTGTTGCTTTTCAAAGCTTCTTGGAGGGGTGCCTGGGTGGCTTAGTTGGTCGAGCATCAGACTCTTGATTCTGGCTCAGGTTGTGATCTCAGGGTCCTGGGATCAAGCCCCACATTGGTCTCCATGCTCAGCAGGGAGTCTGCTTACGATTCTTTTTATGCCCACCCCCAACCTGAGCATGTGCTTTCTCTCTGAAGTAAATAGATACATACATACATAGGTACGTACGTACGTACATACATAAATCTTTGTTAAAAAAAAAAGAAGAGCTGCTCATCGGAAATGGTGCACACCTTATTCACCAGGGCAAGCTATTTTTTTTTTTTTTTTTTTTTTTTTTTTTTTTTTTTTTTTTTTTTTCAGGGCAAGCTATTTGATTAAATCTGACCAATGGGTTTAGAAGTACTTATTCTCCACAGACTGTCCCATCAAGGAGAGACAGTGAATGTTTTTACCATAATACTGTCCACTACACTTTTCTGTCTCCAATATCAAAATGCTAATTATCCACGGAGTCATGTTACTAAGATGCTTGTCCAGATTCTCCCAATCAAAAATAACTTAAAAAAACAAAACATCTTCTTTATCCACTCATCTTTCGATGGACACCGAGGCTTCTTCCACAGTTTGGCTATTGTGGACATTGCTGCTATAAACATCGGGGTGCAGGAGTCCCGGCGTTTCATTGCATCTGTATCATTGGGGTAAATCCCCAACAGTGCAATTGCTGGGTCGTAGGGCAGGTCTATTTTTAACTCTTTGAGGAAACTCTACACAGTTTTCCAGAGTGGCTGCACCAGTTCACATTCCCACCAACAGTGTAAGAGGGTTCCCTTTTCTCCGCATCCTCTCCAACATTTGTTGTTTCCTGCCTTGTTAATTTTCCCCATTCTCACTGGTGTGAGGTGGTATCTCATTGTGGTTTTGATTTGTATTTCCCTGATGGCAAGTGATGCAGAGCATTTTCTCATATGCATGTTGGCTATGTCTATGTCTTCCTCTGTGAGATTTCTCTTCGTGAACACCAATAAAAAATAAATTAAAAAAAACATTTTTTATGCTTCTCCTATCAAATCTTTGTGTGTACGTTGCCTAAGTTCTGCTAGGATTTTTGAGCTGTGGCATATAACACTTAGCACAATGCCCTGCACATACTATATGTATACATGTTTACTGAATTTAATTGATTTTATCTTTTTAAAAAATATTTTATTTGTTTATTCATGAAAGACATAGAGAGAGAGACAGAGACAGAGACACAGGCAGAGGGGAAAGCAGGCTCCATGCAGGGAACCCGACATGGGACTCGATCCACGGTCTCCAGGATCACACCCTGGGCTAAAGGCGGCACTAAACCACTGAGCCACCTGGGCTGCCCTGATTTTATCTTCTATGAAATAAGGGGACTGAATATTATCATGCTGAGAAAAGCATGAACAAAATATATTTCCAACTGATTAATGCAATAGCTGGAACAATATTTGCTTCTTTAAGCATCTTGGCTTTTTTTTTTTTTTTTTTTGAGAAATATGTTCTCACAATATACAGGAGACATAGAGTTAAATGTTGTTCATAGTTTGGTCTCCAATAGATCACAAAGCCTAAAATTATTCTAATCCAAATTTTCCTAAATGGTTTCTCTAGGACCCACATTGACTCAATGAAGCAAAAGTAGAATTTACATGGCAATGCCAAGTAAAAAATATATTCATCCTAATCTTTGAGTTCAGGGTTGTATATCACTGTCAGTGTATAGCTAACATCTGATGTTTAATTGTTTAATCAACAATTGAATGAATGAATGAGAAATAACTAAACGTGTTGACAAAAGAATTTAGTAATAAAAACTATGAATTAACAGATATGTATAAATATATATATAGTATCATTGCAAATATGATATTGTATCAAATATCAGATTTACCTAAGTCCTTTATTCATGAAGTTTAAAAAAATATTTGATCCTAGAAAAATATGGAAACTTTTGATACAGCTACTTCTTATTCGACAATGTGGTTAAAAGAATGTTCACTTTTTCACAACAACATTAGTATGCACCCATAAAATATCCTTATATATTAGGGCTTATGATGTATTTCTTAAACAGGATTTTATGAAAGTAAAACAAAACAAGATAGAACAGAACAGACAACCTCAAGCTGTTTTTTATGAGGTCTTCTTTAACCAACTGAACCTAAGTAATATATATGATGGTTTCCATTTCATTCTCAATGTCTATAATTTAGTAAAACTTAATTGTGTGTTCATTTTATGTTGCCATACACAGCACTACCAGCAGCACTGTGAATGACCTAAGCTAGTAAAATCAAACAATTTAGAGTCTGTTGTATTTGAATAGAATGATTCGTGTAAAGCAGATGAATTCCAGGTTTTCAATCAGAATCAGAACAATAGTCAGGAAAACAGCCAAGCCCCAAACTCATAAACACTAGGTCAAAACAATAATAAAAATATTGTCTCACAGTATTCATAAAAAGAAAAGCTGTCTATAGAAAATTCCTTGCTTGAAATCTTTGTGATTATCAAGGGTTTCATTTTCCATTTAAACAGTCAGTTACTTATTTAGAAATCCTGCATTGTCAATATGTTTGGTCAGAGATGATAAGGCTAGATAGGAACCCTCAGTTCAGTATTCACCCAACTTTTTCTTCTTTGAATAACTCAAACCACAAAAACTGTAAATACATTCCTGAGAAAATATTTATGTTTTGCTGCATGCAACTGGTAAATTGTAAAAGCTAAAATGATATACCTTTTATTACTGAAAAATATATCAGAATGTGGCTTACATACAAGTAACTGCCAAGACATTACATTACATGAGAGTAAACCCAGTTGGAATGTTTGCCGAATAAGTCCAAGTAAGCTCTTAACACTTTGACAACCAAAATGTTTCAATATATTTGTATATGTAATTAGAGTCTTAGAGAACAAATCCTAACATATAATAACAATAACAGTTGTTCAATAATGATAACAGTTAAAATTCGTTAAGCATTTAATATAGGCCAGACACGTTCAGGCTCTTTATACATTTTATTTCATTTAATATTTACAAAATCCTTAAATAGAAATTAAGTAGATGAGGAAACTAAGGTACAGTTTGGTCAAAAAGCTTGGATAGTGTCACACAGCCAGTTAACAATGGGGTCAGGATTTGAATGCAGGCAGACTGATTCCCAGATGGTACATTCTTAACCACAACACTGCACTGATATGCTTTGGGCACCTCGGTGGTGAAAAAATAAGCTACAATTTCCACATCAAATACTCACATTGCAGTTTGGAAGCACATTTTCCTAATGATGGAAGCCTCTTTATAGTTGTAATCCTAATCACAGGATTACCATCCAATACACAAAGATGGATGCAAAAACATAAAGAAACAAAACTTAATGAATATTAATTCACTTTCTCATTAATTTTTATATCAATTATTTATCGAGCACTTATTAAGCTCCAGTCCTTAGGCATTGTGTTGGTTGCCTATTGCTGCTGCAACAAGTTACCCCCAAATCAGTGACTTAAAACTACGTTAACGTATAATCTTATAGTTCTGGAGGTCAGAAACCTAAAATCAAGATGTAGGCAGGGCTTCATTTCTTCTGAAGATTTCAGAAGATAATTTATTTCCTTGCCTTTTCCACCTTCTAGAAGTTTCCTACATTCCTTGTCTTCTCTTTCTTTCCTCCTTCATCTTTAAAGTGCATCACTCCAAACTCTGATCTCATGGTCACATCTTTTTGTGTTGTTGTTGTCTGACTACCCATTCACAAGTTCTGGGGATTAGAAAATAGAGTCTTCAAGGGAACATTACTGTCCAAAGACCAAAGGATAGATATTACCCTGGAAACATCCGAGGAGCCATTGAAGAATATAATACAGGGAGGGACACAATTTGGTTTTAGAAAGAGTATTTTGGTAGGCCTGAAAAGGAAAGCTATTGATGTAATCTTTTTGAAATGATTCAAAGCCTGAGTTCATACGGTGGAAATGAAGTTGCAGAGAAGAGCAGTGATCTGAAGAGCATTTAGAAATCAAAATCAACTAGGACACAGTGAAAGTGTCCACAAGTAAACCATTTTCCTTTTGGAGCTGCACTTCTGTATCTGCAAGAGATAAATGTTATATAGTATAAAAGGCTTTTAAGCTTTCAATAAAATGCATCTTCATCACATCTTTAATTTAGAACAACATAGAAGACACCATGTGACATGGCTACGGGGCAAAATCCCACTAACATATTTATTTCCTGTGGAATAACATCAGTCGCCTATTCTTAAATGAAATAAAAGTTAGCTATTCTCATTTATTTATAAATGCTATCGGACTTATTTGGCAATATTAGATCTAAAATGCAACTATAGGGCATTAATTGGTTTCTGGCCTTAGGGAAAGATTCCATTTTATCTGAAGTGATACATTCCAAGTTGATCTATTGCTAGACATGATGAATTAGCTCCATTTAATATACTAACACCTGCTTGATTCAGGTTTTCCTTATTGTAAATATTAATATCTCTTATCTAGATTCAGTCCTATTCAGTAAAATTGCCTTTTTTATATCACATGCTGTTCTTGGTGATATTTTTAAGCCTGTTCATAACAGGTGCAGTGTATTATACTCATATAGTTTCCCCATTCACTAGATACCATTCACAAACATGCCAAACCGTTCATAGAAATTCATTCCAAAGAGTTGTTTCCAAAGTTTGTGCCAATAAAGGGAAATTTTGAATTAGGAGAGAAGAACTTGTGAGAATTTGTCAGATGGCTGGTGGCTGGGATTAGTTTTAAGCATTTTGGACCAGATGTCATCCACAGTAAATGTAAACCAAACACTTTTATCCTTTAATCTCATTTATGTTATTTATTTTGGACAAAAATGTAATCTATATGCTTATATCAACCCACGTGATTCATTTACATTTAAAATCTTTGAAAAGTTACTTGGGAAAGAGACAGTTGATACTAAAAATAACAGCTCACTTTGGATAAGACTGAAAACCTTCAAGAGAGGATGGCAGAAGGGTAGGAAAAAAAGCTTCTCGGATTCCATTGCCATATTTTGCAAGCTTAGACACAGAAAGATCTTGAGTATGGCAGGAAAGCCTAAGTATCAATATTCCAGTAGCTTTAAAAGTTTTTAGGTCCTTATTATAGGGTATTGGATAGCAATAAAATCAGGTAAGATATAAAGAGACCACCAATAAGAGAGCCTTATTCTGCTATAACACTACTTTAAGGACCCTTTCCCCTCCCATTTTTCTCCAACCTGTAAATGCAGTATCCCAGGGCACCTGTCTTGGACAATGGCATTTCTTGTGTGCAAAGTATCCGTGTTTTCATTTTGTTAACTGAACATATTCCTCTCTGATGAAATAAGCGATTGGGAAACCTGTATTGCTCTAGCTTCTGTCCTTTAATTTCTTACACTGAATGAAATAAAACCAAGTGTGTTGCACAGAGGGAGTGAAACTTGTTGCTCTCTGCTTACTCAGGACTGGCATTCTTAAATTATTGCAAGATTTTTCAAAATCTAGTAAAAAAGGCCTTCTGAGTTTTCAGGTTAGTGGTTATTTTTATTTTAGCCTCCATATTTAGCAGCCATAGAAGGATGCTGGAATTCCTTGGTAGTTTTTAAGATGTTCAAATACAGCATGACTTTCCTTTGCTCTGCTTTGCATCAAGAAGATTGAGATACAGGATTGTGGGGCCCTTTTATCTAGAAAGGTAACTTTCTTTCTGACACGTCAGTTTTATTGATATCTAATGTTTCTACAAGGCCCAGAGAAGACTCTGAATATGCCAAGAGTACTTGTTAGATTAGTTGGCTAGTTTTCAAGATGGCAGTGAAAGACAATTCTACCTCTAAAATGGCCTTTGTGAAGCAAGCAACTGTAGTTGATTGTTTGAATGCAATGCTTCCTTCTCTCTGGCTCTTTTTCTTTCTTTCTTTCTTTCTTTCTTTCTTTCTTTCTTTCTTTCTTTCCTTTCTTTCTTCTTTCTTCTTTCTTTGAAAGCTGGCAAATCTTTAGAACATCCATACCCCAAAATGAAGAAATACAAACCAACTACGTTTTTATTATTTCTGTCTCAAATATAATGCATTTATTTTCTTCATTTATCAGTCTAGAAACCATTTGTTTTAAGTACAGTACAGAAATCTTGGGAACGCATGCAAAATTTATTGGGGAATGCAACCTGCCCTGATGGAAGCTCTGGACCATAACAAAGTCATTTAACTCACAGTTTTTCTGCTTCTCCAAGTAGAAATCTGGGTTCAGAGCACTTGCCTGTGTAATGGGGACATGGAGAATAGCTTCTGTGAAAATTTGACTTTTTGGAATTGCATTTCATTCTACAGAAATTAGGCATAATATAGGGGTCAGAAAATGTGTTCAGGCCCTGGAGATACTCATGTGAGTTCCCTTCAGATCCTAGCTACCAGGAATTCATGTGACATACACACACACACACACACACACAGGCCATTAATAATAATTGTTGAAGAAATTACAGAAAAGAGCTTATGAAATTTAATATGATATGTATAGCCAAGACTAGTATGTAGGTTTTCCAACTCTGAAGCTATTTGAAAACAAAATGCCAGACAAGGATCATGTGCCTGGCAGGCTTGGTTGGGGTGCATGCAACTCTTGATCTTAGGGTCGTGAGGTGAGCCCCACGTTGGTATAGATTACAAAACATAAAATAAAAATTTAAAAAAAAGCTTAAAAAATGTTGTGATAGGTTAGGATAGCTTCCTGGACCTGTGCTACCCATCATGAACCCATCTCCATCACAGCTTCTCAGACGACCACTGCAATAGACTGAGTTGTTTTAGTCCCCTCAAAATCCATGTGTTGAACCCTGACTCCTAATATGATAATATTTGGGAGTGAGGCATTTGGGAGGTGATTAGGTCATGAGGGCAGGGACCTAATGAATGGATTACCCTTATAAAAAGACCACAGAGAACTTTCTTGCTCCCTCTGTCATGTGAGGTTATAATGAGAAGACAGTCATGTGTGAATCAGGAAGTGGGCCCTCTCCAGATAGCAAATCTCCTAGCATCTTGATCTTGGACTACTCAGTTACCAGAACTGTGAGACATATTTTGTGTTTTTAAGCCACTCAGTGATTATTATTTTGTTATAGCCAACTGAACAGACTAAGACAACCCTGCTATACTAAAATACACCATTAATTCTTATTTTTATGGATATTCTCTGCTCACCAACCTTTTTGATAGAAAATAATCCCCACTGATGCCAATGTTCTACAATGGCTTTGTCTTTCATAATCACATGAGCCAGTCTGACCTAGTGGAAAGAGGCTCTGTATTTTTGGTGAGACAATAGGGATAAGAATCCCAGCTATGCCATTGATTCTAACTGGGACTTAATGTCTTCATCTATAAAACCAAGTTCCTACCTCACAGGGCTATTCTGAAGATTACACAAGCTTAATATCAGCAAAAACATGCATCAAATATGTGTAATTAGTAAATATGCAAAAAATTAAGTTTTCTACCTATAACCCCTTTCTTCCTCACCTATAATATAATACAGCCTGGAATGCAGAGATATATAAGAAATGTATCCAAGTTGCTAACCACCACAAAATAGCAGGCACCAAACTTCTTATAAATTATTCAAAGATAACTCCCAAAGATCCTTACTCCTGATAGACTTGCATATTCATATATTCAATACATATTAATCGAATACCCACCCCTTTCTTGGCAGTGGAAAATATAATTATAAATAAGATAATATCATCTGAGATTTTCTGACATTTCAATTCTATAAGCAGTTGTTGAGTGCCATTATTGCTAAGCGCATGGGAAGGAATGGAGGTAGATCTTTGAACAAGATTTGGTACTTCTTGCCATATAACTTTCAATATAGTAGTGGAAACAGTACTGTGCAAGTTAAAAAGACCCTGAAAGCTCAGTAAAAGGGTGCAAGGAAACACACAGGAGGACAACTAACTGGACATGAACAATGGGGGCTGAGTCAAAGGCTTTATGAAAAATGTGACATTAAGATCGTGATCTGAGGATATGAAGGATAAAGGAAACAGAAAGTCAGGAAAAAGAAGAGGGAACTTGTAAGGTTAGGAGAAGGCATGGATATGGGACAATGGAGAATTTCAGCAAAAGAAGATTATGGTCAAAGATCATTAAGTGACAAGAGAGCAAAGCACATTAGTGGATGAAAAAGAGTAAAATGGAAGCACAGAATATAAGAAATGTTGAAAACTGAGTCTGGAAAAAGATGTTGGGTCCATATCATGAAGGGTCTTATGATTTACATTAAGAATTTTGAATGTATACTAGGGATAATGGAAAACTCCTGAGTGCTGTTATATATGACAGTAACGTGACTGGGTTTATGTTTTACTTTTATTTCCTAGCAAAACTTGCATTGCACCTTTGTCTACTTTTCAACGTCTGAGCCTAGAAGAATTTGATCTTAAAATCAGAGGAACAAAACACACTATCAGCAGGGGGAAAAAACAGAAAAATGTGAATAATGGACAAGCTATTTCAAAAGCAGAAAAATCAAAACTTTTTCTTTCTTTATTGTTAATCATATATGTGATTGGTAAAGATATATGGCTACTACTTGTATATGATTAATATCCGTCCTCCTACTAGACTGTAGGATCATGAGAGTGAATCCATGTTACCTGGGTCACCATTATATTCCCAGTGTTGAGGGCAATGCATTGAACTAACGTGGTTTTCAAATGACTGAGCCCACAGATAAAAAATAGCATTCAAAGCCTTAGTGGGCTTTGTTGTTACAGCAGAATGCAATGTTAATAAATATACATTAAGAAAGAAGAATAGTACATAATACATTTTAGAAAGTCTCAAATATGTAATTTCTCTCTCTCTCTGTCTATAAAGTAGGTAAACTTCAACCTCACCAGAAATTCAGCTCTTTTACGTCTTATATGCAAGGAGTACAGAGCTGAGATTTTCTAATTTTTGTATTTATCATTATAATTATTTTAGGGTTATATTTAAAAGGTGTATTCTCCTTTATTTTTTTTTCCAGTAGGTTTTAGAACCTATAAAATAGCTTTAATATCAATTCTGAGAAATCACGCAGTGTGCTGAAAATATTTTTCATGATTTTCATTTCAAATCAACCTCAGTAATTGCATCTTATGCTGAAAAGTCTCAGAACGCCTATGATTATGGGTATTAGCGCACATGCATCAAAACCAGCCATCTCTAAGTAGGTCTGCTATGGCTGTTCAGAGTGTTGTAGTACAACAAAACAGGAAGTGAAAGATTCCATGTTTTCCTTAAATGCAAAAGAAATACATGTAATCAGATAAAGTATGTCCCATTGGGAATTTAGCCAAAGCCACAAACCCCTGTAGGGAAATTAGTTTACATCGGCCTCATTTAAACACTCTAGAATCCAAAGTAACAGAAAACATGGAAACAAAAATTATAATGTGAATGTGGCTTTTTGCAAAAACTATCAAAATTAAGCATCTAGTCTATTATTTGCCAAAATAGTGCTTCCCTATCCTACTTGATCATTACTTTATTTAAAAACAACTATATATTTTTTTCCCTTCATAAAACAAGTGATTCTGGATATTTAGGGAAAAGTGTGAGATAGCTTGTATTTGAGTGTTTTGAATTCTAAGAGGCAGGTTTCTTTGTTGACTTAATCAACAAGCTAAGCACAAAGCTTTCATCCCTCCCAGTAGAAAGCAAAAACCACAGTCATCACTTGTTGATGCCACATAAATGGCTCTCCATTTAAAGATCAGAGCTGGCAGCTTGTGAAGGATTTTGTCCTCTGACTTGCTAATCATTGCAAGGTTAAAGAGTCATGTTTAAAGTTATCTGCTTTTTCACATCTGGAGTGCTGCTTCCAAATGCTACCATGCATATACCATTAATAGTATCATTACTTGCACCATTATTAGCAGCATAATTATTATGTCTTGGTTTTATACCACTATGCACTTTTTCATGCAATCTGGTTCCTGCAAGTCTTGAATGCAAAATAACATGGGGATATCATTCCAATTTTGAGCTGAGACAATGAGTTTAACAGGCCCTAACTCACAGTTGGAAGAAAGATTAAATTCATGAATTCTATAAACAACAACAACAAAATAATAAATTTAGAGGAACAAAATGATGGCTGAAATGAAAGGGAATTTTACGTGGTACAACTACATAAATGGAAGCCACTTGAATAGGATTTCATGCTTCTCTCTAATTAAGTTATTTTTGTTTTCATCGGTTCTCAAACAATACATGATTCTTAAGCTAATTATTTTAAAAATAAGCATTTGAAATCATCTTTGAATTTAATGTTTTCTATTTTTCAAAAAGTAAATAACTAAAAAGCTATCCAAAATTCCTTTAAATATTACTTTAATAAAATAATGATACATTGCTAGGACTGAATGACCCTTAGAGAATCTGAGGTTCCAGTACTTTAATGAGGCAATCTTAACCAGTTTGAGGAAATTCAATGTTTTTTTTTTCAAAAGGAAAGTCCAATAAAAGCCACAGAGAATCCTTCCTTCCCTAAGGCATGAGATTACACAAGAACACATTCTCAGAACCTGTCACCAATACAAATATCACTGTCAGGGTGGATTATGGCTACCACCTAACTAGCTTCATTTTTTTATTAACCTGTAGTTAACTAGAAGTGTGAAATTTACTGTCTGATTTTTAAACATTGGCTTTATTTTATATGTTTGTATCAACACAAATAAAACAACAGCATATTTGCCTTTATAACACTTAAATAGTCAAATTCCTATGCTACTATGACTGTTTAGCTTTTAGAGATAAATATGATAGCTTATTCATTACAAGATATTTTTAAGGATATACCTAACACTCGAGAAGAACTTAATAGTTAGGAGACCCCAATTTAGTTTGGTTTTGTTACCTAAGATTTGGGATTCTGAATTATCACTTTGCTTTAGATACAAATACCTGTATTACAGAGATATCATGAGTATCAAATGGTTACAACCTTAATTTTCTGCCAAACAAACTGCTTTTAGGATAGATAAATCACTTCTCAATTACAACGTTATTATGATGATCACTGTCATTTTTTATATGCCAAAGGTAGAGAAAAAAACTTTGTATCATTTATATCAATTAACTAATATGCTCACTGAGGTTACTCTGAGTCAAAATTAGCCTTATGTTAAAACTCATCCTACTTCCAGTAGATGACACAGCATCTTTGGGAATAACTACAAAATTCTTAGAGGAGCTTTTCTCCCTCAAACTCATGTCTAGCTGAAAATTACTTTGCTAATATATTATTCCAGTGTTTGCATGCATAAACCCATATTGAAAATTCTTCTGACTCCTTTATGTCCCAAATAGAACACCTCTATAAACAGAAATGTGTATATCAGGCTCCTGAGAGCAGGACAACATAAGAGCTTTAAATCGCTGGACCATAAATAGTTTAAAATCTAATATTTTACATCATTTTCTAGAAATTCTTCAGCAGTACTACCACCAGAATATCTCAGCGCTAAGTTTTTCTTCAGGCTTAGCCTCACTGCGGTCCTTATCCTTCCTGTCTCTCTTCTCTAACCTCGCTCTTCTTTCTTATCTCTAACCTTTATCCCCAAAGACTGTTAAAGTCACTAAAGCCATACCACTCTCTCTTATTTGGCCATCTGATTCCAGATCATTCCCTGAGGACTCCATCAGCTAGCATGAAAGCAGCTGCATAAGGACTTTCTCTACACCCAGGTCAGTCTTTCCATAGAGAAACTTTAATGCCAGTGGTTATTTTTTTTTTCCTAACTACTCCCTCCTCAAGCACACTGATAGCAATTCTATGAGATAAACATGATTGTTATCACTGACATTTTGCAGATGAGGAAACTGAGGTCTCAACAGTGTAAGCTGGTGGTCCCTAGAGTCCTGTGGCCAATGAGCGGCCTTACCTCATCTTTGAACATTGTTGACTTTGCCCTCAGATGACGCCTTAGATTCTGGTTCTGGTGTTAGTTCTTGGACTAAGTCCTTCCCACGTTGCCCTTCATCTGTAGCTGACTCTGCATTTATTCTAGAAAATCTCTTGCCAGCTTTTCCCTCCTTAGTTTCTGAATTCAATTTCACACCCTATTTTCAACTTTTGTGTGAAAAGGAATTCCATATCTGCTAAAGATGTGAGATATGTCAGCATCAACCTCATGAGTTAATGCACATAAAAATGCTTTATAAACTGTAAAACTCTCACAAAATATAAAGTATTACCGATGTTAAAATATGCTACATATACCTCATTTAATCGATAAAAGCATTCAAGTGAGTTATTTTAGAGTTTTGAAACTGAATGGCAGTTTATAATAAATATCCTTAGTTGAAACTCTTATGTGATGAAACATCACTGCTAATAGCAATCAATCACAGACATCTAACACAATCCCACTAATTATTTTAAATAAAGATATGAGATGTGTTCATATGAAGCCAGAAAAAATGATCAAAAAGAATAACTTCACAATTTACACAGTTTACTTATTTATTCAATTACCTCTTTTAACATGTGTAAGCGTTTCTTTTCCAGGAACCAAAGGATTTGGAAGTCAGTGTACTCATTGTGTTCTTGGATGTAAACAGAGAAATGAAACACCAAGATTCTTGAGATCCAAACAAAGATCCTGATAAATTAAAATAGAATAAAACAAATATATGTTAAATACAAAGGCCTTTTTATTTCAGGTGAACCCAGTAAAAGATATGGAGAAATATTTTAGCTATGGACTTCTGAGAAGATGACTTCCTTATTTGCTCAAAATGTAAGATGATGTGTGTAAGATTTGGACCTTCTCTTCATGCTGGTCTCTCATCTAGAGGTCAGTGTCATAATTGGTGATCAATGAACATGTAGCCCACAATCAGCTTACAAGGAATAGAGTAAACCAAATATCTAATTATAGAAAAATAAGAAACTCAAATTTTTCCAGTAAACTTATTTTTTCCATAAACTCTTATGATATAATATGTCAACCTACAAAGTAGGATTATCTTAAGACTAGAGGGTCTCTGTACTTTATTTTGGAAGTTGATATGGGGTGAGAAGAATAAACTATTATTTAGAGTAAAAGGTTCTAAATGTAAGACAAAGGCATTGCTATATCTTTTTGGGAAATAGATAAACTTGTTGTTGTTGTTTTATTTTTCCAATTTTCTCTCTCCATAATGTTGAATAGTGTCCCAGCATAAGGGCTCAATTTCTGCTACTCCCCAGTGATCTAGATTTGGAAGAATCCAATAAATTATAATTGGTTAGCTGAGTCTATACACAAATGGAGCTTGTCTGCTTTGGGCCCGAGAAAGATTTGACCATCAGAGCATATGCAGAGGTTGATTGCTGACGTTTTGCATTTGGATATAATGAACACTGGGATATAACAACAAAAATGCTCCATCTGCTACTATCATGTGTTGCTTATCTTGTAAACTTACAATAGACACTAGTAAATCAAAATCCTAAATAAAAAATATATAATATGTGAATGAGTCTGTATAAACTGATGGTAAATTATTAGATTTTTATTATTTTCAGTACAACTGTTTTAATCTAACTAAAACAAACAACCAAAATAAAAACAAGATGGTCTTGCATCTAAAGTACTATGGCAAGACACTGTTGTTTGACATTTTCTTTTCCAACACGTATCTGTACTGACTTATAAGTAAAAGCTATGACCAACTGAAGTTTCTAGCAGTTCTGAGTGCCATAAAGAAAAAACATTTTCATTCGTGTTTTGCCTCATCTAAAAATATTTATTTATTTTCTTTGTTTAAAATATTTTATTTATTTATTCTGGAGAGACACAGAGAGAGAGGTAGAGACACAGGCAGAGGGAGAACCAGTCCCCATGGAGGGAGATGGATGTGGGACTCCATCCCGGGACTCCAGGATCACGCCTTGAGCCAAAGGCAGACACTCAACCACTGAGCCCCCCAGGCGTCCCTAAAAATATTTAAAGTAGAATATGGTGAAATGCAACTCAGTGATAAAAATATTGGTTACTCTAATAACTAAAAATAAAATAAATGGGCAAAATGTTTTGTATCTGCTTTTGCAACAACCCTATGTGGGATTCACATATGAACCACAATGTATACACATCTTAACATTTAGATTTTGGAAGATTACAGGAAAAAATACTTTGGAGTCAGAGTATGCATCATTGTGTTCTCTGAGGTTGACAAAGGCAAAGCAAAGTAAACTGATAATGCTAAAGTTAATCTAGTAATTTCTAATTAAAAAGGAAGAAGAACAAGTGAAAAGTAAGCAGCTTGAGACCAACTGTACTTTCAGTTAGTCAAACTTGTTCATCATTTGACTCTAAACCCGAAAGAAAGGGCTTTAACAGTTTACATCACTTTATTAAAAGTTTTTCCTGGTCGCATGAAATCATGAACAACACTTTAAGAATCAATGGATGCAGATTTAGGCTTTAGCAGAAATATTGATGAATTTGCACTGAAGGTATATCGAGATCTTGTGTACCAGATACTACATGTCATATAGTAAAAAGCACCCATGACTAGCCTGGACGAGACCCCTGGGTTCTTAATATGGCTCTGTTTCAAAACCATCTATTTGACTCAGTTTATTTGCTCTGTTATCTACCAAATGACTAAGAAAGGGAAGGATATATAAGAAAGTAAAGAAATTCTTGTATCGTCCTCATAGAACTATGTAAAGACTCAAATGTGCTCTTGCATGTGAATGCACATCAGAGTGCACAAAATGCAAGACATATAATGTTAAAAATCAAAGGGACATCTAAAGTCACAGGGTGCAATCTTCTCAGATTACAGATAAGCAGATAAGCAGCAAAAGAACAGAGATTTATGATTTGCCCAAGGGCATCCAGAAATTTAGTAGCTAGAGTTCAATTCTTTTGAGACTCAGTACAGGGATGTTTCAGATTCTTTACATAGAACTTTAATTCTCAGTATTATCCCAGTTACTATCAATGGTGTTATTAATATTTTACTGGGGACAGAATACATTAAATGCTCAGCTAGTAGCACTGCTGACAATGCTTATCTTTTTTTAAAAATTTATTTTTTATTGGTGTTCAATTTGCCAACATATAGAACAACACCCAGTGCTCATCCCATCAAGTGCCCCCCTCAGAGCCCACCACCCAGTCACCCCCACCCGCCGCCCACCTCCCTCTCCACCACCCCTTGTTTGTTTCCCTGAGTTAGGAGTCTTATCTTTTTGAAACTGTCTTCTTCTTTATCTGTTTCAAAGCCAGTAATCTGGCTCTTTTATTTTATTGTTCTTCCTTTTCTTCTTTCTTCCTCAGATACCCTTGACCATATCTGTAAGAATCCCACCAAAGTTCATACTCAACTTTATATCTTACTAACTCCACATTTTTATGGTTTTAAATATCTTTTCCAAATGGATGACTATAATTTTTAAATGTCCAACTTTTTCAAAATTAAGGGCTGGTGAGATATTTACATACGAATGTTTTCCACTCAATGACAAAAATCGTAACAGCTTTGTACAGCAGCAACTTTGGAATTAAGAAGACAATGGGTAATGCCTTTAAAGCCTAGGAGAATGGCTTTCAACCTAGAAATTTCAATCTAAACCAGACGTAGATAAAGTTATTTATTTTTTAATGCTCCTTTTCACAGTAAACATCAAGAGTAGGTTTTCTTAGCAAAATGAGGGAGGAAAACAATAACAAATGAAGATATGGGGCCTATAAAATAGTAATATTTGAAAAAGCAAAAAATATTTTTGATATAAGTATTTTCCAAATATTGCATGAGGTATACTTAAACTAAAAAAAAAGTATTTGTTTTTTATCTGACATTCAAATTTAAATAGGAGTCCTGCATTTTTTTTTCTAAATTTGGCTACTCTAATCAAGAATGCTGGTGGAACCTCAGGCACATGAAACTTCATATAAAATTCAAGATGTCCATACGCCAAGTTTTATAATATAAATTTCTGGTGTAATGATGTATCGAGTTGTCTGAGTGATATAATTGGTTCCCTGAAAGAAAGCCAGCCAAACCATGTTTTACAAATCAACATTTTATATTTTATCTGTGTATTTGATGATCTTCTATGATTTACCTGAGAAAATTAAGTTCTATTCAAGAGTATTTTATAAATTATTACCTGTACTGGAAAATACCAGCATAAGAAAGGAGAAATTATTATTTAAATCCATGAATTAATTGTTCAAATTACACATTTTTCCTATGTGAAAGATCAAAATGGAATCACAAGAAGATACTTAGTAAGCCAGCTATCTTTCTCCAGTGGGGATAAAAATGATTATTCTTACAACCTGAGTTTAGAAAAATGTGTTGTCAGTCTGTTGGCATAAATAGTACTTATACTCATTGTGTGAGAAAGAGAAGAGCAAATCTTTATGCAGGTGAACAAATGTACTAGAATTAGAAATTGGGACATTTCATTTCCATCCTATCAAGAACACTGTAACTTTGAAGCTTTTATTGTTACGACATCAGGGAAGGGTCAGTATATATTTTTAAAAGATCTGTATTCTACGCTTCTATACAAAAAGTTTTCAAAAGGAACATAATTAATCTATAGTACTGGATTTCTTTAAAGTGCTCATGTTATTCCTCACTTGACTAGATTTTTTTTTAACAAGGTCAAATGAAGAGAGTATGGAATATTTAAATTCAAAGTCCAAGAAACAAACAGGATGGCTGTTAAGGGTTACCTGCTACCCAAATTCTAAATTGCATGATACTACAATGGATTCTTCCTAGAGTTAACTAGAATAAAAACAATATTTTGCTTTGTTTCTTAAGACATTAAAATTTTCACACATTCCATTATAATCATTATAGGTGAAATTCAGTCCAAAGCCATGTTCCACTAATAAACCTTAGAATGAGAAAAAATGTGAGAGATGATAAAATTTTAAAAACTCAGTTCCTAAAGCAGTAGTATCTTGTATTATCATATTGATTTTTTTAAGCAAATTAAAGTTCCAGAAAAAGCTGCTTTTAAACTTTCATTTCCAACAGGCCAGATGGGTCCTTCGGTATAAATGCATTCCTAACATTTATCTGATTCCTTAACAGGGATAAAAAAAATATGAGATGGGTAAGAGAATACAAAAAATGTAAATAATATTTTAAAGATTAGGTCATATGTACCCTATTATCTGAGTCATTCCTTAGTAACTTAGTTATATCAGTAATTTATGTGTATTTCCAATTCTGCGGTGATTCTAGGGGGAAAAGGTCATATATTGATAATATTCCACTTCCATATACCTTCAAAAATACTACATTTGTTGAACTGAAGTTGTTGACACAATAAAAATGTGATAGAGAACAATGAGGAGACATGACATATTAAATTATGCCTCTTCATTCAAGTCAACACATATATTTTAAATGCATACCCTACCAAGCAGTGCTTTGGCTTTTGGAGCTACAAAAACTTAAAAACTGGAGAAGGTGCACCTATCAATCAATAAGTTATTCTTCTGTACAATAAGAACAACAATAAAAGTCTATAAGCTGAGTATATCCTTAATATATATAAAATGAATGATGTTTATATATATACATATAATATTTAAATATGAAATATACATAGCATATATGTAAATACATACATATTTGTTTCTATACTGAAATATGTTATAAAATTCAAATGATGAGATAATAATCAACATAAAGTTCTATTTTTTCCACATCCAAATTGATTCCACATCCTTACCTGGTGACCATCTTCCTCATTTTAGGAACCAATGGCATAAAGGACAAAGTTATGGAGACAGGGATTACTAAGGGAAGACTCTCCACAGAGCATGACTCTTATCTAAGATTAAATGTTGATTATTGCTATTATTATTATTGTCATCATTTAATGAAGAAGAAGAATATTCAATGTATAGGAAAATTATTTTAAAAGTATAGATACATGTAACTTCATGGTTTGTTTTAAAAAGTAACAAATAATTATGCAGTAGTAAAACATCAAGTAGAGGAGAGAATAAGGCAAGATAAGGCCTGGCAGATACCAAGTGCCACATCATGAGGGGACCCAACAGAAAAATCTTGGAGGATTCTGTTCTCTCTAAGTCTCATCTAACTTGAGATTTTGGTTGGGACGACACATTTTCCTGAGGTTTTTCTGTATGGTATCCCCCTCTATACCTCCACGGTGGTCACTGAATTAGAAGACTCAAAGAAAATTACCAGAAAATGAAGAAGAAGGAGGAACAGTGGGAGAGGAGATGAAGGACTAGGAGGGGAAAGGTACAGCAAGGGGAGGGGGAGAGGAAAAGACAGTCTTCTAAAAGAGCAGCTCCATTAATAAGGTCAAAGTCCAATTTGAAATGTCATTTTTTTCCTCCTTTCCTCTCACCTTATTGTCAGTCATTTGTTTTTCAAGAATGAAGTCTAGAACACCTTTTTGAGAGAGGCTGACTTGAACTTTTCAGAGAGGGTATGCTTCAGAGAGATTCATTATCCTTTCAGGACACATATATCGCCAGCTATCTATCCTCTGTCATCCTGGAAACTGAATCTACTGTAAGAGTTGTTACGTCTCTAACCTACCTGTCTTTAAGACTACTTGTGGGGCCATATCAGCTTCTTTCCTTTTCTTCCTTCTTCCTTCCTTCCTTCCCCCCTCCCTTCCTTCTTTTCTCCTTTTCTTTCTCCTTTCTCCCTCCTTCCTTTCTTTCTTTCTTTCTTTCTTTCTTTCTTTCTTCTTTCTTTCTTTCTTCTTTCTTTCTACCTAAAATCATAAACATATGTATTTCTATTTCAAACATAGACATATTACAAAAGTATAATATATATTATATACATATATAATGTTTCATCATATGTATACATGTGCCTGCACATTTGTGGGGGGGGGGTGTATGTATGTGCATGTGTATAGTCTGGCACAGGAAAACAATAATTAGCTCTGGATTCAACAGCCCTGCCTTTGAATCCCATCCTGGTCCCTACAAGCTGTAAAAAAAATCTGACAACCCTAAAAAAAAAAAAAAAAAAAAAAAAAAAAAAAAAAATCTGACAACTTAATTAATCTCTCTGAACCTACCCTCCTCATTTCTAAAATGGTAATAACAGCACCCACTTTGCTATTTTATTGTGAAGGTAAGAAGAGATATATGAGGTTTGCTGGTGTATATAGAAACCTAATAGAGTGTAGGTATTATTATTTTGTTGAGGGAGATACAATTTCCTTCTATTTCAACGACGTTCTTGCTAAAGTTCAGAAATATAAAGACACTGAAAATTTAATAGAATTCACATTTATTGAGTGTTAGTTATTTGGTAAATACAGGATAAATAAAACAAATTACCATACTGGGGCTCAAAAAAAACCCCAAATGCGATGTTTACTGAAATGTATTTGCAAAATAAAAGATAACGGGGAAAAAAGAAGGAGGGTGGAAGTGAAGGATGGAGAGAGAGACAGAAAGAGAAAGAAAGAGATTGGGAGGCCAAGTGAAAGAATTGTGATTTGTGCTGGTCTATAAAACCTAATTTATCCAGAGGCCACATTTGCAAAATTGAACTAAAAAGTAAGGAAAGGGACTTCTGAGGTATGCATAGCAATGCAAAACCTTCATGCATTTGGGTCAAAGGAGACCTCTGTTTTCTTGCTGACTCAGGATCTTTTTGCCCTTGTTTCTGATATACAATTCAATACAATTGTTTATCTTCTGTCCTAGTATGTGGGAGATTAGAAATTAAGTTTTCAGGTGAGATGGATTTCATTGCTTATGATCAATGTTTTGAGAGCAGAGCAAAGTGGTAGCTAATTATCTGATAGAAGAAGAAGAAAGGGAAAACCCAGGAAAACATACCCCGTTCCTCTGTGCATCAGGACATTATGACATCACAAAAGCTGCTCCTTGAAGTGATGGGATGAGTCATCAAAAACAAGTTAAATTATATTTACTTTCTCTTTTAATGAAATTATAGTGTAAAATGCATTGCTGATTGATACCACTAAAATAATTAATATTTCTTGTGAAAACTTAGTGTTTAATAGTGGATCGCTTAAAATTTCAGAGACATATTTCCTTAACTATAACGTCCACATAATTATACCCACCTTGTGGGGGTTGTGGTAGGTTGTAAATAAGGTAATAACATAAATGTGCCTCATATCTGGCTTGGTACATAAAATGTTAACTAGTTAATTTCATCTTTAAAAGCATTTTGCCTTATTTATTTAGAAAATTCTTTTCTGGGGTAGCCGGGGTGGCTCAGCGGTTTAGCGCAGCCTTCATCCCAGGGCCTGATCCTCAGGACCTGGGATCGAGTCCCATTTCAATATCCCTGCATGGAGCCTGCTTCTCCCTCTGCCTGTGTCTCTGCTTCTCTCTCTCTCTCTCTCTCTCTCTCTGCGTCTCCCATGAGTAAATAAAATCTTTAACAAAGAAAGAAAAAGAAAATTCATTTCTCATGAATTTACCACAGTGAAAGTTAAATTAGTAGTTATTTCTTTTTTCTTTCTCTTTTTTGTTAAACCACCAGATTGTTAAATGCAAAGGATTAACATATGTTTTAGTCTGTTATACAGTAAGTTGTTACCTTATCATAGAGGTTCTCTGAAAATTCACAATTCTTTTTAGAATTGAAGAACACCACATGGTACTAACGTGGAACAAGAACCATTTCTTTTTCATGAATACAAGGTGTGTGCTAGATTTATCACACTACTGTGGGAACTTAGATTCCCTCCTTGTTGCTTCATTAAGCCTGAGAAGAGGGGGGGCTTAGCCCAGAGAAAATAATATGCATGTGCATGCACATGTTGGAAAGGAAATAGATTTGTCTCATTTTGTAGAATATACTCTGTGAATGAACTTTTATTAGCAAAGACTAAGGTTACTAAAGAGCAGTTACCTATAATATCCTGCAGATATATATTTTTTTATTTTAGATCTGGAGACCTCCAACATGAGCGAAACTTCATTCACATTATGACTCAGTCTTTCATTGAAGGCAATCTTTTCCTTTTTGAAATTAAAAAATTATTTCATTATATTCTTTCAATCCCACTCCAAAGCAGTGTTGCCGAAGCACATATTTATTTTGCACATTGCCTTCTTATCTACATCATGTCTCTGCAATGTCTTTCACACCAAAGGAATGTGGAGTAGTTGTCTAAACTTACCAATGGCTCAATTCCATCATTGTGTTCTGGTGAAGATGAGGCAAGAGAACTTGTTATCCTGGTAGTTAAAGAGAGTTCAAGCAATGCAACTCTTTGCAAATGTTTAATCTCTCAGCTCAGGCTACTGATGAGTAGTATCTGACCCTGCCTGAGTTCTAGGCTCTCTGAGCAGAAGGCTGATTCACAGATCCTTGGCAAGCCATCTCCTTCCTGTGCGACCTATACCCCCAGCACTCACTCGTACACCTCTTTCTGAGCATTATGTACTATTTTGAAATATGCCTTTTCCTTACATCTACTCATCAAATCTTACCTGGCTTGTGTCTCATTATTTTTAAATATTATCAAGAGAAGATCAAATAACTAATTGTTCAATCTTCTTTTCAGTTTAAGCATAAGAGTAAATTAGGAGAATCGGTCAAATGGGTAAAAGCCAGCCTTGTGCATGGGGATTAGGGCAGACCTTTGTAGAAAGGACTTGAAATGTTCAGAAGCAAAGAGAAATAGAGAACCAAATCATTTTACACTTTAGAGCATACAGAAGACCAAATTGCTAAGCCAGAATATTCTTTAGATATAAGGGACTTTTGTAAATCTAGGAAAGGGAAAAAGTAAGTCAAGATGTCAGAAATGAAGGTGAGGCCCTAAAGCAGGAATGGATTGGGTGTAGGACTTTTAACATAGCCAGAGCTGGTTATTTTTACCAGTTGCCACTTGTATGGAGCTTTGTGGCATCTATCTGGAAAGATGATTAGAATGGTTCCAGGATTCCCCAAAACACAATACATAAACATAAATTATACTAAGGACATACGGTTCAATATCAACACATTTCCTGAAGCTATCTCACCTATGGTCTTCCCACAAACTAAAATATTCCCCTACCATAGTAATAATCTCTCTCTCTCTCTTTCTCTCTCTCTCATTTATCTGACACTCCAGTTAGAATGTGCACTCAGAATGTTACCTCTCTGTCTGCAATATCTAGTACAGTACACAGAAGATTTGCTGAAGCGCCTTTTAATGTGGCAAGCTGGTCATCTGGAAGAGATTTACAAACCCTGAGCCAATAAGAAAGCAAAGTGACCTAGATAGTGTAAGATCAAGTCAGGAAAATGCAGTTGCAAAGGGGTGAAGAGGTCTAAATGCATCATTTTAGAAGACCCAGTTGTGTTCATTTAAAAAATATTTATTGTACACCAAATATTATTGTCAGAAAGATGAGGAGATATTATTAGCCATGTTGTCTTCGTGTCAGTAGTTAATACATTCTTCCTTCTATGGTAAAAGTTCCTGAAGCCAGGGATCAAACTTAATCCAGAACTCTTAACAAATAAGTATCAACCTTCTACATGTCACTAGAATTTTTAAGACAATGGTTTATAGCAAAAATTAAAAACAAACAAAAAACCCTTGCAGTGTTGCATCATTAGTGTTGCTGTCAACTAATCTTTGGGGATATGTTGAAAAAATAGATTATGGAAGAACTTGAAAATGCTTGGCTATAAGCTTTGAAATACAGTTGAGTATATGCTGATAGTCATTAAGTCAACCTGTAATTGATGGTAGAACAAAACTTGTGCCATATTTTATTTTGGACACAGCTTATTAATCTAAGTTTTTAAAAACAACTGGGGATGACTACCATGTAACAGTGTAGGTTTGAGAGCCTGCATGGGCCAAATCTAGACTCTTCCTTGTTCACACATCCTTCTCTAGCTACTAGCTATTTCTTAGCTCCTCTTCACAGGATAGCTCTTCAAGAGTTATATTTTGTTCCTATCTCTTTATGGTCTGGCACGGAAGCTCTCCCCTGCATGGATAGGGTACCCAATGTGGAAGGTCAGGTGACCTGAACTTGCAGCTTTTCACTGACTCCCGACTCAAATTGGCTTCTGTCACTGCTCTAGGGGAAAAGCTTCCATCAAGGTTAACAACTTTCGCATTTTGCCAAATACCAATTACATGCAAAGCAGATAACAATGATCTCAAACCAGATTCTGGCCTTAACTTTGAAAATCCAAAGATGTGCTAACCGTGGGTTGCTGAGAAAGAAGCTGCCTACTCCCCTTTAGATGCTGTTCTCTACAAATAGCCAGTGGAAGCATCGACATTTCACACCATGGATCAGATCCTAAAGCTAGATTCCACCCCTCACAGAGCAAACAAAGGCGAGAATGAAGTTGAGTGAGCAGATATGTAATGGGTTTTAAATGTAAGCTATCTGTTAGTCAAAACTATAAAAAACAACAACAAAAAAAAAAACAGGTAAAAAGCAAATTGGACACTTAATTGCAATAAAGAAGAAAGAGTGTTAATATTTATGTAAAGAGGACTTAGAAAGAAGAAAGATTGAAGCCTCACTAGGAGGATGGGCAAGGTATGCAAATGAACGATTCACGCAGACAAAAGCAATACAAATGGTCCTTTAAAAAGGCAAAGCAAATGAACAGCAGGATGCCAAGGTTTACCATTCACCTTGGCAGTTGATTTTAAACTTTTAAAACTTCTTATGAAGAAGAGAGTAGAGAGAGAGTGCTGTCTTTCCCTGCAACTGGGAATGGAAAGTAGTAGAAACCTCATGGTTGGGAATTTGTAATATACACCCAAAACACTAAAATTATTCATTTCCTTTAACATTGAAATTTCACTTCTGGAAAGTCATCCTAAGTAAATTAATTATAAATGCACATGAGTAGAGAACTGGAAGGATGTTTGTGGTAATACATTTTTTCACTAGCTATAGGCCACCCAGGCTCCTTGCAGTACTAATAGGACACCGACCAACTCAAGGCAGAACGAGATATATACTACATAGGATCGTTCAGTCTCTGGCATGGAAGTCGTACCCTACATGGAAGGGCTAGAGCTTGCCTGCTCTTTGCTGTCCGCCAACACCATGGCCTCCACACACCCCATGCCACAACTGCCACCCCCAGCTATTGAACAAGAGGAAAAGATGTTCAGTCCAAGAAATAGCCACCAGGGTTCCTCCACATTCAGATCTTAGCTAAATCCCAAGAAAGTAACTAATGTTTCCAGAAACTACTGAGACTAAATTCTTCCTTGTAATCCTTGCCAGAAGTGTAAATCCATCCCGACATCTGTACTCACCTGCGTTTTAGCCCTATGATGCAGTCAGCATTCTCTACTTTCACCTTCCCACACCTCCTTTCTCTTCCAAATCCTTTTCTCAGGACTTTGAACACCCACCAGAAAACTCCTGAGGATCTCCCACCTCCACACTTCAACTAAAACTGACTCACTTTGAATCCACATTGCTTCTCCTGCATTCTATCCAATGGAGTCTTAAGTATTCTGGATGGAAGGTCAGTGTCATCCTTTTCAATTCATGGCACTTAACTCCTGAGAGGGAAATTCTCATTCCGTGCTACATGCCATCTCTATCCCTCCTCACTATTGTCACCCTCTGTCTCTTGTAAACCATGTCTCATGAATTGTGATCTTTGTTATCTGGGAGATGGTCTTTAACTCTGTTGTTTTCTTTTAAGATTTTATTTATTTATTCATGAGAGACACAGAGAGAGAGAAGCAGAGACACAGGCAGAGGGAGAAGCAGGCTCCATGCAGGGAGCCCGATGTGGGACTCCATCCCAGGACTCCAGGATCATGCCCTGGGCCTAAGGCAGGCACCAAACCACTGAGCCACCCAAGGATCCCTAACTCTGGTTTTTTAATCAACATGAGAAACACATCAACACTCTTGCTTCTCCCATGCTCTTCTCTCCCATGGCCTCTCATTCTTTCTAAGCTGGAACTCACCACAACTTGAAATGGTTCCACCCTCACAATCCCAACCATCTGGCCCATGTTTCATTTCTGCTGATCTCATTCTTTGGTCTGCAGACTGCTCCACATTCTGGCCATCAGCCCCCTGGGTCACTTCTTCCCAGACCTAGCTTCATTCTGATCTTTCTCTTATCTATTTTCTAAGTCCTCTAACCTCTTTGACCTTTCATTGTACATGCTTGGGAAAACATTCACCCTGAAGGAATTAAGGTTTGTCTTCTTTAAGTCAATGCCACACTGCGGAGTTCAAGCAGAGGAATGTTCACAAGGCATCACTTTGATAGTTCTGTAAAATCAGAGTCCAACCTCAAACCAGGGTCCGTGCTTACAATCCTACCATGCTTCCCATTGGCTGGTTCTTCCTCTCTCAACAATGTCTTTAAGCTTTTCCCACACTCATTAAACACCTCATCTATCTCCCCACTCTTAGAAGGTGACCTTATAACTTTCTTTGCAAGAAATATAGAATTTTTTTTTAAAGGCAACTTCCTTGCCTTCTGTACTAAAATGTCCAAACCTGCTCTTATCTGCTTTTATTGGACCTTCATCTGCTCTTCGGTGGAAATTTCTCCCTCTTGTGGGTACTTTGCTCACATCCACCCCATGTCTCAGGAAACTTACCCTACCTAATGATTATCCTCATAGTAAATTCAAGATTATTTCCTCTGTGTGCTAGAGAGGAAATAAGAGAAGTGTAAATCTCTTGCAGCAACAGAAGTGTAAATCTCTTGCTTCTTTAGAAAGTGAAAACTAACCCTATTCCTTCAAGCTTCGCTCTTCTTCCTGACCATATTCTCTATTGCCACCTTCACAAGCAGCAGAGACAGTTATATACTTTAAACATGAGCCTTGAAACCAGATGCACATGGGGTCAAATCCTGATTTTGCCATTTAGCATGTGGTTGAACTGGAGTAAAAACTGAACTTCTCTGAGGCTCAGTTTTCTCATCTTAGAAAGAATATACACATGGTTCCATCTTCATAGGGATATTGCAGGGTTAAATAAGTCAGTGTCACATAAAGTACCATGGAGACCATCTGAGATGTGGCAAATGCTTTAAATACTACTTGTAATTGTTATTTATAGTCAAATTTCTGGAAATAGTCAAATGCACTTGCTATCTCCATGCTCTTACACCTCCTTTGCACCTCAGTGAATTGCACTCTGTATTGCATTTCAACAATCCACGGAAACTCTTATTTTTAAGATTGCCAATGACTTTCAATTCCTTTGATTCAGTGAGCACTTTTCAGTTTCTACTTAATTTGATTTCTCAGCAGCCTTGAATAAATTACCTCTCTATCTCTATCTATATCTATCTATATCTGTATCTTGTCTATCTATATCTATATTTTTTTCCTTATGTGGTCCCCCATGATTCCTAACACTAGCTGATCCTTCTCAGAGTCTCTTACCAGACATGGAGATATTATTTAAAATATATTTTTATTTGATTTCCATGCTAAGAACTTATAGTTCTATGAAATAATTATGATTATAGACCTGAAGTTAATAAGACTCTACATTTTTTTAGATGTAGAATGAAGCCCCTATACCATAACTTAAAGAACAATTATTTAAAAAGATCGACTCTTAAATTATTGATAAAAAATTCAAACCATTGAAAAAGTTCAAAAAAATCTGTCACCTCAAGACCTTATACCCAACTAAATATAATCACTTTATCACATTTTCTTTTTTTGTGAATTCAGAAAGCAGAACAAAGGAAATTTTTAAGGAAAACTATATGATGCGGAGGTACCGAACTGACAAGAAGTCTAGGTTCTAATACATGGAGCATAAAGTCAGAGGACTGGGTATATTGCCTCTGTTTAGGAGGAGGGTTCTTAATTTGGGAGACCATGGACACACTTCAAAGTCAGATGGAGCACAACCTGTTTCAGCTGTGTCATGCAGCCTAACAAATCATCCCAATGTGTAGTGCCCCAAACAGTACTCTTTTACTTGCTCAAGATGATGTAGATTGGCAATCTGGGCTATTCTCAATCAGCAGACCTGCTGGTCTCCCCTGGAATCCCTTATGTGAGGGGAATCACTAAGAAGTTCAATGGATGTGAGATGATAAGAGATGCCCTCACTGACATGCCTGATGTTGGTGCTAGCCATCAATGGGGGCTCTCTCTCCACGTGGTTTCCCAACTTAGAGAAGATGAAGCCATGGCATCTATACGTGGATGGAAGGCAGCAGCAAAAGAATGAGAACAGAAGCTGCCAAGTTTCATAAGACAAGGCTCAGAAGTCACAGCACATGTACAGCATTCTGTTGGTTAAAGTAAGTCACAAATCCAGACCAGATTCAAGGGAAATAAGAAGAATCTGCCTCTTGATGAGAGAAGAGACAACATTACAGTGCAAAGGAATATTCCAACAAGGATGAGAGAAATGGCAGCCATATTTGCAAATGAGCTATCTCAATACTATTTCTCGGAGTAAAGTTTTCGATAGCATAAAATAAATTGCACAGAATTACAAAGGAAATCAATTACAGAATAATCCAATTACAGATTTTTGAACTAGATTTTTGATGTACTGTTATAAGTTCTTAATTTTTGCCACTAATACAATATCTAGTAGTGAAGCTAATAAACACCATCATTTTCAAATTTGTAATGAGTACTGTAGTATTCTGAGAGCCTGCAATAACTGTATTTTTTTCTTTAACTACGATTCTGTATTGATGACAGATTCAGACTTTATTGTTTGTGTTTAAATTCATAACTGAAGCAAATGCAAATGCAGGCTTTCAATGAGAAGTCAGAAAAAAATACAGATGTAATTCTCCCATCTAAATTCATTGACCCCTGATGTTCAAAGACCTAAGCGAAGTAGCTTACTTTAGGTTTGTGACTTGCTTATATGTATGTGTGTGACACTCTTATCCCTACAATGGAAGATATAATCTGAATGTACCCAACTCTCCTATCTGCAGGATCCATACTAAAACTGCAAATTCCTGCACCTACCAAATACTGCTCAGGTATTCACAGTGGGTCAGGCTCTACCTGTGTTATATCCAAAGCTCATGGGATAAAGTGATAAACCAAATAGGCAAAATCCCTGCTTTTGCAGAACACACATGCATTCTTGTGTGTGTTATCTTAACATGAATAAATGAACCACTCCTGCTGTGACTTCTATCCCTGAAGGACTAGCTATAGCAGAGTAATTTTTTTAGTACTATAAACAGACATTTTGCACATGATCTAATACAAAGCCCTGATGTACTTGGCAGATGTTGGATAAGTATTTCTTAAATGAGTGAAGAGCCATTCTTATATTCTAGTAGTAATGATAACAAACCTCAGAAAGCATTGTTGTAGCTCTTTTTCCCATGTAGAAAAATTCAAATTATTTGTCTCTATGATAACTTGATCAGCAATAAAAACAAACAAGATAAAGTATCTTAAGTGGTAAAAGTTTATCCGGGCAGAGATGTTTTTGTGAATATCTTGTGATTAAACATAATGCAAGCATACCCTTTAACGATGTTAACGTGTGAGTGTGTATCCAAGGAAATTATTTAAATGGATGCTGGGAGCACAATACTAGTTATGAAGCCAATCTTTAAATTACTATCGAATATAAGACTGCACCTGTTAAAACAGTAATTTTCTCTAAGGCAGTTTCTGTGTTTACCATAACACTAGCTTGATCTTTGATAGAAGATAAAATTGGGTTTTCATCCAAAGAGGCAATAAATAGTTGCATGCTCATTCTCAGCAAGTTTCTGTGGTTGACCTCCTTCCTACACACTATTCCTGGAGAGTAATAATGGGAAGATTTTGTTTTGTATTAATCTTGTTTCTTTTTCATAAGAGAATAAAGTACACGAGACAGTAGTGTACAGTAAAAATTCTGTACAATTGTTAAAAGCTTGACAACTTTGCAAGGTAAATGGAAAAAACATGCAGGAGATTCACTAATTAGCCTCCGTTATCTCTCAATTTCATAGTCAATCCCATTATTTAATTCAGGCTTGATTGTCCGTCCACTTGACCCTCTTCCTTTTATTATAGTCCATTGACCATCTCCCAGATTTATTAACTTTTCTATCTCTTCAGGATCCCATGGTCCAACACCCTACTTATGTCTTTAATAACACAACACACTGAATTTTGCCTCTACCATTCCACTGTTTGCATTTTAGAAATTTCTTAGTTTTGATTCAGTCTGGCATTGCCTTCCTTCCTACTATGTCTTGACTGATGAAAAAAATATTGTTATAAATATTTATTTGCATAAATGTATGATTTATAATATTTGTATAAATATAAATATATATGTATATACATATAATCTAGACTCTGAGCTATGTACATATACAGATTTCATTTTTCCTGGATTCTCAACATCTCTTGGGAATCCCCTTCTCCCATTCTCCACAGCATATATTCTGAGTGTTCATCAAGCTCATCAAACGTACCATGCAGCACTTCCCTATGTTATGCTTTGCATTTAAACATGCTTTTTAAATCATAGAGAAAATAGAAATCATTAATTAGAATTCCCTCTCCCTTTCCCCCACCTCTCACAAATGTATCAGTATTTATTTTCTCTACCACCTTTTATTGAATATCTGAGAATGGGGATCTCACTGCTCCCCTAATCTTTTCACTTCTCATCTAGATTTACACAATCTTCAGACTTTTCTGGGAACTCTTTCCTTTTTTTTTTTTTTTTCTGGGAACTCTTTCCATCAGTGATTCTCTCTTTTCTGTATCTTCAATCTTTCTTTCTCCATAGGAAGATCCCCCTTACCTTATAAACAGAATAATTTCCTCCTTTATTAGTAAACAAAAGCTAACAAACCAAAATAAGAAAAGGAAAGAGGAGAAGAAAAAGAAGTAAAAGAATGGGATCCCTGGATGGCTCAGCAGTTTAGTGCCTACTTTCGGCCCAGGGCCTGATCCTGAGAGTCCTGGGAACGAGTCCCACATCGGGTTCCCTGCATGGAGCCTGCTTCTTCCTCTGCCTATGTCTCTGCCTCTCTCTCTCTCTCTCTCTCTCTGTGTGTGTGTGTGTGTCTCTCATGAATAAATAAATAAAATATTTAAAAAAAGAACTAAAAAAAAGTAAAAGAATAAAAACATTTTTAAGATTTGTGTATTTCTAGCTTCAGATTTTGCTCCAGCCTTCTCTTCACATCCAAGCTTCTGGAAGGAATAATCTATCTTCCCTGTATCTGGTTCCTTGCCTCTTTATTCAGTCTTCCACCTTCTGTAAACTGACTCCTGTCTTATGCCCTCCACTATTCCATTCAAACTACTCTTATTTTGTATCTATTTTATTTATTTTAATTAATTAATTAATTAATTAACTTATGACACACACAGAGGCAGAGACACAGGCAGAGGGAGAAGCAGGCTCCATGCAGGGAGCCTAACGTGGGACTCGATCCAGGTTCTCCAGGATCACACCCTGGGCTGAAGGCAGCGCTAAACCGCTGAGCCACCTGGGCTGCCCTCAAACTACTCTTATTAACATAATGAACAAATTCCTGATTCTTAGCTCCAGTTCACACCCTACTTTTTCTCCTTCTTTCTCTTAACTTATTGGTCACATCAGATACTATTAACCCTGCTCATTTTAAGATTCTCTTGTCTTATATGGCAGGCTCATATCATCTCTAGCCTTTACAGCTACCATCTTTCTATCTCATTCTCTTGCTAGAGTTCTTATTTCTCCATCCACTTATTAAATGTAGTTTTACCTTATTTGCCTTTCTCTTGTCCTCCCTTGAGTCAATGCTCCCCCATAAGCTGATGCTTTCAATGCTCACCTGATGTTGCCAGGCTCCAGATAAATTTATCTCATTCACCTCTCTCTCTCTCTCTCTCTCTGGCTTCCTCATGTGTACTTTAAAGCAATATCAAATAGAAACTTCAACATCATATTCAAATGGAACACAAAACCTCCTCTGTCCTTCCAGTATATGTATGAGGAACCAAATTATCCCTCCAACTCTGTCCGTGTTGTTACCTACAAGCAAGGTATGCCACATCAGAAAAGTGGATGTATTCTTTAGCTCTGACTCTGCTCTCATTCCCAATCAGTTCCCCCTCCCCTTTGACTCTGGAATTCATCTCATGTTCCCCTCTACCCTTGACACTGCTCTAGTTCAAGCCCTATCATCTCTTGCTTAGACCGGACAGACAGTAATGCCTCAGTTTTAATAGGTATAATTTCCAAGCTCATAGCTATTCTCTCACACAGTATCCCACACTTCAACCCTTCCCAAGTACTTGAAATTCTCTAAAAAGCTCCTGTTCTCATGTGATTTCCCCCCAGTAGACATCAGCAAATGGTTCTTTCAGCCTGGAATCACCTTGTCACTCTCTCCCACCACTTGGTCCTCTGAGCAGTACTTACTTATATTCTGAGGCACACCTAAAATATTACCTTTTACTGAAGGCTTCCTTTGTTTCACTCAGCAGAACTACATACTTATCCTATAGAAAATAACTTTCATGTATAACTGTTTTGGATCTCTTATTGATTTAATATTGTCATCACCACTAGGCTATAAGCTAAATACAAGAAACAGCTATGTTTTATTAACTTTCTTTTCGCCAGTGCCTAGCACAATGTCTGAGTCGTTTTAGACATTGTTGATGAATGAATGGATGAATGAATCTGAGGACACTACCAAGGCAAATATAAACACATTTGTATTTTTCAAAGAAGACAATAGCATCAAATTAGTCCTTGAAACAAAAAGCAAGTAAAGAGAAGGTGGGATTTTAGAATAGATTTTCTATAGAGCATGTCTTTATGTGTTACCAGAGTTCCAAAGATCTAGGGGAAATCTGAGTGAGTGACAAACTTTAAGCAACAAAATGATTAAAAGAGCTAAATAATAAATTTCAAATTATTTCCTCAAGATATTGGACACTGATGTGACCATTATTCTTATTCTGAGGACCTTGGTTTCTGGTAAGTTAGAGAAGGTGTGGGGGATGTATGCCTCATTCCAAAAGTGAAGAAAGTGAAGATAAAGTCATTAAGGAGTAAGTTTACGAGCAATTTTAAGCTCATGGTTGTAGCGCTACCTCTTTCCTTCACTCCAAAAAGCATTCTACAATGCAAGTGAGACTAGAGCTACTATTAGAATAACTTTTCATTCAATTCAATTTATGAATACATAAACTGTTCACAACTTTAATACTTTATTATAAGCAGCACTTTACTTGGGAATATATTCCCTCACTGATCAAAATGCACCTATGTGTCTTGATAGTAAATTTGGAAATCATCCATTAGACTATTGATTGGCTCACCAAACTTCTTTCCTTTACTGGAAACCTTCAGAAATGTAAAGAATCAAAAAGGATCTCTGTGATGTAGTGTTCAGTTACATTTATATTCTTGCCATTAGCAAGTATGTATTTCTCAAAAACATCATCTTTTACTGCAGTGTGGTATCTTGGACTAGATCCTGGAACAGAAAACAAAAGGATATTAATGGAAAAGAACTCTGGAAATCTGAGTGAAATCTGTAGGTTTGCTAGCACTATTATACCAACGTTAACTTAGTTTGGAGAAATGTACCATGTTTATGCAAAATGTTAACATTGGGGGAGCTGGATGCGGAGCATCTGGGAACTCTGCACTATATTCACAATTCTCTGGAAATCTAAAATTATTTTAAAACAAAATTTTTAAGTGTTTCCTCATACTTACAGAGATGCCTTTTTGAAACCATTATTAAAGCATTTCAATATCACTATGAAAAAGCAAGTTAATTGGTTCTCATACTCATCATATATTTATCACCTGTAAACGTGCAGTGGCTAACTAACAAAAAGCCTAGACTAGTGGATCCCCAGCGAAGATCAGCATGACACCCTACTATAAGTAAACATGAGCTTACAGCTGTTCCCATGTTACTGCCTGGCCATTGCAAGGGAAGGGAATGAAGTGCCAGGAGATAAAATTGATTTTTTGCTTCTTCTGCTAGATAATAATGCCTAACATCTATCTTACTTTTAAGATCAAGGCAGGAACTAAGACACAGCCTAGAGGGAAAAAATATCAAAATCAATATCATGCATTATATCCTAGCCACATATGATTCATGCTAAAGTTAATACAACGGGAATAGGACAGAGCTGGTAATATCCATTTAGAATTATTTTTCAAGATTAGCATTTGTGATCATTTCCGTGTGCCAAGATTATGTTTCTGCTACATTAAAAAGTATGTGTGTGTATATGTATGTGTATGTGTGTGGGGAGAGGCAGTTAATATACCACAGATTGGGCCAGAAATCAAAACAGAATACAGGAGATGTGAAGAATGGTTTTGTTTCATTTCCACCTTCATATATTTGACTGGAATCTAAAGGACGTATAGCCAGCATTCACTTAGTCACAGTAAATGAAAATCTAATGAGCACATGTTGAACACCTACTGTGTGCTTGAAGAAGGCTATTAAAAGGAAAGAAATCTAATACTGTAGGGTACAAACACAGAGCACTAGACTGAAATATTCTTTTTTTGGTATAATAATTGTCACTGACATTAGTAGGATTTAAGAATGAATAGGGAATGAAAAATTGTCCTTTATTTCCATTTATACCCTATCCTAAGCAGAATCTGTCCAGTTTAAATGCAGTTACATGATTCACAGCCTTAATGCGGCTATAGTGGCATCAGGAAATATTAGAAATGCTTGTGTCAGAGCCTGCATCTTAAGCTGATATGATTCTTCTCAGCATGCTTGCATTTTAGATGGAAATAATACAATGATAATGTTCAGAGTGAGGTTTAGAATTTTTGAACGCTAAATGTGCTTTCTATATTCAATGACAGAGATGAAACCCTTCTTGGTATCATGGTTTGCAAACTTTCAGAAGTGTGACTCTAAGTTCTTATTTTGAAGTTCATACTTCAACTATAATACAAACCTAAAATTCTTAATAATAACTGCTAATACCCATTGAGTACTTACTATATGCAAAGCATTGTGCTAAGGGCCATGAACTTCTAGCTAATAATATTATGCCTTAAAAACCATTATTGGCACCCCATTTGTTACACAAGATACTAAGTTTTAGGGAGATGACATACATGCTCAAAATTAAACAGTCGCTAAGTGGTGATCCGTGATTCAAACTTGGGCTCTCTAAACACAGAATCCACAGTCAAAACCACTCGGTCTTAACAATACTGTTTTCACAGTTTAATAATTGAATTACAACCTCAGAATTTCTTTGCTTCTCAAATAATAAATAAAATGGTTATTACTTGAATAGAGCTTTTTTCTTCCCTGCGAGACACATTATGACATGGCCTTTAAATTGATTCTTTGAACTCCCTTAGAAAAGAAAGTTTTTAGTTTCCAGCATTAAAAAAAAAAAAAAAGTAAATGTTTAAGTCATAAAAGGAAAACGGGGCAAAAGAAAAGTTGAGCATTGCATTTGGAAGAAGAAACTTCAGAACTAGATGTTACAAAAGGGACAGCAAACAAAGGCATGGGGATAAACCTTGCCAGCCTGCATCATTCACAGAGACCTGGTGATGCTGTGTCAGTACTACAAATATTAGGAGAGAGAGAAAATGCAGAACAAATGAGTCCTTGAGGCCACATAGAACGAGAGGGATGCTGGTGGGCACCAAAGCAATAAGCAGGGATAAGAGAAAGCCCCACCCAATGCAAAGGGAGGAAGGCTGAGCAGGGATGGCTACCACCAACACTAAGACTGGCTCTGGCATGCACACAGTTATACGCTAAATATAATGCCATATTCTGAGTCAGGCTCGTGAGGGTTTCTTCTCTTGGGCCCAAGGTACTACACTTGCAAACTGAGGATTATTGAGAGTCACCAGTGCCTCCAGAGAGGAGGTACTATGAACTGCGGGGTGCTCTGTGATTATATACCTGGGTGGCAGTGAGGTGAGGCCCCCACCCTGCATCACCCAGGACCCCAAGGAGGGGGCCAACCTGCCTCCTCCAACAGGGGGAGGGGAATTGAAAGCAAAAAAGCAATAAAAGAAATTTCAGAAGAAATGCAATAGGAGGGAAAAGAAAGCCTTCTGACAAACCAGCCTCGGAAGGGCAAGCATCTGGGAGCATCACATCCAGGGCGGGAGGTTATGGTCCAGCCAATGACTCCAGGGGACCGAAGACAAGGAACTAGAGCTCTTCCTAAGGAAAGGTAGAGGTTGTGGAGGCAAATAAATAAATAAAAACAAAACAAAACAAAACAAAACTTCCTCCTTCCCACCCTAGCTCCTATGATAAAGGTATTTCTTATTTAGTAATTACTAAATGTAATTATTGAATATACAGGCACTGAGAAATGATTGCAAGAAGTCAAAGCCTTTGCCACTTCACCCCTGAAACCCTCCCTTTCCTCCACAAATTAGCCATATGGTCAGCTGACCCATAGAATAACCTGTGTCCACGTCTCCAGAGTGGTCACATCTATCATTCTGAAAGCTAATAATCCTTAGCTTGCTTAAAGAGAATAAGGGGAAATGGGTTCCTTCCCCTTTAAGCCAAGAAGGCTCTTTGGCAAATGTTTTTGGTTCTATTATGTGCTATGTGACATTTTATGTGACAAGTACCCCAAAAGGGCTGAAGAGGGGGAAAATGCACCCTCCAAAGGCAGACAATCGGGAATGATTCCAGTACAACAGGAACCCCCTCTGCCTCAATACTGTTATTTATAGCAGCACTCTGGTTGAAATCCCCAGGTGGCTTCTCTTTCTGTGGAACTGGAAGTGAGGAGTGCCTCGGGGAGGGGCCTCGCTGGCACCTCAGTGCTGCTGAAGATCTGCACACACAGCTCTGGGTGGTGTCAAAGCCCCCATCTGGGCACACGGTGCGGATACATCATCTGCTTCTCTGCTCGGTCCGGATACAAACATGTGGCATCTGGTACACACATGTCAGCTTTTCTTCTGGAAAAGGAAGGAAAACCTGTGGGGAGTGACAAGGAGCGTGTGTTTGTATGTGTGTGTGGCAGCTGATGAAACAAAATTCTCGTCAGTCTTCCTGGACTTTTTAAATTTGCATCTAAATGCTCTTGCCTTTCCTTCTGATATCATCTTGGTAATGGATGCCTCTCACTTCTTCAAATATGGTGCTTTGCTATTACTCTTATTCCAGGGGTTTCCACTCATTGCTAAGTGGAGCGCACACTGCAGTTGGATTCCATTCCCATGGAAGGAAAATGGGCTTCAGAATCACACACACACACACACACACACACACACACACACACAGGCTCAGATCCTGAGCCTGCCCCGTTACCACTCAGTCAGTGACACGTACTGAGTGCCCCTGTGTCAGGCACTGAAATACCTGGTTATGCAAGTCCATCCTTCCGACAGTTAGACTGTAATGAGCATAACAGACGGCATCTGAGTACATACACCCTGAGGTGTGGAGTCAAGGGCCGTAAAGAAAAGGGTGAAGAGTGGCAGGGGAGGTTGATTTGATGGCACTTGAACAGAACTTGCTGAGAAGGAGTGAGACACCCAGGCTTCAGAGGGAAGGGAAGGGTGCACCGTGCAGAGAAAGGTAGGGGCAGGGGTAGGAATGGGAGTGCCCTCTTGAGGAGTGAGAAGGCCACTGTGGAGGAGGAGAGGGAGCCAGGAGTAACATGCACAAGATTAAGTCACCTTGATAAATGATCTTCTCCAAGCTTCAGCATTCAACCAAATATGGGACTAATAATGCATATCTTTTGGGTTATTATGAGAGCTGGAGCAAACTTTTCCAAGGGGCTTATTACACATCTGGTTCAAAGTAGGGAGCTAGTTAGTCTCCATTTTCATGCTCTCCCTTTCTGCCCCTCTGTGCCTGGCTCTGTGCCCGGGGAGCCCAACCACTATGAACTACAGCATCCAGGCTCCTTTGTGGGCCTGCTCTGAGGCCAAGAAGAGAGACATTGAAATATTTCCTTTCCACTTCGTTCCTGCTTTTGTGTTGCATTTCTTTCCATAGCTGCATCTCCCTCAAGAATACAGCTTCATGATATTGTGATTGATTGATTGATATTGTGATTTATAATAAAAAAAATATACATTCAGTCTTCACCCCATTCCTGGCCCCAAACTCCTAAAACCCTTAGAAGTCTCTAAGTGATGAGAGAGAGAAAGGTGTCCCTCATTATGGATAATAAGCTCCTTTCAACCACATCTGATTTTTTATCAGTTAGGTGACTTTTGGAAAGTCCCTAAGCCCCCTAAGGGCAGGGGCTGGTTACCCGAAGAACCAACCATGTGATTGGAGAAGTGGAACTTTCTTCTGGCTGATGGGCACTGAGGAGGGCACTTGATGGGATGTGCACTGGGTGTTATACTATAAGTTGGCAAATTTAATCTAAATAAAAAATTAAATTAAAAAAGGAACTTTATTTATTTATTTATTTATTTATTTATTTATTGAGTGCTTGAGAGTCATGGGGGAGGGGCAGAGGGAGAAGGAGAGAAAGACTCTCAAGCAGACTGCATGCTGAGTATGGAGCCTGATGCTTGCTCAGTCCCAGGACCCTGAGATCTTGACCTAAGCTGAAATCAAGAGTTGGATGCTTAAGTGAATGAGCTACCCAGATGCCCCTGGAACTGTCTTTCCTACTCCCCTGACCTCAGGGACAAGTAAGAGCAACTGATTCAACTGGACAACCAATGTCCAGTGGCTAATGATTTAATTAATCATGCCTATGTAATGAAGCCTCCACAAAAACTCAAAAGGATGGGTTTCAGAGATCTTCTGGGTTGGTGAAAATGTGGAAATTTGGAAAGTAGTGGCATACACAGATATAGTGTGGAAGCTCTTCAACCTTTCCCCATACTTTGCCCTATTTTATCTCTTCCATCTGGCTGTTCCTGAGGTATATCCTTTTATAATACACTGGTAATCTAGTACATAAACTGTTTTCCTGTACTGAGACACTCTAGCAAATTAGTAGACCCTAAAGAGAGGCTTGTGGGGATCTCTGGTTTATGGCCAATTAGTCAGAAGCAGAGGTAACAATCTGGACTTGAGACTGGCATGTGGTATGGGAGGAGAGAGGGAGTTTTGTGGGGCTGAGCTTTTAACCTGTGAGATCTGACGTCAACTCTGGGTAAATAGTGTCAGAACTGAGTTAAATTACAGATTGTCCAGCTGGTGTTGCAGAATCTTTGATGTGTGGAAAATTCACATATTTGGTGTCAGGGATGAAGCAGTGTTGTAAAAAGTATTGCCAATGGAGGAGATCCACAGTAGTGTGTTTTTTTTCTTCTTGCATTAGTCCCTTATAGGAAGTTCTTCCTCTGTGGGTCTGCTTGTCTTGGGCTTTTTCAACACTCTTTTTTTTTTTTTTTTTTAATTTTTTTTTTATTTATTTATGATAGTCACAGAGAGAGAGAGAGAGAGAGGCAGAGACACAGGCAGAGGGAGAAGCAGGCTCCATGCACCGGGAGCCTGATGTGGAATTCGATCCCGGGTCTCCAGGATCGCGCCCTGGGCCAAAGGCAGGCGCCAAACCGCTGCACCACCCAGGGATCCCTCAACACTCTTTCCTCTCTGTGTCCTTTCAACCTTATGGATGGTAATTGTTGCCTGCAGTTGGTTGTTGCCAGCTATAGCATCATCCCTCATTCATTCTCTTTTTTGTTTCTCTAACTCTGCCCATGCCTCTGGTGGTAGTGTACATTAACATTTCTTAGTTTGAACCATTTGACATAAATTCTGTTCCTTGCTAGGACCAGAGTGAATGAGAAGTGCTCAATAAATATTACTATGTTGCTGATACTGCTCTTGTGATTTATACTGTTCTCACCAACACACTTAACCCACGTGCAAACTATAATCATACTAGATTGTAGCTATTACCAGGAGGCATAAATCCTCCAGAACATGGTGTAGGGGAGGGGAAATTTTTTTTCCTTTACTATTCTAGGTTCTTGGTGCAGACCCACCTGTAATAAAACACAGATTAACAGGAGAAAAACTGAACATGTATAATAAAATGTATACCTCCTGTGTGCATGGAAAACTGAGCAACTCCTCCACGTGGCCCAAGCCATCACCTTAAATAACCATCTCCAGCTAAGACAAAAGAAGATACTAGGAGTGGGAGCCTTATTGTAGATTTTCAGGTAAGGCTCAGTAAACAAGATTGTCATACAGATGTCAGTTGCTGACTTCTCCGGTAAGAGTTTTTAGAGATTTAGACATCCTGATAGAGAGGGAGGGGAGATACCTTTGCCCATGGGGATTTTCCTTATAAATGTAAAGGCCTCTAACAAAAGCTTAACTTTCTGAGCTTCTCTGTTGTTTCTTAAAATAATCGGCCTAAAATAATCCTGATGCCAAAGGGACCTATTTTGGTGTGACAAATTCTGATCCCTTTCCATAATCACACTCAGAATACTGAGGTATTCAGTGTTTTTAGAAAGCAAACCAAAACAAAACACAACAAAACATTGAGACCAAAGAGGAGCAGAATACAAACTGTTGAATGTCTGCATTGGTTTCCCCATGATTGTTAAAGCAAGTTACTATGAACTGCATACTTAAAAACACAGAAATTCATTCATTCTCTCAGTTCTGGAGGCCAGACATCTGAAAGTCATGAAAGATAGTCAGAAGAAAGGCTGGCAGGGGCAAAAGGCCCCTGCCCTAAGAGGAAATCAGCCTTAGAAAGATTTTTATACCACCCTGGAAAGATCTCTCCATCCTTTCCCCATGAAAAACCACCTGATACCTATCAGGTAGATGAGTGCATTCACAAAAACCCGGTTGGATGACAGGCACATGGAAGGTTAATCAGATTAAAACAGCTCACCGACATTCTCGAGAATCTCGTGAAAACTCCTAGACTTAAAAACTGCAGCAACCCCCTTGGGTCCCCTCCCTCTTCAGGAGCTCTGTACTGCTATCACTCAATAAACCTTGCTTTGCTGCCCATCACTCCTCTGGTCTACCTCTTCATTCTTCCAACTGGCATGCACAAGAAGCACAGACACTAAAGGAAAAAGAAATCCTGAAACAAAATCAAAGTGCAGGCAGGGCCACAGTCTCTCCAGAGGCTCTAGAGGAGAAACTTTCCTTGCTTCCTTCAGCTTCTGGTGGCTGCAAGCATTCTTTGACTTGTGGCCACATTGCCTTTTCGTCTTTGTCTTCTCTCTTCTCGTCTGTGTGTCTTTCTTATAACGATACATCTGATTCCCTTTAAAGCCACTCAGATAATCTAGGATAAAGCTCTTTCCTCAAGATCCTTAACTTAATCCCACCTTTTCTTATGTAAGATAATAGTATTAGATTCCAGGGATGAGAAATGTGGAACTATCTTTCGGAAAGGGGAGGCTCACCATTTAACCCAGGACACAATTCCTCCTTGTTTTTCTATTTTTAGCTGCTCTAATGGCACAACCTTCTCTGATAGCTCAGTCTTTTTCCTTTGTGCCTTTCCTTACCTTCTAGCGCTGTTTTTTGTTTTTGTTTTTGTTTTTTTCCCTTCATCAGAATCTAAATAACAGAATGACTTTCTTGAATTCTTCTACAATTTCTCCAAAGCTGAGTAGCCCACTCATTGAACCCATGAAGAGGTCATTTTATTTCTTCTGCCCAAAATAGTTTTGTTTCTCAATATAAAAGATTCTCAGACATTTCTTAGAATTGTCCTTGTGGAAAAACAGAGCCTGAAGGAATATTGGTTCATTTTATTACCTGGAGAATTAAATACATGTTGGTTCAGAGACTCTGAGGACATTCGTTCTTATTATCGCTGCTGAAAAGCAATGTATTTAACTTACCTTTGATGATATTTAAGCCTGATGTTTGTCATGAGCTATATTCATATAAAGTTCAGAAGATTTATCTATTAGCACGCAAAGAGTAACAACATATTTCATCATAATGAAGAGAGAAGAAATTTCCTAAATGTCTGTACTTCTGGTCTGAAGTGCCTACTTGATAGTTTTTGTTTATTTTCAACCACACAATGAAAAATTCAGGTACTGTGATGCGAAAAGAGAAGGATCTCATTTTTAACATTCCCTCAGGCCAGGAGGAAGGCAATGGAGTCACTTCAGCTATGAACCTTTCTGGATCTCAATCTCCTGTTCGGGTAAATGAAGGAAAGAATAGAAGCTGCCCATTTTTCTCTCAAATGAAAAGCTTTTATTCAATTCTGACTTCAGAGCGAATGCTGTTTCCCAAACTGACAAATGGTGCTTTCTTCGATGGAAATGTTTTTATAAAAGTTCAGAATATTAAAGTGTACTAATAGTGATATTTCAAAAGCAACTGGGGTGGGGGCAGAAAAACAAAACTCTACTATCTTCAAGTCCACATTTGTAAATTGCTCTAGGTCTTCCTTAAGAATTCAAAGGAGACCCAGATTGTTGTTTGTTTCCTCTCCTTTGGCTCCATTTCGACCTCCCACTGTGCACGGTAGGGGTAAAGAAGCACCAAGAAAAGGGAAGAAAAAATAAACCAGATGATCAATCAGAAGACCGAAGGTTTTTCTGTTTTTTTGTTTTTTTCTTTAACCCAGAAGCCCCAGTGCTAATCATTCTGCCAGCCTTCCCACAGGGAGATTCGGTGAGCAAACACCGAAAACTGCAAGTTTAAAACAAAAAAAAAACAAAACAAAAAAAAGAAAACAGGATCTTTATGATTTCAGTCTCAGCTGTACATGGGGCATTTTTCAGTCTCTAATCGGGCATCGATCTTTACAACTCTTTTGGAATATGGCCCTCGACTTTCTCATTTCAGTTTTGTCTGTTCATCTATTCTCAGTGCCACCTGTTGCAAGAACTGCCTGTTACTTCAACAGAGCCTAGAAAACTGCTTCCTCGTACAAGTTTTGAAAATAACAGCTCCACTAATGCTAAACCTCGAGCTAGACTGCTGATAGCCTTCTGGGTTTAAAGCACTGTCATGGTAATTTCTCTACAGAAAACAGGTTTAAAACTGAGAAAGTCTGAGGTCTAATCTTGATTTGGCTTTTGCTGTGGAAGCGGCAGCCCTAGGGAGGTTATTTCACTCCTAAATTCCTATTTTAAAACTGCAATGACTGTATTTCTCTCTTTCACACATAAGATTATTAAATAAATGGATTCAGTTATGGGCTGACTGAGGCCAGGGAAAATGTAGAAGGTGAGAGGGTGACATTTTAAATTGCTCTTCTCCTTGGCCTGCTAGGACCAGCAGACTCTCTCTCCCCCCTTGTGTTACCTGCAGATAGAGGATCGAGGAGATATAGACAGTTGTGCTCTAAACTCTCGTTCAAACACCCCAAGGGGCCTGCTTCCCAACTCGGAAGAGATAGTCTTAATTCTGGGGAACCTAGTGTGCTTATTGAAGCTGATCATTGTTTATTTTGATGTGGCTGACAAAATATTTCTAGGGTCAGGAAAGATATTTGTAATCCTGAGTTGAGTTTGTGGGCATATAAAGCATCAGCCTTACCCAGCACTTAGAGTACTGCCGGGCATGGAGTGGGCACTCTATATAATTTATTACTCTTCATTTTATTTTAAATTCATTATACATCTGGTTTCCTTGTGTTGCCAGTAAGGTCTTCTATCTGCCTTCCTACTGGATGTGTGTACGTATTGTGCCAAATAATATGAATTTTACCTGGAAACCAATACAGACCACAACGTGAAATCACGTCTCCTGTGCAAGTAAGTGTAAAACGAACCATGTACCCCTGTGGAGGATTTTATTCAACTCTTTAGTTAATGAGGGAACCAGTAAGATATTAAGATTAGTTTGAAGAGTTTTTGTGGATCTACACATTTATAGTCAATTTAGTAGAGGAACAGTAGGAAAAGATTAATTGATTTGGTACAATATTTGTTACTGCCCTATAGGGCAATATTGCCATAACTTTGGGACTTTTTACTAGACAAAATCTTTTTGGATCTCTACTGGATAAAAATCTGCATATCAATATGTAACCTCACTAAATTGAAATTTTAAAAGATAGTCAACAGAGCCTTGGGCAGGTCCATTCTCCTATACTGAAAATTGAAAAGATATGCCACTTAGCTTTTGCCTTTTTTTTTTTTAAGATTTATTTATTTATTCATGAGAGACACAGAGAGAGAGGCAGAGACATAGGCAGAGGGAGAAGCAGGCTCCTCGTAGGAAGCCCGATGTGGGACTTGATCCCCGATCCTGGGATCACGCCCTGAGCAGAATGCCGCCGCTTAACCGCTGAGTCCCTCAGGCATCCCTAGCTTTTGCCTTATTTCAAAATTTTAAAAAAATTTTATTTTTTTTTTTTTTTTTATTTTTTTTTTTTTATTTTTTTTTTTTTATTATATTGGTGTTCAATTTACTAACATACAGAATAACACCCAGTGCCCGTCACCCATTCACTCCCACCCCCCGCCCTCCTCCCCTTCTACCACCCCTAGTTCGTTTCCCAGAGTTAGCAGTCTTTATGTTCTGTCTCCCTTTCTGATATTTCCCACACATTTCTTCTCCCTTCCCTTATTTTCCCTTTCACTATTATTTATATTCCCCAAATGAATGAGAACATATAATGTTTGTCCTTCTCCGACTGACTTACTTCACTCAGCATAATACCCTCCAGTTCCATCCACGTTGAAGCAAATGGTGGGTATTTGTCATTTCTAATAGCTGAGTAATATTCCATTGTATACATAAACCACATCTTCTTTATCCATTCATCTTTCGTTGGACACCGAGGCTCCTTCCACAGTTTGGCTATCGTGGCCATTGCTGCTAGAAACATCGGGGTGCAGGTGTCCCAGCGTTTCATTGCATTTGTATCTTTGGGGTAAATCCCCAACAGTGCAATTGCTGGGTCGTAGGGCAGGTATATTTTTAACTGTTTGAGGAACCTCCACACAGTTTTCCACAGTGGCTGCACCAGTTCACATTCCCACCAACAGTGTAAGAGGGTTCCCTTTTCTCCACATCCTCTCCAACATTTGTTGTTTCCTGCCTTGTTAATTTTTCCCATTCTCACTGGTGTGAGGTGGTATCTCATTGTGGTTTTGATTTGTATTTCCCTGATGGCAAGTGATGCAGAGCATTTTCTCATATGCATGTTGGCCATGTCTATGTCTTCTTCTGTGAGATTTCTGTTCATGTCTTTTGCCCATTTCATGATTGGATTGTTTGTTTCTTTGGTGTTGAGTTTAATAAGTTCTTTATAGATCTTGGAAACTAGCCCTTTATCTGATATGTCATTTGCAAATATCTTCTCCCATTCTGTAGGTTGTCTTTGAGTTTTGTTGACTGTATCCTTTGCTGTGCAAAAGCTTCTTATCTTGATGAAGTCCCAATAGTTCATTTTTGCTTTTGTTTCTTTTGCCTTCGTGGATGTATCTTGCAAGAAGTTACTATGGCCGAGTTCAAAAAGGGTGTTGCCTGTGTTCTTCTCTAGGATTTTGATGGAATCTTGTCTCACATTTAGATCTTTCATCCATTTTGAGTTTATCTTTGTGTATGGTGAAAGAGAGTGGTCTAGTTTCATTCTTCTGCATGTGGATGTCCAATTTTCCCAGCACCATTTATTGAAGAGACTGTCTTTCTTCCAATGGATAGTCTTTCCTCCTTTATCGAATATTAGTTGCCCATAAAGTTCAGGGTCCACTTCTGGATTCTCTATTCTGTTCCACTGATCTATGTGTCTGTTTTTGTGCCAGTACCACACTGTCTTGATGACCACAGCTTTGTAGTACAACCTGAAATCTGGCATTGTGATGCCCCCAGATATGGTTTTCTTTTTTAAAATTCCCCTGGCTATTCGGGGTCTTTTCTGATTCCACACAAATCTTAAAATAATTTGTTCTAACTCTCTGAAGAAAGTCCATGGTATTTTGATAGGGATTGCATTAAACGTGTATATTGCCCTGGGTAACATTGACATAAATATTGTTTTCTAAATAAATATGACTTTTAGAATTTTATATCTTTTTTAGATTTTATTTATTTATTCTTGAGTGACACAGAGAGAAAGAGAGAGGCAGATAGAGAAGCAGGCTCCTCACAGGGAACTGGATTCGGGACTGGATCCAGGATCCTGGGATCACGCTGAAGATAGATGCTCAACCACTGAGCCACCTAGGTGTCCCTAGAAAAAATACTTTTAAAGGAATATGTGTATGTGGTTGTACAACATACATTAGTTTTAACTGTCTTTAAAGATTCAGGAGATGAAGATCCTCATTCATTGAAACTTAGATAAGTCAAGTAGAGTTCTCTTTCTCCCCCCAATAAAACCTTTTGTTGCAATAATCTCTTTTGTTTTGTTTAAACAAATTTGAGTTAAGATTTGTTTCTTTAGCTACTAGTGCAGTCCTCACTGGTAGCAAAACAGAGCTCTAGGGAATACCTATTTGAGTTCATTGCATTCCACTGTTTGACACAGTTCAATGAATTATTTTTATTAGAAACAATCCACTTCTGGGGATCCCTGGGTGGCTCAGCGGTTTAGCCTCTGCCTTCTGCCTGGGGTGCTATCCTGGAGACCCTGGATCAAGTCCCGCGTCGGGCTCCCTGCATGGATCCTGCTTCTCCCTCTGCCTGTGTCTCTGCCTCCCTCTCTCTATGTCTATCATGAATAAATAAATAATAAAATCTTAAAAAAAAAAAAAGAAACAATCCACTTCTTATTTCAGAGACATTGCTTTGACCAGTAGTAGTTCCTAATGCATAGGGCTAATCAAGTCCACATAGACACAATCATATCTTGGAGATCCATATTCTTTCTAGAGAATGAGTATAGGAGTTCAGTGCTTTCAATTAACAATTGCCAGTGCCGCAGTTCCCCCCAACTGTATAAGAGAGATGAAGAGAATGTAGGTGAGCTAAGCCTTATGTATATGTGTCTTCATTTTTGAATTGCAAGAGCATTTCCCTCTCCTTTTGGTAATATCCATATGTCTTTTGCTTCCTGGACTTTAATGCAAACACGGGAATGAGAAACATTTCCCAACTTTTACTTGTCGGGGATTAGAGGGGGTCACAAGTCTTCAGTGTCTTTTATCAATGAGAACATTTCCTTTCCCTGTCTCCCTTACTTCATCAGATGCTTGCTTCATAGCTCATTGTCCAGATATCAAAGAGATGAAGATCATAAGGAAACAATTACCTTCCCATGACAAGGGGTTAAAAGCTTTATACTATTAAAAACGAGGGTAAACATTAACAATTACTCAAAATAAATTGCAATGTGGGTTTATTAATCTCTACTCTCCACCAAGAGCTATAAGCTTCTGCAAACTACCTAAATAGAGAATGCTAATTAGCTTAAACAGCACAATAAATTCCAGGACCAGAGGAACTCAAACTCTTCTCTTTAGACACAGCTACTCTGTTCAATGAGGCCTCGATTTGTGCCCTGCCGCAGGAACACTGCTCCTGAGGCATCATTATAGACCAAGCCTTATTTCTTTGACCGAGCTGCTCCGTGAAGTCATTTGCAATCCATTTTCTTTTAATTGGAAACAAATTAGTACTGTCTGGAGAGAACAATGTGAACATTGAACCACAATCTTTTGGTGGAGCACACCACAAACAGTATGCACAGATTTTTTTTAACACTTCCTTTTTAGCTACAACTTTTGAGCCTCCTATTATTTTATGTGGCCTCTAGGGTTCCACTATAAGCAAGCCATTAATGCTAATGTGAAAATCTTGCAATGTTCGGAATAAATTAAGCACATGCTGTACCCTCATTATTTTACAGGTATTACCGTTTTGCTGGGTATGTTGTGAGCAGGAAGTTAACTGGCAACTTTTTTAATCATCTGATAGACATTAAGCTGAAAGAATCTCTGTCTACGCCAATTGTTTAAACTCTGTTTAGTAAATATATTGCACACAGCTAACTGCTCTGACTTCCCTTTGAAATGAGTATATAAATAAAAGGCCACCACTTCTGTGTATAGTTCCATTTATGAAGCTTATAACCATAGGCTCATGCTGTCATTAAATATGTGTGCTATGGAAGTTAGTGTGCTGAGGATAAATGTCAATTAGTGCCCATGGGACAGAAGATGAGTCAACTACCTACCATCTTCAAGAACATCATGATCACTTTATAGCTTCTCTAATTCAAAGGTTATTCTTAAAAGGCAACTGGGGTTAGGTAAGAAATCAAAAGTCCTCATTTTTAAAGCTGAACTTTTCCAGGGATGGCACCCAGGACCCCTGGCATCAGAATGACCAAAAGTCCTTGTTAGATACCCAGATTCCTAAACCTAATGTTACCCTTGATCTTCTGAATCAGAGTTATTGAATGTTAGACACCAGATTTTGCCTCCTTTAGCACCCGTGGGTGATTTGAATCACATTAAATTTAAAGAACCACTGGGACATGGCTTTTTCTCACTCCATCCTCCCAATATATATGCATCTGGGTCTTACTTCAACTCCCACACTTACCCTAGGGACAAGGAGGTGACTGTACTGTCACGTTTGAGGCATATGTTTAAGGGTACCTTTAATAGAAACGAAGCTTCGGCCAGTTATGTTGATTCAACTAGAATTACCAAAGCTAGGTTGGTGAATAGTTTAGAAAGGATTAAAAGATTAATCTCTTTTACCAGACAATATTTAAATTGTCTCACCCAGTACTTTGAATGAATTAACACCTTTTAGGGGAACAGGATACAGTAGTAGAAATACTTGTGTGACTCTCATAAATGGTAATTGACAGCTTACTTTGGCAGACATATCAAAATTCTGAAAGTGCTATTTGAGTTAGCCCGTAGCATGGCTCGGCTTCTGGCCAAGACCTTGGGAGCTGTTCGGGTTGCCCAAAGCAGAAGGGTGCGGTGATGCTCAGGTCGCATGCCACACACACTATTTGCTTCCTTTTCTGGAAGCTGCATACTAGGTTTTAATTATCCCTACTTCTAGGATCTGAATACTCTAGAAAACTGCATTCCTTTTTATCTTGGCCTCAATTTAAGCTTTTGTTGCATCCTTATTATTTTAGGCATAATATTTGCTCAGTAAAACTTACTTTGCTAATTTTTCCAAGTTCATGTTCTGAGAGATATCATTATAAGATGATGTTTTTATTTTACTTTATTTAAAGTGGAGCATATATATATATATATATATAAAAGGTTTGTCAACTACTGTAGTAAAATGGAATTGTTCCTTAATTATCACCTACACACAATTTCTTAAAGATTGCACGTGGTTTGCATTATCTTGCATTGCATTTATTACCTGAGCAGGAATTTTATAAGAAGATTTTGTGCTTTTTAAACTACACTCTTTTCTGATTTTCTGCTATATTTTCCGATACCTAATTGATAAATTATTCTGGAATATTATTTCAAACTATGTAGCACTGATGATTCAGGTTCAAATTTAGGTTTTAAATACTTAGAAAAGGTGACTATAAATTTAAAGATATATATAAAACATTAAAAACCCATGACTTATGAGGTCAATGAGGGACCTAATTTAATCACCATTAAGTACTAGCAAAACACAAGTTTCTTTCAGAGGGTGGGGCAAGATTTGCTCATGTATCCAATTGCTTTTGTGAAACAGTCTCTAAGCGAAAACCTTTAATGAATGGTAAGAATGCTTTCATTTCTGCTTTCACAAACCAAGGGGTGTGGCCCCTTGTTTGTTGGACTTGACTTTGGAACTCCTCCTTGAAGATAATTGGAAAGTCTCTACTTTCCACCAATATGTTTCATATGAACCATGACAATAATTTCTAAGTAAACATTTTGAGTCATTGCAGGGATCATAAAGATGTATCTTGAATTCTCTTATTCGTACCTGAACCTAATCCCTGAATTAATGAATGCTATATGAGTAAATAAGAGAGAAAATTGAATCAGTGCTATTATGTTATGGTTATGAACTGAGCCCATCAAGATTACAGTCAAGTTTCAAGAAGTTCCATTTATTGTCCAAAAATAAAAATAAGGTATTTGGATGATGAGATTCTATATATACTTATGTAAATAAGATTATCTTAAAGAGTAATTCTGTTATTTATTTTGGATAGAAATCCCCATTAATGTAAAATATTCTGTTTGAAAAGCAGATCCTCGTCATTAACAGGTGTTGAAACTGTGAAGCAGAAAGGACTTCATAAAAAAAAGTAAGAGTGAAAGGGAAGTGAAAGGGAATGCCATTTATCCTTACTGCCACTGAACTGGCTTTGCCAAACAAAAAGATTATGGTGATTTTAAAAATGACTTTCAGGAGAGACCCTATACTAAATTCTTATGAATCATCATAATGTAACAATTATGAATGGGTAGTAAAAAATTTCTTTCATAAATTTTATTTTCCTTAGTGCTTTGTTCCCAATTCAAAAAGAAAAGGAGCAACCAACCATTAGGAAGTGAAGCACCTCAACTGCTGCCCTGAAATTTATTTGTGTCCTGTGTGAGTCATGCTCTCCCTTTACTTGAGGGAGTTCAAGGCTCCAAGCTTCCCAACCCCTGTCTTGTCAGCCTCCGGGAGAAGAATTGGCTCTCACAATGTCCAGAGCCAGGTTTTCAAACATTGTCTGTTTTCTTTCCCATGAGTCCAGTAACTGCTGTCCTGTTGAGTCATATGCCCTCCAGAAGGCAAATAGGATTCATGAAAGAGAGTCCTCTTGATTTCTTTCACGGTGATACATCCTACTTTCCCCAGCTAAGTCACTTCTTGTTCATGAGTGGAAGCTGGTGGACCCAGACCTGCACAGCTACAAATACACCTAACTCACAGACGTCTTGTCTTTTCTTTCTAATCCTTGCTTTCTTGACTCAATTTATTGTTGCTGTCAAGAGGAGATAAGCATATGTTTGTCAAGATTACTTCCTAAGAAAGATCCTATTTCAAACTCATTAAATAAATCGTGACTTCGAAAAAATACAAAGCGAAGACTATTTGTGTTTCTCTCTTCCTCCAGAGAGTAGTTTGCATTAGTAGACCAGTTAATAAAATCATTTCAGTCAAGGTTGTAAGTGATTTTATTGATATCTATATCTATCTTATATGATCTATATGATAAAGCTGCTTCTATATTACACTTCCTCTTGGTGTCCAGACTTGTCATTATCACTGAATCACAGTACAAGCTCCTATCAAGTCTGAAATTTAATTAGAAACATGACTGCTTCCTTATAAGCCCTGAAGTCTAGATCTTTACTTTTACATCTGATAGTAGCTGCTATGAGACTAGTCTATTTTAATTATTTTTAAAGCATTTCAATTGTTGACTCAAAGGTCTGAGTCACCACCATCAACAACAAAAGAATTAAATCTACTCTGTATCCAGAAATCTACTAGCTTATAAGAGAAGAAAGATATATAAAAGGTATATTAATTGAATATTAAAGAATATTAATATTGAAGAATATTAAAATTAAATAAACTATTGAACTATGAGGTTTTTATTCGAAATGCAATAGAATTCTGGAGATTTTATAAATCTACTTGGTATTCACAAGGTCTGTAGGATTAAACTGAATTTTGAGATACTATGGTTTGAATGCATGGAATCATGGAAGACAGAAAATAGAATATGAATCAAGACCTATATAAATGGAGCATGTATTAGAAGCAGCATCTCCAGCATATGTTGGAGACTGACTGCCATCCTGCAAAGTTTGCATGGGAAAGATTGAAGAATCAGCCTGAACAGGCATTATTGGCCAAGTTTATGATGACTTCCAAGCCAGGGAAAGTACCTTAGATCCTGCCCCTCTGACAGTTGGGTCCTAAGGAAGCAGATACCCAGGTGCAGAAGTACAGGGAATGTATTGAAGCAATGTCTCTGAAAGATAAAGGTGAGAGAGTATAGGAATAGTCAAGAAAACCTTTTGACCATTGTAGATCTGACACCTGAGAAAAAAGAGAGGGAAAAAGGGAGAGTCAGTTAGAAATAACCCTAACTGCAGTGTACCCCTGAGGAAGCCCAGTAGGATCTCTGGCCCAGGAATTGCCTGTGGAGTCTACGTCCTGTAGAGATGGCCGGGTCACTGCCATCATGTGCCGTTAATGTCTGAAACCGAACTGGGAGAGCAACTTTGATATTAAAAAGCCTCTGCATATTGACTCCAACTTACTTTCCCAGACTCTTTTTCTTTTTTTAAGATTTTATTTATTTATTCATGAGAGACACACAGAGAGAAGCAGAGGCATAGGCAGAGGGAGAAGCAGGATTCCTCACAGGGAACCTTATACAGGACTCGATCCCAGAACTCTAGGATCATGGCCTGAGGCAAAGGCTGATGCTCAACCACTGAGCTACCCAGGTGTCCCACTCTCCCAGATTCCTGAAATGCTAGTGTCTCCCTACGCAAGTGGATTTTTTTTTTTTTTTCCACAAGTGGATTTTGAAATGCTCCTTGCTCTTATGGTTCTGGGCAGACTGTTTTATACCTAACTGCCTGAGGCCAACAAAAAAATTCTGAAAAAGAAACACATTGGCTCAAAAATACAAAAAAATGATAGAACTGGTTTGACATTAACAAATATTTTATGAAATGCCTACTTTATAAGGTATTTTTATCAACTATATTGAATTTTGAATTTAGTATCTCTGTATCATAACAAAATAGTTTTATAAGGCTAGAATTTCCTCATTCTTTAAACATTTTCAGAAAAAAAGACTATGATTGATGAGAAATCAGAATCAATTTTACATAGTTACTCATAGTCAATTAATTTCAAAGTCAAAAATGTATGTTCAACGTGGAACATGGGTGCATTTTAATGGGCTTATATACTGAATGGTGGAACTTTACATATTCAATGGTGGGGCTTTCAATGGGCCTGAGGATCAGAATATACTAAAATGTCTGGTTCTGCCAAGATGTTTTTTTGGGACAGGTTGGTGGCAGTGTGGCCTCATTTCCATGCAATCACGTTCTCTTTAACTAGATTAACAACGCTTTTGTTCATTTTATGTATTAGGATTTGACATACATACATACATACATAAGATGCACCAAGCATTGTTTTAGAGACTGAGGATATAGCAATAAACTGCAAACAGTTTTTTTTTTTTTTTAATTAAAAGGAAAGGGCAGGAAGAAAAAAGAAAGACACTTGTGCCTTAGATGAATTTTTTTTGATGGGAGGGTTATTTGCTACAAAGAAGTAAATGCATTTAATAAGTCGCACATTGGATCATAAGTATGATTTATAAGTATGAGAGAAGCAAAGCAGAGAAGGAGGGAAAGAGGATGTGCTGTTTTAAACAGAGAACTCAGGGAAGAACTCACTGAAGGAGATGGGGGTGTGAGACAGAGAGGTGTCAGGAAAAAGATCATGAGTTGAGTTTTGAGCATGTTATATTGAGGTTCTTTATAAATCCAAGAGGAGATAGATGTAAGGGCTTCTGATATGCTTATTTGAGTTCAGGACAAAGTCTAGGCTAAATATATAAACCTGAAGGTCATATACATTGTACTGAAAGCCATTTGTTTAATCACCAAATATGTATTGAACACCAACTGTGCTTGGCAACCACTCCAGGAGTTTGGGATGTGTGGCAGTGAACACAACAAACAAAAATCCCTTGCATATGGAGCTCATTTTTAAGTTAGAGGTGGGAGAAAATAATTAAATATATAAATAAGTTAGATAATGAGGTGGTTACTTTATGTGTCCAGTGAGCTGAGCCATGGTGTCTAGATATTTGGTCAAACATTACTCTGAATATTTCTGTGAAGATATTTCTAAATGAAATTAGCATTTAAATCAGTGAACTTTGAATAAAGTAGATTATCCTTTATAATGTGGTCGTACCTCATCCAATCAGCTCAAGACCCTAAATTAGAACAAAAGCCTGACTTCCCCAAGCAGGAAGGAATTCTGTAGCAGATGGCCTTTGGACTTGAACTGCGATATTGGCTCTTCCCTGGATCTTCAGCCTGCCAGCCCACCCTGAAGATTTTGGACTTGCTATCCTCCATAATTGCATGAGCCAATTCCTTAAAATAAATCTCTCTCTCCCACACACTCTCTCTATATATATCTATACACATCCTATTGGTTATGTTTCTCTGGAGAACCCTGACTAATACAGATAGTGATAAGAAAGAAAAGTTAAATCTGGGAAGAAATATTGTGAATGCATGATGTATGTGTATGTGGTGAGGACAGAAGGGAACTCACCATAAAGGTGAAATTTGCAAAGACCTGAAGGAGATATTCTCTTCTTGGAGATGAGATCAGATCCTCTAGGGTGAGAGCCAGTCAAACATTTTCTGCAAAAGACAAGATAAGACATTTTTTTTTTGCATTTGTGAACCACTGGTATCTGTTACAACTATGCATTTGTGGTTGCAGCACAAAAGCAGTCATAACAGAAATAAGTGTGACTGTGTTCCAATAAATCTTTATTTACAACAGAAGGTGATGATCAGAATTTGTCATTGTTGCAGACCCTGATCTGGGGAGGATGTGAGAAAAGACAGTTCTGTGTCATACCAGAGGTCAGTAATCAAAGAAATTAAGAAGCATGAGACCAGGAGACTGAGGAGAAGAGCCTCATGAAGGAATAGGAAAACCCAGTGGAGATGACATCTGAAAGAGAAGAATATCATGTATTTCAAGAAAGAGGAAGTGATCACCTATATCCAAGGTGGCTGATAGATTCAGTAAGATGAGAACTGACACTTGATCATTGGATTGAGCAACATCGCTGACATTGGTAAGATGAAACTACATCCAAGTGTAGTAGATATAAGGTTGGCCAAGCAGATTCCCTCTCAGGGCTGACATGAGCATTTCCTAGCCACTGGGAATATCAGCCACTTGTGGCCTGTAGCTGCATCTCTCATTGGCATTGTCCTTCTATAGGAAACCTCCTCACCCAATGTTAGGCACCAACCTCCCTCTTATGTGTGGGGACTAAAGCCTGCCTCCTTCACCTTAATTCAGGATCTCTATGAACGTCCAATCCAGTTTCAGAGCTTTCTTATAGGATGGGCTGAGCCTCACTTGTACTCACATGGTAAATCAGCTTCCCTCTCTGCCATATCCCATCTTTCTTACTTTCTTACATGTGTGTCTCCTAGAGTACTCACCTGTAGCCTCTCTACATGGGGCTCTCCATCTCAGCATCTGCTTCTACTGGACCCTATCAATGATGCAGAGTTTGCCAGTGGGCCACCTGGCTATTTGCCTATTATCCTGATATATATATTAATATATACATATTAAGATTTTATTTATTCATGACAGACACAGAGATAGAGAGGCAGAAACACAGGCAGAGGGAGAAGCAGGCTCCATGCAGGGAGCCCGACATGGGACTCGATCCCGGGTCTCCAGGATCAGGCCCTGGGCTGAAGGTGGTGTTAAACCGCTGGCCACCTGGCTGCCCCTGATATAATTGTTAATGGCACCCTTCTCATGCTCAAACGTGTCCCACTTTGACCACCCTAGTCATAGGTAGTCTTCGTAAGAGCAGTTTGGTAGGGATATTGTGGGGCACTGGTCTGATTGGAGTAGGGTGTTCACTTGAAAAGGAACAATCGGAGGAGAGGAACTGTACACAGGAAAGATAGATTATTCTTTCAGAGAGTTTTTGTCTCAGTGTGGAGCAGAGTAAGTTGGAGGGGGGCTTGGCAATCACAAGAAGCGTTTCTTAAGATGAGAAAACATAGAGCATACATTTTTTCTTTTGGGCATGATTCAGCAAAGAGATAAAAACAAATGTAGGAAAGAGAGTGGCCATTCAAGGAAGTGGAGCCCTTGGATAGGTGGGTGGATGAGACCTAACCCACAGGTGGAAGAGCTGGCCCAGGATAGTTTCATGGCCAGCTCTCCATTATAATAGGAGACAAAGTGTCACTTGGTACTAGCACGAGGAGGCAACTAGAAGTAACAAGGGAAGTTCTCACATCTCTTTTCTCAGTGAAACAGCAAAAAAAAAAAAAAAAAAGACTTTCATTATCGCACTCTTTGGAAGAGTGCCTGCCATTCAGTTCCTGGCCTGACATTGAGAATTCAGTAAAAGTAAGCTCTTGTTAATATTCGTAAAAGTTTCTGCATCTTCTTAGTTTAGGTTTTGTTTTGTTTTGTTTATTTGTTTGCAGAGAGATACTTTTATAAGAAAGCAAATTGTTTAACAATGCACAGCTCTTGCATAATTCCTCTGGCTGGTCTTTCCTTCAGGTAAGGAAAGGAAACAACCTTAAGCTTAAGTACCCTAGAATCAGACATTTTTCTCCTCCTGCTTGGGATGAGCTGAAGTTGAATTCTCAGCCTTAGTGTCCTTACCTATTAAAGAAAAAAAAATTGTCCTTGTGAATTTTAATGTGATTAATTTATGGAAATGGCTTAGCCCAGTGTCTCATGCAGTGGATATACTGGCAGAATGTGGCCAACATCTCTCCCAAAGCCTAAGGTGTTTTCCGAATAAACTATTGGCTCACATTGAATTGGGGATCAGTTAAAGGCCCAGGTTTTTTAAATCATGAATTTTTATAGATTTCTCCCACTAAACATATACCAAGTATTATAAACTCAGAATGTTCAAAGTCTATCCCATTATCAGTCTTTCATATCAGTGCCTTTCCTGACGGGTAGACAGAAGAATGCTGCCACTGCCACCATCCCCCAAGATGCCCCTGTCTTAATTCATGGTATGCATGAATACCTATGGGATATGGCAAAGGGGAATTAAGTTTACAGATGGAATTAAGGTTACTAATCAGCTGATCTTAAAATAGGAAGATTATCTGAGAGAGCACAATGTAACCAAAGAGATCCTTAGAAGAGGGAGGCAGAAGAGGAAAACCAAAGAAGTGAGGCTGGGAGAAGGATTTGGGCAGATTTTTCTCTCCTTCAGATGGAGGAAGGGAGCCTAGAGCCAAGGGAAGCAGGCAGCTTCTAGATGCTTTAAAAAGCAAGGGGAAATACTTTCCTCCTGAGATCTCCAGATAGGAACACAGCTCTGCTGACACTTGGTTCTAACCCAACAAGACTGAGACTGTGACTTGTGACCTTCAGAACTGCAAGATAAATTTGGATTGTTTAAAGCTACCAAGTTTATGATAATTTGTTGCAGTAGCAACAGGAAACTAATGTACTGATTTTTCTATTGCTGCTCATCACATCTCTAGAATGCAAGAAGCCAGGGATCAACAAGGACAGAGCCCTTTTATCTTACTTTCACTCTCACATCTAATGAGTTTCCTGGGTATATACCTACAGAAGGAGGTCCCACATATCACAACTCTCAAAATCTTTGCCAATCCCTACTTTATCCCACTTTTTCATTCTTGATGTTTTATTGGCCTAAAATTTATTTTCATTTCCTATCCTCCATTCACCTGTTCCTCTTCAAAATTACATATCAAAAATTAGGTCTTGTGTGACATTATGTGGCTTCTCTGACATTCTTTGTCCTCACCTGCTTTTCTGACATAGATGTATCCACTTGGATGGCATACTATCACTAATAATAATCATTCACTAGAGAATATTGAGTGAATTAATGTCAAATTTGCTTGAAAGGATTTTAGAGTTGTGTCCCCAAATCTTTCGAACTAGGTGTTGTAAACTTTAAGGTTTTCTGATATGAGCCCTGCATCACTATCATAATGATTAACCATGTGCTCTTCCAGCATGTATTTGATCTGGAAATCTTATTAGATAAGGTGATTTTCAGCATTATCTGGTCTATAAGTGGTTACAGTCAGGATTGATTCAATACCTGTGTTCAAAGGCTTAAGTATTATTCATTTTAGTGGACTCATAAATAAAAACTAATATAGCAAAAGAAAAGCCAATATGATCATACTCTTTAAATAAAACTCAGGATTAAAATCCAGAACCAGGGATCCCTGGGTGGCGCAGTGGTTTGGTGCCTGCCTTTGGCCCAGGGCGCGATCCTGGAGACCCGGGATCGAATCCCACATTGGGCTCCCAGTGCATGGAGCCTGCTTCTCCCTCTGCCTGTGTCTCTGCCCCTCTCTCTCTCTCTCTCTCTCTCTCTCTCTGTGACTATCATAAATAAATAAATAAAAAATTAAAAAAAAAAATCCAGAACCATTGGATTGATAGAGTGGTGGGAGTAGGAATGGTTCAGAAAACTGTGGAAGTCCATTTTGTTATGGTAGCAACCAAAATGACTTTCTTTCCTTTCCTGTTAGTAAAACTATACCTCCCAGAATGGTAAATAGAAATCCAATTATCATGATTGACTTTGAATTTGTGGACATTTCCTTCTGTTGCTGCTAATAAACTGAGATGTTAATTTGTGTTCTTCAATATATTTAGCTCAAGTGTGAGATGTAGAATTTCCTGAATTTGGACATCTGAGGGGGGGCATAATTTAGAGTAAATCTAATCACAAGGCAGTTTAAAAGATTGGCTGGGTTTATTGCGCTGGGAGCTGAGATTATGTTGCTAATGGCAGATGCCAGGCTGTGTATTCGTCACACCCCTTTGCGTAGGGCCCTGGCCCACCTATCTTGTATTATTGGAAAGAGGCCTTAGTTATCCATCATTTGCTTAATTAGTTGATAATTAGGGAAGCCATAGGACAAATACACTGTTTCATTCCAAGAGCAGATAGCAGAGACTTCAGATAAAAATGGAAACTGAGAACTGGGCCACTCTCCTTCTTCCTCATCAGGAACTGTCTTCTGGAACTCCCCTTCATTTGATTCTTCTATATTTGGATAAAATATCCCAGCGGTGTTAATGAGTAAGTGAACATTAGAGCTCAACCTTTCCTTAGCCAAACCTTTCCCTAATAAAGGTAACCAATTTGTTCTTCACGTCATCATTATCATAACCACTGTCATCATCATCATCATTGCCATCATTATGATTTACAGAGTATGTACTATGTGCCAGGAACTGTTCTTAAAATTAGATGAAGTCTGAATGATTTAAACTAACAAGAAGTAGATATTGAACTGTAAAGAGGACTGCTAGCAGCAAACTAGGTAAATGATAGGCATGGCGACATGCTGCCTAGGTTGAGACCCTGGTTTTTCTTATTACCAATTTAAGTTGGAAAATTATTTCTTAGTGACTCAGATTTCTCACCTATACAATGGGAAAATGAATAGAGTCAACATCATAGATTTAACAGATTAAAAGAATTGGGATCCCTGGGTGGCGCAGTGGGTTTGGTGCCTGCCTTTGGCCCAGGGCGTGATCCTGGAGACCCAGGATCAAATCCCACATCGGGCTCCCGGTGCATGGAGCCTGCTTCTCCCTCTGCCTGTGTCTCTGCCTCTCTCTCTCTCTCTCTCTGTGTGACTATCATGAATAAATAAATTTAAAAAAAAAACAGATTAAAAGAATTAAATGTCTAGCATATATGAAGAGCTTAACAGGTACTAGATGGTTTTCTTATTGTTATGGGCAGCGTCAAAGACATTCATATGTATGTCATGAAAATTAACAGATTCCTCACATTATGAGAGATATGCAAGGCTTTTAAATGGAAAGGAGGGATGACTTCTAAGGCCTTGATAGATATCAATTGATTAGTATGATGGACACAATAATGGCTTTCCAGAGATGCCCGCATCCAAATCCTTGGACCTTATGAATACGTCACCTTACATGATAAAAGGGACTTTGCAAATAGGATTAGGTTAAGGAACTTGTGGTGAGAGGATCTTGTATCATTCAGGTGGACTTCATGTAATCAGTCGTAGGAGAGGCAGGTAAGAGGATTACAGAGAGGAGATGCAATGAGACAGAGGTTGTACTGGTGAGTTTAGAGACGAAGAAAGGGGGAAGCCCCCAGAGTGTGGGCAACCGCTAGGAGCTGGAAAAGGCAAGAAAGTGGATTTTCCCTTAGAGCCTCTAGAAAAAATTCAGTCCTGCTAGCACCTTGATTTTAGGATATATTACCTCTAGAATGGTAAGATAATAAACTTGTATTGTTTTAAGCTGTGAAGTTTGTGGTAATGTGCTTCAGCAGAAATAGGAAACTAATACAATTGGATTTCACACATTATGTGAAGATAAAAAGGAGTTAAGAACCACTCCTCTCAGCTCTTTGGGGGGTAATTTTAATTCTCTTATTCATCTTCTGGCCCAGCTCACTGAACTTAGAGCACCTCATGAAAATCTTTGCACTTAATCACTGTTTTTTTGGCTGGAAAAAAAGTATGTGCTGTTGCCTTTTGCCTTTTCCATAGCTGTTTATATTCATATGGATTACTTATTTTACTTCTTTAGCAATTTATGATGATATTTGAATTTGAGTCTTTATTGTCTTCAAAGAGAGTGTTCATTTTGAGAACAAAGGTGCTAGGATAAATGTGGGTGTTGATGGTTGGGCAGTTCTCCAGAGATTGGGCTGACAGGAGAAGCCTCAGGGAAGGAGATTTGCTGTGAATGACAAAAAGGAATTTACAGGGAAAACTTCACTCAGCTGGTAACAAGGTCTGCTTATGAGCAAGTTATAATTTGCAGGTATTTGATAACTGGGCCCCACTTCTACAAGTGTGACTTGGGAACTGGCATGTGCCTGGTTGGCAGGATGCCTAACTGAATGGAATGTGTTAACTCAAAAGCATCCCTCAAGAAAGTTATTTTACTCTGGGGATGAATCTTGCATCTAGTTATGTCTTTAGAATGAATTGCTCAAGAGCCCTAAGTGGTCTGTTTCAGTGCAGACCTCACAAACATCAGACCTGTGTTTGACTTTGAGCATTTTTCATTGTTGATACAAATGGTCCATAGGACCAACAGCAATGGGGAAAAGGTCATCTGTATTCCCTATGAGCTCAATCTCTAGTATGTTCCACACTCCCACAATCATTTATGACAACAACCAAGGGTGCAGACAATTCCAGACTTTTTTCTTGTAGTCTATCTACCCACTGACTTCCATGCCCCCCCTTTTTTACCAATGATTATTAGATAAGCAACTGCTTCAGATGCTATTGGCAATGTAGGGAGAGCATGATCCTCTCAAATGGCAACACCTATAGTTCTGTGCAATGACAAACTCAAATACCAAACGAAAGAGTTGACACTAGGACATAATTATCATTCCTGTTTTAAAGACAAAGTAACTGAGGTTTAAAGAGGCTAATTATTGGAAAACTCAGAGCTAGAGAGTGTTAAGTCAGGATTCAAACTGTGACTAGTCTGATTCCTGAACATAGCCAATAGCCTGCTCTCCATAATTGTCTTCTCTGGTGGCCTTTACTGGAGAAGGAACTGGATATTGATGATGGTGACTATGGCAGAAAAAGGAGTGTTTTAGGAAGGCCTCACAGAACTCTCTAGATAGCTAGACAGCAATGCCTTCCACTGACCAATCTTTGTATTCTAGTTATACTATAGCCTTTCTGTTAAATATTACAGAAAACAAGAATTTTCTTAATTCGTTTATTTGAGAGACAGAGAGAGAGAAGGGGAGGGGAAGGAGCAGAAGAAGAAAGAATCACAAGTAGATTCTGAGCTGGGCATGGAGCCTTACTCAGGGCTGATTTCATGACCCTGAGATCATGACCCGAGCCGAAACCAACAGTTGGACACTTTACCAAATGAACTAAGTGCCCCAAGAATTTTTTTAAAATGATAAGGAATCCAAACTTTGATTTTTGTCATTTACAAGGTCTGAAAATCAACCCCCAGGGCCCACAGTGGAGGAAGGAATAAGACATTGCCTTGGGTTGAGACTCACTTGCCTATAGCCAAGTGAAATTAAAAATATGAAAACTGAGCTTTCAAGAAGAGACCTAGCAAACATACTCAGACCATGGTTGCTTTAGTAATGTGATCTATTTACTAAAGGAATCAAATGGTTTGAAATTCCAAAGAAAAAGGTGGAATCAAGTGCTATGTTTAGGGAACAGTGAACTTGGTGTGTTATAGATGAGAAGATTAGCTTTATGGTGCAAAGCTAGATGTGCAGGCAAGCTTTGTCCTTTTGGCAAGGAACACACTATTTACTCATCTGTGCCTCAGTTTCTTCATCTGCAAGATGAGGACCACAATGCATATGTTTAGAGTTATTGTGAGGAGTAAAAATAAATCATGGATATAAGGCAGTTTAGCACAGAGTCTAGGGAAAAGCAAGAACTAAGGAAAAGGCAATTTGCATTACCATCTGCACACATGCATACAGGGTTCTGGAAGGGACTGCAGCCATGCTCTGCCCTCAGGGCTTGGTCCTTCGCCTCCCTGCTGTCCTGCCTTGATCTCATGTTAGTGCTTAGAACTGCGTGGGGAAGCTCCAGCCAGGCACTTCCTTTACTACTATTTCACAGAAGCCTGGAGGACCTCAGAGAGTGTCAATTTTACACCTTTTTGAAACTCTAGATTCACTTAAAAACAACCCCAAACCAGGTGAAGTCACATAAATGTGTAAACTGCAAACCCCCAGTCGGTCTGTCTACAATGTAATGACAGGAGCAGATCAATACAGCCTTAATTGTGTTGCTGAGATCCCCGGGCCCCAGAACACTGCACAAATGGAAAGCTGAAAATGTTACATCTGGTCCTTTCCCCCAATATCTCACTCTACTTCTTTGAAAAGATCACATCTAATTTTAAGACATAAATAACTTGGATGGGAACTGAAATGCATCTTGCCGTGCAGTAGTGAAAAAAATAATGAATTTAGCATGGTCCCAATACACCTAAGGCTTACTGCATGCATTATGTGAAGCTCATAAAGTATCATCAAGAGTCAGCTCCTGGAATCTGAGTGAGGGGTACCATCAGTGCTTAATAGGAACACAATTCAATATGGAGCCAGAGACAGAAATTCAATGGCATTTATCATTATATACATATGTGTGTGTGTGTGTGTGTGTGTGTGAATATATATGTATTTAAAACAATGGTTTTACCTTTGTAGTAAGCAATTACTTCTAGTAATATTACCATTAATTATAATTTATTATTGATTCCCCACTTGTATTCCTGAGAAAGATACTCTTCTTACTGATACAAAGTCTCATCAAATAATTTATAGTGTTCAATTGAATTAAGATTATCAACATAGACATTTTTTTACTTTATAAATTCCAGCCTGTTAATCCAATTTATTTCATTTTTAATTTTTTATTGCCTATTGTGTCAGCATACCCATAATGGCACTTCTAGGAGCTAAAGAAAGAAATGTAATAAAAAATACATAATTAAGTGGAATTGAGAAATAATGGATCATGTGAATAACAAGAAAACTTAGTTTATCCATACACTTCTTTATATGAACACTTAATTTAGTTTAAAACATTAATGTAATTAACTTAGTTTAAAAGAAAGGTCTTTGTACTATATGGCAAGCCATCCTACTCTATTCAAAATCTGTGTAAATTTAAAATGTATGAGACTACTAGAATTATTTTTATACTGATGGGTATACCATTAAATGAATAAAGACTCAACAATAATTCAGGCTGATAAACATGTACAGGCTACTTACTCTATGCAAGGTCTAAGGGAAGTGCTAGGAATCAGGTGGTGCATAATCAAAAATAAACAGAAGGTGCACTATGTTGTCCAACGTGAAAAATAGGATGATAAGATAGATTTAGTCTCAGGTATAACGGGGGCCTAGTAATATTTTTTTTGTGGTCTTATATAGAGATCTATAATAAGATAGCCTCTCTTGTGGTCTTCTAATACAGTAGATAAAACAAAACATATTGTTGAAAAAAGAATCACTAAACAAGGCAAAGAGGATTTGCAAAAATCAAAGTCATATTAATAAGATCTGAAAAAGTTAACAGTTAGGTGCAGAAAATGGAACAGTGTTTGGCCCAGCACAGAAACAATAAACTTCAGGGTTCTGATAAAGCTACACATATTTAAAATTTTACTTAGACTTTTGAGAGAAAGCAATTTCAAAATATTATATAGTTGTGCTTAAATAAGAAGCCATACCCAGTGGGAAAATTCCTTCCTCCCGTATCATCATATCTTTTTTTTTTTTTTTTTACCCCCCAAGAGGATTAAAGCTAATTTTCAAATTTTCAGAGTAGTTTCTAAAACTCCTTCAACCAAGTTATCAAAGCAGACGAATTACATTTCCTTGATGTTTGCTATTAATAGACTGTCTGGCGATAGGATTACAGTCTCCTTTTTTGCTAGATATGAAAAACATTCTTGCAAGCTGGATTAAAAATCCAGATAAAATAATAATATTAATAATATCTCCTGAATCACATCACTTTCCATGCTCTTATATTTGTTATCTAGCCCCAATGACAGCAACCACAGATGAAATGCACTTGAAATGAACAACATGTGTAGGGTGTGTATCCCATGCCGGTGGACCTGAAGCAGTAGAGTTTATTGCCATGACTTTAATAGAGAATTCTTTACATAATGTTACATGAAGTGGCAGAGCTAGAATATACAGTAATTGGAAGAAGGATACATGGAAAAATAAACTTTCCTGATGTTAAATATTAGATTCCACAGTGGTCTTGGGGCATGTCTGATGATCTTAATTCATTTAGTGTGCTGGAACAATCCTTCTCTTGGGCTTCTATCTTCTCAATATACATAAGGCTGTGCTACTGGCTCAGACATTAAAAAGGAGCCTTGTAAAATGTTTCTTACAAAAATAAATAACTTGAGTATCCAAATATGTAAGAGCTTAATTCTCAAGATCCGGCATGTTTAAGATTTACATTCTTTGGCTTCGATCTGAAACAGAGAAGAAAACATTCTTTTATGTTTGAGATTTCTGAATGTATAACCAATGAGCGGTGTAGAGCAGGCTTTCTTTCTTTTTTTTTCTTTTTTTTCTTTTTTTTTTTTTTTTTTTTTCTGCTGACCATGTCCTTTACCATTAGTGGAAGGCAACAAGATCACTCAAAATATCAGTTGCCCAAATTAAACGTAATTTCCAGGTATTTGAAATGGTGCAGATATGAGGTCATGGTCCTCATTTTCTAGCTCTATGTGTTCTCCAATTCCAATTTTAGAAGGATGTTTCCATGACATTAGGAAAAGCACCAGTGAACACAAGAATGTGATGTCAAACAGGTTGGATTTTGTCCTGATCTATCAAGATTTGCTCGCTTGCAAATTTTAATTTTCCTAAGTGGATCAAACTAGTGTTTCTAATAAACCAGTCTGGAACTTAATCTGATTTAGAAAAAAAAAAAAAAAAAAAGGTCCAGATTCCTTTCTCAGGTTTTAAACTTTTGTATCTATGTTTGCAGTTTATAGAGCCAGCCTTTTACTCTGTAGATAAATAGAGCATTTGGGAAGTTTCTTTTAGGCTGGCAGAAAAAAGGAAGGCAAAATTGAAACTGCATTCATTTGATATTAATACCTCTATCTGGCCCTAGGCAAAACTGAGAAGCAAACATAATCTGCTGCCCATCCATCATTCAGTCTTCTCTTCCTCCAGGTATTGCCACATCCCTCCAGGTATTGTCCTTCTCAATTGTACCCCTCCTTCTTCCTTGTTTTCCAAACCTGTCGTTGGGTAATATACACTTGATCATGTCATTGGAAGGCTGGAAACCTATTTTAAACTTATGGTCCTTGCAATTATGTTGTGTAGACCATAATCAACTTGTAAAATTAATCACATTAATGAAGTGCATTAGAAACTAAATAGAGAAGAATTTATTCTCTCTGGATAAACTGTGTCTCTTATTGTATTTCTGGGTTATGAATTAAAATAAGAGAGAGAGAGAGAGAGAGAAATTCTGAATGGTACAAAGTTGAGCTAACTCACAGAACCTGAGACAACTGCCCATATAATTATAAAAGAGGCTAATATATTTTCAGAGCTACAGATTTTAAATATCAGTGAACTCCATCCAAATGTGGATTCAATCTGTCAGTTTTTCTCTTCAGGATAGACATGGTCAGCCTGATATGTTTTCAAAGTTCATTCTGTGTGTTTTTACGTCTGTCATACATATGTAGAGCATGTTCTCAGGGTTACACTTGCCCTTTAACTCCCAGAACAGGAAATCTGCTGCTAGGAAAGACTTGTAAAATGTTTATGACATTTAAATCATGCACAAAATTTTGTACTCAGGAAGAGCGAGCTATAAAATTTGCATATGGTGTCCAACATTTAGACCCAAAGTTCTGAATTCGGCCCTCCATAACTTAGTTATACAGCTGCTTTGTCCTCTAGCCATTTGATTATATTTGTAACTTTTCTTTTTGCTATAAAACATTACATTGGTTGAGTTACTTTTGCTTCCTGCCATTAACTAAGTAATTATAAATTAGACCAGCATCTCATCTTGTTCAAGTATATCTTGTCGTTAAGGTGAGTGGAAGGCCTTTCACTGTGCAATCTGAAACTTTTAATATGTGCTGCTGCTTCCAGAAGAAACTATACGGAAACATCAACTAAACAAAAACACAATGAGTGCATGTGGATAACGTACCACACAAGTAATTTGTGGAGATCAAGGTTTGATTTCTTACTATCACTAGTATTCGTAAGTCACATGTTTATTGGTAACCGGACACATATTTAATATGAAACCAATAGACACATAGGAGCACACATTTAGCAAACATATTCCTTTTAAGGATATTTTTAAAAAGATTTTTATTTATTTATTCATGAGAGACACTCTGTGTCTGAGAGAGAGGCAGAGACACAGGTGGAGAGAGAAGCAGGCTCCCTGCAGGGAGCCTGATGTCAGACTCGATCCCAGGACTCCAGGATCACAACTTCAGCCAAAGGCATACACTCAGCCACTGAGCCACCCAGGTTCCCCTAAGGATGCTTTAAAAACACTCTTAGGTTTTAATAAGTATATTTTTTTTTTTAATAAAGTCAGTGAAATATATATGCCATCTTCACAAACAGGAAACCCTGGGAAGGAATTTCAGCAAAACATTTTGAGCATAAAACATGATAATAAAAAAAGTAACATTAATTGTTACAGGAACAGAGGTGTGATATAGAGCAGATGGAAAAGGGGGTTTGGCTCTGCACTCTTTGAGAAAATCCTCCAAAATTGTTCCCTTCATTGATGGTTATAACTGTAATAAGAGGGAAAAATCTGGAGAAGCAGAGTGAAAAGTGAAGAGTTAGTGCTGTGATTACATTCATAAGTGTGGACACAATTTTTATTGTGTCCAAATTTTATTGGAGAGACACATTATCTAATCAATGAAAGGGTACATGTTTCAATTTCACAATTTACTCCAAGCCAACACAGGTTCTGGCATATAGCAAGCATCCAGAAAACAATGTTAGCTCCACCCTAGATTGATCAACCCCTTCATTTGAATTCCAAGCACTAGTGAAGATCAAGTTGAGTAAGCCTCCCTAAAGTTACTAAAGTAGCTGAGGATTAATGAGAGCTTGACCTGTAAGCTCTTAATTGGGCATGAGAAGTCCCATTTGCATTCAGGCCTCTGAGCATATGTGAATACTACAGGGAAGGTATTGGGAGGAGGTGTAGAATTGCATACTCTGCTTTGCACACTGACCTTTGGAAGAGCAAAGGGCAAGTGAAATCCTTCCCCAATTGCATCAGAGTCTGTGCATGTCTATATCCCAGAATCTTCATATAATGGCAAGGAATGCAACACAGGGTGACAGTTATTTTGGATGGCCAATGCTGTGAGAGTGGATGCTCATAATAGGGGTCTTCTTCAGGTCAGAAGAGCTGCTCTAACTTGGAGACTAGCCTGTTCAAAATTAATCCACGTGTATGTTCTGGGATATGAGTCTCAGAATGCTTCTAGACCAAGGTTTCTCAGCCTCAGTACCATTGAGATTTGGGGCTGGGTAATTTTCTGCTGTGGGAGCTGTCCTCTGGACTGTAGGTTGTTTGCCAGCATCCCTGGCCTCCACTCATTAAATATCAGTGGCACTCACTTCGTTGTGACAAGGAAAAATGTCTTTACACATCATTAAATGTCCCCTGGGAAACAAATCCCTCCCTCCCTGAGAACAACTTCTGCAGGTTGATAAGCTGTAAACATCTATATTTCAATGACCTAGTGAAGTGGCTAGCCAAAACCAGTTGCTTCGGGAGAATATGGATAAGAGAAGCTGACAATGACAAGGGCCATTAATTGTGTGCATCCAATAGAGTCAAGGTGGCAAAAAGAAGGATGTGTGTCTGGAGACAGTTTTGGATTGGGAGCAGACAATTAGACTCACTAGGAAAGGCGAGGGGGTTAGCATGTTGGTGTGTTTTTCCCTAGGAAAGTTAGACCCTAAAATCATGGATACGAGTGGAATTGAATCCTGGTTGGATCCATCCTACTAGATGGTTAGTTCAGGAAACTAGATGTGCCAACCAACCAATCTCTGCTCCAGGAGTCCTCCACTTTGTCTTGCACCCAGCATTTCACCTGGTGTGCTTTTTTGTGTGATTCTATTTAACGTCCCATGGTGCAGTAGGTACTTAGCAGCAGGCTGTGAAAATATGAGCTCAGTAAATCAGATTCCCTCTGGATAGAGTATAGGCTGGAAGGACAAACTGACTTTGACAAATAGAAACCCATAGTGTGGACCAGACAAGTAGCTGAGCCCATTTAACAGCAAAGTTTCAGAGTGACAATTCCATGCCCTGATCTACCATAGGTCCTGCCCTTTTTTATTTCCCAAACCAGGCTGTCCAGCTTCACCTAGTTTACATCTGCTTGTAGCCTCACAATAATCCTTGTACTTACACAAAGGTGAGTGTGCGTTCTTTGCAGACAAATGGGTCTATTTTATTTTATTATGTTTTAAGGATTTATTTATTTATTTATTTATTTATTTGAGAGAGAGAGAGAGCACGAGAAAGGTGGGGGGGTGGAAGAACAGAGGGAGAGGGAGAAGCAGGCTTCCCACTGAGCAGGGAGCCCGACTTGGGGCTCAATTCCAGAACCTTGGGATCATGACCTCAGCCAAAGGCAGATGTTTAACCAACTGAGCCACTCAGGTGCCCCAAATGGGTCTATATTAAACACTAGAATTTTACCAACTTCATGAAAAATCTGAGTAAGGTACAATGAAATAAAGTTCACAAACATCAAACTTTTTCTTTTATACTTCCACTGATGTCTGTATGAACGCAAAGGTATTATTATTATGTCCTCTTCACTACTTTACAAACTGTCAGTGTTGATGTTCAAAAGACAAGTATGAAAAAAAAAAAGACAAGTATGACATACATTTATCAAAAGCATGTATTCAGTGCTACTGTAAAGTGTGTGTGTACACTTTATATATATAAATATATAAACACATATAAATATATATAGTATTAATTTTGTATGTGTGCGGCTTTAGTAAATTGAGTTTGAAATAAATACTGAATTATGTGAGTACACCGCGGTGAAATGTTATTGCCAAGAATCAGTTTTATTTCACCTGAAATAGTCTTCCAGTATGACTTAACAAATTAAATTAGTCATGGCACTGTGAGATAGAAAGTGTGTTTTATAGAATTGCCAATACCAAAAGTTAATTGCTAATGATACATCTGTGGCCATATTGCTTATTATACCAAATACCCATTCTTTTCCATTCTGACTTTCCTGAACTGTTCCATCAGCTGGAAGTTAAAAATCTCTTCCATGACTGTGTGAATCGTGATGTGTTCCTTGGGTATAGGCTTAGATCAGAAATGTTCTCCAAGGCTTAGAAAAGACTGGGTTAAGGAGAGTCTTTACATCTCCAGTGGGTTTAGTTCTCTCTTTTTGGGCAAAAATGCTGGTACTGCCAACTGATTTATCAGAATTGCTGTTCAGCAACCAGAGGTGGCTTACCAGCTGGGACAATACAGATGGACCTTTGGAAAAATAGGTGTAATCAGATTATCACTAGTTTTTTTATATATAACCTTAAAAACAACCAAAATACTATAATGGAAAAAATAAAATTTCACATGCCAAAAATCAAATAAAATCAAATATAAAATCCAAAGGGGAGGACAATGTGTTCATCAGGCTAAGGTTATAAGTTTCCTATTTTGCTTCAGTTTTAAAAAATTGAATTAATTAAGATGGAATGTATTATATGATTTGGAAATGAGATTATTGTGAAATGCACCTTGAAATAGGCTAGTTAGATGTCTTTTGTAACAAAAATTGTGCAAATTGCCCCACTAAGAATCGTTAGAAGAGTTGAGAAAATGCCCTCCTAAAATCCTTCTTACACAATGTGTTCATTTAAACTGAAAAAATAATATTAAAGGAGACAGTAATGTTATATACTGCCTTTTCTTTACTGATATAGCTGAATACTTCTTTGACTGGTGAGGAAGTAAACAAAGATGGAAGGACTCATACCTGCCATTTATGATGATGTGTCCTTTCTTGGCACTTCTATGTAGATTACCATTGGTGGGAAGACATGATCTCTAAACACTAAACATCTATGCTGTGGTGTTTTATACATATATGGATCAGAGATTTCTAAAATGTGTACACCCCAAGAAACATGCTAGCTGACTACAGTTTGAGGCATTCAGAATCAGAATTCCTATTTGAATTATCTGTTGATATTCTTTTAATAGTCTTAATTTCTAGGTGTTTAACAATAAATATATATTCATATATTGCAGACATTCTCCTGAAGAAGATGGTGTGATTAAAAAGATTTGGAACCACTGAAATAGTTTTCCTTTTGCTGGTATTATTAGTCTTTATTTCTACATAACTCCAGTGGTCTGTATTAAAACGGCTGCTTTCCAGAATTCTCAAGGAAGAATCCTTGTGGAAAGCTAAGGTTTATATAGGCAGGCTAACCATTCATGTGTGGAAACTCTTATTTTGTGTGTTGTTAACAGAATTTTCTTTCATCTGCTAAGCACGGCAACAGTTTTCCTATAAGAGTGACTTGTCCCTAGCAGTCATAGTTCTTTGTTGTGGTTATTGTTTTTCTCATTATAAATCTAATAAATATGGAACCAGTCTAGCTAGGCAGGTTCTTTGGGATCATGAAGAGAGACATACACTAATGATACACGATTGATGTGTCTTTTCCAGAAGGATGTATAGAAGCCTGTATATCAGCTTTCTTTCCCATCAGTTCATGCCATCAGATACATGAAATCTGATGGGTAGTCTATCTTAGCAGCTGTTCTATGACCCCAGACAGCCAAATCTCCCAGCTTAATGAGCCACAACAGCTTTGGTGCTTTTATATCAGCAGACTCTACTAACCTACCTTCTCCCATTATTAACCATGGCAATTTATTTCCATAGAAACAGACTGGCCTGGGTGTGTATGGCACCATTTGATCTGTCTAGAGCACTATTATGGACTGAATGATGTTCCCCCAAAATTCAAATGATGAAATCCTAATCCCTAGTAACTCAGAATGAGCTGTATTTGGAGATGGGGTCTTTAAGGAGGTAAGTTAGTTTAAATAAGGTCATTGAGGTAGGCCTTAATGCATTATGACTGGTGTCCTTAAAAGAAGAGGATGCTAATATGCATAGAGAAAGTCATATGAAGACAAGGAGAGAAGACAGCAATCTAAACTTTAAGGAGAGAGTGTTTAGAATGAAATCTATCCTGCTGACATTTGATCTTGGACTTCCTGTGTCCAGAACTATGAGAAAATAAAATTCTGTTTAAGTCACCCTGCCCGTGCTATCATGTTTTGACAGCCCTGACTAATAAGTACCTTTATGGAACAGAGTTTGAACCAGCTACTTCAGATAGTGTAAATAGTTTTGGTGCAAAGGAATGTGAAAATTAGCTCTATGCCTTTGCCCAGAAATGACAACTAACACTTTAATAACTTTCCTCTGGTCATTTAATGTTGCATTTTATTATTTTCCTGTTATTAAATACTCTTAGTGAAAGGCATTATTAAAGCTGTAAATAATCCATAAATGTATTTAAACAAAATCCTAGTATTGAATATTCAGGGCAACCTTTATTTATTTGTTTATTATATTATAACTTTAGTTGTGAAAAACAGTTATTATATAAATCCCTGCCCAAGTTATTTATGTTCTTAGAATATAAGCAGATGTTTACTGAGAAAAAGAATATGAACTAAAATTATATGGGTTAACGGCCTTACTATTTCTTTCTAAAAGACTTGAAGCAATTTCTGCTAACAGCTGCAGCTTTAGGTAATACCTGTCAGTCACAGAAATATTAAGTTTAATGAATTTTCTTAAAGTGCATTTATTTAGAAATCCAAAAACCAATATTTTATTTATAATAAGATTAAACAATTTTACTTTTTTAGTTATTAAAATATTTTCTTCTGTGAATCCTCCCTTTCTGTCTCTTGCCAACTTTCCAATTGTATTTTTAACTCTTTTCCATATAAATATTCCTATCTTTTGAAAATGATTATAGTTCTTTTTTACCAATAATATTTCCTATTTCTTTTTTTAATATTTCCCATTTCTATACATATTTCAGTGACTAATGATGACACCCTTGTTTTATTCATTATTATTTTTTTAATGTCTGTTAATATCTTATACATTTCTGTTGATGAATCATTAGTGGATCACAATCTAAATTTAGTAGTTCATGACTAGCTTTTATTTATTTTGAGATAATTGTAGATTCAAATGCAGTTGTAAAACAACATTCAGAGATCTTGTATACTCTTTATCAAAATTCTCCCGATAGTAACATTTTATATACCTATTGTACAATATCACAGCCAAGAAGTAGATATTGATATTGACATAACCCACCAATTTTATATGACTAGCTTTAAAAAGTAATACTATAGAACAGAATAGAAACTGATATAATATATTACATACAGCAAGGATAAATCTGAAATGTGATTTATTTATATATGTATATCTGTTTGATTAGGTTACTATGCTGCATTTCCCATTAATAATAATGCACCTCATTATTTAAATAAAAATATTTTGTATCTTATCGAGGAATTATAGAAAGATGGTAAGTGAATTAAAATGTAATAGGGGTGTGCCTAGGTGGCTCAGTCATTTGAGCATCTGACTCTTGATTTCAGCTCAGGTCATGATCTCGGTCTTGAGATGGAGCCCAGCCTCAGCCTCCATGCTCTGCACAGTCGGCTGGAGCTTCTTTCCTCTCCTTCTGCCTCTCCTCCCACTCACATGCATATTCTCTCCCTTTCTCTCTGTCTCAAATAAATAAATAAAATCTTTAAAATTAAAATGTAATAGATTTGTATATAAATATTTAGATATGGTTAAATGGTTAGGTATGTTAAGTAATTCAAAGTTTTTAAAATAACTTCAGCAAAAAGCCATTGAATATCAAGTCATATCAAGGCATGTTGTTGGCAGAGTACTACAGGGATCCAGTTTACTCAATATTTTTATTTGTGAATTCAATGAAGATTTGGAATAAATAATATTATTTTAGATGAATATTGATTTATTTTAGATGACTATTGAAATATTCATCGAAATCATGATAGGGAGGTGTTAAATTGATGGATGTAATTCATTAAACAAAATGTAATGGTCAAAAATTAAAGTCTTAAAGGTAGTTTGAAAATTAGCTAAACGTGGTCACATCATTAGGAAAGTAATAGGGACTGAAGCCAGGTCATCTCTCTCTCTCAAAAAAGAAACAAAACAACTAGGGAGGATTCTTATGGGTTTTGTTTAACTGCAAGTTCTGTGCAGGACAAATCCTAGAGAAGAAATGTGATCAGAGTTGTCTAAGGCCTAGAATTCAAATAATCTAACTAACAGTTGTAGGAAGCTTATTTGTTTGACCAGAATAAGGAAGTTAAATAGAAGGTAGGATTTTATAGTTAAAAGCAGGATTTATGAATATGGACAAATTCTGGAAGGTAAATTTAGAAATAAAGGGGGAAATTACTGGGAACTCTGATGACAGAGTTCTTTGCTTGCAGATATATAGACATACTCTGTTTGCTTTAAACAAACCAAAATTAATTGGAAAAATACTAGGAGCCGCAAAACCAAAAATGATGCATATAGATCGACAGAGCAAGAGGCTGGATGTCTCAGTAGAAAGCTACAGAAACTATCTGATTAGCATTGAGGCTCTACAGCCATCATTTATTTGTCTTACTGTCTCATCCTCAATCCATTCTTGCCAAGACTTAAAGTCTTGGGTTGAAGAGCCCTATGGTCCCACCACATGGCTGTCCCCTCGAGCGTGGAGAAGCACCTGGCGAAGAATACCTGCTGCAGCCTCTTGAGTAGAACAAAGAGCATTTTATTTAACCTGTTTCCACCAAGATTGCAGACAACAATGGGAGAGAAAATTATTCTCTGTTAGGAAAAGGTAGTGGACATCAGGTGGTCAGAGGAACAACAGTAAGTGGCCACCTCAACAAGAAGAACTTTCCTGCATTACGAATGTCTGTTAGTAGAAGGACCTGACAAAATTTTACTCATTGGGTCACTCAGTCTTCTGTGAGACATTTAGTTCAATTGAACACAATATGTCGCATGTATGGGCTTGTGACAAGCCTCACAGGGTATGTGTTATGGCTTCTTGGGGTGGGAGACAACTCCGTGACTAAATGACCTCTGGGATTGGTTCCAAATCAAGCTTTTCTGAGTAATAGAGGGCAGCAATTAAGCATCCAATTTGCATAATAGTTATTCCATTTTCCCTTGATAACATATTGGAACATAATTTGTCATTTGAGGCTAAGAATGTTTTCAGAATCATGCTTTCTGAGGAGTTCAAAGACTGCATAAAAGAGAAAGTAAAGAACTGGAATAATTACTTTGGAAGCCACTTAAAGGATTTATTTGTGCTTGTGAGTATCTAAACCTATGATTCCAAACACTGGCTGTACAATCACTTTGGTATTTCCAGCTTTATAAGGGTTATAAAAAGTTACCTCAATTTACAAAAAATAAAAATTTGCTTAAATAGCTTCTGATCAGTACACCTAAGAGAAAGGTATTACAACTAGGGAAAAGGCTTAAAATATCCTTATTATCTTTACTTTCTATTTTCTAAATTAGATAAAGTCAATATTCTCATAATACAGGTTTTCAGAATATGTTTACTATTTTCCATGTATTTTCAACTGCAACTAAATGCCAAACTTAAGAAAGAAAGATGAGACCTCATCATTCCTTTTTTATGAGCTGGATGCTGGTAGATTTTGAGGTGTGCCTTTTTGCATAAATAAATAAAGGAAATAGTAGTATCCAGAGTAGATTACATAATGTAATAAATTTTCTACGATCATTATTTAGTCAAAGAATTTATATTAACAGAGACCTATCATAAGCAAATGTGTATGTGTGTTCTTTCAATCCAGATGTAAAGTCTAAAATATGATCTATTCCTTGTCTGCTTTAATAAATCTATTGTTTTGAGGGTTTTGTTTTGTTTTGTTTTGTTTAATTAAAGCCAATAATTCCATTTGAGGTAATGTATCATGAACACTTTGTAATCATTTCTGAAAGATTAGCCCCAAGGCACCCATAATGGATACTCTTTAATACTACAGATGGCAAAACAGCCTGTGGGAACATGTCTGGTGGGCATTCTGTGAAAGTCGTTTTTTGTTGAAATGAATCCAACATGACATGCTGGACAACTACAGCATGGTGGGTTTCTTTGAAAATGTTTCATGTTTTTTATCTCCTTTTTGCTCTCCTTGCCGATAATTTTGAAGATGAAGTCGGCAATGCGTATTCTCTAGCTCAAGGGGCATGGTCAAACCCACACTTCCAATGAAATTCAATTATGACTCAGAGGATTCAAATCAACAATAATTTGTTTAACAGAGTCTAGCAGGTTGTAGAAAGAGATTTTTCAAAAAAAAAATCAGCTCTGAATATATAAACATATCCTACTTTGGTTAATTCCCATGCATAAAGCTCCTGACACTATTTGACAAATGATAGGATTTATTGAATCAATTTGCTGTTTAGAAAGTGTGATGGCAATACTCCTTGTTCTAAAATCTAGATATATCTCTCTAATGGCTATTCATTGTATTAATTTTTATGAACTCAAAGCAAAACCACCCCATGAGATAGGCTAATATACATAGCCTTGAAACATTTAAAGTGATCACTGCTCAAGCTATAGAATGCTTTGGACATCACAGTTCTCTAGCATCAGTTTCATTATATATGATTAGAGGAGCTATGGCTGATCCGTGTAAGAAGCCAAGCTGCAGTCAGGAGCCACCCCAAACGTGAAATTGATTAGCCCCGTCATACAACTGAAATCTCGGTAGGATTTAGAAGAAAAACACCTGAGAAGAAGTACTATGTCCTATCTTTGAATCTAGACTTCTTAGCACAGTGTTTGGCACTTGATTCTTGCTTGTAAGTATAAGAGGTCCTAGAACTGAAATTATTCTCAATTAAAGACAGGCATTTCAAAGCCTGAGTATCTTCTCATGAAAGAACCAATTCAAAGTAGCATACAAAACCTGAAGGTATTTCCTTGTGGCCATTATGTGCTTATAAATGGAAAATAGTTTAAAAATAGGGAAGAGAGCCAGACTTGAAAGTGCTTCTGATTCTGCCCAAATAAACAGCCAGCAGGACCACACATGCTTTTCTCCCTTATTGCAGGACTCCACTTTTGTGTCTGAAATCAACTGTTAGTCAGGTGTAATAAAATTTCATTAAGCCAAAGAATGTTTATTCTAAAATAATAATTAGAAAAATTTCTTATATTTTAGCCAAATTAAAAGCCCAATAGAAATATTAGATCATGTAAGTCTGGTTAATTTGAACTATTTTTTTAACTCTCCTGTTTGGAATTAATATATTTATTTTTAAATCAGTAAAATACTTTACAGCCTACTTTATAGAGACTGATGATTATGGTAGCTCTTATTACATTAAATGAATGATATTAACATTAGAATGCCTGTCTTCTAAGTGGCACTAGAGTTGTGAGTAGAGGCAGGTCACTGGAGTTAGTAGGTACATAAATTGATACATTTATTTCCTTTTATAATTGAGTTTTCATGAGGTCTCAAGGGCTACCAACACGCACAAAATTTTTGATGTAAAGTATTATTATTGTTATCTTTAATTATGCTATTTCACGAGATAATTAAATGTTTTCCCTGAGTTAAAATCCAGAAAATTCACTGAGATTTCTCCGGCTTCTCCAACACTGGTCACATACTGCTTCAGGGGACCACTACATTTAACTGATTTTTTCCACTCCACCAGCAATCCAGGAAAAAAAAAATAGTCAATCACCAGATAATCTTTTTTTGATAATTAAACAATTACTGCATTTTCAGGAGAAGCTCAAATACAAGGGAAGGATTTATTTTATGAAAGTGAATAAAGTATTTTAGCCTGCAGTTGTTCTTGCTTGATTTGGAGAAAGTCAAGGGCAAGTAGATGTATCTGTTCATCTGAGTGGTAAGACTGTTGTGGTTTTTAGTCCTGCCTGAACACTTGGAGCTCCTGGGGAGCTTCTAAACACCAAGGATGCACCTGGGCTCTGCCCTAGATCTGAAGAGGCATATTCCTGAAATGTTAGTTCCAACTATTCATATTATTTAAATTTACCATCAGAAGACTCGGGGGACCAGCCAGGTTGAGAAAATCAACAACCTAGGGAAACATTCTGAGCACTGAATTATGATGATTATGGCCACTAGGATGTTCCTTTTTATTTCCATAGAATTCAAGTTCTAAAAACAACATTTAATAAAAAAAAAATCTCCTTAGGATAAATGTCCAAAAGGAAAATTACTTGCTTCAAGAAGACGACATTTTTATGTGCCTTCGTATTTTAAGAGTCTAGTGGAGTGAGATTAGTATTGGTCTTCCTAAATTAACGCTCAGAGGATTCAAAGTGAACCAAAGTGTGGCACTTTAGGAAGAAACACTCAAACATAGCTCAGTGTAAGGAAGAATGTTCTAATAGGTTTCAATTAGATTGGGCTGTGTTGGGAAGTGGCATCTTTTCCATCACTTCATATGTTCAGATGTGTTCTTGGGTATATGTGGTAAAGGAGATTCAAGTTCAGAACATGGATAGACTTTCTGATCCTCAAGGCCCTTACTAAACCTTAAATGTTTACGCTGATATATTACTGCAAATGTGTCAATTTCAAATTTTCCTTAACTTATCCATTACCCTTCTAAAATCCCTATGGCTCTACTTTTGGAGGTATCATTCAGGAGTTGAACATTCTTAATATTCATTGAGGAATTGAAATAATAGAATGGAATCCTCAAATCCTTGAACATTTCTGTCACTATCTTTGATAGAGCAGAATCATTGAGGTGGGGTCAACACCAAGGTGAAGTGTATGATGAATGAGGCACTTGCCTCAAGGGCAAAATTTAATTTTTATTTTTTATTTTTTTAATTTTTATTTATTTATGATAGTCACACACAGAGAGAGCGAGAGAGGCAGAGACATAGGCAGAGGGAGAAGCAGGCTCCATACACCGGGAGCCTGACGCGGGACTCGATCCTGGGTCTCCAGGATCGCGCCCTGGGCCAAAGGCAGGCGCCAAACCGCTGCGCCACCCAGGGATCCCTCAAGGGCAAAATTTAAGGTGTATCAAAAAACTCAGTTAACTAGGCATATCTCATAGTGATTTGAGATTTTTTTTTTTTTTGTGATTTGAGATTTTTAAACATTGTAAATGATCTCCACTATAAGTCTAGTTACCATTGTCTGAAACTAATAAGATATTTCAATTATATTTTAACTTAAAATATCAACAATCAACATAAATAATATTTGAATACAATATTTTAAAAATCTAATGTCATGCAAAAAAAAATCCACAATGCAGAAAATATCTACATTTTAAATAAGAACAGGATCAAGGTTACCAATTTTTTTCTTTAACTTCAAATTTGTATAATGACTCAGAACAACAATGTTCCTGATCCTTATCTTGATTGATGAGTTTTTTTCTCCTGTAAATTTGGCAATCAAAGCAAGTGCCTCATCCCAGTGCTGGATCCAAGCAAAGAAGAAGTAAGCATAGAGGGAAGCAGTTGCTACTGTGTGGACACATCTGTGTATTTATTTGTGCACACATCCTTCTGTGAGCTCAAGAGATTCAAGTTAGTGATTATAGACGTTTCCCTTTCGATCAAAGATGAACTGAGCTTGGACAACACGTAAACTATGACTTTGAATTTTAAAAATTTCATCTTTAAAAAGGATTCCAATATAGTCATTTAGTTGGCTGCAAATAATTAACTGCCCATCGTTGGACAGAAGGATGTACATGATTGCTAAACACTCTAATGGTAAACTGCATTCTGGCAATATGCTTAAAAATATACACATGCAAAAATATATATATACACATGCAGCTATCTACGCATGGCATGACGTCCCTTTGTGGCAAACTTTAAAGTGAATGTTCTTGCACAGTGAAGGAATTTCAAGGTCTTACAACTCACCATTTGCCAAATTTCATTTTGAAAAATAAGCTACAGTGAAAGATGAAATTGGCAATGTGTACCTATAGTCCGTATATGTTCCTATTGATTAGGGGAGCCACACTTGTTTTTTAAGATTTTATTTGTTGTTTTGTTTTGTTTTGTTTTGTTTTGTTTTGTTTTAGAGAGAAGAAAGCACACGTGCACACAGACATGCTCAGGGAGAGGAGAGAGGGACAAGGGGGAGAGAGAGGGACAAGCAGACTCTGTGGTGAGCATGGGGTCCCACGTGGGGCTCATCCCAGGACGCTGAGATCACGACCTGAACAGAAACCAATAGGCACAACTGACTGAGCCACCCAGGCGGCCCTAAGGGAGCCACACTTATAATACTTCTTTTTCTGTTCTTGAAATTGATGATTGAGTGTCTTATATCTAACTGAAGGATTAGGAGCATGGTTTAGTAGGTAGAATTTCATAAGAACCAGAATTTCAAAAGATTTTGCCCTAAAAATACACTTTTAACCTACACACAATAGGAGGAAAGCACATGGTTGGAGGCAATATTAAATAACAACTTGGATGTATTTTCTTCCCCCCACTGTTTCATTTATTTCTTCTCATTAGCACTCACATTACTTTCCTCTCTTCTTACATCAGGAGGAGGCTCTCACCACACATTCTTTATCTTTTCCTATTCCTGTGTCTTAGTCCAGGCTACGGTAGAATCAGGTACCATCACTGAGGCCTTCCATGTCTAAAAGCCTCCACCTCCCTGCCCCCCAGCCAAGGTAGACTTGTCATCCACGAGGCACTGCACATTGCAACTCCTGTTTAATCCTTGTGATTTACCCTCTGCTAGGTTTCCAGGTTCGGGTGACAGCAAGGAAGAGAAATCTACTCGTTCACTTAGCAATGTGGTATTCAGCATTTGATATGCCACATTCTGTGTGGCATTGAGAGTGCAAGTGTGAAACAAACAGATTTGTGTATATGTGACTCTAGGAACTTCTGCTTCACACCACAAAGGTGGGTGGCCTTGGATTTACACTTCCATGACAAGACAGGGAAATGACATCCTCATATATTTCCCTTTCACCTGTCCCGCAGAACCAGGGGTAGACTCCAATGTGAGTCCAAATGGAAAACACATATATCTTCCATGATTTAATGAAAGGAGAATGCCACAAATTAATTTTTGAAAGCTGTGGTTCTAGAAGAGTAAGATAAAGGCATAAATCCTGAAAGAGTTCTCTGCTTTTCAATACCAACCTTGAAACTAGCTAGTCATGTGACATTAAGCAAATTGCTTCACTTCTATGTACCCTCATCTGCCAAATGGATGGGGGTGAAGGGAGATGGATCAAATTATCTCTGTGATTCTTTCCAAGTCTAGAATACTAAATTTTAGAACATTATCCCATTTTAGACTTATTGATTGCATATGTCAAAAAAGGAAAAGCATTTAAAAAGTGTTTGAAATAAGTCATTAGCATTTATTTGGTTCACTGACACTCAAATGTTTGTAGAAGGAATGATCATTTTGGAAAAGTTTAATTTCCTCCACTAGTAAGATATTTTGTTTTGACCACGATGGAGATGTCAAAGTCAGGCACTGAATCTCCCACTATGCTGGGGTTGTGTGCTATTGATACATATTTCTTTTTGTTCCATAAATTGTGTTTGTTTGTGTTCAAGAGAGAAAATATCAATATCCATTTTAATTTTGGCTTGGCATTTGAATATGTGTCTCTAAATAGCTAGTTGGAAATTCTAGGAATTAGTTTACCTTATTTAACAAATCAATTCTTTGATTTTTTTTTTTTTTTCTATTTGACTGCCAGGAGAATTTGCCAAGTTTTCCTTTGATCATCAGTCAGTTAGCATATTTTTTTTAAAGAACATTCTTCTAAACCTTCATAGTACCCTTTTCTTTTTTAAAATCTTTATATTTCTGAACTTCTTGCCAGTAACTCAGCAGGACATAAAAATTCTTAAACATCATCTTCTTTTTGTAGGTAGTGAGCTTTGGCACTTTCCAAAATCATCAAACAGCAATCTTTTAAGTGAATATTGATTCTCCTATTGGGATTCCATCATTATACTCATCCATAGCTGTTGACCTAACCCCTTTAATTTACTCCCTTGAATGTTATTATCATGTTGTTGTTGTTGTTGTTTAAGGGTAGCTATCTTACAATGGGTATTCCATTCCCTCTGTGCATACTCTACCATTTCCCAACAATCTCCTGCTACCATCTTGAACTAAGCACAACCACCTCTTACCCGGATTACTACAATAGTAAGCTGGATTTACTGCTTCTAGTTTGTTGCCTTCAGTATATTCCCAGCACAGCAGCCAGAATGAACAGAGTAATTTCCAATAACCCTCAACGTGTTACATGATCTGTGCTCACACCCTCCCACATGTTAACTCTCTAAACCCATTTCTTAGTTCTCTCTCCTTATTTGTTCGATTCTAATCCCCCTGCCCTTTTCTGTTGTTCTTCAAATTTGTTCTACATGTGCATGTCTCTGACTGAGCCTTTTACTTGCTGTTCCCTCTGCTTGAAATGCTTTTCCTCCAGATATAGCTCTCTCGCGTCCTCAGGATATTCATTCAAAAGTCACCTGCTCAGGGGCACCTGGGTGGCTCAGTTGGTTTAGCGTCTGACTCTTGATTTCAGCTCACGTCATGATCTCAGGGTCCTGGGACTGAGTTCTGTGCTCAGCAGGGAGACAGTTTGAAGATTTCTCTCTCTCTCCCTCTGCCCCTCCCCTGACTCTCTAAAATAAATAAATAAACCTAAGTTTTTTGGTTTTTTTTTTTTTTTTAAGTAGTTCCCTGCTCAGTAACATCTTCCTCAGATCTCTATCACCTCCCTTTCCTTCACATTGACATGTCTTATCCCTCTCCTTTGCTTAGCTTAGTTCTTTATCCTTAGGTCTTATCAGTATGTAATTACCCTATAGTTTACTAATTTATCTGGCTTAATATTTGTCTCTTTCCCATCAGAATAGATATTCCCCATAGGCAGAAATTTTTGTTTGGTCATTTCACTGCTATATCACAGTCACTTCAGTGGTACCTAGCATACAATAGGTGTTCAATTATGTTTATTGAATAAGCTAATCTAAAAACATTGGTATGATTTATTGAACATTTTTTAAATAACATGAAATAGCAATGTTTCTAATATTTTCCTCTTTCATTGGTTATGTTTCAAGTATCCTGAAGGCAAAAACTAGGTTATTTTCATTTCTCTTACCTACACACCTTGTCCTCCAACACTGGATCTTAGTAAATGGAAATGATCCACAGTCCATCTTCTTACCACCCTCATTGTTACTCATTACCCGTTTATTTCCACCACCCAAGTATTTAGTCGTAGTAGTTAGGGGTGTTTAATATAGGCAGTTAGGAGAGATAATAACAACACTGCTTTTACTTAATCTCCCTGTAATTTAGCTTCCTGTTTACAAAATAGGGAGAAAAATAATACCTACCTCATAGATTTGTTGTGAAGAATAACTTCATTTACATATAGAAAGCTTATAGAATAATGCATTGCATATATTGCCATTTATTAGTGTCTGATATATTGTTAGCATTATTATTAAATACATTAAAATATCCATCATACAGTGCTGCTGTCAGTTTCAAGGAAGTCACTGTCTTTGAGGATGTTTGATATGTTATTACACTTGGTTCCTATTATTAAAAAAAAAAAAATTGTGGGCAGCCCCAGTGGCTCAGCAGTTTAGCACCGCCTTCAGCTCAGGGCATGGTCCTGGAGACCTGGGATCAAGTCTCATGTCAGGCTCCCTGCATGGAGCCTGCTTCTCCCTCTGCCTCTATCTCTGCCTCTCTCTTTCCGTGTCTCTCATGAATAAATAAACAAAATATTAAAAAAAATGGAAACAGAAATGTGAAATAGCATGAAATGCAGACTTTGTGTTAATCTTTAAGATTATCCCATTAATCCCACATCAGTAGTCACACCCCTATGGATCACCCTCATGCCCATCGAATAGGCTTGACCTGGTAACCAAGGGGATGTCACAGAAATGACAGAGAAGGACTTCCAAGATTAGCTCATGAAAGATGTACCTTCTGCCTCCATCACATGGATCACTTTCCAGCACCCATGACATGAGAATATTCAAGGACATCTATGGAGAAGTCCATATGGTGAGTAACTAAGGCCCCCCACCAACATCTAGCATTTATGTGTCAGCCACAGGTATGAGTCTTCTTGGAATCAGATCCTCCAACCTCAGGCAAGCCTTTGAATGACTGCAAATTCTTAGTCAACATCTTGATTGCAATCTCAGAAGGTATCCTGGACAACAATGACCCAAGAAAGTCACTCTTGAACTTGACCAGTAAAACATGGGTGGCAGTAGGTGTTTATTATCATCTGAAGCTATTACTTTTGGTGTGTTTTGTGCAACAACAGATAATTAACACAGTCTCATAATTCTCATAAATTTCTAAACATTTGAGAAAAAGATAAAAATCATTTAACCAACCAAAAGCACAAAATTGTGAGTATTAGTCAAAACTAATTGGCTTTTGGGACCCTTAGGTATCTCAGCGGTTGAGCACATGCCTTCGGCCCAGGTCAATCCCAGGGTCCTGGGATTGAGTCCCACATCGGGCTGCCCACAGGGAACCTGCTTATCTCTCTGCCTATCTTTCTGCCTCTCTTTTTGTGTCTCTCATGAATAAATAAATGAAATCTTAAAAAAAAACTAATTGGCTTTAAACTATATATCTGTTAAATTATGAAGGAAAGGAACAATATTTCTGATTATGTTTGAAATGCTAGAAAAATATTATTGAATTCTGGGTTAAAAATATGAGGCATAATTGGGGTTTTAGTCATTTTTCTTTTTCCTAGCAACTTAGGAATGGTATCTCTGTGTATTATTTAGGGTACTTTTCTTCGAAACAATAAAATGTGAATCTTACTAATTTAAGCAAAAAATAATTTTATTGGAAAGTTCCTAGGGTAGCTTATGGAATTATAGGAATATTTGTACGATTAGTCCTCTTAAGGACAGGAAGCAAAGCTGCCTTAGGGATCTCATTGAGGAATTTATAAGCAGTGCCTTTTGGGGAGTTGCCAAGAGCTGTACTTCCCAAACTTGATTTTGCATAGGGCTCATCTGGGAACAATGTAGATTCTGATTCAGTGGGCTTGATATTCTGTATTTTTAACAACTCCTAGGTGACACTAATGCTACTACTCCCTTGAACCTCACTTTGAGAAGTGAGTGCCAAGAAAAACAATTCTCTTGCTTTTCTTTCACTACCTCTTATTCATTCTTTCAGATTCCCCATCCATATCTTTCTGTAAGGAAGCCTTCCTGGCCCTACCCCTTACTTCCTCATTATGCCAGGACCCCCTTGCTATACAGTTTTATAGCATTCTGTACCTCACCTTCTCAATTCCATCATACTTGCTATATGTGTGTAATTTCTGACTTTTCTATTGGACCATAGCTCTGTATGAAAAGGAATATGCCTGGTTTACTCACTCTTATCTCCTAAGCATCTAACATAGCACATGGACCATAGTTCAACAAACATTTGGCTATTAACTGTATATCAAATATTTAATACTCCCACTGCTCCCTTATTTAAAGGATAGCTTTCTACCCTAGGTGTACATTAGAGTTACCTGAAGATCTTTTATAAACTGCCCATGATGGGGCTTCACCCCAGACCAATAAAACCAAAACCTTTAGCAGAGAGGCCCAGCGATTGGTTTATAAGCTCCTCGATATTTCCAATTGTAGTATGATAAAAAATAGATAGATTTGGTCTTTGTCTCAGTTCCTGGCACAGATCTCCTCATACCCTTGGAATTCCCTGAGTGACAAGTATCTTTTTTTTGTTCATAATGAATCCCTTTGACCACACCTGGGTTTATGCTAATGCGATGACCCTTGGTGGGTCTCTAGAAACCTTTGGAATTGGGATTGATTGCCAGAAAACCCAATCACCTGATTCAAAGTTTAGAACTATCAGCTCTGACTCTGAGGAGGGGAGAACTCTGCAGGCTGAGTGTAGTCACTAATGGTTAATGATTCAATCAATCATGCTAACATCATGAAACTTCAATAGAAGTTTTTTTTTTTTTTAAGATTTTATTTATTTATTCATGAGAGAGAGAGAGAGAGAGGCAGGGGGAGAAGCAGGCTCCATGCAGGGAGCCCGATGTGGGACTACACCCCAGGTCTCCAGGATCGTGCCAGGGCTAAACCTCTGAGCCACCCCGGCTGCCCCAATAGAAGCTTTCGAACAAAGAAGTTTTTTGGGGAAAAGAAGTCTGAGGGACTTCTAGGTTGGTAAAAACATTAATGTCCTGAGAGGGTAGCATGCCATGAGAGGGCATAGAAATTCTGTATATCCTCCACCTACCCACATTCACATCCCTTGCCCTACAGATTCCTTCCTATTGACAATTCCTGGATTGCATCCTTCATAATAAAGCTGTAATTGTATGTATAGAGCTTTCCTGAGGTCTATGAGTCATTCTGGTAAATTATCACACCTGGAAAAGGTGAGTGGGTCATCAGAACTTCAGAATTCATAGTAAGCCAAACAGAAGCACAGGAAGTCTGGGGATCCCATCTATGGCTGGCATTTGAAGTAAGGGCAGTCTTGTGGGATTGACTTCACCCTTAACCTCAGGAACTTACTCTAACTCTGAGTAGTGTCAGAATTGAATGAAAGTGTAGGATTCCCAGTAGGTAGCAGAGAAATGAGAAAATTGTTGGAAAAACAATATACCAATGTTCAATCAAAAATGTGGTCAGCTGATTAAAAGGGTGATTTGAGGGATACTTGAGTCAAAACCCCTTGCTCATACCAGATATCCCAGATAACTAGAACTGGCTTCAGAAGACTTAGATGTCATTTACTTCTGAATAAGAAAGTACTTTAAATGATATGGGAAGATAGACCAAGACTTTTCTGGTAGGCCATCTATACTCTGTCCATTTATCTTTTTACTTTACTAAAAGGCAGTCTCTGAGAGGTTAAGTACATTTAAAGATTTATTGTGAAGTTTAAATGAAAAGGACTGCATAAATATGTGTTGTTCTGTAAATATTCCCTTTATTTCCCTCTTTCTTCCAAGAGTTTCAAACAATAAGCTAAACTGACAAGAATCACTAGTAATGAACTGAATACTTTATTAGTTATGTCATAATTACTTGCCTGTTAAAACTTTAAATCCACCATTTGTCTAAAATTTAGCAAACTACAGAAATAAAGCATCAATTCTTATATATTATAAATGGACACACTTTGTTCTCTGATGCATCCCGAATGTCTGAAAAAAGTACCTGGAAGAACCTGATAAGATTTTTTTTTTTTTTATTTTTGTAAAGAGGTTTTGTGTTTTTGTGAGTTAAGTAGAAAAAGTATTGCTAGATCTACTCTCAAGTAATTTTCAACGTAACTGAAAAGAAACAAAGCAGACACATGAAAAAATATGACAGTATGGACTAATAACACAGTAAAGATTAATTAGAAGGATAAGAAAAAAAGAAAAAATAGAGGACAATAAAATTTATAGCAGTCTTTGATCAGAAAAGGCTGTGTGGAGATGCCTGGGTTGCTCAGTGGTTGAGCATCTGCCTTTGGCTCAGGTCGTGATCCTGGGGTCCTGGAATCGAGTCTCACATCGAGCTCCCCTTGAGAAGCCTGCTTCTCCCTCTGCCTATGTCTCTGCCTCTCTCATGAATAAATAAATAAAATATTTAAAAAGTAAAAAGAAAAGGCTGTGTGGAAGATCTGATATTTTGACTAACGTGCCTAGGTAGAGAGCCGGTGGAGTGCCCTTCCAAACAAGGAGAAGGATGTATGCAATGGCACAGGATATGAATGCAGGGAGCACATTCAGGGCATCTAGCTCAAGTGAAAATCATGTGGGCTAAAAGCTGAAACTGAACGAATGGTTTAGGACCGGATGGTAGAGAATACTGAGTTCATTCTAGATTTAATGAGATTGAACAGGATCGTAGTCATGTAGTCAATGCTATTCGAGGAAGAATAATCCTCAGCCCCAAAATAGTTTAGGAAAGACCTCATCTAGAAGAGAATAAAATATAAGTGGGTCTCTAGGCGAAATGATCAGTCAGCTACAACCTGCTGAATCTCAATTCCCACTATTATGAAATTAAGGTCAGCAGAACATGACTTCTGAGACAAGGGCGGGGGACTGTTTTGTAGCTCACTTGAGGGTGAATTGCAATTCTGAATTCTATGTATAACTTTGGGAATAGGTTTATATTCCATAATAATATCTTATATTTGCATGATAAAGAAGCTTCCTTTAATATCTGTACATGTGTTCTGACTTATGCCAAAATCAAAGAAGCTGAAAATGGAAAAGGACTGAGGAATTGTGCCCTTAATTCTGCCTTCATATAGAGTAGACGTGTTCCTAATTCTTAATTGATTGCTCAAACTAAAGTGTTTATTTTAACTGCATTACGGTATAAAATCAAGAGAAAAATAAGAATTAAGCCAAATTGCCCCACAAGATTATTTCAAAACCAAGATATTGTGCTACAAATCAGAAGCATTTTATACGCCAATGTCTTTCTTTCATAATATTCCAGGAAATTTCATTTGTAATTGGAACCTGCCAAAAATGATAAATACCAGATTTGATATGGTGAAAATCACCTTCTGCTTATATAAGGTCAAAATCTTAGGCCAAGAGCTATAATCTTAATGTTCTGGAACTCTGTATAAAAGGAGAAAAACATGTAAAAAAGCTTTTTCCACTAGGCAATGTGACATTTTAGTTAGGAACCAGAAGCTTATAAGGGTGGCTCCTAGATTTCTAAGTATTAGGCTTAAGTAAAGTAGAACTTCAATTAATATTGATATGAATGAAAGCAACTGTTGTGGCCATATTTTCTCCAAGCTTATTAACATTTCTGACACATCCTTACACCCAAAAAGATGTAAGGTAAAGCTCTAAAACATGCACAATGTATATTAAAAATAAAATTATAAAAAGTTGCTGTTTTGTTGCATTTTTATACTGAAATATAGACTGATGTATTTTGTAGAAAGATGTATAGACAGTAATAGTAGTAGTGAGTTGGTATGAGAAAGGTAGAACTGCCCCTCACCCCCTAACACTGATGAGATAGAAATGTGAATTTTCTTAACCTTTGAGAGTTGTATTACTCATCCTCAAATATTATAGTTGGGTGATTAGATATTTGTAGACCCAGAGAACAAAGCTATAGCATCCTTTTGAGGCAAAACTATAAGCAATAACAGTTTATATATCTTACACAATAATACTATTTAGGGGACAGCTATTATCCAGCAGTCGTAAATCACTGTGCTCAGTTACATACATTAACTTTAATGCTTATATTATACATGTGGAACTTGAGACTGGGGGAAATCAAGTTGTTACGCAAGGACACACAGGTAATATAAAACATAACAAGCCTGTCTGACTCCAAATCTCATATTCAATTTAATTCTTTACTTACATCATCTGCATCATCTATTATGATGCCCACTTCATACAGGATAGGGACCATATCTCTGAAACAACAAACACTGCCATCCCAGCCTCACCCAAGACCAATTACATCAGACTCTGTCATTGAGGATGTAGGTATTTTGTTATTCTTAAAAAATCTTCTCAGCAGTTATGTGTAGTCTAATTCCTCTGTTCTCCATTATCTTCATCACTCTTATTTTTCAGATAAGAAAAGCAAAATTAAATCATTTACCTAAAATCACATAACAAGTAAGTGGAAGAACTAGATCTAAACTCAGTTTGGCGAGTTCTAATGCCAAAGCTTATTTTACAGCCACTAAATTATCTGTCCTCAAAGGAAATTAGTACGTGCTTCTGAATATTAATAATCCCCTTAAATTCTTTGTGACAAACATAAATATTATGAGTTTTTCTAAATTTCAAAAGTCTTGGTGGAAAAAGATCTATATACCAAGCATTATTACAATTAACCCATTTATCAAGTTGAATTATTGCACATTGCATTATTTTATTCCTGAATATATTTTTTCCAAAATCCATTCTATAATTATTCCAGCTCTACTGGAAAATACTTAAAGTATAAATAAAACTTTGTTCCTCCATAAAAATCAGAAAATGATATTCGACTTTATTTTTAGTAGACTATTGATTGTTTACCAATAAAAGGTTATTATATTTATTTTTTTATGAGATACACATCCCAGCCATTTAATTATTTATGACTTGGACACTAAGGGAGTATTGGAAGTCCTATTTTATGTCTGGATCAAATAAAACCTCTTTTCAATCAGGCAGTATGCGTATCAGTTATCCTGTTAGAACCGTTAAAACAAAGAATGTGAATCAAGGCTATGAAGTTAAGTATTGCTTCCCATCATCCTCAAATATACAAACTAAATCTTGTCAAATAAAGAGAGGCCACGGTCCAGGAGAGTGCAGTCCCATGTGTTGGCCTACATGCTTCCTTCAGGTATGGGAAGACCCCACTCTTCACCAGAAACTCAGTGATGCTCTCTTAGTCATGGTTGGTGAGGAACTGCTGATGAGGAAGTACAGATTGAAGGTAGACAGTGTAACCAGGGAAAAAAATTGTCAGTCAATTAAAAGGATGGGGGTTGATTTTTCTAATATTTTCTGGGAATTTAACTCCCTCCTAGACCTAAAATCCTACATGTTTTCAGCCTCTAGCCACATCCCCTTTCAGAAAACAATACATTTTAGCAGTGCAGATTTCTATTGACTCTGGGACTTGTGATAGAAGAGTGATCTTGTAATGCATGGATGGAAGACAGGATGATTTAATCATTTGCACTATTCACAGCAAAATAATTACTTTATGTCTGGCACCTCCTCAGGTTTTAGATATATTAACTCTAGAAGGTAATTAGGATGTAGATTCCCTGATGAGAAAGACCTTGTCTGTCTTGTTTTCCTTTGAAGCCACATGGAACACTCAATACCTATTTCGTGATTACAACACATAGAATCTTAACAACGCCATATCATCTAGGTATAGATTTATTTTACCAAGTCTCTTTAGATGACTCAGTACCCAGCAGGCACATATTCAGTAAGAATAGGATTGAAAAAAAAAAAAAAAAAAGGATAGGATTGAAGATTTGAACTCGAAACTTAAGACTGTCTGATTCTATGCTCTTCACAACCAGGATGTTACTCATCCTATCTGGCCAGTAATAAGTAATGAGGATTAAGGAAGGCAGCTGTTAGGATGGCACTGGGTAATGTATGGAATTATTGATTCACTATATTGCACACCTGAAATTAATATAACACCATATGTTAACTAACTAGAAGTAAAATAAAAACTTAAAAGAAATAAGTAAATCTGTTGGCAAAATATACGTTACTAATATGAATTGCATTCTTTCCATTGTGAAAGGTCAGTTATGTACAGCAGTAGCTATTTTCCATTAGAATGTAAGCATCCTTTGAGAGGCTTCAAGATAATTAAGCTCACACTGTACATATCCAGGAATTAAGTCAATGGTGGGCTGGTTAAGAAACCCTTCAACCTATAGCTCTCCATGACAGCCTGCAATGGAGTAGATCAAGATTTGAACATATTCTCATCTGCACCGAAATAAGAAATAATAAATAACAAGTAATAAATAATAAAGCTAGGGCAACCCTAGCATCTCAAATGACAATATGGCAACTATTGAGCACCTTTCCATTACAGAAATACCTTCTCTTCTCTCCTTTATGTATCTGTATCTTAAAGGTAAAGTTACATTGTAACCCACTGACAAATTCTAGTACCTGTCCTCAAAAAATGGGAAATGCTATACAATACTCTGACCATTGCATTGTACTAGACATATATGTATTTGGAAATTAATTACACCCTGGTTGCCAGGTGCAGTTCTAGGCATCAAAAGTTCAAAATTTAATAAACATGACCCCAACCTTTGAAAAGTTCACCATTTAAAAAGTTTAGAAATCCATAAACATGTCATTAAAACAGAAATGCCAGGATGGATTATATCTAAATCACAAAGGGAACCCAAAGGAAAGAGATGAATAAGGAAATCCAGAGGGCGCTCTGAAATAATGACCTCAAATGAGGCTACTAGCTCTTTAATTAACCTACAAAATGGTACTAAAAGGAAGGATGTTGATTATCTGCTAATAAAGGCACCATGGAAAAGGCAAATATATGTTTTAGAAAAGTTATTTTTCCACATGTAGTAGCTGGAAAAAATGCTACTCTGGTTGACTATATATACATTGATTTATGGTAATTTAACATTTGAAAAAAATATTGCTCATAAACAAGATTAAACCCTTTTATGGAAAATTGACGTAATACCAATCATACTTTAGGAAGTTTAAATTATATTCTTTCCTAAGAAGCAAAAATTCATAGATAGACTTTTTAAATCAGCAAAGTTCAGCATGACCATCAGTATCCCAAAATATCTTTGCATTTTAATTTGACAATACCTTCAAAACTATTAAGAAAACTGAACAGAAGAGCATTCCTAGAAAGTAGATTTAATTATTCAGATATTTTGCACTTGGAAAAATTAGCAAGTCAACAAAACAAAATAAAAGAATATAAAAGAATTCATGTGGCTGACAGCAAGTCATGACTGATATCAAAAGAGACTATTTGGGAGAAGCAGCAGTTGGAAGAGAGAGAAGGAATCCTGCAGAACACACTGTAGCATCTATATGAAAATGAAAGTCATGGGGACAAGTAGAATCAATGAAGCACTTAGTTAAATTGTTTACCATTGTTTGGACAACAGCAACCGATCAAAAAGTAATGGTCTCAAAGGTGTTTCAGGTTTCATCTTTACAACTTCTGACAAAGGTCAGTTGAGTGGGAAACTTTGTCAAAGTAGTTATTTGAGTAGGTGGAAAAAAAAATCAAGCCAGTGTTCCCAGCTGTGATAGCATTGTGTGGAAACAACCTGAATTGCTCTCTGACAAGCAAATCCACTTATCTGCATTTTTCTGTGCTTTGCCCAGGAAGCTCTAGGGAAAACTACATTGATCTCTTTGCCACTCAACCTTATTACACCTTTTTTTCCCAGAAAGTTCTATTTTTTCCTTCTTTGTCATCTTGTACAAATAAATAAAAAAAAGAAAGAGAGTGAGAGAGAAAGAAGAAAGAAAGAGAGAGAAAGAAAGAAAGAAAGAAAGAAAGAAAGAAAGAAAGAAAGAGAGAGAGAGAAAGAAAGAGAGAAAGAAGAAAAAGTGCATTTATTCAGCTGAATAAAATGCAAATCTGGGGAATTTGGAACATAGGGAAAAGTGATTTTTTATTGGAAAGTATTTTCTAGGTTTGCCATGGGGAGGATGAGACAGAAAAGAAAAATTTGAGAGAGGGGCTTAAAACTTCTTATTGTTGAAGTAACTAAAAATTGATGTAATGTTGTGCCTTAAATACTGATAAGCTGGAAAACAATTACTAAGTCGAGCTAATTAAATATAACTTGATATATTGATGAAAAATTAAAGACATTGAAAGGCTTGAGCATGTGGATACATCTGACAGACAGACAGACGTGACATGTTTTGCCTGAATCATGGCTCTATCATATTAGACTATTTCCTTGCTCTCCCATGTGGAAGTTTCTAATTTAACTTTTGTCTTAATATCACTCAGGGGTCAGCAAGCTGACAGCCTGGAGGATGGCTAATTGTTTTTGTAAATAAAGTTTTACTGGTATGCAGCCATTGTCATATTTCCATATTTCCTATAGTTGATTTCATGTTCTAACAGCAGAGATCTGACACGGCCCTACTGGAATGCAAGGCCTAAAACTTTATGGAAAGTTAGATGGCTCTGTTATAGATGTAGTGTCTGTAGGAAGAAACTATCTTAGGTATTTTCAAGGATTGGCACTTGAGATTCTATGTGTTTGAAAGGGTCACTGACAAGTTGCTTTAATAGCTTAGAAAGCCGGTCCTACCCACAGATAATGTCACCTGTCAACTCTCCTGAATATCTAACACTTGCTGTTTTGTCTGCTTTGCTTGTTTTTCTCTCTAGTTAATATAGCCTTTTCCCTACTCCAGATCCTCTTTTACAGATGTCAGCTCCTCCATGAAACCTTCTCTGATTCTTCCAGGCAGAATTAATCTCTCATTGCTGCAACCCTGAAATTAACCCTTATCACATTCGTTTGTGACCTTACTCTGATTTCTAAGCATGAACTTCCTAGAGACCCAAAGTCTGTCTGTCTCCTCTCTCCATGATGCTAAGCAAGGTGCCTCACATTTAGTAGGTAGTCAGTAAATGATCGCTGAAGTCAATTGAATAATGGTCTAAGGCAATGCATAGAGGTCCCAACTGAAAGGCATCTATGCTGTTTTACAATCTATTTGCAGTTTTATTATTTCAGTAGAAAGTAGGACCCTGACTGAATGAGATAGACAAGGAGCAGATAAATTATGAGAGAAAAAGGAGATGCTGACGAATATTTGGAGTATGGAATACCCTTGAAAATGAGAGAAGAGCATCCTGGCCCAGGTTCCAAAGACAAACTTTACACCTCTGTGTTCCCTTTAGCTCCAGCCCTTTTCACCAACCATCTCTCTCTCAGCCACACCCAGCCTCTCCCACCTCAGTACTCCTGGGATTATTGTCTTTCTTTTTTTTTTTTTTTTTTTTAAATTTTTTTTTAAATGTTTATTTATTTATGATAGTTACAGAGAGAGAGAGAGGCAGAGACACAGGCAGAGGGAGAAGCAGGCTCCATGCACCGGGAGCCTGATGTGGGATTTGATCCCGGGTCTCCAGGATCGCGCCCTGGGCCAAAGGCAGGTGCCAAACCGCTGCGCCACCCAGGGATCCCTGTCTTTCTTTCCTACCTGCCCACATCCCAAATGCCACCCACACCCTACTCTCACTACGATTTTCTTTTCCTTTCTGTCTTCCCTTTCTTGTTTTACTCACCTTGTAACCCTAACCCAATGTGAGATTCTTCGATTCTTTTTTTTTTTTTTTTAGATTCTTCTATTCTTCATACAGACTTGCTTTTTAAAAGGTCTCATGTAAACTGTTTTTAAATTTCTTACATTTTCTTATAATTTCATATATTCTCTTTCATTGCCTAGGTAATTTCTCATGAATTACTGAGCTATTAGCATTGAATAGATTTGGGCTCTCACTCCTAGGAAAATATATATATTTTTTCCTGGAAAAAAATATATATACACACACACACACATATATATATATATGTATATATATACACACATATATATATATACACACACAAATACACACACATACCTATTTATCATCTATCTATCTATCATCTATCTATCTATCTATCTAGAGAGAGGAGAGCGCTTACGATTGATTTCTTGAAACTCCTCTTAATTCTAGTTTAGTGCATTAGTCAGTGTTCTCCAGAGAAACGGAACCAATATGATTCAGCAATTTGTTCTCAACTTTTTATTTTTTCAAGCCTTTTTTCTCTCAAAGTAACTGTGCTCTAAACTCAGCAGTCAGACAATGATGATCTACTTAATATTGATCTTATGAGCCTGACTGCTTTGGATTCCTCCGTACCTCTTCAGGGGCCAATGCTCCTGTAGTTTGCTTCCAGAAGAGCCTGTCAATGATGTAGTTTCCTGCTAACTAGCACTTGGGGCCTAGGACATTCAGCAAGTTTTTGAGACGTTTCTTAAGCAGGTACACCCCCCCCCCCTCCAGTATGGTCTAATTAAAATGTCAAATTCATGGATGATTAATTATATACTGTAGAAGTAAAAGCAGATACTTATTAAACAACCGTTTTTAAAAATATAGATATGAAACTCACCCTTTGACTGCAAGGATCGTTTACTGATCAGGCCAAAATCTCTTAGACAAACACCCTTTCTGCTGTGATTCAATTATCTGTGTAGGAATGCTTACTTTTTTGATTCCACTATCTCCCACTTCCTCTGGAATGAGGAACTTTGGTGAGTTTTTTGTTTTGTTTTGTTTTTTGTTTTTGTTTTTGTTTTTGTTTTTGTTTTAGAAACTATCATCTCCATTCATGTGCTAAGGGGTAGTCTTGCCACTTTCCTTCCCTACCTTGCCTCCTTGGGGCTGTTGGGAGATGACTCAGAGGTGCCCACTAAGAATACACAGAGATTGAGATAGGGCATGGTATACTCTAGCTGGGCCAACCAGAGTCCTCACTTGCTACAGCTATTGCTAAAGAGGCCCTATGTCTTTTCTCACTGAGACAGTGAATACTGAGAGCCAAATGAAGGTGGCCAATAGCTACATCTTACACTATTGCTGGAAAAACAAACAAGCAACAACAACAAAACTCTCTCAAGAAGGAAGCTTACACTAAGGAAATAAGAGCACAGAGAGAGGAGAGAAAGAAAGAGAGAGAGAGAGAGGGATGGGAGAGAGAGGGAGAGAAGAAGCTCCAGTGACATCAAGTGAACCTTTGAATGCAGGAGCACCTGTGTTTGGCAACATTCCTAGAGTTCTCACTTACATGAAATGTGAATAGTGTGTTTGTCACTTCCATCTGAAAAAGTCTCAACTGATTCTCCCATGAGTCCTGGATGTCTTTTTAGGGACTTTTAAATTGGGCCCGGAATTGTCTGCATATAATTTCTGTTAGCAAAGAAAAAACTACAAGAAAAAAAGATCATTATGCATTGAAATACCGAGTTAGTGGCTTAGTTATGGAAGTGGCTCTGTTTTGATTAATGGGAGACTATTTTAACACCATTTGATTTGACATCTTGCCATATGAAATATTTTCATGTTATTTTGTGTGTGAAAGTCTACCAAATGCGTTATCTAAAATTTCATGGCTTGTTCTAATATGACCACTAAATCTGATTATTGGATAAATAATTAGGCTCATATGACATGCTTTGTTTTGATAACTACTGTTGTTTATTTTTTATGATTTTTGCTATGTCCATATGTTCATGTATTCTTGGTGCTTATAACAAAAATAAAAAAAAAGTATTAATGTAAGACTTTTCAGGGAGTCATTTTAATATATGTGTATATATGTGTTTATTTAACAGTAACTAAAGTGTTTTCTGTCTTCTTCCAGCTCTTAAGTTGGTTGCAATTGTCCAAAAACAGATGAATACTAAGGAAAGATTTTCTAATTTTTTTTAAAGATTTTATTTATTTATTCGTGAGAGACACACAGAGAGAGAGAGGCAGAGACACAGGCAGAGGGAGAAGCAGGCTCCATGCAAGGAGCCTGATGTGGGACTCGATCCCTGGTCTCCCGGATCACACCCTGGGCTGCAGGCAGCACTAAACCGCTGCGCCACCGGGGCTGCCCGGAAAGATTTTCTAAATGATAATTTCTATTTGATATGTCAAGAATTCAGTATTCAACTATAGAACAATCCTAAAATTTATTTTTAAAAAATGATCAAAATGTATTGCTACAAATATACATTAAAAAATTCTCATTGCAACATTTTTGAGAGAGAGAATTAGGAACAGGCTCTAACCAATAAAAGTATTTTAATTTTGGTATCGGTCATAATGACAAAATTTGATAATTGCAGTAGTTTAGTGATGGATTTTAAAGTAATTGATTTAATGGAAAGAGCTCTTGGGTATACTGTTATTTTAAAAAATAAAGTCAATATTGTGTATTCAGCATGATACCAATTTCATAAAAGTAAGTTTATAAAAAGCAATAAGAGAAGGTATAATGATAGTGAAATTATGGTTAATTTTTTCTTAGCTCTTTATATTTTTCTATGTTCTTGCCATCATTGACTATGAATATGGATTATTTAATAATCAGCAAATCTTACAAATAACACCCAGAGCTGGTAAAGGTATGAAGATATAAAGAACAACATATATTTTTGGTTGCACTATAAATCAGTTTACCATTTTAGAATAAATATAACCTTTGAATAAGTTTATACTATTTTGACTAGTAAAATAAAATAAATAATCTTGAACATGAACAAATCTCAACACCAAAGAGCTGTTCTTCACAGTGTCATTTGTAATTGTAAGAACATTCAAAGCTAACTTAAGGATGTAAACTCTGGCACGTTAGGTCAGTGGTGTATCAACCAACTTTGAATTTTTTAAAATGGCTACCAAGACAAAGTCTTAAGATTAAAAAAAAATGTATATCGTGATATAAAATGACAAAACCCATAAAACTGCATGCTTCTTGCAATTGCATCTTTATTATTAATTTATAAAAGATGCAAAAGAATCCAAAGATTTATTTACTCTGATTTATTAAATAAGCTAATTTTAGATATATGAAAAGAGTCCAGATATTCTAAATTTCTTTTAGGTAAGGTAGTTTCTTGACAATTTATCTTTTTATAGGGGGAGGGAAGAATATTAAAAAAAAAAGCATAAATCATATGATGCACAGATACAGAAATTTTAAAATTGAGCTTAAAATTTCATTATATGTTTGATATTTTCATAATTATAACATAAATATCTGTTATGAATTAAATTTTTGTGTTCACTCAAGATTCATGTTTTGAAGCCAATGTGATGGCACTTGAAGATGTGATCTTTGGGAGGTGACTAGGATTTGATGAAGTAATGAGAGTGGGGAACTATCTTGGTATTGGTGGCCATGTAAGAGGAAGCGAGCAAGAAGAGGCCATGTGAGCACACAATGAGAAAGCAGCTGTCTGCGGCTCTGACAGAGGTCCCCACTGGGGACCTCTGATGCTGTAGGCCTACTGTCTACCCTGCTACCTGGCAAGTACAAATTTGTTTAATGAATGAACAAGTTAAGCATTGAATGAATGAATGAATCACTTAAAACATCAAACCACCAGTGAGTATGTGAGTCAATGAGCGCTCAGATTATAAATAACAATTTATTTGTATGATTAATTTTCATACATGTGTAGTTTATTCTAAATTTAATTGTCAAAAAAAATAAAATAAAAAATAAATAAATTTAATTGTCTTTTTATACTCCTAGATGCACAGAACTGCAACATTACTGATACCCATGATGTTTCCATGATGGGCAAGGCAGGAGGCCATTTATTGGTGAAGGCAGAGGCTTCGTTAACTACTGTGATGCTTCTCATCGAGCACAATAACTGACCTGGTAGCTCGCAGAAGATGGGATTCTCTTTACTTGCCACTTACTTCAGCACAGATTGTCTTTCTTTAAAAAAAAAAAAAAAAGATTTTATTTATTTATTCACGAAAGACCCAGAGAGTAGGGCAGAGATTTAGGCAGAGGGAGAAGCAGGCTCCCTGTGGGGAGCCTGAAGTGGGACTCGATCCCAGGACCCCAGGATCACGCTCTGAGCTTAAGGCAGACGCTCAACCACTGAGCCACACACGTATCCCACAGATTGTATCTTAATGACAAGAGATAGGCGAGTACATGAAAATTCTAATCTTTGGGGCACTGTACACTAGAGGTAAAGGACATATGATGAAAATAAAATTAAATTAATTCCTTAGCTTAAATAAAAACATAAGAGATTGCCCATCATTGGATCAGAAGAGGTTAAGTGCTTTGCCTGAGATCACCTCATGAAATGGTAGCAAAGATGATATGATCAACTTTGCCCTTCAGCTCTCAATCCAGAGTTCCAATAAAAGATTACTATTTAGGTGGACCTGAGTGGCTCCTTCCGTTAAGTGTTTGACTCTTGGTTTTGGCTCAGGTCATGATCTCAGGGTTGTGAGATCAAGACCCACTTCAGCTCCATGCGGGCAGTCGGCTTGAAGATTCTTTTTCTCTTCCCCTCTCCCCACTCAAAATAATATATGTTTTTGTTTTTAAATAAAGATTACTCTTTAAGTTGCAAATTAATCAAGGGTTATATAGTTTGGTGGTTTTACAACTTTCATTTACGTCAGATATATGAGGAACATCGTTCAAAAATTCTTATGTCTACAACAAACCTCTAAATAATAAGATTTAGCTGGTCTGGGTGAGGCACTGGCATTTTTAAAAAGTAATTTTATGTGAAGCCAGTGCTAATATTCACTAAAAAAGTTGGTGATAAGAATACAAAAAAAAAAAAAAAAGGTCCTTTTCAAAGGTTTACTCAAAAGAATCAGATAATCAATCACACTTTACTATGCCCTGCTTGTGTATTCAAACAGTGAATACAATTTCTAAACTTAATGCATTTTCTAACAGACATCCAGCAGAGGAGGCATCCAAAAAATGGCTGATGATTAAGAATAATACACTTTTCACATAGGCTGATAAAGAAGTGACTGAGTCTTCTAAAACTCTCCTAGCCAAATGCATTTTATTGCATTTCGTTATGACATTGACATTTAGCCAAAGTATTCCATCTAAATAGTGAAGTTGACCTTAATTGTTTTTTTGGATTCTCAAAGTTTGTTGATCCTATTATGATATTTATCTCATTTGCACTTCAGTTGAATGTGAAATGATTGCATATTAATTCATATGGTATCTTGCTACCTATTAGCAATATGGAAGGTTTAATTTAATGTTGGCTTGTTCAAGCGCTGGGAGATGCGCAGGTGAGAATGCATGCGATTCTAATCTCTTTTCATAAGCCACAGCTGAATTAGCATCGCACATCAGTGTATCATCTTTTCACAGTTTATCCTTTTTCAATCAGTTTGCCGTTTCACCTTGTTAGTTCTGACAGAGGCGAAGTAGAAATGCCAAAAGCTGTTGAATAAATGTAGCATTGAGTCATATATATTTCAGCTGCACACAACAGAATTCAATTGGTTTTCTCGGGTAATGCTGCTGCTCATTTCATAGGCCTTAATTAGAACCAATGTTGCTTTTTATCTGCAAAGTTTTAGTATAAAGTAAGTGTTCATTCTTTAAAAAAAAAAAGGAGGGGAAAACCCTCTTGCATTTAATCATGCTAAACAAGCTCTTTAGACAATTTGTTCAGAAATTTCTCTAATTAAAGCTTACCCTCCAGGTAATGTGGTGATCAGATCTACCAGTGGGTATAAATTAGGGACATTATGCAATTAGCACTAAGACCACAAATGGAAGTAACAGCTGGGTGGCTGTAAGGGAAGCAAATAAACAGCTCCTAGGTGGCTCCTTAATATTAAGGAGAAGGTCTTCTGTAAGAATGTGCTGTGGTTCTGGTTCTTTTAGCTCAGTGATTTTTTTTTCTCTGATTTTATTTCAAGAGATCAAATTTGAATATATTTGAAAATTTTGTGAATAGATAATGTTTAGCTTTAATTCAGAAATGAATCCGTTTCTGTTAATTTGAAACCTTTTGAATTATTGTTCAAATTTCACCTTGATATATATAATGTATTTTATTATATTTATAATATAATTTATAATTACAATTTTATAATACATATAAGAGAACACAAAAGCTATTTCAGCATTAACAGAACTTTTGCCTGGGAGAATCAAGAGGGGGGAGGCATATGATTTAAAAAAAATAAAATAAAAGCCAAGAGCAATGATAAGACTTTACAATTTCTCTACTTGAATCCAAGTTGGAACACTAGCCCCCAAAACATATATCTGAAATTTTTGTTGAAATGTCTATCTTACAGTGTTTCCTTACATACTGAGTTGTATCCATTCCTCCTTATTCACACCACCTTCCTTTCTTGTTCTACATTACTATTTTAGCTTTCTAAATTCAGTTCAAAAATTATCACTACTTTTAGCAGCTTTTTTTTTAATACCACTTTGAGTTAGATGATGGTCTTTTCTTATTTCATACCTCCCTTTTTACCTGCAGCATCACAGAAGTTATTCATACATTGCATCTAGAAGACAAGTCCATTTTCCAGAAGACTCTTTGAGGATATACAACATAGAAAGATCTGGGTATGAGTGATTTTCTAACAGTAACTTTGTATTTTGTTGAATCTCCAATATGAAGAAAAATATGGAAATGGAATCAAAGTGCTACTTCTCATGTTGCTAAAGCGGAATGTTCTTTCCAGCTAATAAAATGGCAAACAATATGTTGAAGGGCCTGATGAAGCGTACTAGTTTTCAAAGAAACTAAGAGGCGATTTTTAAAAATTAATGCTTAGTTTTAATCTTTCTGAAAAGCATAAAGTAGTTAATTTGCTGCCATTTTTATCAGATAGATACTCCTCTTAATAGCATTTAGATTTCAACTGGGGACAGACATCTGAGCTGTTTTTGATTACAACAAATTTGACAAGCGTCATTTCATCATGGTGTCAACTTCTCTCTCCCATTGTGCCTGTGGAACACCCATTTATATGAACAGGAGTCTAGTTAATTAGCCAAGGTGAGGCTAGACCAATCCTGAGATCCTAAGCAATCAAGCTCCATTATCAAGTCAGAATGCTCTTCAGAACTAATGTCAGAGGAACTCACTCATGAGAGCAAACCTCACTTTAGGGGTTTCTGGTCCAAACCTCATTCTAGTGTCATTTGCCAGCTCTGTTAAGTCAGCAGGGTAATGGTATTAAAACAGTGTTTCTCAACGCCATGATATTGACATTTCCAGTCAGATGATTCCGTGTTGTGGGGTCAGTTTTCTGCATGGTAGGATGTTTAGTGACATACCCGGCTCCTACACACTAGATGGCATTAAGCACCCTCCAGTTGTGACAGACAAAATATCTCCAGAAATTGCCAAATGTCCCCTGGCAGCAAAATCACCCTCAGTTTAAAATGAGCGCATTAGGCAGACCATACATAACTTGCTTTGGATTGGAATATTTTAAATCCTAAATCTCTCTGAGCCAGAACACTTGAGCTGCAAACCTCAGCGACCCTGGACTTAGCTCATAGCATGGCCTAAGTCCTTTAATCAAGGATGTGTGCTCATCTGAAAGACCTGCTGGTCGGTCACAAATGCTGAGAGAATTTCATTTTCATTGAGACCGAAAGTCCCATCATAATGGGTTTTATTAAGTTGCAAGAGAGATTACTTAACCAGACTAAGCCTTGTACTTTGACAGGGCTAGTATGCTTTCATCTCATTTACAAAACTTCTCTTCACAAATCCATTAAGGGGACCGTGTTAGAATTGAAGTAGACGAGACTTTGAGGGGTGGATTTAGGGAATGAATCAAAACATTTACTGCAAAATTTAAATATGCTATTTATAACATTCATTGCATATCATTTTGATTTAAAATTTAAGAGAATTTGAGAGATTACACGTGATTGACCCTGGAGCAGCCCTGAAGTACCAAAATGGAATAAAAAGTGTGAGCTCAGACCCTAACCACATGCTCCGCATAAGCGTAGGTGACAAATGCCCTCCAGATCTCAGTTCCCACTTACTTCTCAAGAGGAGATTGGAATGGAGAGTTTCCAAACTTGGCACCTGGTTTCATAGTTTATCAAGGTGGGTAGAAGCCCATACCCTCATTTAGCCAAAGCGGTTTTTGTTTTTTGCTTTGTTTTGTTTTGTTTTTAGCATTTGGCATCAAAGCTTTATTTGATATGTGGGATCTCGGTATATGATATTGTCACTGGTAGACTTCTTTGGTTTTTTTTGTTTGTTTGGTTTTGGGTTTTTTTTTGTTGTTGTTGTTGTTGTTGTTTTGGTAGACTTCTTTGAAGCAGATTCTGAGATGGAGTTTAGACACAAGGAATGTATCAGAAATCAGCACCTGTATAGGGCAGTTAAAGATTTAAAGATTAAAGAATGGGTATAATATATGTATATATAACCTGTATATGTATTATATTTTGGATATATTGTATATGTATATATATTGTAGATATATATGTATATACATATATAGTGAGGGGGTTGTTATCATTTTTTTGTGTGTTTTGTTTTATTTTCAATGAAGGCTTTCAAACATTTCACCTGGTTCTTGTACTTGAAGTCAGGCTTGAAAATGTACTGATGAAAGAAGTTAAAATGTTGAGGAAGACAAACTGATTAACGCAATCCTTTTCTGGCCCTCCCACATAATCTTAAAACCCCAAAGCTCTTTCCCTTTTACCTTTTCCTACAGAAGTCCAAAGTTAGACATCAGTATCTCATATACTTCAGTATAAAGGATAGAGGACTATTCCTACTCAATGTACTCATAAAGAAAAAAGTATATAATTAAACTCTGGAATATGTGCAAGAATGAAGACAGAAGATTATAAATTCATAGTTTGTGTAGTGGTGGCCAATTCCCCATTCTCTAACATTGTCTACAAAGTCGGCAGGATTATATACTTTCAGTTATTTTTTAGCTTCTTGTCAAGCAGTAGCACTCATAGAGTCCCTGATCTTTAAAGAGATTCCCTGTCACTTGCTAACTCAACACAGGACACTGAATAGCTTGCAAGAAGTTGTGACAGAATTCAGAGGCAAGGATGTATGTTGGGAATATAACCCGCTAAATACAGTGAAATTCCACTAAAGTAAATGCACTCAGATTACAACATAGACCTCACACTAATAGTATTTAAATAGCAGTTTCAGCGTCTTCCTTAACTGAATCTACTTTGAAGAAACCATCAAATGATACAAGTGAGCATGTTTAACTCCACGAATTATTCAACCTGAAACATAAGTAAGTTCAGCATTTAAAAGAGTACATGTTCAACTCTGATTAATCCAGATATATTATTAAGTCATCCCAAAATTTTCTTTGACATTTAAATATGTAACATTTATGGTTTTGTAAGAAAACTTGACTGGTATCAGATTCCAGGTTTGTGATGCCTACACCAATGTCTTGAAGGCATCTCAAACCCAACATGTCCTTCCTTCTCTTCCCAACGTGGTCTCCTTACATCTTGGAGAAGTCATGGCATATTCATCTCGACAATTCACTCTCCTTCATGTTCTGGCCAGTATTTGATCTATCATCATTCTTTGTCAAGCTCATCTCTATTTCTTCTCCCTTAAAATGTGCTGGTACTATAACTTATTTTGGCCAAATAAATATAAAGCAACATTTCATGCCTTCTGTGCAAAGCCTTGGGAGGCTTTGTATGTTCCATTTTGAGACATGTGCTGTTTGAATCTATTCTGTAAAGAAGTTTGATCTTGCATTCTTGGTTATAAGAGAACATAAGGAGAGAAAAGTGCATCTTATAGACAGCCCTAACTCCAAATTTGTGTACAAGGTTATCCCAACCATCCAGTAGTAGCCAGGTCCCCAGAAGATTCCAGCCACATGAGTGATCTCAAGTGAGACCAGCAGAGGACCCATCCAGATCATGCCAGCCCAAATTGCTACCAGAGAATTGTGAGTAGCTAAAACGATGGTGGTTTTTTGCCACTACATTTTGGGATGCTTTATTTAAATGCAGCAATAGATAGCAAATATATGATCTTGGAATCCTGGAAGGAAAGTTGGGATTTCCATTTCTTTCCTTTAAGAGACCTCCTTTTGTCTCTTGTGCAAATTGTTCTCTCCCTTCAAAAATTCTCTCAAGGGATTATATTCTTTCACGAAACTTAACATTACGTTATATTCTTCCTCAGGAAAAGTATTTCATTCTTGAACCTATCTTGTGTCTCTATCTATCATCTATCTATCATCTATCTATGACTTCAGAAAGTTTAAATATGTGGTAGTTTGCTTTCACAGACTGCCTTCAACTATAAAGGTAGAAATGTCAAGCTTAATTTTTAAATTATTTTTTAAAAATTCTTTTTACTACCAACCATATATCATGTGGATGCACAATAATTTATTAGTCATTATCCATTATTGGATATTTATTATGTTTCTAAAATTTTACAACTATACTTCTATAAGAATATATTCATGCATAAATCTTTGTTCACATTTCTAGCCATTTCTTCGATATAGATTCCTAGAAATACAATTACTGATTTAAAGGATACAAATCTCTTTTTAAGCCTTTAGTGACTACTTCAAATTACTTTCCAGATAGGTCCATGGAATTTATATCACTACCAGAAATATGTAATAGTAGCTTTCTTTGCCATTACAGCTTATCAGCTCTTTAAAACTTTGCTGAATGTTTGATAATGAAGCTTAGTATATTTTTGTTACTAGCATTTTTTCCACTTATCAATATTTTCATAATAATTTTTCTCCTTTTGAATAATTTTCTTCCATTTTTCCCTATTTCTAGGTTAGCTCCATAAGTACTTATTACTCATATTAATACTCATATTACTCATATTACTCATATTAATACATTAGATACTTTAAGGATATATGAATGTGTCTTGATATTATTTTTCAGATGTGTAAAATAACTAATTTATATCTTTATCAGAAATAAAGTTTATTTCAGGTGTAAAATTTATTGATAGATGAGAAGACTTAAACTGTAAAATATTTTGGCACAACAATTTATTTCTACTATTCTTGAAAAGAAAATCCTCTTGAGATTTTAAAATAATTGAAGTATCATGGCTTTTCTATTCTAAATAACATTCTGTTTTATTTTTCCTTTCTAGTTTCTCACTACAAAATTCACATTGGGAATCAGAATAAATATTTTAACCAAAAACTACAAATTATCGATAATACTTAAAAACACAAAATTTCCTTCTAAAGCAGATTTTCTTTATTTAAAAAAATTACATTCTTAAAGGTTAAATAGTCTTTAAACTCCAAATTTTTTATTTTAATTATATATTGGTGGGTGAAATCAAAAATTTAAAATATATTAAGAAATAAAAGTTTGTTAAATATTTATTGAAGAGTCCACATAATCCCTGATGTAGCTTTCATTTTTCTCATGTCTTCCAGCAAGAAAAGTACACAAAGTGTTTTTCTAGAATTCAATGCAGATTAAAATTTTTCTACAAAACTTGTGAAGCATCCAGATGGTTCAGTTAGTTGGTCCTTCGGCTCAGATCGTGAACCCAGGGATCAGACCAGTGTGGGGCCTCTCTGCTCAGCATGGAGCCTGCTTCTCCCTCTGACTGCCTGCTTGTGTGCGCGCTCTCTTTCTATATATATAGAGAGATATATATATATATCAAATAAATAAATAAATAAATAAATAAATAAATAAATAAATAATAAAATGTTTTTTTTTTAATAATATAAAAAAGTAAAATTTCCTGCAAAAGTTAAGTCTTTTGTTTAGCGAGTTGTATGGCTGTTTGTAGTAATAAAGGGCTGAAAGTTTGGCTTTAGAAAATTAAAAAAAAAAGTACTCAAGAGAAGCAAAAAACTATGTCAGAAATACTACTCTATTATAAAATCTCTTGATTAGGTAGCTAGGTTTCTCCTAAGTAAAAATGTTTACACATCCATTTTATCTTTAAATCTAGATATATACTATACAAAAAACTGCTAATTCTATCGATTGATATTAGTATAATTTCTGAAAGTTTGTTTGGAGAAGTTATTTCACTGGACTGTCTGAAAAGAAGTTTAAGTAGCAAGGTCTATATACTACCAACAAAAGTGACTGGGTGGTATAGAAACATTTCTACTTGCATCTTGCATATAAGCTTTGTTTTTTTTTGTTTTTTGTTTTTTGTTTTTGTTTTTTTTTAATTCTGAAGTTCTCTTTTTTTTTTTTTATTGGTGTTCAATTTACTAACATACAGAATAACCCCCAGTGCCCGTCACCCATTCACTTCCACCCCCCGCCCTCCTCCCCTTCCAACACCCCTAGTTCGTTTCCCAGAGTTAGCAGTCTTTACTGTCTCCCTTTCTGATATTTCCCACACATTTCTTCCCCCTTCCCTTATATTCCCTTTCACTATTATTTATATTCCCCAAATGAATGAGAACATATAATGTTTGTCCTTCTCCGACTGGCTTACTTCACTCAGCATAGTTTCTCTTCTGGAATCCAAATGGAAATTTCTACAAGAAAAAAACAAATTTGGTGTTCCTGACTCTCAAATGCTTGGTATAAGCAGTTAGGAAATAGGAATGGATAGGAAATAGTTCTTTGGTGTCTTTAATTCTCATTCCCTCTCCTAGACCAACCTATTCAACCTTCCAGCTTTTATCCCATCCACATTAGGGTCTAAATGGATCATAAATACTATCCCGTTCTTAAAAGTAACACACACACACACACACACACACAGTGTAAAATCAATTTCTTTTCTCTTTCGAGGGGAAAAAAAAGATTTCAGGGGTACCTGGGTGGCTCAGTGGTTGAGCGTCAGCTTTTGGCTCAGGTAATGATCCTGGGGTCCTGGGATCGAGTCCCACACTGGGCTCCCTGTGAGGATCCTCCTCCCCCTGCCTATGTCTCTGCCTCTGTGTCTCTCATGAATAAATAGATTAAATCCTTAAAAAAAAAAAAAAGAGCAGGGATATTATGATTGATTCAAAAGAGCAGAAGCTATTATAAGACTTTTGGTGAATGCCTATTTTTTTTTTTTTGCCTTTTTTGGGGATTCTTATTGCCATGGAAACTGACAGCCACAATTGTTTAAACACAAAGTCAAACTACTCCAATATGACTCTATGGAATAACAACAATTTGAGACCTTTTCCTTATTCTGGATAAAGTTCTCATCCTGGAGCCAGGGTTTTCAACAGGACAAGATGGACATTTTCTGGCCTGATGTGAGTTGTGGCCTCTCCTGCTACAGGTGAGACTAACATCTCTTGCAGAGGCTACTTTTCCAAACCTCTTCAAGGGTATGAGTTAACACTTGCACAAGTGACCCACAAGGTCATCAACCAATTTAAAAATAGAGATAACATTCTTTTAAAAATTTATTTCTCATATGTAGCTTTATCACCTGTATTAAAATTAGAAACTCATAGGATTTATTAATTTTGAAATTGTTTTTGCAAGTATGTCCTGATGTGGATTTTTCCTATCTTTGCATTTCATAGAAAAATAACTAGTTTGAAAACTACTCCTTGTGTTCCAAAAAGAGCCCTGATTTCATTGCTGCATGATCTGGGACCATATAAGATATGAAATGATAAGTTTGAAGCAAATAAAAAATAGCTAAGGTGTAAGATACACAAATATAGAAATCATAAAAATAAATGCCGTCACTATCCTCAGATGAGTATATGCAGAGATGAATTCCAGAGACTGTCTCTAAAATAATTTTTAAATGAAAGCCCAAGAAAGTTCAATTAGATTAAGCACTAAATCTGAGTACTTAAGTAGAGCGTCTAAAATAAAAATTTCAAGGTCTTCATTCCCAAGATTTTGCTTGCTTCTTCATCGAAATTGCTTGAAATACTACATCTTACCCATCAGAGACTTATAACTCTGAGAAACAAACTGAGTGTAGCTGAAGGACACGTGGGTGGGGGGGGAATGGGGTAAACTGAGTGATGGACATTGAAGAGGGCACATGTAACAGATATAATACTGGGTGTTATATGCAACTGATGAATTATTGAAAACTGCATCTGAAACTAATGATGTACTATATGTTGGCTAATTGTGTTTAAACTTAAAAAGATGAAGAAAAAAATACTACATCTTGATTTATGTCAGCTTTCCCAGCACTAAAGGAAATAAACTGACTTCTAAAAGAAAAAAAAAAGAATTATTTTACACACCTAAGAATAATATAAGCCTAAGACCTAGGATATGGTACCTGCTTTATTTCAATTGTCTTTTCTTCATAGCTAGCATTAGAATATATCAACAGATCAATAACATTTGACTTTTTAGATTATATTCTGCTAAGCAGCTTTAATCCTCATTTATATATTTTTATACGAACGTTTGGATCCCTGCATAATCCTTAAATAATTATCTGTATACATAAATAAATTAATACTTATCAAATCAACTGCTACTCAATTAAATTATGTCTTATTATAAACTCACCTAGAGAGGCTGAAGAGATAAATGAGAGAAGAGGGGTATTCTCAACTTCTTCAGAAGATTTTGGAAAGTCTTCACATGTTAACATGTTGTATTTCACCGAGAAAGGCTTACAAAAACAAAGAAAAAAATTCTCTCTTCTTACAGACTCACCAAACTGAAGTATAAATTAAGGCCACACATCTTTAATATTCCTATGAAATTAATTCTCTACTGGCCTTTCCCACTCCTTAGACTCCATTATTCCATTCTCCAGGATGCATTAAAACAAAAACAAAACCAAAAACAAACCAAAAAAACCCTCCCAGAAGCTTTATCAGCCAAGAGGTCAGTCCTGGATACCCAAAATCTGCAGAAAATAAACCAGCAAACCTGTTCACCACCTATAGGCTACTGCTACTGTGCTGCTCAGATTGTTGCTGTTGAAATAGGCAGCTCCATTAGTTTGGTGTAATTGTCAGAGTGACTACATCTATTGTGTGTGTGCATGCATGTGGTGCACGTGTGTGTGCACATAAACATGCTGTGTGTGTGTACATATGTGTACATGTGTATATTTTTGTATGCAGGAAACTGCTCAGATCTGTGAGTTGGCAAATAGTAAAATTCAAGACATGGAAGAGAGCAGATTATTTGCAGCCTTGTGAACCAGGCTAAGGGGCTCGGACTTCGTTACAGGGAACAAAATTTAAAACAGGGAGATAAAATTAAATTGAGGTTCAGTAGTCCACTCTGTTGCAATGTGTTGCAGTGAAAGGGAGATTTATAAAGAAAAAAAATTAAAAGATAGATATGTTAGGAGAGTTTTGCTAATGCAATGAGAACTTCAACCGAAGCCACAATAATGGGAAAAGCAAGGAGTAGACAATTTCAAATGTCCTTTGTAACCTAAAATTTCATAATGACTAAAATATTTCCAAAGTGATTTTAATTCACATATATGAATTTGAATATCCTCTTTTAAAAAACATATCATTTTGTGTAGGGGTTATAATAGAACTTGGTTTTGAGGCTATATTTAAAATCAAACTATGATTTAAGACTGTAACAAAAACAAAACAAAACAAAAAAAGACTATAACTCAACAAGGAGCTTCTTGCGATTACTCTAGCCTTAGAAGGATTTATCACTGTAATATTCATTTTTCAGTATTTACTTAATTATGAGAAACCTCATATTCTGATAAAGATGATCAATAAACATTTGTTGAAGCTAAACAAGTTAAATAACATGAATAAATCATTTCAATTATTTAAAGTCAAATAGATCACTTTGCCAACATTTATACTGGCATAAATTCTGTTTTCTTTTCAACATTGTAAAATTAGAGGAGGGTGGGGAGTGTCCGTTATGGCCACATAAGGCATTAAATAATAGAGAATGATCTTCACTTCACTACCAAGGTATTCCAAAGATTAAGGCAAATAAGGACATTTCAACTTCTAAGGATCATTAACCTAATGGCATGATTATTTCAAGTGACTGTAAAGATCCTATTAGTTCACCAGATCATAATATTTGAACACACCAGTGGTTGCTGCATGATTGGCCAGCTGGAAAGCTGGAGGAGAATGGGGATAGGATTTTGAGTGGTCAATCGAAGCAGTAAGAAGCTGTGTCTGTGTGCCAAAGGTTTGAGGGTTTTGAATGAAATGACTAAAATGATTATACTCTGTGTGACTAGGCTACTCAGAGACAGCAAATTAAAGCCTCCCTTGGATCTGCTGTGTATGGATTTTGATGCATAACCTCTTCATCACTTCTTTCCTCTGAAATGAAACAGTGACTATTGTCACTTCTCCAATAGTCCTCTAAAAAAATAAAAAGTATGAAATAAAAATCTATATAATTACATTTACCAACAATTACTGGGAAAAACAACAAAGCATATTATCAAATCAAATTGCTAGAGTGAAAGAAAATAAATAAAAACAAATAAATAATAAGATGGATTACCCACACTTTTAATCTCCTTCATTTTTTAAAAAATGTGACTATGACTTTCACTGATTTTCAATGCTTCTTCTTCTTAGAAAATTATTGAGAACTATTTTTTTAAGTCCATGAAATATTGCAAGGGAAGATTGTATTTAAAAAATATTCAATTGGTTGTTGGGTAAAATGATTAGCAAGCCTGGGGAAAATAAATTATCAAGTCATAAGAACTTGCCCATTTCCCACGGTATGTGGGTTTTACTTTCTAACTCTCTGGGACTCCCATAATTATAGGTAGTCACTTAATAAAAATGAAAATCAGTTTGCATGTTCCTGTTTCCAAAAAGGCGAACACGATACATAGGGAAAAAGATTTGCTTTTAGCATTTTAAATTAAATGTACTAGAATGTGTAATATGATTTCTCTCAAGTTCTTTTACATTAATATTTAATATTGTGTGCTTGGTGTTAAAATGTGGTTGTAATACAGGCTTATGGAAAGCTAATAGGTAAGACACGGAAATAAAATGTTTGGCAGTGGTGCTGGCTCTTGACTTTTTCTCTGAGCATGAATTGTGCGAGGGTATAACAAGGGCTGCTAATCCACTGCTAAAAGGAGGTCTCTATCTTGCCTTGCCAATGTATGGCTCCCACATGGTTTGAAAGTCTCTCGGCATTTGATCAATTCAAAGATACAGCAGTATGAAAAATAGCTCCAGAGGAATGAGTTCTTTTGGTGGTCATCTGGAAAACAGCACAGACATGCCCCACTCACAGTTGGTCTACAAATAAGGATATTGATGGTCACGTTTCTCTACATCAGATGCCCCCTTTGTTGCTTCAATCAATTAAGCTAGAGACAACTTTTCAGCCTGTGAACGTTTAATATCAAAGAATTTCATTAATATGCACAGTTCTTCATATTTCCATCATGCTATGTTAACATTTTCATTCTGTGAATAATGATATGTTCGGACACTTGCTAACATATGTATCTGTTTCATTATGGGTTTCAAGATAAGATGAGGTAGGAGTTAGATCATTCGTGTTCTAAAAGGAAACCCATCACTGGGTACATGCAAGAAACAGATGGCAAAGTGGTAAAGCACAGCCTTCTATGCAGATTATCTTCCATTTACCCAGGATGCAGCAGGATAGAATGAGGCACATATTAGAAATGAACTCTCATTTTATTCCTGTTACTACCAGCAACCCTTTCAATAGAATGAATATTTATTTTAATAAACAGCATGATGAGCTATGTTGTGATTGTCATCTCTCAACAGACACTTGTCCCAGAAAAGCTTTTATTTCAAGGGTTTTTACCATGTTGTTATCATTTGGTTTGGTGTTGTTTAAATTCATCATTTATCTTACAAGCTAGATATGCCCCTGAGTCCACAGATGCTGCTGAATTTATCTATTGTATACCTAAACCTGGCATGATTTCTATAACACAAGGTATACTCAATACATTTGTTTTCATTGTTTTGTTTTGGAATGAAAAACAACAAAACTCCCATTCATAAGACAAAGCTCTCCTGCTGGATGTGAATATTACCCACACTTTTAAACTGAACTTTCTCAGAATAAGTATGAGCAAGAGAGATGGACAAAACCACAAAGGGAGAGCAAAATTGGAGCAGGGTCAGCAGGGAGGAATTGTGTGCTTTTTATATTTGATAAAACTATGCTTAATAAACTGAAAAATTCTTGTTCTTTTACATCTTTGCCTTAACTGCCTCTTTGATTGTCTTTATCATAGGAATTAATTCCACTGGATTAAGTCAGTCAGAATGGAAATTTGAGTAGATATAATATCAGTGTAAAAAATACTGTTCTGTCTCTCACACTCACACTCACTCATGCACACACACACACACAGACAACGCTTTATGCAATGTTAGAGATGACAAAAACTTAGAGGATGTTTTTCCCCAGCTCAATTTTCATAGGGGATTATCTATGGAGTGCTCTGACTGGGGAAATGGGTTTTGATCGTCAAACACACCTCAATTTAAATTTTAGGACGTCTGCTTCTCTCTAGAGTTGGGATTCTAGGCATGATGCTCTCTGACTCTTTAGGTTTCCACTTATTCATCTATGAAATTGGCCTAGCAATGCTAATCTTGTCACATATGCTATTGAAATGTGTGTTATTGAAACGATAATGCTGAAGATATATGTCGCTGCGTGTAGAACTCAGACACATGCTGATTTTAACAATGACTTTCTTGTGGATCATCTCTGATAGCGAGGTGGTATTTTTGTTTATGGCTTTATTGTGAATGTACTTTCACAGGCATGCTCCTGCGGGCTTTAAATTTTACAAGGAATTATCGGCAAAGTCAATAAAATTGAAGCCTATTAGATTTTATCTTTCTGTGTGATGAATGGAGAAGAGTCAGTGTGGAATCATAAAGGAAAGATCACAGTAAGAAAAGGGGACCCAAGTTCAAGTCCCCTGTCCGACACCCTGTCCCTGTGAATGTGAACCAGCCACCTGTATTTCTGAGTCCACGTTTGCTTTGCCTTGGAGATATGAATGACATGATGTCATCCGAAGGAAGGTAGAAATCTGGGCCAAATCCATAGTCTTTCCTGTTCTTCCCAGATCTGAACTTTATGTTAGTATGAATGATTTTTTTTTTCACGGTGGTTTCTTTTATTCATTTTTAAGATAAAGTCATCATGGACCAAGTGGAAAGAAGTGGGTCAAGCACTGCCCAATAGACTTTTCTGTCCTGAAGAAAATGTTCTGTAACAGTAATCAATATGGCAGCCCTCCAGGGACATATGAATGGCTGCTGGACACATGAAATATTGATTGTGTGCCTAAAGAAGTGAATTTTAAATTTTACTTAATTTTAATAAATTTAAAGGGCCATATGTGTCTCGTGGCTAGAGTATGGGGCAGCACACACATGATTATAGAAAGGCAGTAAGCCAGGCATATCTCACAGGACAAGTCACTGCATTAAAATAAATGTGGTGAATTAGGAAAGTCAGCCCTTTTTGGAATAACAATATACCTGACCTCATGACGGCAGAGTGTTTGGAAAGAAATCTAGTTAGAGGTGATTGAGTCTTAACACGGAAAGTAGTGGCTTCCTTTTATATTTTTATCTTTGATTTAGTTTCTTTGAAGTGCTTCTCTGTCATATTAAAAAGGAGTGTTCCTGATGAAAGTCTCATGATGGGAAGCCAATGGGCTGAGTTCCACCCCCCATCCCGGATCTATCTTGAGGACTGTCTATCCATAGGTTATCAAGTAATAGAGGATGAAGTAGAAGTATGGGACTTCTGTAGAATAGAATTTGGAAATCTGTAACACGGGTAACCCCAGTTTTAGATATTGTAGGAAACAAACAAACAAAAAAAGAAAATTATTTTGAGTCGTAACAGATTAGACAAGGGGATACTGCAAAGGTAGATGACGTTTTAGTCATTGGGAAACTGTCAGACTTTGAAATTTTGTGGTAAATATCTTAATATCTTATTTAACATTTCTATCTGCTTAAAACATTTAGTGTTTATTCATTTATTCAAACTAAAGCTTGAATACAAAATCCAGATTTATTGAAGTTGTTCAAAAACAAACTTTTATTTATTTTCCTGTACAGTTTGTTAAAAAAAATCACAAAACAGTCATTTCAGTCTTTACATTTCACAAAGCACTTCTATAAGTGTCTGCCAACATTTTCCTCTCAGAATGGAATAATCCTATGATTGACATATCACGGAGGATTTTTTAAACTAATGAAACTGAGTTTTTAGACAGCTTAAGTGATGCCAAAGTTCACGTGATGAAGAGTGCCAGAATCAGAACTCCAAATCTGAGATTTTTTTTTCTCCTAAACTTTCCCATTCTCTACTTTGCCTATAGCACCGATTAGATGATTTTCTCTCAAAAAGCCAATATGCCACTGAAGGGGACACTTTCTTCAGGTCCAATACATGGTTTTGTTGGGTGCATAATATTTTGCTTTAGAGCAATTCTCCTTTTGGAATCTTGTAAAGAATAAACACAACCTTCACATTTGTAACTTGTGGTTCTGAGAATCATTCCCCTCCCCTCTTGCCTTTTGCATCATATTTGTGTGGGCACTGTCTTTTTGCTTTATTTGGATTTGATTTGCTTTGTCTTCCCTTGCCCCCAACAGAGATTGCTTAGTGGAGCCCTACCAAATACAGCCTTTATATTAGAACTGTATTAAAAAAAAAAAAAAACAATTTACATTGTATGAGTCTGGCTGATAACGCCCTTCTTTCAACACACAGCCCCCGGGAATGTCCACTGTGTGAAATGAAGCAGTTTCAGTGACAGTTTATTGGGGTTTTTTGAGCTCATAGAACCTTGAACTTTACAGAGGTATAGAAAGTCTATAGCATGATGTAATAGTAAGCATGTGACATTTCCTTCAGATTTTTCCTTGTAAAGAACAGCCTTTAATGGAAAACTGTTCTAAACAGATGTTTGTAACTTTAGCATCGGTACTGCTTGGTTAAAAGTATGGTTGGTCTTTGAACATTTTTCACAGATTTCCTTACTCAGGAGTCTTGACTTTATGGGCAATGTTTATGTTCAACATCACAATGAAACTATTTATGGACTGTAAGTTTTGACATTACTCACAGGATCTCCAAGTTAGAAAGCATTTGATGTTTAATGTATCAAACTCTCTCTGAGCTATACATTTTTTCCTTAATATTTTCTTCTTTTTTTTTATTTTCTTCTTTTTAAATACCAAAGGAATTACAGGAATCAGTAAAATCATAAAATGTGAGAAGGCTAAAAATAGTCAAGAATATTCACCATTTTGGAGGTACCTGGGTGGCACAGTGGTTGAGCACCTGCCTTTGGCTCAGGTCGTGATCCCCAGGTTCTGGAATGAGTTCCACATCAGGCTTCCTGTAGGGAGCCTGCTTCTCGCTCTGCCTATATCTCTGCATCTCTCTCTGTGTCTCTCATGAATAAATCAATAAAATATTTTTTTAAAAAAAAGAATATTCACCATTTCTAAGATATGATACACAAATGTCAACGAATATGCCTATAGATGTTCAAGTAAATATTAAAACCAGTCATACACAGATCTGAAAATGGACACCACAGATATGAAAAATGGATAAAGATTTAAAGAAAATAAATTATTACAATATAGAATGTATTTGATCCTCCCTTTATGAGAAGAGCTTTTTAGGTCATTGTATCATGCTCTGTGTTAAAAAGCATATTCTGACTCCAACCTGTAAAGTCTGCGGACTCGAGTATGCAAAGTCAGAGCTGTGGAGAGAAACTAACCACATGGCTACTGATTGCATTTTTTAAGAAGACACGAAGAGCTGTTAAGTCCAGAAGTGTCAATAAAGATCGTATTCAGATGGAAACCTACCTGAAATCCAGTCGTCAGTTATATATCATCGTGCCCACATGGTGACTGCAGAAAACACAAGGCGGTGGAGTGAGGGTCCCTTCCCTAAGCCACTGGGAGAAGGGATTCTTGAATTTCTGTGACCATGTAGACATGTCTAAAAGGATGATAAGGATTTCTATTAAATGAAGGCACAGAGGCGCCATGGGAAGAAAACTGGACACACAGGGGCTTATCTCTCACCCTGTGGGGGAATCTACAGGTCCTCTCCCTCATATCCACTCTCACTTGTGGTCCCTGCCTTTCTGTACAACGAAGGCAGGGCAGCTGAAAGCCAACCCTCCGGATTCCTCAGGGATTGCTGGGGGAAACTCCTGCTTAGACAAGCACTAGATCGTCCTCTTTCTTCAGCATGAATCATAAGCTTAATGACAGCAGTGTTCATGCCAGCAGGAAGGAAAGGCCAAGAAATCATAGAAGCCACTTCATCCAGCCAGTGGGCCATGGCTGGCCTCTGTCTCCCATAAGCTTCTGTGCTGTGCAGCAAATAGCAAAGCAGTGTGTATGTATGCTACTGCTTACTCAGGGCTTCTGGACTTGTAATCAAATATAACCTCTGACAGGGTCCTGGCAGGAGAGCGAGATAATGGAGAGAGAGAGAGAGAGAGAGAGAGAGAGAGAGAGAGAGAGGGAGAGAGAGAGAGAGAAGAGGAGAGGAGAGGAGGAGGGGCAGGAGGAAGGCTGGAACCACAGTGTGTAATTTGGCATTGTATTGCCTTAAGGATGTGACAAATTTGTGTCATGCAATCCTCATAAAACCCACTGATGTAGGAACCGTTTTCATCCTCATTTAACTGGTGAACTAAGTGACTGTCTACGAGGTGATGGATCTTGTCCGTGTTACACAAGTGGAATGCTGTGGCAGCTGGTCCACTGAATCCAAAGTCCACATGCTGAACTGCTTCGCTGCATTGCCTTTGACTTAAAATGGAAGGAGCACAAGGCTGGATTCTGCACGAGGGGTGGACACATGCTGGAGTAGAGTATGGGGCTTGACCAAGAGGGCAGATTTGCATAATGTTTCCACAGTCAAGGGCTGAGTCTGTTTACCAAGCTTTTCAAGGGAGGGGCCTGTGGCAAAAGGACCAACGGTACCCTTGGGTGCCATTAGAGGTTAAAAGACAAAGTGATTCCACAGAGAAAACTAATAAAAGATCATGAGCACAGTAGGGGAATAGCTATTGAGGACCATACTCACAGGGTTCAAGGTCAACAGAATGATGATATGAGCTGCATCAGGATCCCCTCTTTCTGCCATAAATCCCAGAGAGAATGGGGTTTATTTCATCTCTTAGAATAACACCATCAAAGGGATTTTCGGTGATAAGGAAAGTATTGTGTAGCTATACTTCCTAACACAGGACACATATGGTCTTGAAATGGGGTTTAGTGCAACTCAGAAATTGAATGTTTAATTTTATTTGAAATTTAATTGAAATAGCCATAGATGGCCCATGGCCATTGGATTAGACAGCAGAATTTACACCATGGATGACAAGGAGACGCAGAGTGTATGGATTCTCTTGGGTTTGATGTCTGCTCAGAAGAGAACATAAATCTCAAAATATAGGCTGTTAGGACCTCATAGGAATTCAGGTTGGGGCTGGATAGTATAGGGAAAGCAGAAGTTCCGAGCACTTTTTTTTTTTTCTGGTGTCAATGAGAGCAAAGAAAATTCTCATTTCTTTCTTATCAGGAAGTTGTTTGATATTTTTTTTTCTTTTTTCATGTATTTTCAAGCTTCTTTTCTGCTTGTTTTTTTTTTTTAAATTTAAATTCAATTTGCCATAACACAGTATTATACTCAGTGCTCATCACATCATGTGCCCTCCTTCGTGCCCATCTCTCTACCTGCTTTATAATCGTATTATGACTCTTTCATATTGAAGACAACAAAGGTCACTAATAATAATAACAAAAATACTCTCTCAGCTTTGTGTGTCTCTCCAAGTATACTTTTACTTTCCTCCTTCCTCAGGAATAAATGATCGCCAAACTTCTTGAGAGAGCACCACATAAAGTATTTTCACATCCTTATTGATTATTCATCCCCATTCCTCTGATTGTGGCCACCTTACTGAAAATCTGAGCATCCCATGGGAAATATCAATGTTGACAGATCCAGGAGCACTCCTGTGTTTTAGTCATATGTGAACTATGTGTCAGCATCAGTCCATATTATACACAACCAGAGAATGTTTTTCTCCATTGGCATCTGTAACACAATTAACTCTGGGTTTCTTTGTTCTTTCTCTCTGTCTCTCTCTCTCTGTCTCTCTCTCTCTCTCTCTCTATATATATATATATATATATATACACACACACACACACATACACACACACACACACATATATATATAATTTTTATTTTTTTGTCAGCTCATTCTTGTACTTTTAGATGCTGTGGCTCTCCAGGATTCTCTTCTTTGTGTTCTTGTTTTCTCCCACTGCAAACATTTCCTGGTGTCTCTCATTCATTATAATAATCTCTAATAATGTTAACACTTTATATCACCCAGCAGTCTAAGTACTTTACAGTTATTGATTTTTTTCAAATTTTATATTAATACCATTAGGTAAATACTACTATTGACCCATTTTACAGATAAGAATGCAGAGACTCAGAGTGGTTAAATAATCTTTTGACATTAAATAGCTGATAAATTATGGAGATAGAAATTGAATTCAAACAGTGCAGCATGAGGGTCTGTTTTTTTTTTTTTGTTTTTTTTTTTTTACCCTTTGTATTGCACTGCCTACACTATAACTTCATTTATCCCTCGGTCCTTCTTATGGTGGCAGTATTCTGAACACATATATTGGTTCATATACATGAACCAAATGTAGATCCAGATAACCCAATATTCAGAAAAAAAAAAAAAAACAACTTGAACTTTCTATGAACTCCAGTCCGCTGACTGCCTGCATGAAATTTCCAGTGTTTTCTTAAATTGAAGTAAAGCAAGTTAAAGATACTATTTTTCAATCCAGCTCATCATCCCTGTATCAGATGGTGAGCATTACCAACTCCCTGAAAGTGAAGGTCAGGAGCCTCGGCCATTGATTCTTTATTTTTCCAATATTTTTTATTGTGGAAAAATACACATCATATTAAATTTATCATTATACGTTTTTTTTAAGATTTATTTATTTATTTATGATAGACATAGAGAGAGAGAGGCAGAGACACAGGCAGAGGGAGAAGCAGGCTCCATGCCGGGAACCCGACGGGGACTCGATCCTGGGACTCAAGGATCGTGCTCTGGGCCAAAGGCAGGCGCTAAACCGCTGAGCCACCCAGGGATCCCTCATCATAAGTTTTTTTACATGTACAGTTCAATGGTATTAAATACATCCATAGCCTTGTGCAAATATCACTACCAACCATCATTATAGCTCTTTTCATCTTGTAAAACTTGGACCTCTATCCCCATTAAACAGTAATTCTCCATTTATACTCCACTCCCAGCATCTGGCAACCATGACTCTATTTTCTGTCTCTATAATTTGGAGTACTCTAAGTATCCTACATAAGTGAAATTATATAGTATTTATCTTCTCGTGATGGGCTTATTTTAGTCAGCATAATGTCTTCAAGTTTCATCCATGTGAGGGCATGGGCAGAATTTCTTGACTTTTTAAGGCTGAATAAGATTGGTACATATTCTGTTTATGTATTTATCCATTGATGGACACTTGAGTAACTTCCACATCTTAGCTATTGTGAATGATGCTATTATAAACAGGGGCGGACAAATATTTCTTTGAGATCTTGATTTCAGGATTTGATATATATCCTAGAAGTGGAACTGCTGAATTGTATGGTAATTCTATTTTTATTTTTTTTTTGAGGAACAGCCAAACCGTTTTCTCTAATGGCTATGCTATGTTACATTCCCATCAACAATGTACACGCGTGCCAATTTCTCCACATTCTTGCCAACACATAGATTCTGTTGTGGTTGTTGTTATTGTTGTTTAATAATAGCCATCCTAATGGGTATGGGGTGGTATCTCAACTAAATTTGATTTACATTCCCCTACTAATCAATAATGTTGAACATCTTTTCATGTTACTCACTGGCCATTTACATATCATCTTTGTAGACGTATCTATTCAATCTTGGGCATTTTTAAATCAGATTGTTTCCCTGTTGAATTTTAGAAGCTCCTTATACATTAATCCTTTGCCAGATATATGATTTTCACACACTTCTTTCCATTTTGTGAGTTGTCTTCTTACTTTAATGGTATTTATGCTTTCTGTTTTGACCATTCTATTTTTGTAGTAAATTTTGAAATTAGGAAGTATGAGGCCTCCAGATTTGTTATTCTTTTTCAAGATGATCTTGACTACTTTCTTTGAGAGTCCATATAAATTTTAGGATGGGTTTTTCCATTTCTGTTTAAAAAAAAAAGTCATTATAATTGGGGCACCTGGGTGGCTCAGTCGGTTAAGTGTCCATCTTGGTTTTGGCTCAGGTTGTCATGATCTCAGGGTTGTGAAACTGAATCGAAGGCTCCAAGCTCAGTTGAAAGCCTTCTTTTCTCTCTCCCTCCACCTCTGCCCATTCCCCTTCCTTCATATGCATGCTCTCTCTCCCTCTATCACTCCCTAATTTAATTAAATTTAAATATCGTTGGAATAAAACTAATTAAATTCTTCCAGCAATGTCTTGTAGTTTTCTTTTTTTTTTTTGTAGCTTTCATTGTACAAGTCTTTCACTTCCTCCATTAATTACTTCCTAAGTAGCTTCTTCTCTTTGATATTATTGTAAACAGAATTATTTCCTTAATCTCCTTTTCAGGTTGCTCATTATGGAAATGCAACTGATTTGGGGTGCCTGGGTAGCTCCACGATTGAGCGTCTGCCTTTGGCTCAGGTTGTGATCCCAGGGTCTGGGTTCTAGTCCCACATCAGGCTGCTGCAGGGAGCCTGCTTCTCCCTCTGCCTGTGTCTCTGCCTCTCTCTGTCTTTCTTTGTGTCTCATGAATAAATGAATGGAATCTTAAAAAAAAAAAAAAAAACAGAATGCAACTGATTTTGTGAGTTGACATTTTGTCCTGCTGCTTTATTAATTCCTGCAGGTGTGTGTGAGTGTGTGTGTGTGTGTGTGTGTGTGTGTGTGTGTTTGTGTGGTATCTTTAGGGTTTTCTACAGGTTATATTATATCATCTGTGAATCTAGACAATTTTGCTTCTTCCTTTCCAATTTGGGTATCTTTTATTTCTTTTTCTTGCACCATTGCTCTGACTGGGACTTCCAGTACTGTGTTGAATAGAAGAGGTGAAAGAGAGCATCTTTGTTTTGTTCCTGATCTTGGAGAAAAAGCTTTCAGACTTTTACCATTGAGTATGCTGTTTGATGTGGGTTTTTCACATATGACTTTTATTATACTGAGACAGGCTCCTTCAATTCCTAGTTTGTAGAGTATTTTTATCATAAAAGAGTGTTAAATTTCTCCAAATACTTTTTTCTGCACCAATGGAGACGATCATGTGTCTATTTGTTTTTCCCTTCCTTCTGTTAATGTGGTGTGTTATACTGATCAATTCTCATACATTGAATGATCAAGAATAAATCATACTTGGCCATGGCATATCACCCTTTTAATATGCTGTTGAATTCAATCTCTTAATATTTGTTGAGGATTTTTGTGTCAACACCCAGATAAGATATATTAGTTTGTAGTTTTCTTTTCTTTAAGTGTCTGTCTGGATTGGTGTTAGGGTAATACTGGCCTCACAGAAGAAGTCCGGAAAAGTTTGAGAAGCCTTGGTAGTAGTTCTTTAAATGTTTGGTAGAATTCATCAGTGAAGCCATCAGGTCCAGGATACTTTTTGCCCAGAGATTTTTTTTTTTTTTACTAATGATCAATCTCCTTATCATAGTTATATTCAGATTTTCTATTTAGTCATGGTATGTTTTGACTTTCTACAAATTTGTCAGGTGATCATTCTTAACTCTCTTTTTGTACTCCATACCTCTTATTATTTGCATCCTCTGTGTCTTATCACAGTTCAGGGCTGTATCATTTCTCAGTAGAATTACTATTATGCTCTCCCATTTGGTCAACTCATCTCATTTCTACCCAACCCCCTCCCCCACCACATACAAGCACACACACAGGAAACCCAGATTTAAAGCTTTGCTAGACTTATATTTCTAAGAGGCGAAACAAATAAACGTTCCTTTGTTTCCCATTGCACAATATTAATAACTTTCAAACACTTTAGCACAGCAGGTAAACTCCTACCCAATGGTCTCTTACCTATCAATTCAGCCCCATCTCCTGAGCCACACCCATGTGCAGCCTCATTTAGCTTCTATTATTCACTCTTTAAGAACTAAGCTACTTCAGTCTTTTCATCTTGGCATTTGCTGGATTTTTGTTGTTGTTGTTGCCTAAAAGTACTTTGCCTCTTTTGCACATCATCTTTGCCTTACCCAGGAACTACACTTCTTCATTCCCCTCATACTATATATTTAAAATATTTACCTGTTGTGCTTCAGTTATACAGCTCTGCTTTTCCCCCACTACTTATAAGGGAAGGGACTGTGTAGCATTCCTTCTTCCCCCACAATGCTGTACAGTACTGTATTGCCTACTCCATAATGAATTCTCAGTAAATGTTTGATGAATAGCTGAATGAGTGCAGTTACCCTTTCTTAGCACTACCACACCACTTTGGTTAAATGGAGAATGGAGAGATGCTTCGCAAAATTTACAGTAAAAAGTTAAAAATCACCATTGTTCCCCATCACCCACTGTAGCAATCCTGAAACTCTTCTCTCATAGGCATGCTTTTCTCACATTTTGGGGAGAAAAATGCCACCCTGGAGATTATTCCTCTTTGGTAAAATGCAGTTGGCACATCTTGTGGAGGAGAAGGGTGGGGCCCCAGGGAGAAAAAGGACCACACACAAGCAGCAACATCCGGAGATTTTCATTCCAGCTTCATCCCCTACTGCACCCACTTCAAGAATGTCCTTAAGTCTGGCAGTTATTTCTGAGACAGTTATTAGAAAACATGTGAAGAACCCAGAAAATGCATTTCTTATGGAAAATATAGTCTCAGTGCATTTTCTAGAGTACAGTGGTTTAGGAACTATTTTCTATTATTTGGAAGAAAGTGTTGGGGAATAAATGTGGGCTATGCTGATCTCCACAAGTAATGAGAAAATAGAAAATGAAAAACACTATCTCTTGCAAAAATCTTATATAATTACTATGACCCAGAAGAATAAAGTCATGTGCTTATATCCTGAATTGGTATTCTTCTTAATTATTAATCAGCAACTATTTACAAAGCATATCTCTGCTTGTGTGACAACACACACATGGAGCTGATTCAGTAATGCTAATGAGACTACTACTAATAATGACAAAGGCTAATAGGAGTTTACTATTTACCATGTATTATTCTAAGTGCTTCACATATGCTAACCATAGCTCAATAAGCTAATCATTATTATATGTATGCGTTAGAATATGTATAGCTAATCATTAGTATACAAAGGACTTTTCAAAGAAATCATCTAGTTTAGGTAGTTTTTCATACCATAGTATGGATGGCTAAACTAAGACCCTAAGTAGTTAAAGGTCTTACTCAAGGTCCTGCAGCTAGTTAAGTGTGAGAACCTAAAATCCAGGGTATTGAATCAGCATCATTGCATTAAAAAGTAACCAGCATCTGTGGGATGAAGCTTCCAGTGCTGGACATACTGCTTCATCTGCTAGTTTCTCATGGAAGCTACATTTGAGATTCCTCAACCTTGTATCAACACAGCTGTCGTTCGTTTTTTTTTTTGGTTTTTTACCTATTCATTAAAGTGTTACTCTTAATATATGAAAGTGCCCAACTACTATTATACATGAAGTTGTGTAATTCGTAAGTATATAAACATCCCTTAACATCCTTGATCCCAATCAACCAGTCTTGCCCCAATGTGAAATCATCACAGGCATGCCAAACATCCTTCTGTGCCTGTGTCTGGCTCTGATTTTAAGAAAGGAAAAGGAGCCCGTCCAGTCATCCACTGATCAGAGATTAAGCTCCCACTGTGTACCCAGTGCTGTGGTAAGAGTTAGACAGAGAGATGGACATTTGACTAAAGGCCAGCCCAGTGTGAGTGGTGTCATCAAAAATTCCTTTTTCTTTTCTTTTTTACTTTTTTTAAAAATTTATGTATTTATTTGAAAGAGAGAGAGAGAGAAAGAGTGTGGGGAGGGCAGAGAGAATCTTAAGTAGATTCCCTGCTAAGTCCTGAGCTCAACATGGGGCTCAATCTCATGATACTGAGATCATGACCTGAACCGATATCCAGAATTGGATACTTAACCAACTGAGCCACCCAGAAGCCCCATAGAGTCCTTTTTCATTTCTAGACTGAGCTGTACTTATTGTTTGCCACTCTTTTGTGCTTGTCTTTTTTATGGATCGTAAGTGGTTTTCTTATTACCTGACTTTATGAGAAACATTAGCCATTAATATTCATAAGAAATAGAAAAGAAAGTGATAGATTTGGGAAGACGTGAGCATTAGAAAGCAATGGTGAGGAAAGAAAGAAGGTCCTCATGTGTGCAAATAACTAATTGCAAATATAAGAAATGTTTGGAGAAATCTAAAGTCAGTTGAAGGATGAGAAAGGACATTGGGGTCTCATATGGTCCTGCCAGGTCTTTGTGGAGACAAGTGTTTACAGTGGTGCTTTCTGCTCAGAAGATAAGCCACACCTGGTGTGTAAAATGGACACTGGAGAAAATGGGACAGTGATACCCTCAGTATCTGGTCCAGGCTAGACTTGGGTCATTTAATCCAGTAACTAGGTCTAACATAACCAAGAAAAATATGTCAGTTTCTTAGCTATTAAAAGAAGCCAGAATTACACTTTGAGAAATGTGTCCATTCATCAAATATACAAGGTGAGAGGAGTAAAGGAAATTTGAAAAGGCAGATATTTGCAGAAGGGAGCACTGGAATGGGATAGACTTAAATTAAATAAAAGTGTTTCCTCAAATGGTTTCGTTTGTGGGTTTTTTTTGTGTGTGTGTGTGTGTATGTGTGTGTGTTTTGTTTGTTTGTTTGTTTGTTTTACTATGAATGTGTTCAGAATTAGACTAGGGCCATGTGGGTTCAGGTAAAGGGGTGAGGAAGGCTGTGGAAACCAGGGCAACTGGACATTTAGAGCAAAGACAGTGTTGGAGAAGGAAATACTTTTTAAAGAAGATAAGACCGCATATTGTGGAGGCTCAGAATCACTTAAATGTTTGAGTTTTATTTTCACATGAAAACAAACAAAATATCAGAGTCCTGTTGCCTGATCAGCTTTGGAAGCCTCAAATCTAAGTGGGCAAAGCATTATACGCTCTGCATTCAATTACTGCCCTCAACTCTCTCTGACCTTCAAAACAAACAGGACATTTACAGAGATCTGGAGAGCAGAGAGGAAAGCCTCTTGTGTTCCATTTGATATTATGCTAGACACTCAGCTATATGATCTCCTCTATCAAACAAAAGAGCCAGCTGCATCAGTGTCATCCAAAATCAGAGACCTTTCCAGTTAGAAGCCTCAGGAAAATCACTAAAAACCATTGTTTACTTTCAACAAAAATAGAATTGAGACTAGAAGAAAAAGCCCTTTGCCTTCATTGTTGTTTAGAGCCCCCAATAAATTGAAATATGTATTGTTTCCCAGTGAATTTCATAAAAGGAAGTAGAGTCAAGGGGCAAGTTTCAGGTGTGGGGAATGAGAGCAGTGGAAGAGGGGGTGAGAAGAGAAAAAATGAAGGAAGAGGAAGAAAAAGAATACTGAGGAAAGGAACAAGACAGGGAGTAGAGAAGAGAGAGAAGATGATGAAGAGATTTCCTTCCTGTGCTAAGATATTTTACATATATTATGAAATTTAGCCTCACAATGGCCTGGGAGGTAGGTTCTACAATTATGTGCATTTTATAGAAGAGGAAGGCAAGGCTTCAAGAAATTATGGTAGTTGTCCATCATCTCATACCAAGCCTTAGAGCCAGACCGCCCACCCAAGTCAATCTGCCACCAAAGCCCATGCTTGCATGATAAACTCAAGGACCAAGGGGCAGTTTAATCTATCTTCATTTACATCCTAATCCCTTAAAATAGGTAAGTGGTTGCCAAGCATTGAGTATATCAATGCCCTCAGAGTATAAGAAGCACCCAAGTGGCTTCTTTCTTTCTTTCTTTCTTTCTTTCTTTCTTTCTTTCTTTCTTTCTTTCTTTCTTTCTTCTTTTTCTTTTTTTCTCTTTCTTTCTTTTTTTCTTCTTTCTTTTTCTTTCTTTCTTTCTTTCTTTCTTTCTTTCTTTCTTTCTTCTTTCTTTCTTTTTTCTTTTACTTTCTCTCTTTCTTTCCTTCCTTTCTTTCTAGAAGCAGCTTTCTTAATGAGAGGATGGTTTGGAAAGATACTTTTTAATCAAGTATTTCACACACTATATGTGAATAAATTATAATCTTTTTTTTAAAAAAAAATGTTCTCTTTTCTCTCAGTCCCAGTAAACTCAATTGTTTACTTAAACGTGATGCAATTATTTGAACTCTAACATAAAGAAGTGAGACATGTATAGTACAAGCCCTCAAGGAAGCAAGAATAGGAAGGAAGGAATTTTTAGGGGTGTGGGGGGGGGGAGAATCACCTACTAACTTCAAACTGAAAACAGCAAGGACTACATTTCCAGTGGTTTCCAAGACAGGAGTCTCTGTTTCCCACTATGTGAGAATGATTAATGAATTGACCTCCTGTGTGTCACTTTGAAAACACACCAAATGTGCTTAGTTTGGCAGACCAGTGGAGGAAGAACTATTCATACAGAACAAAAAAGGCTGCTGTTTGCCAGTAGCTATTAACTTGTGGCTATATCAACACTTGTGCTGTTAACAATAATCTTATCCAAGAGTCTATTCTTATAGAACCTCGAGGGTTGAAGAAATGTTTTATTGGCAGCATCCCTAAGCCTATAAGAAGCAATATGTTTTGACAGAAGGAAGCCACACAATTCTCACCTAGTCTTGGGTTTGCTTTCTTATGAGATAGTCTGAGGCTGGAAACAAAAAATCATACCCCCCTCCCTTCTCCAAAGAAATAACTTTTGTACTCAAACCCTGATGTTCCTATTTCTTTTCAATTTTTCATTCCTCACAGATCCTCTAAACTTGTTCCTTCTAGGCTTCTGAATCCAAATCTACACGGATGCATTTTTCAACCCTTGCCTACAAGAGCGCTTGATGATATTGATGTGGTCTCAAGATTACATCTATCCGTGACCAACTACTGTTGAAATACCTCCTCTGGTTGTCATATGCTGGCTCTTAGTTTGGGAAGAAACTCTACAAACATCTACTTAAATTGAAAGTTTTTCATCTTGAAACAATGCCCAGAGCTAGAAAAAAGAAAATTGGGAGTAGTGGCAAACTAAGTTTATAATAGACAGTGGAAGAAGTAGCCTAGAGCACAGGTAAAAAGATCTACTGGGACTTAATCATTTCTGTCTGCTGTGTCCAGCATGGAGTATAGAGACAAGAGGGTAAGTGTTAGTGACCACAAATGCAGTGCTACTACTTCGTGCCACCAAGGAGCCCTGTTCTGTGAGTGTAGATACAAGCAGAGTATAAAGGGTAATATAGGAAAAGTAAGCAGATAGGGCTGGCTCTGGGACCAAAGACTTAAGGAACTCTACCCAAAAGAGTGGGTGGAAGGGGTTGAAACATTTCAGTTCTGTTTTAAAAGATGAATAGAAGTCAGGGAAAACACTTCCAGGTATGAAGGAAGAGTTAGGTCAGAATTCTAAGAGACGCTGAATGAAATATAAGTGGTTCAATAGAATGGAGCAAACCTTTATGGATTAGTAATGAGGAGCCTCTATTGTGAGGTGTGCCGAAATGAAAAATGCTGAGAAGGAGACACAATAGGTTGTAGATTTAAATAGTGGTTCCATGTGGCTATATGGCCTTAGGCATATTGCTTGTACCTAACTATTCATTCAGCAAATATTTGTTGCATGCATACTATATGGCAGTGCTTAGTGGTGATATAGTGATAAGGAGGTGATATGAGATAATATAAGAAGGATGACTTATTGAATCTTCCACACAAAAGAGGTGCAGAATTTTATAAATTATAGTCCCTAGTTATATGACAGTTGCTGCCATCTTCACCCTTACATGTGGTTTAGTGGCAGTGGCTACACGATCACGGTATAACACTGGCAGATACTTACCTTCAGAGCCCTGCCTCTATGACCCCACTACATATGAATGTAACTGTTCCCCATGGATATATCAAAGGAAAAGGGAGGCACAAGCTCATAGTCACTGTGTTGGCAGTCTGGTCCTTGTTATGCCACATTAATTGTTCTTAGAAAAACTATTTCATTTCCATATTAGTTTTATTTATTTATTTATTTATTTATTTATTTATTTATTTATTTATTTTGCTTTTCCAGTAAACGGGTTGCGCATGGTGTTAGGATTAATTCAACTCATAGCTCATAGTTATTTGGTTCAGCAAAGAAAAAAAAACATGAATTTCATTTTTGTTTAAGTCACAAATTGTTTCTGAACAATGAATACTTGTAGAGCACTCAGCTAGATATTCAGGTGATAAAATAAATATTGAATAAAAATTTTGGTGGAAAATCAACAACCACAAACATTGGCTGGCCATTTATAAGGTGTAAAAATAGGTATTCACATGTATTAGCTCTTTAAATCCTCACTGTAATCATATAAGGAAGGTGCCACTATCTCTAGTTTGTGAATGAAATAGTTAAGGCACAGAAAGTTCTGTTCAAAATAACAGAAATAAATAAAGAAAAAAAAAATCTGGCCCAGACATTCTACCTTGTATGCCATAGCTCTGGCTTGGACCTGTCCTAGGAGCAGAGAGCCACTTGATAAGGTGGGGGACAGAGGAAGATAAATATGAGACTAGGACAATGAACCCGGTTTATACAGGCCTTGAATACTATGCGAAAGAATATGGGTATTAGAATACAGTGGAGGAAGTGGGTTGCATATTAGAGAAACTACAGTAAAACTGTCATGACAAGTGATGCACGATGCACGAGGGATGCTCTCATGGCTGAGGAGACATGAGACAATAGGAAGGAATGAGGACTTCAGGGAAATGGAAAAGCTTCACATTTGGAGGGTGGTGCAAGGGACAGCAAAATGCTAAGAGAATGTCAATCCAATGTTGCCAGTTGCTCTTTCTCAGGAAAAAAAAAGAAAAAGAAAAACAGTGAAAAAAAAAAAAATAAAAAAAAAATAAAAAAAAAAAAAACAGTGAATAGCAGATGTTGATTCTCCAAATTATTAAATGTTGACCGGTAGCATTTGTTTTGGTTTGTTTTTTAACACCATGGACCAAACACAACATGTCTGTGGGCCAGATGCCCCCACTGGTAGACAGATTGCCATCGTGAGACACCTGTGCTTTCAAAAAGAGTCCATTTAAAAATTAATTTAAAAAAATCTGGACAGCAATATAAGCCACTTAGTGTTTTAGAAAGATAAATCCAGTGCTATGATAGAAAATGGGAGTTGAAAGGGGATGGCCAGTTAGAAGATGATTGCAAGAAGAGAGAGATGACAAAGGTCTGGGCTGGTGGCTTTGAGAAAAGCAAGGTGTGGAAGACTTTTCAGAGTATAATTGATCTATTATGTGTGGCTGGTGACAAGAAAGAAGGAATCAACGCTAATTCAGGACTGTCAAGCTTTGCTGATTAGAAGAAAAGTAATATATTGATGGAGACAAGAAACATAAAAAAGAAGAGCACATTTCTGGAGGAAAATAGTGAGTTCAATTTGAGAAGTGTTCAAATAGGGTTTAGGAAGCATTCAAATAGTATCAAGTTCCTCTCAGCTTTCCTATTGTCAAGAATAATCGTTCCTCAGATTCGGTCGACTCCCATCCACTGATCACAACTGCTTTCTTGAAAACACTAAGAATTTCAAGAATTGCTAAAAACGCTTCATTCTTCTGAGAGTCAAGCGACAAATTCAATTATCGGCAGGAATTAGTAACCACAGAACTGTAAACAGGATTATTTTACGAGAATTTGCTCATTGTTACTTTCTTATAAGTTTTTATTCTAACCTCTTGCATATAGTTTCTACCGTCATGGGCAGCAAATCTATCAGAGGGAAATGGTGCTTGGGATGGACAATTCTGTTTAAAAACATCAATTTGGAAACCTCGGTTTTAGTTGAGCATTACTTCTCCTAATAGGTATACCATCAAGTTTCTGGGAATATGTGTTATAATGATCATAATATACATTTAGGCTGTCAGTGCCACTGACCATGAAGCTTTACTTGTTACAATTAATGTATTTTAAAGGATTTTCTAATCGAATATAACAGATTTATGAATATTAATTAGAGACTAAAATTGAATAAATTTTTAGTTTTTTTTCCTGATCTATGTGGACTTTATTTGCTTTGATTAATGAATTCCTCGGGGATAAAGGCATGTGTGAGAGACAGTGTATGTGTGTGTATGTTTTAAATAGGGCTCGATCTATTCTACAAAAATCCTGGAATCTTATGAATTAAAATGTACATTAGGGTCAATGGAAAATAAGTAGATAATGTCTCAGAATGAATATGTGCATAAATATGTAGAAAGATAATGTAGTTTTATTTATTCAATAGATATTTATATTTATCCCACATGAAAGGCATAGTGTTTGCCAGTGCTGAAAAACTCAGAGGGAAAAGAGTTTCTGGCTAGAAACAATCACAGTCTGATGACAGATATATCACTAATTATAATATGAAGCAAAAAAAAAAAAAAACAAAACAAAAGAGAAGGACTCTGAAAGTTATAAAGTTGGTGAGTGACAAATGAAGATCTTGCTAACAAAGTGTGGTTCAGCACCATCTTTCTGTCCTGCTGAACTATTCCTTGGTGACTTGGTGAACCTAAACCCACAAGACTTCTCTGAATCGCCAAACTTTAACACCTTTAACATGGTTTAAGAAGCAGCTCTAGCTTCTGATCAATAAAACCAGAAGTTTCCCTAAAATTAATGTTGAAACACTATCAAGGACTACCCCATGGAACAGTATCACCATCCTCTAAGGTAAATTTATTGAAATATTTATTTTTTCCAGATTTTTAATTTCAGGAGCAGTTGCATAAAGATTGTACTTTAAACCTACTACATGTCTCCTAACTGATGCAAGAGAGTCTAACACACTCATAGAAGACAATAGGGTGCCTTTTCTTCCTATTCTTTAAACTGCATTCTATATGACTGTAGCTAAATTAATATTCAGCTAGGAATACTTTAGTCTTCTTTTATAACCAATCATTTATAGAACTCAGTGTATTCATGAAGCCTCTCCAGGTGCTCATGTCCTTTGTGACTTTTTATTCTTTTATTCTTCCCATAAGGGAAACAAATTTTTTTTAATATATATTTTTAAAATTTTTTATGATAGTCACACAGAGAGAGAGAGAGAGGCAGAGACACAGGCAGAGGGAGAAGCAGGCTCCATGCAGGGAGCCTGATGTGGGACTCGATCCCGGGTCTCCAGGATCACGCCCTGGGCCAAAGGCAGGCGCTAAACCGCTGCGCCACCCAGGGTTCCCCCAAATATTTTTAATAGATAAGAACATAAAGGTCATTTGGGTGATTCTTCCAAGGTCACACAGGAGATAAGGACTTCGATTCAGATGTCATGGATCTTGATTCAAAATCTACTGATCATTTCTTAATCTTTCCTTCCACTGGTTTATAAATATATAAATATCAACCTACATAATCCTCATAAAAACTCTGTGATAGGATCAAATTTCATCATGACAGTATGAGGAGCTCCACTGACCTGCTCCCCAGTGAAGCTGGTGAAAATTATTTCTAGAAGTAGCTATTTAAATCTCTGTGATGCGGGTATCATTATACTTATTCCTATTTTTTTACAAATGAGGAACGGAGTCACAGAGAAGTTAAGTAACTCACCCAAGGTCATGTGTAAAAGTTTGGATTTGAGCCCAGTTTCGTGGTTCCAGAGCACATCCTTGGGGTGGCAGGCAGTAGTGATGGGAAACATATTTTAAATTATTTTATTCTAAAGAAAAAATGATATAAATGAGATATCATTTACCTCAAACTTCAGTCACTCAGATGGAGGTGTTCAATCCTTGCTTTCCTACTCATTAGCAGTGTCACTCTGTGCAGATAACATACTCTTGAGTCTTGGTTTACTCATTAGGGAAAGATAATGGGAATGATAAGATCTCCTTCTCCGGATGATTGGAATAGCTAAAGAAGACATGTACAAAATGGGAACACACATAACACCTAAGGCATGGCAAGTGTTCAGCCCATACTAATTTCTCTATTCTTTAATCTATTCTCTCATTTCTCCTTCCAAAGGTTAAAATGGATTTCCACAAAGTTGAGAAAGCTCACAAAATGGAGATTATATGTAAAGGATAAGGCTGTGAAACTGAAGAGTTGGTATCTCTGACAACTTAGCATGCCAACCTCGGGATGACAGATACTTTCACCAAAATAAAACGCAAGAGTAACTTGTCTCAGATCTCTCGAGATCCTCACACCCAAGAAGGAGATAAAAGAGACAGAGTTTGGTCAAGTGAAGAACTTATGGAAGGGTCTTTAAATATATATATATATATATATACACACATATATAAAAAATATAATATCAATTATAATAGTATATTATATAATATTTTTATTAATCTAATACATTAATATATCAATTAATATATTATTTATCATTTATTATTTATTATATAATATAAATATATTATATTTATATATCATATATAATTATATTTATATATATTTATATTTATATAAATATTTATAATATATAATATTATTTATATTATTATTTATATATAAATATATATGTCATATATATTATATTATATATAATATATAATATATTTAAAAATAAAATTAAATATTTATATATTTATATTATAAATATATATTTGTAACATGATATATTTAAAAATAAAATTATTTTTATATATGAAATATATTCATATTTATATATATTTATATATCAAATATATATTTATATAAATATATATTTAATTTTATTTTTCAAAGGAAGAGAGATGCTGCTTTATTGAAAGTGTACTTGTCTCCCTGGAGGGATCCTTCCTTCTTCTGCTCATCCTAGGAAGAGGGGAGTCTGACACACCTCTCAGATAGCTGCAGATCTCTTAGAATGGGAGATCCAGTGGACTATGGTCTGGCCCTCATTCCTGGAAGTCAAGCGGACAAGGGAGGCAGGCAAAAGAGAAGTGGCTGCAGGAAGCCGAGATGAACCTATACTCCAAGAGTTTGTCAAAATAATGGATGTGTGAGTATTGCCCTTGAACCAGATGTGGGAGAGAGAGCTTCATAGATCTGTTTTTATTTCTGCCCTAGAAGAATCTGTAGAGATTTATGAATCTCCAACAGGGAGAGGTCTATATGGAATGGAGCTCTGGGAAACCAGTGACTACGATGAGAAATCACAAATATCCATGAAATGAGTGTTGAAAGAACTTCACAAAGGACAAACAAGTGTGAATTTTCATATATCTCATAAGGCAGAGCACAGAAAAGTCATAATAAGATCTCTTATGAAAGCAAGACATTCTTTTTTTCCCCTTACTACTCTCCTCTCCCCTTCCTCTGAGCCTGAGAGTGGGGGAGAAAGTAACAGAAAAGCAAAAGCATTGGCAACTGGTTGAAGGAGGGAAGATGAATTCCTTTAATATGAAAATTAAAGAAATTATTCATTCTAGGACTAGACGCATTAAAATACAGTTTGGGGGTTTTGTTTTTTTGTCTTTATGTTAAAGTAACCATAGAGCTATTTATTTCCAAGAGTGAATATTGGAAGACTAACCTCATCTCCTAATTTTGGTTCTATGGATATCAATAAGTAAATTGTATTGAAATATATTTTTTAAGGATTTATTTATTTACTTGAGAGGAAGAGAGGGGAGGAAAGCATAGAGGGAGAGGGAAAGAATCTTCAAGCTGATGGTCTGCTGACTTCTGAGACAGATATCGGAGTTTGGTGTCACAACTCATGAGATCATGACCTGAATCAAAACCAAGAGTTGGATGCTTCACCAACTGAGTCACCCAGATGCCCCAATGTTGAAGTATTTTTCAAAACCTTGTAAATATTTTCAATATATTTGAGACAAAGTGAAACAAATATAGAAGTGCATTTTTTAAGTTTTTATTTATTTATTTGAGTGAGACAGTGAGCGAGAGAGGGAGAGAGAGAGAGAGCGAGAGAGAGAAGGAGTAGGGGGAGGGGTAGAAGCAGACTCCTCATTGAGCTGGAATCCCTGACCTGGGGCTTGATGCTAGGACTCCAGGATCATGACTTAAACAGAAAGCAGACACTTCATAGCCTGAACCACTAGGCGCCCCTACAGTTGCATTTTGATCAAACCTCAAAAATCATGCTAATTCAATTTATCAGGTTATATAACATATTTGTATATGAATATGCATGTTCTATTCCTTATAATTAATAACTTCGATAAAAGAAATAACAGAATTATTCAGTAATAAAAGATCACTTTTCTTCCCTTTTCTTTTTCTACCCAATATAAGCTTTTATATTAGCATGTAGAGTTTACATTAATTTTCTGAGAGCTTTCTTTTATTTGTCTTAATACCTGCAATGCAAATACATCATTACAAATGTGTTGTAATTCACAAAGTAGTAGGTTATATTAGTTTCAGATTCATCCCACCATGCCTGATTATTTAGTGCTTAATATGTGGGAGAACTATCTTAAGCCTATGCATAGCTTATATTGTAATAATTATTATCATACAGAAAGTATAAACATGATCTAACAAATGAAAACCATGGTATGTTGGTAAGAGAACAGACTACAAGTAATAAGATTTAATTTCTCATTTCTGGCTAATCAGTAGCTACTGATCAATATTAAACATTTCTGTGTCTCAGTTTTCCATATATAAATTAGAATTGATAATAATCTAGCTTCCTCAAAGTATTTTTTTTTGTTTTAAATAAAATTAGCTTTATTTGTGACCAAGAGATATATGCTGGGAAAACCACAAAAATGTGTTGAAAGGAAAATGAAGTTAATCTTCTCTATATGCTTTTCAGTTGGGCTATAATGAAGGACAGCTCAGGTTTTGCTGGAAACGTGGATCAAGATTCCATCTAAATATAATGGTCAATTAGGAAAATTGTTTTCTATTTATATAATAGTATTCAGAGGTACCAGTTAAAAGACTCAATAACAGCAAAAATGCAGATGACCTCTTTCACATCTTGATGGTAAAATACACAGAGTAATCACAAAGTGAATTTTCTCAGTTATAAGGCTTTTGTAGATAATGATCCTCTTGGAAATATTATGTTGCATAAGTAATATAATATAAATATTATATATCATATATAATACAAATATTTATGTCATATATATAATATAAATATTTTATAATATAAACTAGATTGTCTTAGGAAGCCTATCGTGTCCTGGCATCCTAGATCTGGTTAAAATATAGATCAGTAGATCTGGGATGGAACTTACATTTATACAAGTACGCAGGTGATAAGCATAGTGTTGATCTGTGGATCGTTCTCTGACTAACCTTAAGTTACCCATTTGTGGACTAACCTCCGAGTAATCTTAAGATTCAGCATTTCCATGGGTAAGAACATACCTGAGTAAAACTCTTGCACATGAATACCAGGAAACTGGTATGCAAATATTCCTGGCAATATTATACAAATAAAATGTGGAAATAAAATAAACGTCAATCACCGAAAAAATAGACTAATAAAGGTTTTGGTATATTTATACAGTGGAATAATATTCAGAAGTGAAAACCAATGTTACGGTGATAACATCAACATACTTAGAAATCTAGCATAGGACAAAATAAACAATACAGAAATCTGCATAAAGAATAAAACTTTTATGAAGCATAAATAGTAATAAAATGACAGTTTATTGTGTTTGAGACATAAATAGATAATAAAACTGGAAGTAAGCAATACAAAATTCAGTACGTGGTAAGAGAAGTGCTACTTTTCACTTCATGTATTTTTGAAAAATTTGATTACTTTCCTCAAACATATTTGTGATATAATAAAAAGGGGGAGAAGCATATGAGCACACAGAAGCATGCTTTAAGTTGAGTGGTCAGACAGCCGTGACCCAGAGAAGCACATCCTTTTACACGAGAAGCTTCCAGTTAGAATCCTATGGATCACATCATGCATGCAGATATATCTTTGATCTGCTCGCATCATGGATTTTTTTCTGTTTGTTTGTTTTCATTTTCAAAGAGAAGCAACTCTTCAAATGGGAAAAGTGACACACAAAATATTTGGATTTCTAGCTATCTTCACAAAACAGAAATTCTGGCAAATACGAAGCCTCTCTCCATAAGCACCCAGCTGCTCTCAGCTGGACCAGGAGGGCGGCAGCACTGTTTTGATGAGTGTGTTTTCCCTGCAGCCTCATGGTCTCCCTACCTCTATCACATTCCCTGAACATCTCTGCCAGCCTTTCATGTCTTGCCCCACATAGTGGGGCTGCTTAACAAAGCTAATACTTGGGGGAAGGGTCACTCTTGGGGGGCTTTCAAAGGTCAGACTGGCTAGTTGGAATCCTAGGTCATCCTCTTGCTCGCTGAGTGACCTTAGGGAATCTAAACCCTAAATTGCACAATTACATTTGCAGAACTCACTTTTCTCATCGGTAAGATGAAGGGCTAATAGTCTGTGCCTGAGAATTTTTCCAGGTAAAATGGTTTGCAGAGGGATGGGCCTATAGTAAGCTTTCCATAAATATTGGCAAGCCCTCAATAAATACGAGCTGTTGCTGTTATTGTGCCTTTTATAATCTTTGTGGTGAGAAGTGACATGTCTATGCAAATTCCTGAAGGCGCATCACAATAAGAGGGAGGTGCACACAACTAATTCTAAGTCCCAGAATGTATTGGATATGGGAAATGATTCAGGGGCAATTTGAGAGACAAGGAAGTCAAAACAAAACAAAACAAACAAAACAAAACAAAACTACCTTCAGCAAGATGAAGAGAATATTAAAAGAGACTAATTTCAAGTCGTGGTGGTGAAAGAAGAAAGAAAAAGGGAATCCGATGAAATATCTAGCGATGATGAAGAGATATGGGAAGAAAAAAAAGTGATTCCGTGGAGGGAAGGAGAATGCACATGTTAGAGATTTAAATGTGCGGAAGTTTACAGAGAAAGGAAAGAAAAGCAATAAGAGAGAGAACAAATTTATTTATTTTTTTTAAACAAGATTTATTGATTTATTCATGAGAGACACAGAGAGAGAGGCAGACACATAGGCAGAGGGAGAAGCAGGCTCCCTATGGGGAGCCTGATGTGGAACTCAATCCCAGGACCTCGGGATCACGACCTGAGCCAAAGGCAGACGTTGAACCGCTGAGCCACCCAGGCATCCCAGAGAACAAATCTATGGCTAAATAAATAAAAGGAAGGATGACTAAAGACAACAAAAAGTCCATAATAAATGGAATTCAAATCTGAAAAAAAAAAGAGGAAATTAGGAAGAAACATTATACTTCATGAATGTGAAGAATCTGTTGTTTCTGAGGATTCAGGAAAGGGGAGAAGAGGTTTGGCACTAAATCCTGAAGAACAAGTAGGACACATGAGCTTATCAGCTAAAGTGAAGACCACGTAAGCAGATGTTTGAAACAGAAGCCTGAGTTAGAGCTTTGGAGCCCAAGATAAATAAACTTGTTTTACTGTTAGTCTAAGAATTGGGAAATAGATGTAACAGTAAAACAAAAGAATAACAATAGTTGAAGTCATCACATTAGCTGGATAGGGCATGGAGACCTGTGAGAGGTGCATGAACCCTGAGGCACGTGATTATGAGTATAAATTGTGGGAAAAGAGATTCAACTTTATAGCATATGCAGCAGCCACCTGCTGGCCCCAAGAAATACAAACTGATAGATTACTTAAAGATATGTCTTCTTTTCTTAAAGAAGAAAAAGGTTTTTATATGGAGGCAGTATAACATTCATTTAATAAAAAAAAAAAGATAGTTCTAGAAATAACTAAAGCTCAACAAAAGATGCAAATATATTATATTAGTCTGCAATGGATACAGAATTTAAAATGCTCATATGTACACACGTGTATAAAGACTGGAAAAATACTCATAAAGCGTGAGTCAATGAGGTTTAGGGTTTATGTATAAGAGAAAATAGAAAAGCTTGCCTTTTCAAATCACTACTCCAATAGCTCCCCTGAAAGCTGGATAAACTGGAAAAGGCACTTGAAAGATGAAGGCATTCCTGCGGAACAGGAAGATGGTTCAAATACCGGAGGAAATATCACGTTGAGAAAAAATTCTGTCCTTTGTCAGGACACAGAGTCTAACAGTGTGTTAAAGAAGGTTCTGGAGGAAGTGCCTGAGAAGGGGCAAAGCTAAAAGAATTCATAGCAGCTAAGACACTTTCAGTTTCAAATCACTTCATGAGAGCAGCAGGGAGAAAACAAAGATGAGATTAGAGCACAAATCCGAGAGCAAAATAAAGGACATTTGTATATGATAAGTTCAAAGAGGAAGGAAGGAAGGAAAAATGGAAGGAAGGAAGGGAGAAAGGAAGGAAAGAAGGAAGGAAGAAGGAAGGAAGGAAGGAAGGAAGGAAGGAAGGAAGGAAGGAAGGAAGGAAGGCAGTCAAATAAAAAATACAGATAGGGGCACCTGGATGACTCAGGGGTTGAGTGTATATGCTCAGGGCGTGATCCCGGGTTCTTGGGATTGAGTCCCATATCAGGCTCCCTACATGGAGCCTGCTTCTCCCTCTGCCTATGTCTCTGCCTCTCTCTCTCTGTGTCTCTCATGGAGAAATAAATAAAATCTTTAAAAAAATACAGATAGACTCCACAGACATCTTACTGTGTTCATAAAGAGAGTATGTTGGGTTCAGAGACTGAAATGGATAGCAAAAAGATGTAGAAAGAGAAATTGGATAATTAAGGTGCTTCCAATTTAAAAGAAAGCTGTTTATAGAAAGAAATGTGTGCAGATTCCTACCAGCAAAGTCAAACAGGGAGAACTCCTTGATGCAACGTGAGACCTCACAACCTGGAGAGTAGAAACTCAGTGAGCTGAAAAAGAGAGATATCCCCAGGCTCAGTGGTCTGACCTTACACTAGACCCCTTAACTCAGTTTAAAAAAAATGCTTTGAGTAAAAATGAAACAGCTAACACTCCAAGAGGAGTCTTCTGATGATATTTTTAAAGGATGCTTGAGAAGACATCAGAAACTAGAATTGGCAAGTATCACTGTGCTGATTACAATGGTTTGGCTGGAAAAGATACTAGTGTAACAAAAGGTGTCAAGAAGCCCACATGGTCCTGGGTCAAAGGTATCTGGTGGATTATATTCTGGTATCATGACAAAGGGGAGCATTGCTAGTGTGATTTTACACCACGTAGGCAAGGTAAGTTTGCAGGAAGGTGATGTGTCAGTTAAGTTGAGAATGCAGAGGAATATTATATATCCGTTCTCTATCACCATGGAAAGGCAGAAGAGAAATAAAATCCATGAAGGACTGAAGTGAAACTATCTTTATACACTTCGACGTGAAATCTTCAGAATTTTTCCAAAGAGGGAACATGTCAGATTTGAAAGAAAATAAATGTAAAGATGGAGAAAACGCAATGTTAAGCTGGGTGGGCCTACTTCATATCTTATGCAGCTGAGAACATTCTGAAAATAATGAAAGCCAAAGAGATAAGAAAATGTAAAATATGTGACAAGTTTACAACAAATTTGGAGAAAGTACAGCACGATAAAAGGAGAGGAAAGTTTTATCGAGGCTGCAGAGGGTGACAGATGATCTCTGTGCCTTCCATTATTCAAATTTCACAGCTAAATTATAAAAAGTATCATCATCATCTCCATAGTACACTTTAGAAACTCGAGAATTAGGTGGGTTAAATAACTCGTCCAAGGTCACACAGCAAGCAAATGTAGAGCTGAAATTCAATTCACTGCCTTTACTCCTCAGCTTTTATCTACACACCATTGCCTTTCAAAACAAAGACATAAAAGTGAGAAATAAAGGGAAATACAATTACACTGAAGCTGTATAGTTGAAGGATGGGTGTATTGTCTGTAAAGCAGGAGGCTGCAACAAATAAAAAAATAGGAGAAGGAAAAAAAATGTTGGCATGATTTCCACCCATCACGTAAAAGAGAATCCTGTACCGTATGACGCAAAGGTGTGTGTGAGTATCTGAATAGTTGGGGGCCGAGCTGGGTGTCAGACACCCATGCTGACAGTGCAGGGCTGCAATTTAGAACCTGAATGCTTGTTACAGAAAGAATGATCTCTGAACAATACATAATTAAAATAGAGAAAATGTCACCTGACTTCTCTTTTGCTGCTATTCTAATATACCATCGCCATTCTGTGTAACTAAAGAAGCAGTTGTCCTTAAGCTATGACATTGGGCAGCGCAAAGACCTAGTCACGGTCCTGATGCAGTCACTCTGGGAAGGCAAGGTATACCTGCAATGCTGTCATTCCTTGAGGGTTCCTGGAAGGTCACATTCGAGGATTTACATTCTGGTGCCATCCTTTCCTTTGCCCCCTGATAGTATTGTGCCTATACTTTGACTCTAAGGGCCTATTCACCTTTTAACTTCCGGGGATGACATAATTGAAAGGTAATGGTAACAAAATGAAGCGAACATGAAAAGACAATTTTAAATTCTATTTTGGGAGAAAGAAATTAACAAATAATATAGGCATGACACTACTTTTGTGCAGTTCCACTTTTGTAGAATTTTTATGTATACAATAAAATGAAATGTTGCATAGAACATATTAATGATGATATTATAGGCAATATTATTTCTTTTTGTGTTTTTTTTTCCTTTGGTAAAAAATGCATGAAATATGTAAATATACATAAATATATAAATATGCATCAATATATTTAAATTCATTTAACAGCTTGGATTCAAAAGTAATTATTAATTTCAAGTCACTCTTACTGGACTAATTGAAGTTGACTTAAGTTGATTTTTATAATATAGAAAGCTTTTGTATGTAATCAATCCAGAATTTAAGGAAATTTAGACAACAGTTAATACCTCAAGTAAAGACTATCGTAAATGAATTAAGAACGTAAATAGTTACATGAACAAAACTTTAAAAGTTATATAAAGTATTAATCCTATTAATATTACATGAAGTATGATTGTATTGATAGTTATAATTATGTTAATGTATTAATGATAATAATCATTAATTTTTACTGGGTTTATTATATAGCAGATAGTTTTCTAAAGTGTATTATATCCAACGAAAGATGAATGGATAAAGAAGATGTGGTTTATGTATACAATGGAATATTACTCAGCTATTAGAAATGACAAATACCCACCATTTGCTCCACTTAACTTTTTGAGTTTTACGTGACGTACATGCTGTAATTGTCCAATTGTCTTCAACTGAGAGGCTTAGGCAATGCTAAGTGTTTTGACAACATCCATGACAATTAACAGTAAGTACATAAAAGCAATGCCTTGTGAGCACGTTGAATAAATTGAGCAAGACTGATGTTTCCTAAGCCTTATTGTTCTTTAATCACTAATCCTGATGATGCTGAAAATAATTTTTCTGTTGTGCCTCTAAAAATATGAATATTTATCTTCTCACCATTGAAATAAAATAGAGAGTGCATGCCTCCCTGTCACCATACTACAAAATGTGTTCACCTAATCAGAGTCTTGTGGAGTTAAAGAACCAAAGTTTCAGAGGTGTGAAGAGCACGTGTCATTAAAATGTTTCTCAGGGACAACTACGAACACATGGCTGTTGTCTTAGTTCAGGCTGCTGTGACTACATACCATAAATGAGTGGCTCATCAACAATCCAACATTTACTCTCACCGTTCTGGAGGCTAGAAGTCTGAGATCAAGGCACCAGCTTGGTAGAGATCTGGTGAGGATCCCCTTTTAGGTTGTAGGCAGCTAACTTCCGGATGGATGCACATGTGGTGGTGAAGAAAAGCTAGCTACCTCTCTGACTTCTTAGAAGGGCGCTAATCTCCTCATGAGGACTCCCCCCACATGACCTAATTAGCCCTGAAAGCCTCCACTTTCTAATACAAATCACATTGTGGGTTAGGATTTCAACATAGGAATGTCAGGGAGACACAAACATTTAGTCCATTGTAACTCCTTGGTTTGTATGGCAAATTACAAATAAAAAGAAAGTGGATTCCAGATCTTCAGTTTCCGATTTAATCCAATTGCCTTCTATGTGTCACTGGAAGGGCAATGTTCACTGTCTGATTTTTGTTTTTGATTCCACTTATCCTCAGTATCTGACACCTCCCTGAGAAACCCAATGCATTAACATTTTCTTTCCTACTTTTTCTGCCTAGTCTCCTCTTCTTCATCCTTGCAGTTCCTGAGGGGATTATGACCAAGGCAGGCAGGAAGGAGATAAGCAACAGGAAAGAGCCAACGATTTGCTTTCCTGTGGGCCTTGATAGCACACAGTGCTTAAGTTTCATTTTGAGTGTGATGGAGACCATGGGCAACTTTTTGAGTAAGAGAGTGAAATTACCTAATTTATATTAACAAATGCCACTCTAACTGGTATCTGGAGAACTAACTGCAGGTAGAGAAATCCATCAGCTGCATATTTCAACCCAGGTGACAGACATCTGTGGCTGAGTCTAGGTGTCAGCAGAGTGGATGGTCAGATTCTGTGGGTACACGCTTGTCCCGAGAAGATGGTGTCCAGTGGAGTCATTACAAGATGAAATGAGAAATAAGGGGGAGATATAAAAAAGTCAAAGATCCCTTCAAGGTTTGGGGACTGAGTATTAAATGCTGTGTCTGTGGACCGAGATGAAGAAGACAGGATGCCAGTGCTCAGGAGTTCCACTTTGGACGTGCTGGGATGGACGTGACAGTTAGACATTCCAGGAAGAGAGGCAGGGGGCTCTACGTGCCAGAGGCAGATTGGGGTGGAGATCCAAATGCAGGATTCACGTCCACATGACTCTGGATGAGATCATCTGGGGAGGAGTACACACAGAAACATGAGTAGAAAACTCACTCAAGACTCTGTTCTACAACAAAAGGTATGATTCTTCACCTAAAAGGTGGTGATCTGGGACAATGGGGCCATGACTTGAAGAATGTAATGTCTTGTTACTATCAAGAAATTAGAATATATTAATGATACCTGTGGTTAACATGCAACCTCCCTGAAAAGATGGTTATTTTATTTTATTTTTCCAATACAAATTTAAGGATGGCTCTCTTCATGCCCTACAGTACATGAGTCACTTTCAGCAGTGAACTTCAGTTAATCCTGAGAGGCTGGCAGATTCACTTCTAAAAACTGGTGGCACAATTGGAAAGAAAAATTGCCCTTTTGAGTAAATGCTTTATAAAGGCAATTAAAGTAGAAAGATGTGTTTATGGGCTTTCACCCTTCAAAATGGCTATAGATCAAATTTATTAAAAATGTAATTTGGAAGAGAAACTGGCAATACAGCAATAAAAATAAAAATGAAACTAATTTATCTTAGAAGTCTGTGCTGCTTTTAGCCCTAACCATCCCAAAGATTTTGTTAGTCAAACACAAGTTGGAATTGAAAACTGCCTTGCAATCCCGAAGCATTTTGAACAAGCATGTAGCCATGGTGTATGTGGTCACATGACTGATGAATTCTCATAGTTTAAGACAGAAAATGTAGATATAATTTATTTATATCTAAAACTTAATAAAGATACTGTTTAGGAGCTATATATATTTTTTAATCAACACAAGAGGATTTGGGAAGAACAAATGTACCATTCACACTTACATCCATCTAGGTAGTTAAAAGAGGCAATCTTTTCTCCATATGTTTAAATCAGCATTTCTACCTGTTTTGCACTTGCTCTTTCTTTCTTTCTTTTTTTTTTTTTTTAATTAATTGGTTTTGGAAGAAAATAAGGGAATACCTTCAAGGCTTAAGAGGCCATTTTAGATATCAAATACTGTAAAGAAATCAAATAATATTCTTTCTCTTAAAAACATACTTTTTGTAAAATTAATCCTATTTTTTTAAATTTATGACCTGCTTTCAGTTCAAGAATAGTGTACAAATGGGTTGTTTCATATAACAAAAAGTATCTTTTCTGACTGCCTTCCAGATTTCTTTTTTTAAGATTTTTAAAATCTATTTATTCATGAGAGTCACACACAGAGAGAGAAGAGGCAGAAACATAGGCAGAGAGAGAAGCAGGCTCCCTCTGAGGAGCCTGGTCTAGGACTCGATCCCAGGACCCTGGGATCATGCCCGGATCCAAAGGCAGACACTCAACCATTTATCCACCCAGACATCCCTCTAGTTATTTCAATATCCTATGATAACATTGAATTCAGTGAACCTGTCCAGCTTTGGACAGAGTCCTTCACCAGTAAGGAACTAACAACTTACAGACGAGCTTCGGGTTCACCATATTCAAATATACATTGTTCTTGAAGTGTTTGTGGGCACAGAGAGGAAAGAGTTGGCCCCCAGATGAGGTTAGCTGAACAGACTATCTGGGGACGTGGTGGGTGGGGAAAGGATGGTTCTAACCTAGGATGGCAGCCCAGTGTGTAGTGCCTTCCCTGTCTTTGCTTTGGCTTCTTTCTCCCTGGGATTGAGCAATGTTCTGAAATGTAAATCCCCCTATTTCCTTTAATGCCTCTCAACATTCCTGAAAGATTACACTTAACTTTCAGACCTAAAGAGTTGATCTTTATCTTCAATTCATTCAACACAGAAAAAAATGATTATTAATAGCACACAGAGCAAATAGTGATTTCAGAAGCCTTATTATCATATAAGCCTACCTGCAAGGCGAGCTCAGAACTGAAAGGTATTTATTTTAGCAGAATTTTAATGAGTGCTTGCCTTTTAAAGTCTGTAACACCGTTGTATTTAAAACCATTAAACAATAGTTGATGTCTTTACCAACCAGATCGTCTCGATATTAGCCTGAATTATCTAGTAAGACAGTCGTTTTTGAGAACTAAGTCAGTTTGCTTATTAATTGTAGTTGCAAAGTACCATCCACTTACATCAAGTACAAGTCTTGAGAGACATTAATTTAGAAAAAATAGCAACCAAAATTTTTGTCCCTTTACAATATACTTATTTATTTGTAGTCCACATAACAAATAAATTAAATGATGAAACATGTGTCTAATAGATTTTCCCCAAATCGCACTTACTAGGCATGTAGAGCAGGAACCCAAGACATCCATTCAGTGTGATTTTCCCAGTTCAGAAAGTGGTTATGACCATGACACAAACAGGAGTGGTCCTCTCTGCATAAATATCACTGCTTTGCTATTAGAATTAGTGGAAGGACATTTTAAAAGAAACAAATACCCAGGTCTCCAGGCCACTTTATATTTTCAGCTATAAAAATATAAAATAAAATCAGGTTTTTATGCGATCGAATGATTTTCCATCTCTGGGCAAAGGAGAGAAATAACTGATTTGCTTTGTGAATATATTTCACCAATGTCTATATAGAATGTGACAGTTACCTACTGCACAAACTGTATCCTTTTAGAAATGTAGTAAATTTAAAGCTTTTTATGAGCCTGTGTGAGCCTGTGTGATAGCTAGAAAAAATGGCACGTTGAAAAGGAGTTTATTTAAACTTCAGAACCTGGCTAACGGTGCAAACCACATCTTTGCCTGGAAGCAGTATATCTACCTGAGCGAAGATGGGCTAGTAATGTGTTCATGAGGCAACACAATGGAGGCTCCTGTGTGCTGATACATATGCTGTTTTTACACCAAGTATAAATTAGGACTGGAATAGTAATTGCTGTACGTTTCGTTCTCCATACTAATATAAATATGTCCAAACGCATTTGAGAGAAAAATGGCAGTTTCGAATTTTTTTATTAAATTGTCAATCTTTTTCTCTCTCTCTTCTCTTTTTCTCCTGTAGATATAGAGACACAGATATAAATAGATACATCATAGAGATATAAATGAATCATAGAGGGATCCTTGGGTGGCGCAGCGGTTTGGCGCCTGCCTTTGGCCCAGGGCGCGATCCTGGAGATCCGGGATCAAATCCCACGTCAGGCTCCCGGTGCATGGAGCCTGCTTCTCCCTCTGCCTGTGTCTCTGCCTCTCTCTCTCTCACTGTGTGCCTATCATGAATGGATAAAAATTTAAGAAAAAAAATAAATAAATGAATCATAGATAGATTATAGATGTATAGGTGTACATAGCTAGATTTGTGATGGTTAGAACATAGATACACAGGTCACAGTTGTTAGGACAGATTATTAACAAGATCATAGATTTAGAAAATCTAGGATAGTTCATAGATCTATGGCAGATCAAGGATAAGTATAGATAAATCTATAATAGATCTGCATGTATATGATCAATTTATACCTATGTATACATAGGAGAAGGAGAGACATCAGGATTGACCAACTTTTTCTGTGAAGGGCCAGATAGTTCTTCTTTAAGGTTTTACTGGGCATATGGCCTCTGTTATAATTGTTCAACTGTTTTGTGTTGTAGCACCAAAGTTGTAAGCAATATGTACATAAACAAGTACAACTGTGTTCCAATAAAATGTTATTTACGGACACTGAAAATTGAACTTCACAGAATTTTTATGTGTCACGAAATATTATTCGTTTTTTGTCAATCATCTAAAAATGAAGAAACTATTCTTAGCTTGAGGTCTCTAAGAGAGTGTCTTCAGGGCATATTTGCCCATGGGGCTGTAGTTTATAACTTTTAAAATATATATATAATAACCATTGTGGGTTTTTTTAATTTCAAAGAATTTCACAGCCCATTGTGGCCCATATCATCTTATTATGACCTGCAACCATCTCTGCAGTAAATATGAACTCTAGATAAGAAAATGAAAGTAGTTTCAAAGCAGAAGACTTTTAAAAATAAAATGTAATTTTATTGCACAAATTGGACTGCAGCCAAGATAGAAAAACTCACACCTCTACTTTAAAAGAAAGTGCACAAGAATATGTCTCAACTAAATGTTTCATTATATGTAAGTTAAGATGTATAATTAGTCAAAATAAAATCCCAGTATTTTCACAGTGTTGCAAACACAGTACAATATTAATTTTCACAATATATTTTATATGCAAACAAATTTGGTTTGTCTAAAAAAAAACTGTTGCTTTCCTCAGAAAAGCTGTCTTTGATAATAAATAAGAATTCCACTGAAAAATGAAACTTTCCATATGTGAGAAATTTTGGAAATATGAATCGAAGGAAAAGGAAGCCTTCTCTCTGAAATATGTGATTTTACAGATGTAACTTCTTAACACTCAAAAGTCTGAATGCCCCAATCTATCAGTTTATACAAAGAATGAATGGATAAATAAACAAGTGTTTTTTGTTTATTTGTTTTTAAATTCATTTGGCATCCAGGTCATTCGTCCAGTAGACAATGGAAGCATTTCTTTCTTTGATTCAATAAAAATTCCTAATCAGAAAGCTAGATGTGTCAAGTGACTTTTTCTTTTTTTTTAAGATTGTATTTATTTATTCATGACACACACAGAGAAAAAGGCAGAGACACAGGCAGAAGGAGAAGCAGTCTCCCTGTGGGAGCCTGATATGGGACTCGATCCCAGGACCCCGGGATCACACCCTGAGTTGATGGCAGACACTTAACCACTGAGCCACCCAGACATCCCATGTCAAATGATTATTTCATGAAAGTACTATCCATTTGGTTTCTAACCAATCTTGACATTCAAAATATTACCAATATTTGTTTGTTTGCTCACTTGCTTGTTTGTTTTTGGTGGAGGCTTGGAAGAGCTGAGAACTAGGATTGGCCTTCATTCTAAGTCATCTCTCACATTTTTCTTTGCCTATAGGAAATAAAAACAGGTTAAGTAAAGGTACGATCCCCTTTGGGAACCTAGTTGCCCTGCTATGATCATAGACACACACATTAAACATTTCTGTTTCTTTCATGACCAGGGACCAGAGGAGTTTCAGAACAACAACAACAAAACAAAACAGAAATTGGAGGTGGCCACACTTCCATCCTTTCCTTTACTCTCCTGCTACAAACACCATCAAGCAAAAAATGACAATTTCTCATAGAATGATGAAGCTACTATCATTTTGTGACAAATATATAAAAGGATAGAAGGTGAAATCCTGCTTAAAAACTAGTGTGAAACCATATGTACAGCCTTTGTTTTAAAAATAAATGGGCCACATGGTTAGACAACTCCTTTTGTTCATGCTAAAAAGTATAATCTGTTTTATGAGTTTATTGGCTGGGTATTTGTCTTTAAAAGGTAAAAAAGTATAGTTCACAGAAGATGAGCTCTGCTTTCTCATGAGCATCTCTGAAAACCTAAGTTCGACCTAAAGAGCTCCTGGATCAATGATTTCTTTCTAAACAATGACCTGGTATGGCCCATGAAAATGCATATTTAACAATATAAATATGAAAGAAACGAAAAACAAGACCAAGGGAAACTGAAGTTGTGGAACGTAGGGTAAGAGTCTAACACCAATTATGTCTGTTAGTGGTTACATTAAAATTTTCCAGTAAAATCAGCAACTTCATGAGGAAGGTCCTGCTCATCTTGGTGCTCCAGGGCCATTCTCTTCATTGGCAAATGCATTGTCTTGTTTGCTCTGTGACATTGCTTACATCTTTATATATATATATTATTGGAGTTTGATTTGCCAACATATAGCATAACACCCAGTGCTCATCCCATCAAGTGTCCCCCTCAGTGCCCGTCATTGCTTACAGTCTTAAATACCATCTCTGACTGACTACAATTTGATGTAGAAAATGACTTTAGAAAAAGGCTCAGGCCAGGAAACTTCATCACAGCATCACAGAAATTTTAAGAGCCTGTTGTGACATAAGTGCTGCTTATAACAAACCTATAAATATCTTTACCAGTATCACAGAGTCCAAATATATACCTCCTGGTAAATTTCCAGGTAAATTAAGATAAAGCAATCCCAACTCGGCCTAGGAAGCCTATGCAGGCTCTCTAGAATAAAAGTGGTATAGTGTGATTCCACAAGAAAGGTCCTAATAATGGTAAACAATAATAATAATAATTCACTCTATAGATATGTATTGTTCTATAGCTATTATATTTTCATACACATGAATCATACGACTTGCAGTAATTGCAAGTAATCGCATAATCGATGAATTCTGAAGAGTGCTATGTGAATGCTACTTCTGCTTGCTGGGTGTTGGCCATGATTAAATGCCTTCCACAGTATTTCACTGAAGAATTGTTATTATAACTCTTGAACCACCCCGGAATTGTTGAAGAGGTGATGGTGATGATATTACTATTGATGTTGCTCAAAGCCCTGTTGGGAACATGCAGTGTGCCTTCTTTACAGGGGATTTTCACTCATTACTACAGTAGAAATGAGTGTTTATGGACCCATTTCTGATCCAACGAATGTTGTCAGCAGATGGGACCAAGGCTGTCAAAGCCAGACCCACATACCTTTAGGCTTTACCGGGTCAGCATTGCAGAGCCAATTTCCAACTTCTAGCATCTTGTTGCTTGTGTGGCTCACTCTGCCTGTGGCAGCACCAGGAGAGGAAAGTCCCCAGAACAGCTCTCATCCAGCGACTGACAGAAGTTGGTATAAAATGCTCTGGCTGTCTCACTCTTCAATTGGCATGACTCAGAGCCTCACATGATATACTGGCTCCCCATGAATCCTGTCAGGACAAAATTGCAATCCATCTCATTGGGAATTTGCTTTGCAACACATGTTTTCTTGGCTTTCCCTGACCTTTTTTTTGCCTGTTCTACTTCCTCACTTCAGTATTCAGTATTTCCAGGACCACATCCCAAATAAACAGCTTGCACTTGAAATTTTGTTTTCTGGATCTGTTTTGCAACTTGGTGAAACCAGATAGCAGACTTCCCAAAGTATTTTCGGAGGGCTATGAGAACATGGTGTTCCTCTTTTATCTACCAATAATACCTGTTTGTCTGTTTTAAAAAAAAACTCTTGAAATGTAGTTTTTTGTTTCTCTGACATAATGAATTGGAAGAGGTGCTTGAGTATCTAACCAGTTTCTTTAAATCAAACATGCACATCTCTGCAATAACAATGAGAGATGAGAAACTGGGGAGACTGGAATGAGTTTTCCCAAGGCATTTATAAGGAATCCAAATCCAGTCAACCATCTTCCTGTTAGCTAATGCTTTGCTATTCTTGATAATCTTAGAAAGGTCTTTGCCAATATTAATCTTGATTAAATTTTCTGACAGCCATTGATTAAAGGTTGTTTGATGAAATGGAGTAAAATGGAACTAGGATCATTGTTTAAATTAGAGTCAGTACTCTCCAGCCCTAAATATTTTTCCACCTTACTTCTATACTTGGAAACCATTTCATAGGTCTCAAATGAGATTTCTGATATCTTCCAGCACTCAGAAGGGATGGTGTTAAAGGACATATTATCTATTAAAATATATGGCCTGTGTTAAATCCTTAAGTTATTCTGGCACTGGGATCACCAAATAATGTTCATTGCTCCAGCAATGTTATTACAGCAACATTCTGAGGATTTCCATTATTTCTTTAATTTTCCAAGACTTTAGAGAGCACTTGATTTCTGGAATTCCACACGTGACACTAGTCATTGACATGCTGATTCTGGCACTAATACAAGATGAGCTCAGAGAATCAGAAAATCCTAAAACATGTGGATAGGCAGAGTGTTTGAGTGAATGAGAAAAATACGAAATATAAAAATATCTGTATGCTAACTTATTCTACAGCATGCACCCTCCTGGCATTCATCTCATCCTAGAAAAGATAAGAATGTACCTGACATGTACAAGACATCAGCTTCATGGAGGCACTCAATTTCAACTATAATCAACCTGAGGCTCAAACCTGACACAGCGGTTCTGTCAACTACTGAAAACAAACAAACAAACAAACAAACAAACAAACAAAAAACAAAAACAAACCAACAATAAGAAAAACAAGAGACTTCAAAGTTGGAAGGCATTTTAAAAAATATCAAGCAGGTAGTCATTTCCAAATCTGTAGTGATATGTGTGTTCGGTTACACTGAAGACTTTTCATTTACCACTTTTACTTTTCTTTAATATATTTTATTTATGCTTATAAACAGAATCAGAAAACAAGGTAAAATGTTCTGAAGGACGCTTTCCTCACACATCATGAATAGAACAGTGAACAAAAAGAAATTATTGACATAGAAAATTATTGATGTTTTCATAAGTCATGGTATTTCCACAATGCCTTCCTATCTGGGCCCTTTTAAAACAGTTTTTGAAAATAAATAAATAAATAAATAAATAAATAAACAAACAAACAAACAGTTTTTGTTTATCTTGTATTAATATTTGTTAATTACAAGCCTCATCAAGTTTTTATTTTCTAATGAAAAGAATGCATCCTTAACTAAGAAAGCAGATATATAGCCCTGAAGTCTTTTTGCCTGCATTCAAACACATCCATTTGCATACATCCATTTGTCCACCAAACATTCATAAAGTGAGCACTAACTTTTGATTCATCATGTTTATATTTTCTGGCTATACCCTACAACCTGGATTAAGACATGTAAAATGTTTTAAATGAGTAATGATGCTAAGTTCAAAGTATAAGGAGGTGAAGTTTGGCCAGAAGGAAAGTGATCAATTCTTGCTGAATAATAGTACACTTCACAGAAGAGGTCACACTTGTGCTCATGCTGGAGGCAAATGGAGATATTCATTAGATGTGGAAGAGCCAAGAGAGCATCCCAGTCGGAGGAAAAAGTAAGAGCAAATGGATGAGACAACCAAGTGCATTCAGGATCCAGATATTCATTAGGAATCAGTTGAACATGGAATGGAAATGCTTGAATTAGAAAAAAAAAAAAAAAAAAAACAGGAAATAGAAGCATAAGTATCTAGGATTTTATCTTTTTTTATTTTAAAGATTTTGTTTATTTGAGACGGAGAACACAAGTGGGGTGAGGGGCAGAGGGAGAAACAGACTCCCTACTGAGCAGGGAGTCAGATGTGAGGCTTGATTCCAGGACTCTGAGATCACGACCTGAACTGAAGGCAGACACTTAACCGACTGAGCCACCCAGGTGCCCCTGGGATTTTATCTTATAGTCGATGGAGAGCCAGGGAAGATATTGGGGAGGGTGTAGGAAGAGTGAAATAACAAAATAGCATCTACTTTTTTAAAGTTTTATTTATTTATTTTAGAAAGAAAGAGAAGGAGAGAGAGAGAGCAGGGAGAGGGGTAGACAGAGAGAAAGAATCCCAAGCAGACTTCCAACAGAGCACAAGGCCCAACGAGGGGCTCCATCTCACAATCCTGAGATCATAACCTGAGCTGAAATCAAGAATTGGATGCTTAACCAAATGAGTCACCTACTTTTGCAGAGAGTTTCTTCAAGACCAAGGGGAAGCTTAATATACATATACATATATATATGTATATATATATTTTAAATATGTGATTGATATGTAATGTGTTGTAGTCACGAGCAGTGGTGAATGGAGAGTGTATCTGCCACATACATTCCAGCCTCCATAAGTATTCAAAGTCCAATCATATATATTTCTATTATTTCTCAGAAGCGAAGGCTAGGGGTGAGTGATGATGATAGCAGGGTACAGAAGCTCCACAGAGGAAGAGAAAGAATGGATCCTATTCTCATCATATGTGCCCTGGTCCAGCCAACATTTTTCTCACTGGTCCTTTCTCCAGCTCATTAGCCACTACTACCTTCTCTTACTTCCCACCTCTATGCCTAACCCAGAAATACATTTAAATTAAATACATCTTTTTGATGTATATGGGAATATCCATCCAGAGGAAAGATGAAGACATTTTTAAAGCTGAAATACAATTAGAGACATAAAAATGATAGTGTTTTTTTCAGATGTTATAGAGTTAGGGGTGTTGTGCAGTGTGTGTGTGTGTGTGTGTGTGTGTGTGTGTGTGTGTGTGTGTATTTAATTACTAGATGTCAAGCAGTTCAATAATTTGGCCTTTGCAACCACTTGTAAGCCCATTGCTTCCACTATGATTGGACCAGGGAGATGAAAGAAAATCTTTACATTCCCAAGCTCCGCATCTGTCACTAATAATTTTAAGCAACGCAAATGGCATTAGAATGTGTATTTTGCTTTCAACCTAGTTTTACATCTGAAATGGTTCTTATATAAACTCCCACATAGCCCAATGATCAGCAATTATAGCCAATCAGATTCAATACCAAATACTTTCCCTTTTTTGACGGCAGAAGGAAATGTCTTCACCCTGAGCATCAGATACTTCCGTGAGGGACTGCCTGAAATAATGTTATTAAAAATGTATGCATCTCATCAGGAAAAGAACAAAATGAATTTGAGTCCATGGCATTGCTTAGGGATAAACCTGTGAAGGAAATAAAAACTGTATTTCAGGGGCTGTAAATGAGACTATGGAAGAGATATTTACACCCAGCCTCTGTTTCTCCTTATCCTCCGTCATCTCTCTTACTGCCAGCTTAATTGTCAACCTGTCTCTTGAGTTTCATACCTTTCCCAAATGTGTTTCCCCCCTCTGCCTTATCTCTTCAAAGCCATCAGTCACACAGCAGATTTGTAATGAACTTGCTCTCTGCCAAGGCAAGAAAAAAAAAAAGTGACATCATTTTCAAAAAAGAGAGATCAGCACTTTAATCTCAGTGAGATAGAAAAGAGAACAAAGGGAATGTCTGGCAGGGCTAAAAGGAGGAAAGGATGGGATGGAGTACACGCTTTCTTTCCCTCTCTCTGCTTTGTACACTATGCTTTAGAAATTTGGAATCCATTTGTTTTCCATTCTCATCGTATCCTGGTTGGCCATGCGAGGTCTCGTCTGGACATAATTACTGAGAAAAGGGTGCTGCATTCTCTCTCCTCGCTTTTGTGAGTTTGGTGGGATGAGGTGAGAGGGAAATGTTTACAGGCTTATAATAGAGTCTCAACATTGAGGCAGCATTTTACAATTTTGATGTGAAGTAGCCAGTTCATGAATCTGAGTGGGCAGGTGTATTCTAGTTGTAGCCAAGACTAAATCAGAAGGAGAAGAGATGGCCATAGAAGGAAGAAAGGCAAAGTATTTTTTTTTTTTTATCACTGAAGATCCCCTCAGACTAAATTGTAGACATGTGGCTCAAAGGTAATGTGGAAATCTGCACTGAAGTCCCACAGGCTGAGATATTAAAACAGCTGTTTACAATAACTTGTGATGTGTAATCAGAATTAGTTTATAAAAAGTATAATCCTCTGAAAATAATCAGGCTGAAAAGAAATGTTGGTTCTCTCCGGTTACCATTATTTCAGTTATAGTGGGGCCATGTGCAGGAGATTACCAAACATGTACTATTTGTCAGAGAAATGTGATGAATCACCCTTGATAAAAGATAACAAACGCTTTCTTTTCAAAGTGAAGCTGGTTTAGAATTAGACATGTGTGTTGGGCATGAACCTCCCAAGCTATAAGCTCAGGTGCTCCAAGAACCCAACTGTTTAAAATGTTTACTATTATTTTTTAAGACTCTTTATTTATTTATTTATTAGAGATACACAGAGAGAGAGACAGAGACAGAGACAGAGAGAGAAGCAGGCTCCATGCTGGGAGCCTGAGGTGGGACTCGATCCCGGGTCTCCAGGGTCACGCCCTGGGCTGAAGGCGGCACTAAACTGCTAAGCCACCGGGGCTGCCCATGTTTAGTATTAATTTCTGTCTTCAGTCTTCACTTCTCCTGTTATCAAAAATCCCAAGCTTACTTCAGTTCAGACTTTGCCCTTGCTCCTACTTCTCCATGCTGATCCAAATTTCATGGATTTTACTCAGTGTGTGGGTCCTCTCCCCCGTCCCACCTGCAAAAACCAGTATCTATTAAGGTGCACATCACTCCATCCTGTTTCCTATCTGAGTTCCTCTCATCTGTCCCCAGCAAGGCATCCAATTTCCCATGGTATCACTGGTTGTCCTTTCAGACACTATTTTGTGTCACTGTCATCACTACCATGAAGGATCTTCAGCACCTTTGGCCATTCTCCACATAGTGGGAAACCCTAAGAAACCTCTAGATGCTCTCCTGCTCCATCTTGTGGCAAATGGCAACTTGGAGGCCATTACAGAGCTCTGCCTAGATTGGGCAGGCTGCATTTTCTACTCTAGCAGTGCCTCATCACTCTGGCATAGCAGGAGTTAGGGCTAGTGATGTCTAACAGGCTCTTGCTTCCCTCATTCCATCCAGGAGAGGAAGGCACTGATCTCTAGATGATCTTTTGGCACTAGGTCCTCACCAGCGACCTGGGATGTGGTCCAGACACACGGAGGATGCAGCCAGATTCAGAGCCCTTCCTCAGATACCAACAAACGAGATACCCCTCATTTTACTGCTTTCCTCACTGACTCTCATTTTCTTTCCCAACTTATACAGATTTTGTCTCCTCTGTGATCACAAAAAAAAAAAAAAAAAAAAAAAAAAAACAGAGAGAATACATTTGCCTCCAATCTGTTTAAGACAAATGACAAATACCCACCATTGCTTCAACGTGGATGGAACTGGAGGGTATTATGCTGAGTGAAGTAAGTCAGTCGGAGAAGGACAAACATTATATGTTCTCATTCATTTGGGGAATATAAATAATAGTGAAAGGGAATATAAGGGAAGGGAGAAGAAATGTGTGGGAAATATCAGAAAGGGAGACAGAACGTAAAGACTGCTAACTCTGGGAAACGAACTAGGGGTGGTAGAAGGGGAGGAGGGCGGGGGGTGGGAGTGAATGGGTGACGGGCACTGGGGGTTATTCTGTATGTTAGTAAATTGAACACCAATAAAAAATTAAAAAAATAAATTAAAAAAAAAAAGACCCGAGTCAATTGTGCTCATGGTTCTTCATATTAAAAAAACTTGTAACTTGCAAACAAAAACAAAAATTGTCTTCCCTAACTATTATCTCTATGATAAGTCTTAAAAGTCTATTTTGACAATAAAAAATGAGTCTTTATCTTCTTTGTTCTTTTGGTTTTTCTGCTAAACATATATCCCCAGAATGAAAGTGTGTCAGGAAATTTCAAGGAAATATCATATGCTAATATTTCAAAATACAATCAATCCTATGTTTCTTTCCCCCTATAAATCTTTGCCTAGCAAAAAGAATATGTGATTCCTAATTACTTGTCCTGCTCTCCTCTAAGACGGAGAGAGCTTGGTCTTTACATTTAATCCATTTCTCCCAAAACAATAAATTCCACACATAGCAAGAGAGAATATATATCCAAAGTACTGTACTCTATACTGAGGTCCTTCAAGACTCAGTAAATAAATTTGCATAATGAAGTAAAAATGTGTAGCCTAGAGAATCCATCCATTGGCTGAACAGCCTCCTATGGACTGGTACAAATGTAAAAAGGTCTTTGTCCAGAGTCCAAGTGAAGCTGTCTGAGCTTCTCAGGGATGTGTATTGAGAGACACAAATCTGTAGGTACTTGAGTTAAAAGGTCATATGGACCAAATGGACTCAAGGTTTGCGTATAGAAGGACACATGGACATAGCTGGAGTTAAGAGGAGGAGACAGGGAAAGAGAGAGCCACAGAGTAAGGGAAAACAAATGCTAAGAGCAAAAAATTTATGACACAGAAGTAGAGGTGACAGACTGTAGTTGATATCTACGTACAAGTGCATCTCCTAGCCCTCTAGCTTTCCTGGTCTCATTTTTCTCCATCGAATCTATCAGTAATCACCATATTTATATTAGACATATTTATTTACTTTCTATTTACGTACACACACAGACACACATACAAAATTATCGATTCCATAAGAAGGATGAATTTTGTGTTTTGTTTACTGGTGGATCCCCAGTTCCTAGGGCAGTGGTGGAGATTTCAACAAATATTTGTTGCCAGGAAGAAGGAAAGAAGGGAAGAAGAGAGGAGGCAAGGGGTGTAAAAGGAAGGGAAGGAGAGAATAGATGGAGGAAAACAAGAGAATCATGCAGATTTCTTGCTTGGTCACTCTCAGGACTAGACACCTGGCAGCACTTCCATAATTCTTCCACTTTCTACAAGCTCTATTTTCTGGACTTTAGCTCATTTGAATGTGTTTCTTTTCCCTGTAACCAAATGAACCCTGACAACTGCAGGTGTGAGGAGGGATCCTAGTCAGTTTACAGACCCCTTTTCTTTATTTCAGGTGAGTAGCTAACTTTTTCATCTCCAAATTATCTGTATGACTCATATAAAGACTGGCCACATGATACCATGAGCTTGTTGGAAGAGCATGACTAAGGGTGCTGATTCAAATCACAAGGGGAGATAGTACAAAGGTAAAAGGGGAGAGATAACATACAGTTGTCCTATCCACAGCGGCAGAAGACCTAGCAGCTGAGGAAACAAGTGATCTTTCCTCATTTACTATCATGGCTTCAAAGGCAGTAAATAGGGGCACTTGGGTGGCTCAACAGTTGAGCATCTGCCTTCAGCTCAGGTCATGATCCCGGGTCCTGGGATTGAGTCCCACATCGGGCTCCCTGCAGGGAGTCTGCTTCTCCCTCTGCCTGTGTCTCTGCCTCTCTCTCTGTGTCTCTCATGAATAAATAAATAAAATCTTTAAAATAAATAAATCAACAAACAAACAAATGCAGTAAATAGTTCAGTAGTGGTTCCTGAATATTAACGAACATATTACCAAGAGTGCTTGCTAAAAATGGAGGTTACAAAAATCAGACTCCCCAAAATTCAGATTCTATCAATATATGTTGTGAGTCAAGCATCTGAATTATTAACCAAAACAGCAGATGATACCTACCACCGGATGATCTGAATGTTTACGTCCCTCCAAAACACCCACGTTGAAATCCTACCCCCCCAAAGATGGTGGTATTAGGAGATGGGGCATTTGGGAAGTGCTTCAGATGCATAAAACGTGACCATGCTGACAACTTGATGTTGGACTTCCTAACCTCCAGAAATATGAGAAAGAAATTTCTGTTGTTTATAAGCTACCCAGTCTTTGGTATTTTGTTATAGCGGCCAAAACAGACTAAGACAATATCAAAGCAAGTGTTTCTTTAAATACATATTGAGGATAAAAAAGCTCTAATTTGATCTATAACACTTAGAGTGCCACGTTCCCAAAATGTTAGCAATGGTCTTTGTTAACACTTTGCTAACACTTCCTAGTCCCATCTGCCTCTGAATTCTGTGTTCCCTTAGACATCCAGAAATTAAAAGACAGAGTACAAGAGTGGATGGGATGGAAAAGGTGAGGGTTCGTGGTGGTGATGGTGGTGATTTTTTAGTTAGCTGGGCTTTGTGTTGAATTTCTTGTATAGAATGGTCTACCTTTAGAGCTGCATGGTAAGAACACAATCAATTGATTAACAAGTTATCAACACCTGGGATATCACACTAGCAATGTCCTGAGCCATACTCCTTCCTATCAGGTTCTCCACAGGTTGTATTATTTCACTGCCTTCCCCTCTGCCATCAATTAGATCTTTGATACATTTTCTGGCAACTAATTAGCCTCATGTTCTTCAGAAATGGAACACCTTTCATGAAGTATGTTAGACTCTTTCAGAGGCTGCTGGGCACTCTTGAGAACAGAACAATGCAGTAATGAATTTTTTTTTTTTTGCAGTAATGAATTTAATGTAAACATTGGATCTCCATGATTATTTTGCTTCAGGGTAGCAGAGCAGGTCATAATATGAAAGCCGGAAATGAATTAAGACTAAGATAAACCTTTATAACCCCATCCAGTAAGCTCCACTGAATTCAGTGGCTAGATCTAAAACTAATGTGTGAGGTTATATAGGTTGCTGGTTGGGTCACATCTTAGATCCCTAGCCTTGGACACGCTCAAATCTCATGTCTTTGCAGCTGATTGCTGATTCATTCCCCAAAAGTAAGACCTACTAAGAGGAAAGAGTTAAATCTGTCTTCAAAAGGTTCTGCGTGACTCTGAAGAGGTCATCCTTCATAGCAGCCTGCCTCCTTGATGAAAAGAAGCATATTAAGCTTCTAGACAGAGTTATGAGAGAGAGATCAAATAAAGAAAGAAGTACCTCCCACTCATAGACTTACAAAATATATAGCCTTTTGCAGAATGTACAAAGGAGGATTCATAGACTGAGGAGCTGTTTGGTGTTCCCAAAATACAGTGTCTCATGTAAGAACTTGAGAAGATAGAGGACCCCGTTAAGGCAAAGCCATAAAAACAGAAGGCAAAGTGAATTCATTTTGTAATTTGTTTTATTATCTCAGGATTTATAGAAAGCAGCTCTACCTATTGCACAAATCTTTTTTTTAGTTTTGTTCCCTTCCTTTTTTCCCCCTTCGGTTTTAAACTTTCCATGATAGGTGGTCTTGGAAAGTGCTGAATTAAGACCTAGCAAAGTCAAATCCTATATATCTGGCTGGTCCTAAGGGTCTAACAGTCTCACAAGTCAGTGCCTCACGTTTGTCTGAGAGACTTAAACCAAAAGAGTAAGCAACATAAACTTAGCAAACACTCACAAGCCCACGTGCCCACACGCAGAGACAGACAAACACACACATGGTTATCCTTTTGTACTTTACTGTAATTCAGTTTGGGAAAGCACTGCTTGCACCTCAACACATTCTTCCTTATTTTGCAATGTTCATATACCCCAGCAGATTGCAGAACCAAGGTAAAATTTACTTTATAAGATACGTCAGTAATTATCTATCTTGTTTCAGTAGCACTCAATAGCAGATTCTCAATATCATGCTATATTAGGGGACAATAATATTTTCATAGATTTTTAGCATTTACAATGTAGTTTTATGATCATTATTTATTCAGTTGGTAACTATTTGCCAAGTACCTGCTATGTGTCAGGTATTGTTCTAGGCTCTTGTGATAGGGTGTGGTCAGAAATCTCTGTGCTCATGGAGATTACATTCTAAAGAATCAGCTCGAAGGAAACATGACTTGAACCCAAACTGTAACCCAAAAACTCTGTACTTTTATTAAACTATGCTATTGCTCTTACAAAAGCTAATCAATAAAAATAGGGTAATTATGAGAACCATGGTACATGTCTTAATCTATACTAGAAAACATACAAGTATACTCCTCAGTTTAGTAAATGGGTAAATCATTGTGAAGGCCAAATCATTAATCTAACTAGCAAATTCAAGCACTCCATGAAGGTCCTCAGAAAGGACCCAAAGAACAGTAATTCTTTATAGTACCTATAGAAAGTACAGAATGTGACTTTGCATACTCTGCCAAGTAGTTGTAATTAATTTTGTTTGACTCTAAATTAAAACTAGGATATCACATGAGAAAGAATTTCTGTTTCCCATTACAAGTGTACTTTAGTTGGTTCCCACTTTAGTCAGATATGTTTCTTTTAACCAAAGTAATTGATATTATAGCTTTCATTTCCCTTAAAAAATCAGCATTTTCCACTAGATTTAGTTTTAAATGTTCTTCAAATATTTATCACATTAGATTCACATCTCAAACTGATGAAGTTAAGTGGAAATCTCTAGCCTATCCCTAATTTATTTTTATTCATGACACATGTAGAATCCATTTCCATCTTATTGTTGGCTCAGCTTATGAGATTTACTTGGTTTTTTTCTGACTAATTCTGTACATCAGGTATTCAGATATGAACTAACTAGTACACTGCATAGAGTAAATCTTAAACCCTTATGTTTTAAGATTTTATTTGAATTTTATGAGAAGAGAAGCCTATTGGATTGTGTTGAGAACAGCCATTCTCAACATGGTAGATTTTGGCTCATTTTCCCCTCCCAATGTTTTCCAACATTTGCTATGCTTTTATTGTAATGCTGAATTCATTATTTTTATCATAGTCGCCTAGTTAGCATTAAGTTTTTAGTCTCTAACAACACAAGGACCCATTAGCAAGTATGATACAGAAGAAGAAAAAATTGTGATTGCAGATTAAATGGGGGAGAGAGGTGGTAGAGTGGGAAAGAGAAGTTCCAAAAATAAGCAAATATAACAGAAATGACCTTAAGTCACTAACAGTTCACAAATTCATTTAGAAATTACATATTAAACTTTACGTGAAACTTTCCCCAGAAAAAAATCCCATCACTTTTAGTTTCTTGACAAATTTTAAGTTAGCATAGCTTTCCTCTACTCAAAGAGTATTCTTGGGTAATATAAACCCAAGAGAACTTTCCTTTATATTGCAAGGTTCTAGGTGGTAGAGAATTTATCAGGTCTTAAGATGAGAACTTCACCATTATGAGATAAACAGGTCTAATTTTAAAATACTCTGACATTCTGCAACCTTATAAAGCGCCATTTCAAATTGGCTTGCACATAGTAAAAGACTTTATCAGCCTACACAATGTTTCTGTGAGGGCAGGATGCCCTGGGCAGAATATGGGACAGTTTATCAGTCAGGGACCTGTCGAGAGGGGGGAAAAAAAGGCAATCACTAGTTATTTTAACACAAAGATTTGATGTAAATAATCGCCAACCAGGTATTACAGCAACGAGAGACAAAAGGAAGACACTGTGGATTTATAAAAGCAATTACTGGGGGGTTCATATCTTGGGTTCAGGGAACAAATGGAGGAGGGTGGTATTACTGAAATCTAGAAGCTTAGAGAAGGATCCTGTGGAATTTGAACCCAGAGCTCTGCAGAGCCACCCTGGTTGACTGGTACTGGTACATCAGAAGTTAGGAGGAGGAACCACCTGAAGTCAGGACCTAGATTAGCTAGCTTTGATACAGCTGAAAAGGCACTAACAAATTGTTTCCAGGATGTGAAAAAACTATAAAGTAGGAACAATTGCAGTTATTGGAACCTACTGTCAATTCCAATGGAGAGAGGAATTTCAAGGGTGACCCGCATAAGAACAACAGATTATAAGCATGTCTTTTTTTCCTCCTCCTGCTTTCCAGTCTCCCTCTTGCGCTCCCTATTGGCAAAGCCTAACAGAAGCCAGCTGGCAAGGAAGTCTCCCAAGGATCACAAAGCAAAATATAGAGGGCTAGATCTGAAACTGAGAAAGACAGTAGCTTCTTAACTAGCTGCATAAGGAAAAGAACTTGTATTAAGGTGTCCATCACATATCATTTGAGTTTACAAAGCTATATTCATGATTCTATACCAGAGAGAACAATATTAGTAATTGCTAGCATAGAATAGCATCTACTGGATACTGGGTTCTATGCTAATGCTACACATGTATCATCTTATTTAATTGTCCAGACATTTAATGGAAGAGTGATCATCATGAACCATGAACAGTTTTCTAAACTGATTAAAATTGTGGATTTCAAGATAGAAGTCCCCTTAGCCATCATTTGGTCCAGCTCTTTCTCTATATGCATATCATCATTTTTTTTCCTGTAAAAGAAAGAATCGAATTTATTTGTTACTGTAAATCAGGGATTTGCATTTTTTTCAATGATTTATTTCAGAGAAAGAGAGTACAGGAGCAGGGGGAGGGGCAGAAGGAGAGGGAGAGAGAGAATCTCAAGCCGACTCTGGTGAGCATAGAGCCCAATGTGGGGCTCCATCTCACAACATGGGGATCATGACCTGAGTCAAAACTCAAGAGTCAAACGCTCAACTGATTGGAACCACTGCATACTTCAAAAACAAAATTCATTTTGTAAAAAAAGTATTTTGAATCCAGCATAGTTAACATATAGTGTTATAGTAGTTTCAGGTGTATAGTGTCATGATTCAACAATTCCATATATTACTCAGTGCTCAACAGGATAAGTGTACTCTTCATCCCCTTTACCTACATCATTTATCCCTTACCCAATCTCCCTCTGGTTACCATCAGCTTGGTCTCTGTAGTTAGAGTCTGTTTCTTGACATGTCTCTCTCTCTTTTTTCTCTTGTTTCTTAAATTCTACATATGATTGAAATCATATGGTATTTGTCTTTCTTTGACTGTCTTTCTTCTCTTAGCATTATACTCTCTAGTTCCATCCATGTGGAATTCTTCCATTCTTTTCTATAGCTGAATAATATTCCATTATATACATGGCATATATATATATGTAGTATATATACTACATAAATAGTAGGCACTATATATATATATATATATATATATATATATATATATATATATCTTGCATCATCCTTATCCATTCATCTATCGATGGACACAGGCTGTTTCTATTTTTTTGGCTATCGTAAATAATGCCACAATAAACATAATGGTGCCTGTATCTCTTTGAATTAGTGTTTTTTGGGTAAATACCCAGTAGTATAAGCACATTATCTTAGAACCAAACATAGCTAACCAGTGTTTCTCTAAGTCACCTGTAACAACTAGGGAAATTAGAAGGCTCTAAAGAATTCCTTTACTGGAACTATAAAACCACAGTTTTATATAAACATCGGAGCCTTTTCTCTTAGTCATAATTTGAGGGAAAAAAATACTAATGTTTAAGGGGAACTGGTAGCATGCTAGAGACATGAATTGGTTAATCTTAGAAGCACCTTCATTAAAATGTATTTATTTTTCAATTCAAACAATGACAATACAGTTGATAAATTCTCTTACCTGAAAATGAACTCAGAAAAACCATTTAACTCCAAGAGGGGTCATTAAGAGACAGAGCATACAGGTCTGAGATTGAAAAGTCTAAGTGAGGCAATAAACTAATAGTTAACAAGGTAATAATAACTACTAATATCTAGTGGAAAACCATTGTATTATTATAACATATGTGTTATTTAGATTTAATGGCATCTTATATAATATATATTATATAGTTAATACAATAATATATAAATATATATTATATTAAATATATATATATATATATATATATATATATATATATATATATAACAGCTTAACTAGTGTTCATTTCATCTCTGTGCCAAGCAATTGGCTTCATAAATGCACAGGCAAACAAAAACATATATATCTCCCCTTGATGACACTATGAAATAGGCATTATTATCATAGTTTTGTAAATAAAGAAGCAGCAGCCACAAGATGGTAGAAAGTAATTTAAACACACACACTCATACATACAATGCAAAGAGTCCTGTCTCACCAGGGTATAAGGCTCTAATAGCAAATACATGAAAAGCACTTAGCACAGTGCTTGGCAAATAATAAGTGCTTAATGAATTTTACCTTTTGTTAGTGGCAATATATGGGTTTACATACAGTGTCACATCTCATTCTGCATTCTATGGAAAATCCTTATGGGGCAAATCTACTATTTATGAATTGATGCCGGTATCCTTGGAAACAGATGTCTACAAACTATTCCTGATATAGAAAATGCAATGGAATGTTGTCTTGCACCACTTCTTTCTGAGTGGGAAATTAGAAACTCAAGATAGTCATATCATATGATGCCCTCCCAGGTACAACTGGAGTTACATATTCTCATTGACAGAATCCGCAGTCTGTAACACTCCCACCACGGAGCCTCTACCACACTGTTTTACAACGGCCATACTTGACATCATGTTATAAAGTAAATAATTTTATAATGAGTCCCATAGCATCTCTGGTATAAATTGTGTACATTTATTGTATAAATCCAAAACAGAGCCTCCTCACCCCTGGGTCCTACTAACTGGAGTCTATTTGGAATACATGAGTTTATTTTTGGAAGGCTTTCTTAAACTTATATTTTGGTTCCTCTTATCATTATGCTATCTTTACTATTTTCGTTTAGCACTTAGGAACTTTTGCTGCAAATCAGAGAATGCCATACTATTGGTTTCAGTAAGCAATAAGGACATGTATACATCATGCATGTCAGAAGACCAGAGGTCAGTTTTGCCAGGAGTGGCTCAAGGCTCAGTGTTATTCTCAAAGACCCCATCAGCTTCTGTTCCTCTTCCCTGTTATTCGCAGCCTGTGTTAACCTCAAACTCAGACCCCAGAAGTGTGGGAATGGTTCCTAAGACATGCATGGTAGCCGATGTTTTTGAATATTACTCAATAATCTGTAGTCAAAATGAAGAAACAAGGGCTAAGTAACTAAGATTAGTATCACCTGTCACATAAAATAGTGGTATGACCTGGAGAAAGCCATTTAACCTTCCAGGAAGGTTGCTCATCTCCAAAATGAGGATAAATGTTCTTAAATCGTCATTAAGTGGCTCACAACACACCTGTCACGTTTCAGACATTCAATAAATAAATAAACAAATAAACACATAATGAATGTGTAAAGAAATACATAAAGAAATGTATTTTAGTTATTTAGTCTTATATACTTGAATACAATTAGACACTCTTTGGTTTCCATGGGAAGTTTAAATTCATGGCATTTCAAAGGGGGAAAGGGGGATTTGCCTGACACAATCATAGATACTTGCCCTTCCTGTACTGATGTTACTTGGCTTATCCAGGCATGTCTCTATGTGAATAAGCCTTAGTGTTGATCTGTCTCCAGTTTACCTAAACCTGTCTGAAAGGTAGAGCCAGACAGCTGAGTCAGTCTATAACAATTGCCAACTGGTGATGACTTCCCCAAAGCCAGACAATCCCCCTCTGTGGACACTCCTCTTTTTATTTTTTTTTTCTTCTCAAGGATCATAAAGCATGTGCATTATTTTCTATCCATTGTGTCATAAAACAGTGATTCCAAAAGCTGGGAAGGTGAGTGATTTCTTGGAAGAAGAGACTATAAGGCAAAGGCTGGAACAAAGACCTAATTATGGGTAGAGGTGCTGAAAGGCACAGTAGACCAGGAAGCACACTACCAAAAATCAAAGAAGTTCCCTGAGACTGCTGGGTTTGTTGTCATTTACATATGAGTGAAAGAGAACAACAAAAGGGCTACACAATCAGACACCAAAATACACTTGTTCAGATTCATGCTACCACTTGCTTGAGTTTTCTCACACACAATTCCTTCCCCCATGGCCCTACTCATCTTTTCTTGGAGACAAATATAGGTTCAATTTCCCCAGGTTTCAGCCAGACAATCCAGCTGCCAGAAATGTGCTGGCTGATCATCTTCCTGGAGCTACTTCTCGGCTACTTACTTGGGTCTGTCAAATGTGGAAAAGGAAGGAAAAACAGAGGACCCATGTTGTGAAAAGCCAGGTATACATTCTGTTAAAAACCAGCAACTAATAATAATGCTCAAACACCATCTTAGCATGAATTAGATTTCTATGCTGTAACATTTATTTATTATTAACTTTAGTTTCACTTTATCTTTACTTTGTTTTTATAATATTGACCAAAAAGTATTTTTTCAATTAAGTTTTTTTTCCAGTGTTTATGAAAATGTGGTCCATCAGGGTCTTTCTATAAATAACAAATAATTAATGTTTTGTCTAATTTACCTACATAAATAGTAGTAAGATACTATGTAAGCCAATAAATTACTTAGTTTATCTAGACCATAACAGTAGTTTTTAAAAAAATAGAATCTCTAGTCATTTTAAAGACGATAAAATGATAGTTTCATGTGAAATTTACACAAACATGTGGACATAATGGAAGAAGTTATTTTGAATATTGACAGACTTGAGAAGAGAAATGGAAATTTTTAAAGTGAATTAGTATAAATTGTTAACCATAATTCAATATTTACTTGCAGACTTTCAGAAAAGTAATACACTGTTCATTTTATGCGATGAGTTGTTAATATTACATGAAATAACAAATTGGCATCATAACTAAACAGAGTGTCTGGGCAGTTATCAAAAAAAAAAAGAACGATGGGAATCTAAGCACGGGAGTCAGGTTTTTACTGACAAATGGATTATTCTGCACAATGTGAAATTTGTTATTGCTTTCTGATCAGATACTCTTCAGTTTCAGTTTTAAATGTCTTCATTACACAAATCTTATTATAATTATGTGTGAGATTAAGTGTGCTAGAATGAAAGACTCTTATATCATTGTGTTATTTTTAAAACCTTAGGAATTTCACACTTACCCATATGAAGGACTGATATGCGGCCCTACAACCATTCCAGTTATGGCAAAGCCATGCCAACAACATTCTTGACATGCTTGAAGCTGATGGCGTGCCCGGACAAATGTTCCCTTGTTCCCTATTCCCTTCAGGTTCTGGTGTTAAGTATTAGTTGAGCCCCCTATCACCCTGCAGAAAATAAAATAAAATAAGATAAAATAAAGTAAAATGCACAGATGATACCATGGAAGTTTCTGCTGATGCAGTGCTGGAAGCAGGAAGGCGTATTAATGAGTAGTACTCTGGACTAGAGCTGAAGTCGTTTATTTAAAATGGCAATGAGATGATGATCTGTTAAAAACTCCAGTGGGATGAGCAGAGGGTAATTTGTCCAAGGCCTCAGAGGTAAGGGCTTCAATCTTGGACTTTTATTATTATTTTCCAAGTGCTGGTCTATCTTGTTATGAATTGAATTATATCTCCCAGAAATTTTATATGTTGAAGTTCTAACCCTGTAATGTGATTGTATTTAGAGACAGGACCTCTAGGGAAGTAATTGAAGTTAAGTTAGGTTATAAGGATGGGATCCTAATCCCATGGATCTGATGTCCTTAGAAGAAAAGGGACACCGGGAGTATGCTCACACAGGAAAGACCATGTGAGGACACAGCAAAAAGGTGGCCATCTGCAAACCAGGAAAAGAGGTCACACCAGACACCAACCCTGATGACATCTTGGTCTTGGACTTCCAGCCTCCAGAACTTTCTGTTGTTTAAGTCCCCTTGCGGGATTCTGTTATGGCAGTCCAGACATACTAATACACACTCATAATCACAAAGGTTAATCTGACATATTAAAAGAACATATTTGTCATTCTTCCAATGCTTACTCATTTATAAACCTACCTTGCCTGAAGCCAATAATAACAACAGCAGAATCTATTGAACTTTTTTATTGATAGGCACTGTTCCACACATTTTCACTTCATAAAGTAATTCATATTATTACCTGTTTTACAGATAAGAAATCGAGTTAAAGATAGTATAAGTAACTGATCCAAAGTCAAACAGCATACTAGAATGTTGTAACTAGTAATGTGAGCTAAGGAATAACATGTTTATAAATCCTGTCGTTATCTGGGGGAAAAGCATAGGTGCGTCACTGTGCATCTGTGTGTTTAAAGGTATTTCTTTAACAAATGGAAAAATTTAAACTTTCCACTGTTAAATGAAGTTTTGTCATCATAAGTTTTATCGCATATTGAGAGCCTCAAAAAAAAGAAGATAAAAGGACATTTCTAGGAAAATCACATAGAGGGATACTGAATTGTCTCCATAAGTACACTTATCTAAACATGGAGGAAATTGCTTGTATTTGAAAACAATTTTGATTTTTATATACCTGCTTTAAAGTTGAATGCCAAAATTTCCTTTTGGATCCCACAACGGGCTTAGAAGCCAACATATCTCCAGGAGGTAGGAAAGCTACTATAAGCTTATTTTTAACTTGTCAGCAAGTAAAAATCTAACTAATGTTGATCTTTCTCTGACAGCACTTGCTTGGAAGGTTCCATAGCTTTGATTAATATTTAAACACTTGGGCTTTCAAAGCAAATTTACAAGCTGAAATTACTAAAGCTACAATAAATAGAGAAACATGTTACTGCTTTATTTTCTGCTTGAGCTAAAAAGAGCAGCCATTAGGAATAAGCAAGTACAGGAAGGAGGAACTTTGTTTTCAGTTTGTTTTCTCGTTGACCACTTGAAATGCACCCTATGAGGAGTAACCATGAAGTGGTTTTGTTTAGTAGCTCTGGAACTAGACTGAACGTGAGTGCTGGCTCTACCACTTCCTGGCTGTGTGACGTTGGGCAAGTTATTTCTTCTACCTGTCCCTTAGTTTTCTCATCTGTGAAATAGGGTGGTAACAATATCTATTTCATAGGATTTGTACACACTTCAATGAATTACAACAGGTATACTGCAAAGAACAGTGTCTAGCATATAGCAAATATTTGCTATGTGCTGGTGATTAGTATTTCCTATAAATATAGTATTGAAATAGTCAGGATTATATTAAATATCCAGCTATTAATTCAACAAATATTCATTCATTCAATAAATATTTATTAAGTCCATATCATGGCCAGGAACTGGCTATAAAAAGTTAAAAAATTCAAGCAATCTGTTGCCTAAGGTCTAGCATTATAGTGGGAAGAACAGACACATGCATTGCTGGTAGGTACTGTCTACTGAGCTATCTATTAGAGCATGGACCTGGGAACTCATAAGGAGTTCTGGGAAGGGTTTTCTAAAAGGAGTATTGCTGGAACTGAGCTGCACAACTTTATGACTCAGAAGAGATATAGAGATAGCCATTCTTAACATAGGAAACAGAATGGCAAAGGCATAATGACCTGAGAAGTTTGGGAAACTAAAGAGAAGTGTGAATAGCTTATCAAGCATACATAAAGGGGCCATGAGGAAATCAACCTGAGAATTAAAGACTTATCCCATAACTTCTCCCAGTATCTAATTTTCTACAGCACAATGATGGTCCCCTTCAGGGAGGACCAATAACTCAGTTCTGACTACATGTGGGAAAGAAAAAAATGCATGATAATATTATTGCCTCATTGTCCATATTGGTTCAACATTCCAATAAATAACCAGACCAAAATCATCTTTGTCAAAGGGGTATGGTTAATTGGACATGTTCCAAGGTACACTAATATTGGAGTGCACTGATCTCACCTGCAGTTGAAAATATTTTAATAGGCAGCTCAAAGATGGCTAGACAAGTGTTAGTCCAGAGAGCACTATAATATATTTAAAACTAAAGCTCAATATTAAGCGGACCCATGAAGTATAATAAAATTTCACATCTGGTTACAGAGTACACATTGTCTAAATTATAGAGATGAGAAATTGCAAACTAAGTGTGAAAGCAGCTTCAATTAATGATGGCTATTTATGACCCAGCCTGTTCTTTTGATGCATACAAAATTATTGAGCTTGTAGCCCACAAAAGCCTGAATAACTGCAGAAAGATTTGGGATGGGAGAAATATTTAATCTTGCCAGTTTTATCGTAGGTCAGCAAGGCCATATCTTTAGGTGGGCCTATATCAACAATACTAAAATGAATAATTTACCCCGTTCTGACTTGAAGCTGAATGACTGTTTTATGCCTAAGGAAGAAAAACACTGCGCTTTTTAACTCTTCACCCTGATTGCTTATAATGCTCATCGATCTGAAACAAACAGTGCATAAATCTGTTCTTTAGCAATAGACGCAACTAAGGTGTCCATTAAAAATGACCCAGCAGAAACTAAAACATGATTCCCAAACCCATAGTATCCAACACCATTCACTGATTCATACCCAGCTACTTCATTGAGAAGAATGAACTAAATAAAATACTCTTTAAAAAAATTGAATTGTAAGGGACATTTTATGAGATATTTAAGGCAACTGTTTTTTTTTTTTTCTGAGATGAAAAGATGAGTTTCTGATAGCCCTGAGAATTCAACCCATGTCCCTTCTATTTTTGTTTCTTCCCTTAATGAACAAAGATCATAGAGTCAAATTTCATTTATCAGTTCTGTTGACAATTTGGACGATAAACTATTTTCACCTAATGTTCCTTTAACATTACAGGAGCTCAATTCAAGAAAGTAAGCTTATGTTCTTAAAGGGGAAATAAGTCACTCTCAAGTTACTCTTTAGGATCAAAGAGTAACAGCAAATGAAATGAGTTCTGTAGTCAATGACTGCTTATCTGGAGTCATTGAAGAAAATGATTTCTTCTCTTCTGCAGGAAAGGAAGCTGAGACATGGAGCAGCTTAGCAGCTAAGCCACTTGTCAGACTAAGGTATATCATTAGTAACTGCCAAAGACCCCAGTCAAATCTCAGTCCGAAGGGCTCTGTGGTTGCCACTAGAACAGTTTGCCAAATATTTATTGCTTTCCACCTCCTGGCACAGGGCGGGGTTGTACTTCATAGTTCCATTGTGGTTGGATGGGATCATGGGTCTAGGAGTAGCCAATCAATTGCAAGCCCAGAGACACATGTCCGTTCCTGAATAAAGTATACAAGTGCTGGTGCAAGACCCTGCAGAATTCTCTTTCCTTCGGCCCATGTAACTGGTAAGATTCCAGCTAGTGGCTTCCCTGTCAACCAGAGTCCCAGAGAGTTCCCAGCCAATCTACAGAGCGTCACTGGAACAAAACACACTTTTCTTGTATATAGCTTCTGGGATTTGAGGTCTCTTGGTTTCCATGACCTAACTTACCTATCCTGATGGATGGAGACTGCAAAGCCTATTCTCCATAAAGAAATCCATAAACTGGGGATATTGCAATAATTCCAAGTCACAAGGAACAGAGATAAAGTTTCACGATGAGACAAGGATGAGATTGGGGCTTTAGAGGAGGAGAAAATCAACATGGGACGAGCACTTTGTAATCCCAAGTATAAATCAAGTGGAGATTAAATTCACTTGGCAGTTTTGAGAGACCACAAAGAAACTTCTCAAAGAATTCAAGGTGAGTATCTGCAGGCAGTTGGAACTCAGGAAATAGTGAGCTACAGAGTGGCAGTAGTGAAATGAGAACTTACTCAAAATACATTTTCTCAATATAAAAGGGTCCATTAATAGATAACTATACACTTTTATGACCATAGCATCATTATTGGAAATACTATACAATGCCAGTACTTCCACAATTCTTGTGATGAGATATTATTACAATATATTTTCTAATTCTTTGCACATGTTTCTTAAACAGTATTTTTTATAATAAACCAAACACACGTGCTGCCTTAGGAGCCCTCACTGGGCTATAAACCCTCTGGAGGAACATTTCGATGGGAAAATGCTAGCTTAAAAAAAAATCGTCTCATTCCAACAAGTATCTAACAATGGCTTTCAAAGGATGATTTGGGGAAACTCTGACAGCATTTGTGTTGGACTTTGCTTATCCATTCAGGGGCCTGGGTCTCTTTGCATTACTATTGGGAAATGATGATGAGGAATATACCTGGGATAATGATCAGTGAAAAGGCAGCTTTGTGTAAAGTATACAGGGCCTTCTGTAATGCCAGAGTGAATGTGATCAACTTTTAGATGTTATGCAAATGAGTCTGAAGGATATGACTAGAGGGAGAAAAAAAATAAGAAAGAGAGTTGGCTCCCCCAACTTGCCTTATCAATGGTGTGTATTAGCAGAGGGAAAGATTACATCTTGCTCTTCCATAATCAATTCTGTCTTGTTTTCACTACCATTTTCTTGATAATTATTCTGGCAATATCTGGAGACTTGCCCTTTACTGTGATTTCTTCCCTCAAAATTCTAGGTTGGGCTAGGTTCCCTTACCTGGAGTTCCCATTAACTCTGTACACCATACTGTCAGTATCTATGGCATATTGCATTGTAATTCCTAAGTGCATCTGTAGCTGACTCTTCCACAAGACTGAAAGATATCTGAGAAGAAGGACCTTTTAATATTCACCATGGTGTCCCTAATACTAAGAACAGAGGCAGACACAAAGTAGCTCAAAGCAAGTTTATTAAATAAAAAAATTAAACTGAATAAATAAACTTGAAACTAAATGATGATTATTGAGAAGGTAACATATTGGGCAGCCCCGGTGGCGCAGCGGTTTAGAGCCGCCTGCAGCCCAGGGCATGATCCTGGAGGCCTGGGATTGAGTCCCACGTCAGGCTCCCTGCATGGAGCCTGCTTCTCCCTCTGCCTGTGTCTCTGCCTCTCTCTCTCTCTCTCTCTCTCTCTCTCTCTCTCTGTATCTCTATGAATAAATAAATAAAATCTTAAAAAAATTTCTAAAAAAGAGAAGGTAGCATATTTATTCCATTGTTTCACAGATAACCCTCGGTAAAAGTCCCATCTTCTTACATCATCATATTGTTGCAAATGCCTAACTATGTAGTGTCACATTCTAATCTTTGTACCTGTCACTTATTCCCAGATCATCTCATTTAACCACAATATATTATTGTTTTTGTTTTTTAGATGAAAAGCTAAAGCTCAGAGAGGGTAGTTACTATAAGAGAAATAATCCCTTTAGGAGACAAGGGGATGCTTTCTAATCAGATGACTTTATTATAATAATAGTAAAGCTGATGACTCTGAAGTGTATTATTTCTCTACTGCTTGCATTTCTAAATAATTCAAAATAGGATTCATATGAACTCACAGAGTTAAAAATATTCTCATGACAGAGATGTCTTAAATGGAATTTTGCATTAAAGTGTAGTATTATCTCTAAGAGCAGATTTGGAAAGTAGACTACAAAACCCAGCTCTGCATAACCTATGGGAAGATACCTATGTTTCAATTTTCTCATTTGTAATATGGTTGCACATGGTTGTTGGACGCTTAAGTTATTGAATAGCTATAAAGTACTTAGGGCATGGGTTACCACAGAGCAAAAACTTCATAAGTATTATTTGTACCCTCATCAGAACCACTTGAGTCAACTGTTAGACCATTTCCAGCAATGTTACTAAAAACAGAAAAAAAATTCTATTTTTCTACATATAACTATAAGATTAGAGACTATGGCTTTATCATGGATGACCCCTCATGGCCTAGAAGGCCATGCATGACTTGGCACTTGATTGCCTGGTCTCTGAACTCTACCCACCTTGAACCCACTCTTCAGCTAAGTTGAAGTGTCTTCCTGTCCTACAAAGAGGAATGCCTCCAGGCGTGCCCAGCTTTTGTACAGCTGTTCGCTCTGAATGGAACACAGTCTCCTCTTCATTTGTTGTCTTTTTGCCAGGATTAAAACTCATCTACTCTGAAGAGACTCCCATGCACTCTTTGCAGCCAAACTAAGAGGCCCTTCTAAGTACTCCTACAGACCCTACATTTATCTACCCCTGTGATCATGCTCATTGATCTGAGCTTGCCCTGTGTTTGTCTGATTTTGCCCAGGGCACAGACAACAACCTATCCAGGGACAAGAGCTGAGTCTTTTCACCTTTGTATTTGTCATATCTGGCATCACATTGGGAACATGAGAACCCTTAATAAGTAGGTGTTAAATGAATAAACAGGTGAGAAATATCTTTCAAGCAGAGAAGAATATTTCTGCTCGGTTGCTTAAAACAGTACTTCCCCAGCATTTGCAAATAAGGACGTGCAACTTTTTAAAAAGAATAAGAAGAATTCTTATTTAAATTAAATAAGATTATTAAAGCAGTTTGTCCACTTGAACCCAATAGCACAGGTCCAAACCAGCCTGGAAAATGGAAGGGGCACCCATTCACCACACTCAAGCATTGAGGGGCATCCCCCTCCTCCCCAAAATAAGAAGTTCTGGCTCAGTACAGAATTGACAGCTACTCTTTCCACTTTTTCAGCCATCTTCACTCTGTCTTCTGCAGGCAACTCTCATGAATTAAATGTGATATTCTGCTTTAATAACTGTGAAGGTGGCATGTTTGGTATCATTGGTTGGAGCAATCAGAAATACAGGGTCTAGTGCCCTCTCTGCTGTGCAGAGATGAGCACTGACATTCACTTGTCAGGTAACAGGGTTTTGTTTTTTTTCCTTATAAAAATGATCTGTTAAGACCTGCCCTAGCTACACTGTGGGATATTGCCAGGATAATATAATATGCTATAGAAAACTCAATATGAGCTAAACAAAATTCTATATGAATATAGTAATGAATTACAAATATGTATTCCTTGTATGTGAAATAGTGTCACCCATTATAAGTAGGTTGACTTTACAATTTATTTTATAAACCAGGACATAAATGAGAGTGAAACAAGACATTATTAATAAATACAACAAGATGACAGGCAATCATCAATAGGCAACCATCAGGACTTTTTCAGGAACACTATTGCTCAAATTCTAATGAGTATTCTAGAAAGTGCTAGAATTTGAAATGTTTCTTTTAGTGGCATCGATATTTTTGTTTGTGCACTGACTGCAGCCTTCTGTTTATATTTGGGGCATTTATCACCTTTTGAAGGGAACAGAGCAGAGCTCTGTGCTGACCTATTCTTCCCCCCACCCCACTGCAATTTAGAAATGGGCATGGCAACCCGACCCTGTCAGTCAGACATTTTCAACCCAGACCAGGAGCATAGGAAGCAGAGCCTCCTCCTCCTCCTTGTAGATAGATATGGTGGCAGCTGTAATAGCTACACTCCTTCTAGAGGAGCAATGATAGTGGTTTTAACAGTGAACTCTGATTGATTCAGTGGCTCAAGGTGGGGAAGTCCATGCCCAAAGAAGGTAGGATGCTGTCTTCCAGTGGCCAGCTCCCTAGCCTGTCCTCCTCAGCACTATCAATGTTGTTTTTCTTCCTAAGCTTCCAAGATCAGGTCTGTGGCCATCCCCAAGGATCTGAGAACCACCTCTAATCTGCATCCTTCAGTGTATTTCTTTTCTACTGATATTAGCCAGCGACAGTTTTTGGTCAAGTCTAGATACACCCTAACAAACTAAGATTCACCACACAGATGAAGCAACCAAGGAACTGAAAGTCATATAACTTGCTTACAACCACATCATTAGAAAGAGAATTAGAACTAGAGGCTGGATCTACTGCTCCCTAACTAGAGAGCTTTGTAACTCCACACAGTGAAGATGCCCAATAAATGTTAGTTTAATTTAATATTTTGTGTGTTCTGTTATATATTTTTAAAGCATGTTTTCTACGGGGCCACAGTTTTAAATTGTCGACTGATGCAAGTGCTCCTGCATGGATGGTGCAATTATTCAATAACAATTAGGGAAACTTTGTAACTGTGGTTAGAAAGCAGAGAAAAACAAAAACCTGGGAAACTCCTTATATAACCTTTGTTTTTCAGAAATGACTAAATATATTTCATCTTAGAAAATAACAGCTAAAATGAAGCAGTGTGCTGAAAAGAGAATTGTATGGATATTAAATGGGCAAACATCCAGTTATTTTATATACGGGGTCTCAGAAACACATTTTATGGTGATGTGGTTTGACTAATGAAAGTTAACAAGAGATGGCTACTTACTTCTTTGGAAAGAAACACCATTGGGATGGATATTCTTTCCTGTCTGTTCTTGAAAAATGTGCCTTTGCTGTGAAGTTTTTAGACAATTTATTATGGGGGGGATCTGTCTCTTAACTCAATCTGCCAAGCTTGCATGTCATTCCAATGGGATAATTTTAATGTCCATTTGTTGTTGTCTATAACATTACATCTTCATTTTTTTTCTCTTTTCCTTTCTAGGTATCAAATAGGCTGGTCATTTTCACAAACTGTTGCCAAAATAATCCTAAAAGCCCAGAGCAGTGAGTATATGGAAATGCATTTATTGGTGCGGCTCCCATTGCTTCACCTGGCTTAGCTTCGCAGAGACCCTTAAACAATCTGAATCTCTCAGCTTTTAAAACCAAGAAGGCAACTCTAGGTCCAGAACATCTGCCCCAGCTGTGTTTCCCATTTTGGCCCTAGACTCCAGGAAGTACTTGAGTCCACAAAGCTGCCAGAACATATATTCACAGACTTGGAACTTGAATTACCATGGAACAGCTTCCATAGAAGTCTCCTTAGGCTTCTAAAATCCTCCAGTATCAGCAAAATGGAGAACAGACAGCCATTAAACAAATTAGTCTGAAATCTGTTTAGAGACCAAAAGTGGTTGTCACACATCTGGAAAAAGAGTGCAGGGTGGGCCGGGTAGGGAGGGGGAGCCTAAGAAAAGGAAAATATTAATTGAGCAGATCAAGAAAAAAGGAGAATAGAAAAATATCAAGCTAAACACGGACACACAGTCTTTAGCGGATATCGCTTTGTTTGCAGAAATGGAGAGCGTAGGCTTGTGCCAGAGAAGACTCATTCCAAGACACAGCTGTTGCAAGTGTGCTTGCCTAGTTCCTACCCATTTCCTGCTTCCCTCTCACTCCCACCAAAACATTGAACTTGACACCAACATGTCTGCTTGTGTTACCGGTAGGGCAGCCAGGTTGAAATAGCCTTAGCTCTGGGCAAAGACATCTCTTCCTGGTCTATTTTATTCTGGGTCCTGGAACCTCAACTTCCGCTCATCAGTTGGCTCCAACTTAGACAATGTTTTCCTTTTGCTTAGCCAGACTTTAAAACTTGGGTTACACTGATGAGTAGAGTAGAGCGGTCAGCAACCATGTGGATTTTAGAGTGAGACTTAACTATGTTTGAATCCAAGTTCCATCCCTTATGTATTTATTTAATTTATCTATCTGGGCCTCTCTTTCCTTACCTGAGAAAAGGGAATGGTAGTGGTAAAGTGGTACATTCTCATAGGGTTATTGTGTAGATTACAAAAGGAAACCTACATTAGAGTGGTTAGAAGGGTACCCGGTACGATATTAGCACCATATAAGTATTTGCTCTCATTATCTTCTGTGTGTCCCACAAAGTTTTAGTCTGCATGATTACTTATTATGAATTCAAAATAACTCCATCAAAATACCTTCAATTGTTCCAAGTTCATTGTCAACTCACTATCCAAGCATTCAAGCTGCTGTCATACAGTCCTCAAAATGACACTTCCTGACTTAACCAAGAACACCTCCTTTTTTCTTTTAGCTTCCTGTTATGTTAAGGGTTAATTGATGACAAATAAGCTGTAGAGAATTTTGGAAGATGATGCAAATGTTTTAAAGGTGGATTGGGGTGATAGTTTCACACTCCTTAAATTTATTAAAATTAAATGTATTCTCTTATAATGTGTGAGTTTTGTGGTATGTAAATTATACTTCAAGAAAAATGCAAAAAGAAAAGATAAACAATGATTATTTAAAAACTTTCTCATTTGTGGGACCCCTGGGTGGCTCAACATTTGAGCATCTGCCTTCGGCTCAAGGCAGAAGGGGTCCGGGATCGAGTCCCACATCAGGCTCCTTGAAGGAGAACCTGCTTCCCCCTCTGCCTATGTCTCTGTGTCTCTCATGTATAAATAAATAAAATCTTTAAAAATTTTTTCTCATTTTATCCTTTAGGCAAAAAGAAGCATGAAACTATAAAGATCCAGCACAGAAATGGAATGGAAGCAAGTACTACATCGCTCTAATTCTTTCAGTGTTTTGTTCTCCCCCCCCCCCTCCTTTGGATGGCTTAATTATTTACTTTAGAAATAGTAACACATTCCTTGGCTACCAAACATCTAGGGCTTAAGAAATCAGGCAGTACTTCTGAAATCCATACCAGGATATTTTCCAGATTGAAGAACAGGGTGAGTAGGAAGGGAACTTGGGGGTTGTTTTGAGAAATCTGGAACTTGCCACCATTTAGCTGAGTGGAAGTAGAAGTGCCAAGAAAAAGCTGTAGGTGTGTCAAAAGTATTGAAGGTCTTTTGCATTTTAATGACGAGATAGACTTGGATCTTATATAATCTTCGAACTGTTCTGCATTTCATTCAGTGAAAAGAGCTTTAATAAAGGAAATTGTTATTACCAGAAGCAAAGTTGATTTTAGCAAAACCTTAACCTCTTTGAATAGCAGTTTACTGTAATCCAAATAGAGATGATCCACACACACACACACAAATAGAAAAATAAAAAGAGGATGAGGAGGAAATACAAATTGCATCACTTAGCAAATGACTAATCAGAGTAATAACAAGCTTCCAGCTTTAATTGTGTGCCAAGAGTTTTTCTTCAAACACCAATCTCAAGGAAATATTTCAGCAAATCTTTGTATTTGATATTTCTATTGGCATTTTGGCAAATTCTTGATTCATTCAAAAGATGGCTCAGTCTCTCTGCTGAAACTTGCATAGCAGGGTGGGTAACTGCTTGTTGCCATGGATGATAGGTATTGGCAGAAGTCTTAGGTTTGAATTATGACAATAACCGCAATGTACCCGACTCTGCTTAGGCGGTAACTACAGACAACTTTTGTAGTTGTCATTTTGTTTTTAAAAATATCAAAAGAAAGAGGTTTAGGGTGTGTTTTCCGAAACCAATGATTTCATTCGTGTTTTTACACTCATCGTTGAGACTTTGTTTTATTGAATAATAAAACATTGCTCCATGTCTCCCCCTGTAAAGTGCCATGCTAGTGGCATCTAATCAAGAAATATACTACGTGACATTCTCCAGGGTTGGAAATTTGTATTTCAAAAGAATTGAAAGTTTATCCTAAGTACCTGGGGTCCCAGAGGTCTCAAGAGGAGGACAGGGTCAACCCAGTGGTCTAGTCACGACAGGAGGGAGCACAGATAACTTTCCACTGAGTGTGCCAGGCTGTTCAGGTGGCTGCTTTCACTTTATTAAGAGCACTGATAAAAACAGATCTTGTCTTCTCTCGAAGCAGATTGGCCTCTACAGACCTGCAGACATGAAGGTACCAAGATACTGGATTTACTCTGAGTTAATGTTTACCTGAATTATTGATTGCCAAGTGAGTTACAAAACAGCTGGCAACTCAGTTTGTGATGCTTTCTCTTTGAATTACAAAAGCTGAGCTATAAATCCAAACCTGAGAGGATTTCTTTCATCTTTTCTACTTGTGAAATGTACCTCTTCGACAGAACCGACCCTGGGTCATTTTGAATCAACTACTAATAAATCAGTGGCACTTTCTCTTTCTCTCATTGCAAGTGGAAGTCCCATCTTAGGAATTAATTTTGTCTCCGGTTTACCTTTGTCTAAGCTGTTTATCTGTGACTTTCCTTATTTATTTCACAAAATGATAGGGTATTAATTGGATTTTAAAATGCCTTGAGGTATTTGATGTTAAACCACACAGTGGGCTAAAATATGTCAAAAGCCCGGACAGATGTTAACAACCAAACTGAACACCGTGGCAAAATGAAGTGTGTGGGACGTTGCAACTTTATTTCTTTGATTGCCTTATAGCTTCTCTCAGTATAAAATAGTTTAGAGATGATGTGTAGCAAACGGGACATTCACTAAGACAATTCTCATTAGAACAAGACAGGAGATTAAAACCATAAATTAAAAAGTGATGCAAGTAGTTCAACCACTAGGGAAGATGGAAGAAATATTATCATCCACTTGACTTTTAAATTGGAGCCTCGTGGCAGCTGGGGAAACAAAGGTAATACAATAAATTATATACGTTTTTATCTTATAGAAGTTAATATAGCACTCATTTAAAAGAAATATTTTCTATTGTCATATTCTGAAACAGAAGCTCAGCTTGAGTGTGCATCTTAAGCACAATGTATAAAAAAATGTACTGTACAGTCAAGTGATACATGTGTATTGATAATGCAACACCATTACATTGAAGCACAAATAAGTGAATTGGAGCCTATGTTAATAAAGTCTGTGTGTATAATTTTCTATGTATTTAATTTTATGAAAGGATATTAGTAGAATACTTACAAGGCTAAGTAAATAAGATTATCTATAATAGATTTAATTTCTAATGTCAGAATGTTTTATAACATATAGTGCAAGGATATCTGATTTCAATTGCTACTTAAGAAAGTATCCATAAATCTTAAGCACCAGGTGAGCAGAGAGAGCTAAACATTTGTTTTGAAATTTGAGAACCAAGACCAATATTCTCTGTAGATTGGTACATCCACAATGGAAAACAATATGAAGTTTCCACAAAAGAGTAAAACTAGAACTACCCTACGGTCCAGCATTTCTTTTTTTTTTTTTAAGATTTTATTTATTTATTCATGAGAGACAGAGAGAGAGAGAGAGAGAGAGGCAGAGACACAGGCAGAGGGAGAAGCAGGCTCCATGCAGGGAGCCCAATGTGAAACTCATCCCAGGTCTCCAGGATCACACCCTGGGCCGAAGGTGGCGCTAAACTGCTGGGCCACTGGGGCTGCCCTGATCCAGCATTCTTACTTCTGGATGTATGTCTGAAGGAAATGAAATCACCACCTTGAAGAGGTATTTGCACGTCTGTGTTCACTGCAGCATTCATTATTCACAATGGTCTAGACATAGAAACAACCTATATCCATTAACAGATGAATGGATAAAAAAATGTGGTATACGTATACACAATGGAATATTATTTGGCAGTAAAAAGAAGGGAATCCTGCCATTTGCAACAATATGAATAAACCTTGAGGATATTATACCAAGTGAAATAAATTCAACAAAGACAGATATATTATCTTGCTAAATAATATGTGGAATCTAAAAACATCAGGCTCATAGAAATGGAGAGCAGATCGGTTGCTGCCAGGATCAGGCATTAGAGATGGAGGAAATAGATAAAGGTGGTCAAAGGGTAAAAACTTCTAGTTTTAAGATGAATAAATTCTGGGGATGTAATGTACAATATAGTGACTATAGTTAACACTATATTTTATACTTGAAAGTTGCTAAAAGAGTAAAAAGCTGTCACCACACACACAAAAATTTTAACTATGAAGTGACGGATGTGCTAACTCACCTTATTGTGGTAATCATTTTGCAATATATAAATATACTTTGCGTTTATAAATTTGTCATGTTATACACTTTAAACTTACGCAATGTTAATGTCAATTATATCTCAATAAAGGACCAATATTCTCATCTGCATAAAGACTTCCCTATAGGTACTTGGAAGGGAAACCTCAAAAGATTATAACAGGCAAAATATAGCCCTTTCTACTTTTGCATCACTTCTAATAAAATGTTTAATGTCCATTTTGTCTTATACTATAATATCCCTGAGGGCAGAGAGCTTGTTTTTTTTTTGTTTTTTTTTTTTGTTTTTTTTTTTTTTCTATTTTGAACTTCTGGTACCTAACAAAGGATATGGCCCATGCTAGACATCAAACAGGCATTTGTTGAATTGAGTTGAAGCAATTTTTAATTTTTTTAACCATCTGCAATATCATAGAATGGAAAAAACATCTTGGACAGACTTTTTAAAAGAAAAGCTCAATTGCTTCATAGTTCTAAGTGAGATAATTTCCTGATATGCTCACTAATGCAACTAAAATACAAAATCTACCCTCAAATAACTGATTAAGTTCATCTTCTGAATAGAATTCTAAAATATTTTATCTTTTTAAAAAGCACTATCTCCAGATCATAATCATTTTAACTACAATTTAATTGGTATTGAACTGTTATCTCAAACAATAGCCAAATGTTCATGAAGCCATCGATGGTCCATAATAGCCCACCACCTTTTGAGCTTTGACTCTAAATAATCTCCTCTTCCTACTTACTACACCTCAGGAAAATATCATTTATGAAAGCAAAGTATCATGTTACTGTGTCCAATGTTAAAAAGCATAAAAAGCATTTGTAGGCCCTAAACATATCTACAATCATAAATATAACTTCAAAACTACCCTGGATTATCATGAGCTTTTATTAATGGGTAATGTAATTCCAGAAATTGCAAAGGAACGAAGCATCTCATATAACAGTATCTTCAGTATAGTACTTCATCTCATTTTATCAGAGCAACAAACTTATGATAAGCTCTCAGTAGCTACATTGTGCAGACAAGAAATCAGAGGTTCCACGTTCAAGAGTTTGACCAACCACAGAAGACCAAGAAATCTTTTAGTACCATCCATGTGTCTGAGAGATAACACATTGCAGTCCCATTTCCTAGTCCTCTGCTTCTCCTAGGACCTCCTGTCATCCAGACCTTTATTATTTCTAAGAAACTTAAAGCAGTATCTAACCAGGGCAATGCAGGGGAGCTCTTGGATAAATGTGGCTGTGAGGTGTTTTGTTTTGTTTTGTTTTGTTTTGTTTTGTTTTGTTTGTTTGTTTTGGACCTTCTTATGGTTCTGCAAAGATGTTTACTGGACAGTTCTTTCCAGGACAGAAGACACACACACCCCACAGGCAGTGGATGGGCATACTCCATGCTATCTACACCTTACTGGAATGAACTGTGGGCAAGACACTGTTTCTGGTGAGCTCAGCAGGAGCTGAGAAGTGACAAGATGATCACTTCTCCAGAGGTGCCTAGTTGAGATGCTCCTCGATGAGGTCCACGTACTTCAGCAGCATGTGGCAGCAACAGTAATGCTTTAGGCCAATCTCATCTAGTCACTATATTTCTTGAAACAGAACAGTAGTTTGATTACAGCAGTTAAGGAGGTGACCACTAGAGTCAGACCATGGCTTCCATGTACAAGTGTGTAGTTTGTGCACTGCAAAAGAGCTCCAAACCCAGGTCAGGTTACCTACCTCCTTAACTTCCCAGCTATGTCCATTTAACCTTCTGATATTTTAACCTTCCTAAATCTCGTTTTCCCCACTGTTAATGTTAGTATAGAAATAATACTTCATTCCGAGTCTTGCTGGGTCAAGACTAGATTAGATAAGGCACGTCAATGACATTTCACAGTACAGTCCACAGTAAGCACTCAATAAAATTAGTTCTTAGCATTATTAAAAATATTATTATTCTTTCTTCATCATTAACAAATGAATAATTATGTGAACTTTTGGTCATTTACTGAGGACAAGATGTTGGGAATGGAATAATTGGACCAAAGTTAATGAACTTTTGAAGGCTCTTGACTTGCATTTGCCTTTGGGGAGAGGTCACACAATGTATCCTCTTACTGACAATGAATGAGGCAGCCTACCTCCATGGATCTCAACCATCATTGTGATCTCAAGCAACTGCCCTAAATTTCCTCTCTGCCAGCCTCCCCCTATATGCCAAATTCTACCTTAGAGTTACTAAATCTTCTATTTTCTGAAGACAAATATTTCATTTGAAGGAATACGTTGATGGCCTTCAAGCACGCCCAGCACATGAGATTAACAAGAGTAGTTATTAAATCAGTAACACACAGCTATATGTGTGTGTGAATAAAATATAGCCCCATTCTTTTGTGATGGTACAGAGAACTATAGAAATTTCCAGACAGAAAAAAGGGCATAGATAGGAAAGGATTAATTAAAGACTTTGGCAGGTAGGAAAAGCCTGGTGATTTAGGCCCATCATAGTAAGGGGCACAGCAGGGGGTCTACCTCCTTCAGGTGTCATCAGAAGGTCTATTGGGCCCTTAAAACTGGAAAAGAATAAGCTTGCAAATCTATAGTGAATCTTTGCAGTCTATGGACACTGAGGCCCACAAAAGAAGAAGACCATCTGCACTGTGCTGCCTCCTTCTATTTATTTTTTTTCTCCTTCTATTTATATTTAACTATTTGTTGGTTATCTATTCTGAAAGTTTTGACCCAAGCAACTCTGTAGTTGAAGCAAATTATCTGTACAAATGCACACAATGAAACTAACTCCAGGGATCCAGAGTAACGTGCTGATCTTTTTCTTGGAGAAAAAAAAAAAAAACTAAGGGACCAGTGGTAGTATGATAGAGAGAGGTTATTTCATGGGGATTTGATGAAATATTTTCTACCTTTGCAATCAGAGCACCTGCTGGATCAGGTGGGCGTATGAAAGGATAGTGGCACAGGAGAAAGGCACTCACGTATTTTGGAAGTCTGTGTTTGAGTCTGTTCAACATTATTATCTTCTTTCCTCCATTCCTTATGTTGAAGAAATACTCCCAATGCCCTTTTCTCCTACTGTAAAAGTAAAACTTTTATTTTAACCTTTGAGGAAGCAAGCTCAAGTGCAAATGTTTTTAGGTCATTTGTCTAAGCCTACTGTATTTAAACAGCTGTGTATCAAATGATAGAAGAATCAAACCTCTTGCCTTGTGAGCAACTGAGCCTTCTTAAGAGCAAGCCCCAAATGTCATAACATTTCATATTTCATCTATACACCAGTTAAAAAAAAAAACATTTGGGAAGTTATCTGTCTTCTGTTTTTTTTTTTTTTAATGTTTCTCTGTTGTTCTGTGTTGTGTTAAACAACCATAATCCCAGATAAGAACTATCTGAGATCCTCACACTCTTCCTACTATGAACATTTTATTCTGGAATATTCTATTACTAGTAATACCTTCTTCCAACACACACATACATGGAAGTATTTCAAGGATTAAAGTTCTAAAGAACCTTTCATTGAGTCATGCTTTAGAATTTTATACTTTCATGGGGAGTGGGTTCTAAACCTAAACCACTTCTCTGTTTGGATTCTGAGACATTGAGCATATTTATTAGTCATTCTGCTCCTGAGTATGGTATCCCAGGAGCCCCAAAACATTAAGTCTATGCCTGGAGTCATGAATATAAAGGGAGTGAAGACATCAGACCCACAGAAACTATAGGTCATATAATTGAGTGTGTTAATAGTCCATGAAAATTAGTTTATGTTGGCCAAGCACTGCTGAATTTTTAAAATCTTCTCTGGCTACTCACAAATCTGAAAAGCCAAGAGCTAGTGGGCTAAGAACATGGGTGGCAAAAGAGTCAGACTTCCAAAGGCTTTGCAAATCCAACCACAAAGGGCTCCATAGTTGTAGAGGAGAGCAAATCCAGAGAGGTAGAGGAATTGGAGATGTTCAGTAAGCTTTTAATACTTTTCTACATCAAAAAGCTGATTAAATATGAAATCATTCTGGCTGAGATCTGCCTAGAATGGCAAAATTGCAAGTTCTCAACAGGGAGATTGAGATCAATAGTTAGAAGTTCTACACTGAGGATCAATATTTAGAAGTTTTGATTTCTCCTTGTGGATATTTCTATGAAGCCCAAAACCTCAAACGTCCTTTTTTATTTTCTTCTTCTCTTCTCCCTCTCCATTCCTCTTCCTCCTTCTTTGTCCTCCTCCTCCTCCTCCTCCTCCTCCTCCTCCTCCTCCTCCCCCTTCTTCTTCTTCTTCTTCTTCTTCTTCTTCTTCTTCTTCTTCTTCTTCTTCTTCTTCTTCTTCTTCTTCTTCAAAATGTAATGTGCTATTGAAAACAAAACTTTACAGCTTGGAAACCCCCATTTGAGCTTCCAGTAAAGTAAGCAACAGGAAACAAATAATTGGGAACTTGTTCATGACTCTTCTCACCACATGTCACCTATGGAAATTTGCCAAACACTAAACATGTGGCTACTGAATACAGAGTGAAAAATACACTAAAATGTATTTGGAAGAGTCAATGCCCATGGAAAAGTAAACATTTCATAAGAAAAGACATTAGAGTTTTATATGAAATATGGACACCCTCATGCACCCACATAATTCCTGACTGTCCTATGGAACAAAACTTTTTTTTTTTCTTTATCTTTTAAATAGACTTAGCTACTTCGTTGAAATAATATAGCTTTAAAACATTTCTTGCTGACTTGTTTTCTGGTCACCATGACCATAAGCCTATCTGAGTCTATTGAAGTATATAGAAGGTTTTCTTTTCTTTTACTTTTTTCTTCTCCCCACCCCACCTCTTAGCAATAAGTCTATCTTAAGGTCCAAGGATGGAATACTGTGATTTTTAAAGAGGTAACTTGTCAGTGCTATTTAGAAATCATGGTTTACTCATTAACTTTCCCAATGTGAAATGACCACATCAAGTCCTTCCCCCGATTTCCAGGTAATAAATGATGATATTTGCCTTTAAAACCTTTGGGCTTCACTATCTCCTCTATGCGAACCCTTTACATACTAAACCAGCTGGCAGCGTTCTTGTATTTCTAAGACCTAAAAGTCTCTCTTGACACGTTTCATGTTCTAATTGTACAATTTATATTCACATTTTATTTTCCTAAACATATTGTTATTTTTCAAAGCCAATGGGCATTTATCTTTTTAAAAATTTATTCATTTATATGAGAGAGAGAGAGAGAGAGAGAGCAAACGAAATGGGGAGGGGTAGAGGGGGAGGGAGAGAATGAATCTTAAGCTGGGGCTCAATCCCAGGATCCTGAGATCATGACCTGAGCCAAAACAAAAAACTGACTGCTTCATGGATTGGGCCACCCAGGTGCCCCAGTGGTATTTATATTTGTATTTATATTTATATTCATATTCATATTCATATTTATTTATATTATTTGTATATACTTTTATACATTTTTATCCAGCACCCAGTAGAGTTGTCATTTTAAAGAACATAGAATCACAAATAAATAGACCAAGGCATTAAATTCTCAAGAAGCATTTCCTCAGCATCCATTAACTTTCACTTTAGCATTAGTATACTTTTTATTACTTGACTCAGTAAATATTTTAAAATTGGTTCAAAATGTAGTACTAAACATTATTTAAAGTACTCTAGCATAATAACAAAATATTCTAAGGTGATTATAAGTGATTGTATAGTTCTCCAAAAAATATGTTGGAGAAGAAAAAGAAGCCTTACTTGCCTATAGGAACAAAGTCAGAATTTACAGGACACTGGTATGTTTCCCTTGTCTAAAAACTACACTAGGGAAAAGATTGGATTTTCTTGCATGAGGCAGCAAAAGATACTATACTTTTTGCATATGGATAGTGTCTTTTTTGTCAGGATATTCTCATGACATGTTACTTAAATCAGGAACAACAGCAAAAATCCAAGGAGATGAGAAAGCTTTATCTAAGTAGGCTTGATTAAATGAATTGCCATTGCTTTTTGGTAAAACTATTTTAAAAATGATGACTGTAGCCTTGTGTTTGTCTAAAGCCAGAAAGTCATGGCTATACTCATCTTGATAATAGAGGGTCAGGACTCAAAAGGGGTGGCTGGGGCCTAAACTAAGGATCTAAATATGAGCCTAGAGTCAGCAGCAAATTGGAAATACCAATCCTAGAAAGAGTAGGGATCAAGGTAAGGTTGGGGGGAACTCTGAGACCACCCATGCTCAGATAATACCTAAAGACTCCCTCTATTTGTAGCATCTGACTCATGACCATCAGGTCCAAGGCCTGTCTGCTTGCCTTTCTTCCTTCCTCCCTTCTTAGTTTCCTTCCAGACATATTATCATGTGTGCTGGCACTACCAGGACTATAAAGACAATCAACCCATGGCCCCTATCATAAAGGATTTCTTACTCTAGCTAGACTACATTTTCCAAACTTTTATGGGCATAGATAAGCATTATTTGGGGATCTTCTTAAAGTGCAGACGTAGTAGGCCTGGGGCAGAGTCCCAGGATCTGCATTTCTAGTGAGCTTTCAGTCTCCATGTCCACAGACCACACTATTCTACATGAACTTCTAGTATGGATCCTTTGAATCTGTGGTTGATGGCATCTGAAAATTCCAGAATATGGGTTATACCCCCAACTCCAGGAAATCCAAGGAAAAATATGTTAACAGATTATCCCCTTACCAAGAAAATATTGCAAAACATCAATCAAGAAGGAAAGCAAATGGATATTATCAACCTGATAATCAACGGATAAATCATTAGTAAAAGGAACACTAGCATTATGAAGTCATAGGAAAAATGTAGAGGTCTTTTTTTTTTAATTTTTTATTTATTCATGATAGAGAGAGAGAGAGAGAGGCAGAGACACAGGCAGAAGGTGAAGCAGGCTCCATGCAGGGAGCCTGAAGTGGGACTCGATCCCGGGACTCCAGGATCGCGCCCTGGGCCAAAGGCAAGCGCTAAACCGCTGAGCCACCCAGGGATCCCCTAGAGGTCTTTAGATAAACAGTAATACCTTGCACTGGAGTTGGGTCTTGGTAAAGCCTCAATAATGAGCAACATTTTCCCAGATGTCTTGACCATTCTCTTTATGCAAACCATAAAGTGCAGAGGATCATAAGACAATAATATGTGGTGATAAACTTGTTTGATTATACTTCCCAGGTGCTGCTGGGTCCAATTATCTTGGTGCTAAAATATCTTCTAATTGGGTGTGAAACACACATCAGAGTTAATTACACTGTACACTACTATACAGGCTTGAAATAATTAAGACTGTTTTTATTTCTCAACTGGCCTAGAAAAAAAAGTGCATTCATTTTAAGTTTCAATCCTTGGAGATTTCACTGAAACTCATGAGATCAGCTAGATATGAATTTATGCAAATTTCTAACCCCAGAATCTTATTGAGACCATAAGCCTCTTATCATAGCCTAGATACTTTGATCTACAAAGGTATAACTGTATGTTATGAGTAGCATGTGCCCTTGAAACCTGAGAAATCAAAACATTATGGGAATGTCTGTTATATTCAAAAATTATATTATACTATATTTATCACTTAAAAGAACTATTTTGGGGAGTTCATCTTCACAACAAATATTGGATTACCAAGGCAAATTCAACTGTTTGTGAATATTGGTTACTAAATACATGAATGGTATTGAGAGAATTGGAAGATTAAAACTAAAATGATCCCCATATCTACAAATCATGTAAATATATTAGGGTTGGAATTCTCTATCACAAAAAGATTTAGCATTGTATCTTTAAAGCAAAAATTAAAGACATGCTCTTAATTAAACTCTTCTGTGTCATTTAACCTAAAATACTATTTCTATATCATCTACCTACCTATTTCTCTCTTCCTCTCTCTCTTTTGAATAGCAAGTTTGATACGGATGCCAAAAGATGATAATGAGCTAGAGTGTCAGCAGCTTGTTTCCCAAAGCCTCTGTGGTCACCTTGACCCTTCCCCTTTTGGATCATCTCCTGGTCTTGGTGGACTGACTCATGATATCTGCTAGGTTTTTCCTGACCTATCTTTCTGGTAACTAGCTGACTCATCCATGCTGTCATTGGTTTCTTCCATTATACTTTACTTCCCCAGGCATCATCCATCACCTGCTGCTCTCCTCCTATCATCTTGTACCAATAGTTCATGCTCCTTTGGGCCAATACTTTCTGCCATTACTCATCTCATGCATGGCAATGCTTCGCAATTAAATGTTAAATCACGATAACTCATCTCAAAATATGATACACTCTACAGCTGCTATAAAATAAAGATCACAAAGTGTCTTTGATTCTTCTGCCTGTTAAATCATTTCAGAGTCAAGATTTTTGGATGAGGATTTCTTTAACTTATCTTCTCTCTCCTGAATAATTTGATTGATTCTAAATCTTTAGTGACACACTTTTCACTCAACAGCATGGAATCTGATTTTCTTCACTTTTTTCATATCATTTCAATGAATCAGTTCACTAACCTGAGGGGGGAAAAAACTGAAAGTAACCAATGGTTAAAGTTTTCAAACTTTTATTTGACTTTTGCTCCATTGTCACTTTGGAACATAGAGTACTTATAGAAAGCATGTCATGTTTGATAAATAGATTATTGATTCAATAGCTATACAACATAAACCATCAGCAAGAATTAATGTACCTGTACTTTGCCCAGTTTGTAGGTAAAGATTAAAGTATTTAGAACACTTGCTGACTTTTCATTTGTTATTCTTGAAAATCCAGTCCAAATTCAAATTTGCATTTCACTTGGGTCCCTTAAAAATATAAACAGAGGGCAAAAAAGGAAGGTGCTTATTAATCTTAAAAGCCAGATAATTAATTTTTATGGTGAAAAGAATAAATACCACTGCTTAAATTGATTTTAACCTTGTTAATTTATCTAAAGTAGAATATAGTTTTGTCATCACAAATAAAGCCACTTTTCCATTTTTTATTTCATTTTCTATTGTATTCAAAACTCTTGAAATTTCTAAGTTCTGGTTAATTCACATCAAACTTTATAAACTAAGAAAAGTCAGTAGAAGTATTGAATGGCTTGTAATACCTTTTTTTTTTTCTATTAATGCCACTGGAACATATATATCCTTTCATAAATTCCACAAGCTCGTATTGAACATCTCCAACACACTAGGTATTAGGGATAGAACATCTTGGAGATTCAAGACCTGAGCCATGAGAACTCTATTCTACTGGATGAAACACGAATGTATTGAATAATCACACGAATACAATATTACAAACTATGAAACAAGAGAAAAATATCAGCTTTCATCTGAAGATCAGGAGCACCTTCCTGGTGTTTGAAAACTGGAAACTGGAAACTGGAAACTCTTTAACCAGGTTACAGGGAAGATTTGCTTTGAGGACAAAATGGAACATGTCTAAGGTTCCAGAGTAGAAAGAAGCCCATCACACTGAGGAACACCGAGAAAGCTGGAGTGGCTGGAGCCAAAAGGTACAGGAGGCAGTGGTGTCATTGCATTCACTCTCGTAATGTTCAAGTCTCTCTTCCATCTTCCTGACTCCTCCCCAACTCCATTAAAGAGGCAGTTGATTCTGAAAAGACAGGGAGCAGATATCTCATGTAGATATAAGGCTTGCACTGGACTTCTGGAAGTTTGGCCTTCTTCAGATTCAGATTCAGGCACGAAAACTGCTGTCCATCCAAGTTAGTGTCCTGTCCTCACCCAAACTCACTTCCTCAATATCTTTGGGTCTTTATTACACACAGAGTAGAGCTGACAACACAGGATTTCATATTGGGGCCTGTTCTGGAAAGATAACTCTGAATGGAAATCCAAGGGCCAGAACAGGGCTGATTATTCCAAATTCTGTGTTAAGCGGATTGTATTGTAACTGGCCTTTGATGTGTTCTTAGAATCTAATAACTAAATGAAGACAAGCATCCGTCTAGAAGAACATGTAGAGGGTCTTATTTAAAATGCTTTGTCATGGCCAACTACCAGAGTTGTGATTTAAATTGTCCTTTTTTCATTTTTACTGTGGGGATGAATAGTAAGGTTCAGAAAACACATTCATTGATATTTTGACAGAAACTTTCATGTTACAATCCTTGAAAGTGTGCAAGCAGAGGACTTGCGGCATGTAAGAACCTGTTCCACATTGGTGGTAAGATAAGGTGCCCTTTATAAAAATAAATTAAACATAATAGATTTTAGATAGAAGTGATAAACACTAGATTATAAGCCCTTCACAGCCTAGAACATATCTTATTAGCACAATAAATGTCACAGCATGGGGAAAAGTAAATTTGCTAAGTAGAAACAATAATGAATAATTGAAGGAATGACTGGATACCACTGAGCATAGACTCAACACCCTAGATATGCAAATCTGGAGTAAACTACAGTGTAAACTATGAGCTTTGGGTGATAATGATGTGTCAATGCAGGTTCATCAATTGTAACAAAGGTACCACCCTGGTGGGGAGGTTGATCACAGGGAAGATTGTGCTTGTTGAGGGGGCAGGAGGTACATGGGATCCCTCTGTACTTTCTACTCAATTTTGCTGTGATCTAAGACTGCTCCGGGCCACCTGGGTTCCTCAGCCAGTTAACCATCTGTCTTCAGCTCAGGTCCTGATCCCGGGGTCCTGGGGTCAGCCCCCAGTTGGGCTCCCTGCCCAGTGGGGAGTCTGCTTCTCCAGCTCCCTTCACCCCTTCCGCTATTTGTGCCATCTTGCTTTCTCTCTCTCAATAAATAAATAAATAAATAAATAAATAAATAAATAAATCTTTTAAAAATAATTTTAAAAATTAAACTACTCTAAAAATAAATATTTTTTCATTAAAATTTTTAAGCTGGTGAATTATCTTAATTGTTATGATCTTTTTGGTCACAGTGTAAATATGGATTTACAATATCCACAGCATAAGGCATTTTATCTACCTGTAGCTTAACATATCTGCTAAACAGAATCTGTGTGATGGTCATAGCTGGGCCATGTATATGGTGTTTCTTGTAGTCTAAGCTCCATATAAGGCACCTCCGTGTGCATTTTCACTGACTCCACACAAGAAAAAAATCTACTTTTATTCCCAACTTGTAGATGGAAAAAAAAAAGTGAGGCTCAGAGAGGTTAATTAAGTTCCCCAAGGACACACAGATAGCTTCTTTTAGGGGGCTAAAAATGATCTTTACACACATCTGGGTGGCTCACTATTAAGCCTGATTATTGGTTAGGCATGGATATGAGAGGGTGGGAAGAGGGAATCTCTTCCTTACTCAAATATGTTTTGCTCTCCTGGAAAAAAAATAGAAGACAGGTACAGTTTATAAAACTAGATTTAAAAATAACCATTAAAATAAAATAAAGTTAACCAGAAATGCTAATGCCAGATGGGACCATTAGATCACGAAGGAAGCTCAAATTAGATCGGGAAAGAGGAACAGAAAAGTGTGCATCAGTGTTCCTGCTGCCATTGAAGGCCTAGGTAGATTCTCTTCTTGGATACGCTTTAAGGCAAATATGGTTTTATGTCAGTGTGGGTGGAAGCTAGGCACAGGGAAACACGAACACAGGTGTGACTGTGCATATTCAGGGCTCAGCAAACTGTTGTTCAAAATAAATCTTTAACTATCATCTTGAAAACTTCCGAGTTTCAACTATGATTAAAATTAGTCATAGGTAGTTTTAAGGAAAATCCCTTTCATGAGTTTCTGACTCTGTGACCCAGTCTGATGGCATCAAGACCAAAGAAAGGTCAGATCAGTATCCTCTAGGAGTTTGCAATCGGAAGGGAAGAAAGAAATATTAAATCAGGCTCATGCGAACCAAGAAAAACAACTCTTTTGAACATCTAGGTCAGTGTGTGGGCCATGGCAAAATGTGGCATTTATAGGAAAATCTCAGGGAAAAAAAGCAACCCACAATCTTTCCCACTTCCTAGGGCATCCAGGCCAAGTTTCCTATTTGATCAAAAGAAGCCCAATTCTATAATTTCTGCTCATGGGTGAATAAACTAAGAAGTATGTGAAAAAAAAAAAATAAGCCAAGCAATTCTTCTTCATCATCTTTTTGCGAGTAGCCAGAAATAAAGAGGATATAATCCCATCTGGGGGCTGTAATCATTTTTCAAAATCATTTTTCAGAGACACCGTTGTCTTATGTTTACCTTCCAGGTGTCTACTTTCTCAAGGTAACAGAAAGGTTCACAAGGATTCTTATCTCCGAGTGATAAACAGATGCAAACAGAGTCAGGCCTATCTGGGCTACCACAAGGCCTGTTTGACTAATTGCCCTGATAGATCATTCTCCTGATGCCTGATGTTGTTATTGTACCCAGCATAGCTGAGATAGCACATGTTTAACCCCTGACCTTCCAGCTGCCCAGACCACATTGCTTCGGAATGAACCATTCTCCATCATCACTTCCTCCTCATGGCAGCCAGGGAAAGAGATCTGTTTCTAAGCAAATAGCAAAGGCTCTGACCCCATCATGAGTCACCAGTCTGTCTACCCACTACCAAGATTCCCCCTTTATATATTTATTCAGCTTGTCAGAGTTCCTGGCAAAGAGGATAATGATATTTGAGGTAAATAGGATTCATGCTAACTCTGAGGACAGTAATTCCATAAATCCAAGATACCTTAAATGACATCTATAGGCGTCCTATGAACTAATCCATTCCATTCCACCCCTTTTTAAGATATCTTTTTTTTTTCTTTAACAAAAATTATAAAATAGCAAAAGCCACAGAATGAACACCAATAGATATTCCAGGGCCATTTGTTATAGCATAGGGAAATACCTGATTATTCTGTGCCTTGGGGCACTGATTGAAATCACTGTAAGACAGACTAAATACTATGACTTGCAGCAGAAGTGAAAAGCAAATGTATTTTATCTCAGATAGGTCAGCTTTCTTTTATTGCATGCTTCACACATCTTATTCACAGAACTTACACTCATCAAGTTTTAACGGATACTGCCAACACTCAGTGATTCAGCTGCTGACAGTCCTGGCCGAGTAGTGCTGTGCAAAAATTTCACATTATGCAACATTATAGAAACATTAAATGGGAATAACACAATGACAAGTGGTGGTTTTTATGACCATTTGTGTTAATTAATGAAATTATGTTGTCTTTACGGAAAGGCGGAAAATATACAGAGAAAAAGAAAAACAGAAGTGTTATGTAGTATATTTGCATTTCTGTTCATTTTCTTTAAATATCTCAAGCTTAAATAGACATGAAATATTAAAGGCTATTGAATTAGGGGGGAAAATCCATTTTGGTACATATTGTATTTCAGCTTCCACTAAACCATTTAACATAGACTCAAAGCATTACGGCATAATTATAAAATAGCTCTATCTTTCCAACACTTTGTTCAGCCATGTCTTTAAACCTCTAATAACATTTCAACCAAAAAAAAAAAAAAAAAAAAAGGAAAAGAAAAAGCATATTTGTTTTGCGCAACTAATTACTGCATACTAATGTTATCCATCATTATTATCCTTCCCACATAGCAAATCTGATCTTTTCCTCTGCCCGCTAGAAAGCAAGATTGCAATGCTTAAAATATTGAGCATATTTAATTTATTTATTTAATCTGAACACAGAAAAGTAGAGAGAAATAGTAATTTATAAGTCACAATGGAGTGTTTCACAACTTTTGTTTAACAAAAAACATTTTACCCTGCTTACACCTTGATCTTTAGGACCCCACTGATTACAAGACTGTAAATTGTGTGAAGATTGACAAGATCTTGAAAATGCCTGAGGGAAAAACAGGCAAATAATCAAAGCCATACATGTCTATGGATTTGCACTGAAGGAGAGCATGACACAGAAGAAGGTGCCCTCATTGCAGATGATCTAGGTTTAGCATCATCTAGGGAATTTCAAGTTCATTTTTCTGAATCTCAGTTTTCTTTTAAATGGTACTAATAAGCTTTTCTTACCAACTTCTCCTGAAGTTTAAGTGAAATATGGTGCCCAGTACAGTGGCTGGCATTAAAGAAGAAGCAGATACTTGATTCATCCAAAGTTCCGTCCTGCCCTTTCTTGTGATACTGCTGAAGATTCTACTTTACTCATATTTACCTTCAAGCTACTGAGAGAATAATTTCACTGAGCTCACACAAGTTTTGAAAATCTTGACCCATAGTGAGATAGTTTGTCTTCTGAAAAGGAAGAAATTAATGTTAAACATGAACAAGTCTTGTCCCATTGAAAGAGAGAAAGGAACTAAGGTGAATTTCTACAAGCAACAACAAAAGATCTCTTTTGTTTATTAGAAAATTGAGGGGAAATGCGAAAAAACAAGATCATATGAAGATGAAGCTCAGAGGTCAAGGATGTTACAGGACAAAAATTAACTGAGGCTCTGATGAGAAGCAATTCTGATTTTTATAGAAACTTAAGAACAATTTATAGAAACTTATGACCTGGTTCCTTCATCTCAAAAAATGCAATAATAATCTTTATTTCACTGATTTGCTAAGTTTATATCAAGATTAAATGATATAATGTGAATAAAGTACTTAGTTTAGCCAAGAAGATAAACTTAGCAAATGCTACTTTAATGTATGTAATATTAATATTAGTTAATAATGTGAAATGATTGGAAAGCAATTGAGAATACCTTAAAAAAAAAGAGAGAGAATACCTTTTTTTTAAAGTGTTAGGGTTCACATTCCCTCACAGATTTGTCTCTTCATAATCATCTCTTAAATATCAATTCATGTTGAAAGTCTTTGCCAATTTCCCCTTTGTTGTGTCTTATCTAAATCTCCAACTAGTGGCACCCATTCAAGTTAATGTCAATATAGTATCCCACATTAGGATGAGATCCAAAATACTGGATTAACAAGAAAATATTCCTTTTGTATGTTTTAATAATTTATACATGCAAAGTCTAAAATTAATCACATCTCCAAACATTTGGATCCAATAATGCCAAGCATTGGGCAAATAATTTACCAGATTTTCAGTGATTCCAAATAAAGTTTGATAAGTATGGGAAGATCTAGACTAGGAATTTTTATATACCAGGTGTCAGTCTGTCCATCTTTCTGTGTATTTCTCTATTTATCTATCTATTATCTATCTATCTATCTATCTATCTATCTATCTATCTATCTATCATCTATCTATCTATCATCTATCTACCTAATCTGGTGTAGCATTTTAAAATGATAGGATCACAAGTGAACAGATTGTTGCATGTAGTGTCCAGTTTTCTTTGCAATAAAAAGAAACTAACTTGTTCTATAGTGCATTTAACTAATTGGTACCCACTACCTTGCCAATTTCTATACGAGTACATTGTGGGAAAACTGCTTTTTAATGTACTAACAACCAATAGACACCACATTGCTCAAGGATAACTGTAGTGTTGGGTTTACGGATTTAACATCTCAGTCATGATATTTTTAAACCACAGCTCTCTTTTAAATAAATGTAAGTAATTGGATTTTCTTCTTTATAAAAAAAACTGTGTCAGATAAATGCTATAAATCTGAACACAGAAAAGTAGAGAGAAATAGTAATTTATAAGTCACAATGGAGTGTTTCACAATTTTGTTTAACAAAACATATTTTACCCTGCTTACACCTTGATCTATAGGACCCCACTGATTACAAGGCTGTAAATTGTGTGAAGAGCTCTGCAGAAAATCATAAAAGATCAGCAAGGGAGCCTTATATCATGGAGTCACTTGGTCCCTAAGACTCAACCTAAGACTTTGATATTTAGCTTAAACACAACTGTATGTATTTATTAATAATGAATAGAACCACTTGTTTCAATTTCATAAGCCCAATGCACCAAAGCTGGTGAGATTTCTATTACCCATGACCTGGATATTAATCCTTTGATTAAAAAAAAGTCTCGATTTTTCAAATGTTGACTTAATGCTGAAACAATGAGAAACAACTTTCCCAGCAATTTTGACACATTGAACTGGGAAATAAGAGTAGCCATTCTTTGTTCACTGGGAGAGCTATTAAAAATGCTCTGGGTACAGGAAATATTTTTTTTCTCCCCAGATATTAGAGGATATCTTCAGGAAACTCAGCAGATTAATCACATGAGCCCTGGCTCAATTTTATTTAGAAGTAAAGCATAAGATTTAACACTCATCCTAAAATGCAAAATCCCTCTTTCAGTATTTCATGAAGCTGATACTCCTTGTGTGAGTGTTTTTCTGTTGGCTCGGAAACTGATAGCAAAGTTCTTTCTTCTTTGTTTTTAATTTTAAATTTTTTTTTTTTTTTTTAGTTGTGGCCAAGGGAAAGATAAAAAGGAGAACGCTGATTAAATTTGCCTGGATTTTTAACATGAAACCACAAGATTAAAAACAGTAATGTATTTTTTTTAATTCACAAAGTAATAGGTAGGCCTAAGCATAGACATTTCTGAAACTTTCAATTTGTGTTGACATAATGACTATGTGCAAGTTGTTTTTCAAAAGGTTTCTGAATAAGAAAATTTTATGGAAAAAAGTGCTCCTTCATTCTTTGTTGGGTACAGACTATTCTGCTTTTTGGTAGAATTTCCCAAAACAGCCCAGAACTACCTTTTCTAAGAGATATTCTAAGACATGTGTTTCCTTACACTACCACAGGAGAAAATATAACATATTCGTTTTGCTAAAACTCAAGGCCATTCCCTTTGGCTGAGACTTAGAATAATCACAGGGACAAAAGTACATATTTCATACTCACTACTCTAAGCACAAGACCAAACCCTGGAGAGAATGGTTGGAGAAGACGAGAAGACATGGAACATTTCTTAACTCCACTTTTACGTTACATTATTTGCTGACTGGAAAACTGGAAATGGCATGAACTAAATTAAAAACCCACTTCTGAAGCCGTATTTCAAGTGCAGCTTGAGGGTATGCTACAAACAAGGAGGGTGCAAAGTAGAGAGAGGGTTGAGTTTGTGAGACAGAGATATCTCCTGGAGGATGCTAAGTTAGGAAAAGTCTAGAGGATGCTGTGGGAATTTTATTTTAAATTTGCCTCTTGTCTATCTCCTAGATGGAGAATTTCCAATGATAGCCACTTCTCTGAACTTCAGTTTCTTTATCTGTGAAATGGAGACATTCATAATGGAATTGTGAGAACTGACTTATTTAATGTGTACACAAAATTGAGTCAAGTGCCTGGTACCAAAAAGGCAGTCAATACATGCCTGTTGTCTGTATTACAATTATGGAGTTTATTCCCAAGAATAAAGATGCCTTGAGCAGCCTACATGATGGCTTGCAGGATTTCACCTTCAACTATCTGCGGCATACGTGGAGTGAATGAAAATGATGGGTGAAGTTTTATGGCAAAAAGAAGCTATTAACTTGGAGATGTTCGCATAACTTGGGGTGTGATATCTGGGGACTGAAACTCCATTATTTTACCCACCATCCACCTTCTCCTTGGGTTGCAATTACAATGCCAAGTTACAATGAGGGTGCAAGGTCCTATTTAAGTACTTGATAGATGACTATTTTCTGACTGAGAACCTGCGAGAGGATGTAAGAGTGTGAACTCAAGATCCTCAAAGATCACTTTTAAAAATCGCTCAAAGAACGAACAAATACAAGGGATGACCATGAAATATTTCACCAGCTAAGGCAGTTTGCTTTGTAATGAAGAGTAAATGTGATACAAAACTGTTAATGCTAATACATAAGAATGTACCTTATCACTTCTTATTTTAGCCTTTGTCTGATTTTAGATGAAAAACTTGAAATTCTACATGGGCTGATGCATTTTTAATAGAATGCACCCCAAACTCTGAGATCCCATAGTAGTGTTTTAAATCAACTGAGTATGAGAGTAATAAAAACTTTTTTTTAATGTTCAAACATCCTAGGGTGTTGGCCTGTATATCCATGTCTCAAACATTGTCTCCCACAAGCACCAGCTTAAGTAGAGAAACTTGAAAGGCAGCATTTCAAATTAAATGCCCTCAATATGTTTATCTCCATGGGTAATTTGTAACAAATCTGGAATAGCAATTTTCTGCCAAATGAAATACTGCAAAAGATGACTTTTTTTTTTTTCCTTTTTAAAGAACAGGTCCCGATCAAGAGACTGTAAAGAGGTCCTACTAGTCAAAAGAAATTACCTGAAGTCCTTTGGGCCCTATAATTCCTAAAAGATCAGGTGCTGCATCCCTAAGAAAGTTGGCTAGTGCATGGGAAGTGGCAACCCACTGAGAAAACCAAGGAGAAAGGAACTTTCAAAGCACTCAACTAAGTTTTCGAGGCAAGATTTCCCATTAGCCTGGCCAGATTGTTTAGACACCAAATTTACATTCCTCTAGAGGAAAGAAAAACAAAATTTGGAACATGAGGGTCCCTGGTCACCAGAAAATAAACCAGCTTTTAAATTAAAAGAATAAGAAGTGACTAGGTGGTTCTCTTATTTTTCTGAGCCAGGCAAATCCTTTTTCAAAAAACCTTATTTATGAGGGGAGAGATAACCCAGAAAAGCAAGTGTAGGCTCTGTAAAAGATTAGACTGCAGAGGGGAATTCTTAATGACACCTTTAGTGTCAGATATGTTTTTTATTAGTTAATTAAAGTAATCACAAATGCAATTGCATTTTTTTTTTCACTTGGATCGGCAGAGAAGAAAATGGCCACTCTCTAAATGCTGTTTTGGTTTCAATATAGAGGGCTGGAATTAGTTATGTTGTGAATGGAGAGAATATACAGTGTCTCCTATGCATAGGTTGACAGTTTACTTATGCTCCATGGCTGAATTTTAAGCTATCCCTAGTAAAAATGAGACAAATAAAAATGTTCAGAAAGCCAAGTGTATTCAATTTAAAGAATTATTATTATGTATTTCCTGCCTTTTTTGGTAAAGAAATGTCCCATGTTTAAAGAAACGTTGGTGATGGTAAACATTCCTCGTGTTCTCTTCTAGTGTCTGTAATGCATACAATATGAAGTTTTGGTTATATGTTAACATTTAATCTCCTTTATTTATTTATGAAATTAAACTATCAAGAACCCTCCAATGCATACTGGAGGCATTTAGTATCATTTAGAATGCCTACTTCGTGAGGAAATGTGTTTTATTTCACCTGCATTTGAGATGAAAATATCGCAAGCACATTTAGATAATATTATCCATCACATGTTTTGGGAGGCAGAAATCATTATCTGTGTATGTCCAAGCATGGAGTCATGCTGTGACATTCTGACCTTCTGAAGCTTTGAAAATCTGAGACGCCCCCAATGACCACTGAATCCAAGGATAATTTTCTCCTGAGATCTTCTTTTCTCCCAAGATGATTTGGCAGATACTCTTTCTTGAAGAGGCTCTCCTTAAAGCTGTTAGCTTTCCAGCTTCACAAAAACAAACAAACTAGCATAGTCAGACAGTGGTTCACAAACCCAAAAGAGAAAAGAGCCATGCTTTCACAAAGAACTAAAAAGTGCTTCCAGGAAACTCATGCTCAGTCAATAGATAAGTCAATAGCATCGCCAGCCTGGCACCCAGAAGGAGGGGAAGAGCTGGTAAAAGGGTGGTAGATTGGAAATAAATGTTGTGGGCTGACAGGTTTAAAATGTGATTGCCTGGTATTCCTGTTACAGTGCATAATAATGTGAAAAGGAACAAAGCCTGGGAAAAACGTAAGTCTAGTTATTGCAAATATAAGCAAATGCAGGGGGTGAATGATAGAAGCTGACAGATCCAAAGGCATCTTATTCCTTTGCTGTCAGCCAAATAGTTTGATGAGGAAACATTCGTAGTACTTAGCCTGGGTATGTGGCTTCTTGCACCTTCCTGCTAGCTTGTGGACTTTTCTATCAGGATTGTGGATAAGACAAAAGAAAACTGTGTAGATGAAATTTAGAACGTGATGACTTCGAGTCCCAAGAGGTGCCAAGAGAAGAGTCTGACAATTAGGTTAGCACCATGCAGCATCTGGTAGGAGTTAGGGTACTGTCACTCATTTATCATTACTTCCATCTCCAATGATGGAGAACACCCTGGATTCCGTGTTTCAAGTTCTTGGAACTGCATAAATCTTTTGGCACCCATAGATAAGTGAGGATATTTCCCCTGACTGTCTTACAGTTATAGGCAGTTCCAGAGACATAAAGGTAATATAAATAATGTGCCTTATGGCCAGCATAGTAGGAATTTTGCGTCAAAGGTCATATGCAAGTCTCTCTGCTACTCATCTAAAACATTATATTGAAAATATATAAGCTCCTGTGGTCTGAGAAACGTCAAGACCTCCCATGATTAATTTATATCCCATGAAGTAGTGATAAAGTGGAGGCTAATGGTTTTAGGCTATTGTACAATTGTCCCTAGTATAGTCCTATGAATTAAAACAATCCACATTCTAGGAATAACCTGTTTGGATATTCAATAATTTCTCTGATTTCTAATGCTGTTCATTTGCGTGCTTGACCTAGAAATCATAGTGTGCTAAGGAGGGGGATTTCTCATCTGTCCAACACAAGAAGTTTCTATAATGTGTTTACTTTGGCTTTGGCAGTAGTGAAATTTTGCAAGAGAATTCTGGGATCCTTCCTCACTCATCAGGATGTCACATCTCTGTGCCTTTGTTGCTGTTTTAACTACAGAATAAAGATTTAAGCATGAAATCCTGGGAAGGCATTAAACTAGGGTAGATATTCTGGCTTCTTGGCCCAGTTCCACTCTTTCTGATTTGTGCAACTACCGGAAATTGCTCAATATCTATAGACCTAAGATTCTCAAAATAGAGCATTGCAGTAAATATTCTCAAGCACCTTTCAGCACTGAGTCTCTATAATGCTATAAAACCTCAGACCCCTTCACTATTATCATTCCTTTCTCCCTTGAAATGAGGGACTGGATCATCATTAAAGACTCTTCTGGGTCTGAGGTTCTGTCCTTTCTGACATCTAATTTAACTAAGGTACATTGAGCATTTATACACACAGCTCACTTTCAGACGGATTATCTCCCTATAAGAGATACTATTATTCTATTTTTATAAATTAAAAAAGTACCAAAGCTGAGGTTAGATAAAGGAGCTGCTTGAGGTCATGTACTCACTGAGTAGCTGAGCTGGGATCTCACCTGATCAGGGGATATTTCCAAACCCATGTCTCAGTTTATCATGGTGAAGCTACCTTAAGCCTCTTAGAAATTGTCAGAATTTGATCTTCAGGCCTTTTTCTTAAAAACTTCTGGAGATGCCTGTAGCTGCATTACTCAAAAGATTAGTAGACCTGGCCCACTCAGCCTTCAAAGCTCAGCAGCCACACCAAATCTCTATCACAATCCTCTTAGAAGTAGGATTGCGGGTCAAAATTGTCTTGGGAGCTGGGAAACCAGACAAGCAAAGCTGGCAATGAAATGGTTTTCATTCCTGAAAACCCAGAACTAAGTTTATTCCTAAATTTTTGGAGATGTCAGTATAAATAAACCTACACAATGTTGATGTTTTCTCAAAACTTACTCAAAACCTCCCAAGGTATAGACAATGCTGAAATATAAATGCCTACAGTTTCCTTCCCTTAAGTTTACCTTCTTCTGGCACACATGGAGAAAGAGGGGTATTATCTTACAAACCTCCTGAAATATCAGTCATGAAATATTGTTTCTTTATTTGCCTCTCTCAGCTCTGCCCAAGATTACCACTAGCTTCTGTAGGAAGATGCTCTTTGTATAGGTTCCAGGGGACAGGTAAATGTGAGGCCACACCCAAAACACCTTGACATATTTATTGCCTGTGTATCTCTGACTTCAGTGAATTACAAAAAAGAAATGCATAAAATCATAAAAAACTATATGTGAACATATTTTTCCTACTACCTAAGTTAGCTGTGGGTCAGGAAATAATCTTTTTCCTGCCCGGTTTTGAAACATTTGAAAGAGAAACAATGAAGTCAATCAAGTAGAGACAAAAAAGAGCTACTGTATACTGCTAAAAATTGAACTATATATTTGGGGCTCATTTAAGTTATCACAATGGGTTTTCTACCAGTGAATCCCAGAAGAGCCTACTGCCCACAAGCCTGGACAGCACTGAACAACCCAGGCTTCCCCGCACCAGTATCTGGCCCTGTCAAATGTGGAGTGTGAGGACCAGACTGGAATGTACCATCTGAGTGATTGGGGTAGTTCTCAAGCAGAACAGAGGGAGAGGGGTTACCTGGGTTTATGGGTTTCCTTACTCAAACTCAGCATTCTGATACTCCTTCCCTTCTTTGGGGGAAGAGTGCATGGGCAAGTTGCCAGGAATGTTTAGGGAAAAGCTTTCTTCATTAGATGTCAAAGAGAGGAAGAAGTGAATCTGCAAGAACAGATGATAGGAATCCTAGGAATTAATCATCTCACAGGAGGCTCTCAAATAGATGTTCCCAATTTCTTTTTTGTTTTCATTTAAATTTTTATTTATTTATTTGAGAGAAAGAGTACAAGCAGAGGGAAGGGCAATGAGAGAAGGAAAGGGAGAAGCAGACTCCTGGCTGAGCCTAGAGCCTGACACTGATGCAGGCTCCACCCCAGGACCCTGAGATCATGACCTGAGCCAAACTCAGATGCTTAATCGACCTGAGCCACCCAACTATCCTTAGATGTCCCCAATTTCTAACTTTGCTTAGGAGTTCATAGTTTTCATATTAATCTCTGAAAATGCTACCTTCTTCTAGCCTTCTATAAATGTGGTTGGCCAGTGTTTGAAAAACCCAACCTCTCTAGAAAATGGATGGCTTAAATCATGATCTATCCCTCTTATGTTGGAGTGTGTGTTCCCATGTGGGCTTCTCAAACTATAATAATATCCTCAAAAGGACTCATTCCAAGTGGTCATTTGGCACTCTAAGTTTCACAGCATAATCCAGAGGAAGGAATGAGTGCTTTGGGGTGAAATGTTGGCACTTCTAGCCCTTCCAAGTAGGCCAAAGTGGATACTCTCCTCTCTACCCTCCATCTGTGCCCTTAGAGGTCCATAGATACACCTTTCTATTCTCTTTTGCTGCTAGTTGCCTACCAATAAATATTGACTCTCTCACAACCGGTATCCAAGGACAGATTCTTCCAGTTAAAATGTCATAGGTATAGTTTACCATTAACAGGCATAATGACCAGGCAAGTTAGAGTAATAGTCTTTCAAAGTTTCTATAGCTGGCATGTAGTCAACACTGTGGTCTGCTGACTTAAGGGTGTTCTTTCTATGCTACGTTTTTTTTTTTTTTCTCTCTTTTAAGAGATGAATGACAGCTTTCTGGACTTTCATATGGAATATCAAATTAGTACTCCCCAACAATTTAAATTCAGTTGCCCTAAAGCATCATTTGAAATCTGCTTTGATTATATCTTATCTGACAATCTTAGCTCAGGACTAACTCTACTCTCATATAGTGCTTGTGTGTATTAACCATTTCAGCCTTACATTATTTGTATTGGCTTAAATGAATTTTATTTTCAAAAAGCAGATGGTAAGCTCTTGAGAACACTGACCTTGTCTTATAAATCTCTCAAATCTCCCACATTATGTGTTTGCTGGATGTTAATTGATTGGCTGAAGGATCTGTCCTCATCTGACCCTGTGTTTGTGAATAATGCTGCCTAATTACTCATACATCTTTATCAGAGTATCACGCGTTGATATAACTTAATGGGAATATTTGGAGGAGATGGAGGGAGGGTACTAAGAAATTGATGCCAAATAATCAAAATGATTTCGCCCAAAGACATCCTGGTAGTTAGCCACCTGTGTGGGGTCAAAAATTTAGTTCTGTCAACACTTATTACAATGAGATTTCCATGTCACCATGCTAAGTCTTTTTTTTTAAGAGACTTTATTTATTTATGAGAGACAGACAGAGAGAGAGAGAGAGAGAGAGGCAGAGGGAGAAGCAGGCTCCATGCAGGAAACCTGATGTGGGACTCGATCCTGGGACTCCAGGATCACACCCTGGGCTGAAGGCAGTGCTAAACAGCTGAGCCACCCGGGCTGCCCACTATGCTAATTCTTTGACATTTTCCCTAGTCTAGGAAGCCACTGATATCATTAAATGCATATTTTGGATTTGTGAAACCCAGTGATTTTATTGAGTAGATTTTAGGTAGGGCATAAATATCTACATTTTTAACAAAGATCCAGGATAGTTTTGGTATTTTATTTAAAGATTTATTTATTTATTTTAGAGAAAGAAGGAGTGCACATGATCGGGGCGGAGGGGGGGGCCAGAGAAAGAGAGAAAGAGAGAATCCCAGGCCGACTCCCTGCTAAACCCAACACAGGACTTGATCTCAAGACCCAAGATCATGATCCAAGCCTGAGCCAAAATCAAGAGTCCAATGCTCAACTTACTGAGCCACCCAGGTGCTAAAATCCAGGGTAGTTTTAAGGAGGCATTTTCAGAAGCCAAACTCTTTTACTATCTCCTACTTACCATGTTGACTTTTTTCTCTCGGTCTAACTCCTACACGTGTGTTTTGTGTTGAGTGAGAACATCTACAAAGGGCCAAGGAACAGTATGTCTTCAAAACTTTATTGCAACCAAAGTGACTCTAGTCCACCATTACTGCAGTTATAACCACACCTGCGTGAATTTAAATGTGTTTCTGACATACTAATGAAAGAAATGACAATAGCCTACCTCCCAAAACTCTTGGTGTTCAAATAAAAAATTATTCCATTTTTTATTGTCCATTGAAGAGCTGGATGCAAATAAATTTGACCTAGCCTCACATAAATTCATGCTCACATTTCATGCTGTATTCTACCTGGGTTAGATATAAGCTATTTGAGGGCAGGGACAATGCCTATCTTGCTCACTTTTAGAATCTGGAGCACAACACAGTGTCTAGAAGATAGTAGATATTCAACAAAAGTTGAGGAAATAAGGTCCCTGGAGGAAACCACAAGGGTTTTCAACTACTCAGGAAACATGACCATGTAAGTGTGTGTTTTTGTTATACTAGCAATCAACTTCTGTTAAAAAGCAGATGATGAAGTGGCATTCTTGCCTAAATCTGGGGAAGCAATTTCTGAACTCTATTATGGCATATATAAAGGGCTACATGTTATACATGTGAAGTGCTTAGTATTGAACCTGGTACATAATAGATGCTCAATAAAAAGCTACTAGTATAATTATGAATGTTATTGTTATAAATAGTAGGTCTTAATTAAAAGGAAACTTTCAGGAACTAACTTCCAATTATATAAAGTTCCTGAGTAAGAGAAGCTAACTAAAGATTAAAATCCCTAGGAATTATACCTCTGAAGACAAATAGATAGGATTTTCTGGTATATAGTTATAAGCTTTTCAATGAGTTAGCAGAACCTAAGGGCCTCTGATCATTTTTAAATAAATCTTTCTTCCTATAAATCACACACCCTGAGAACACTTTAAAAACATAACGAATAATTCTGTGGCATTTTATGAGCGAAAATATATTTTAGGAACAAGGGAGTATATGTGTGTATTTGTGCTTGTACTAGAAAAGGGGTGAGATTTTTAAAAAAATTAATATGGTCTGGAATTGTCTCTCTTGATGTTTTTTATATCCTCAAATTCTCTTAAAGAGAAGTGTGTGATCAGAGACATACACTTCACCCATAAATTCTCATAGTCCAAATTTTAAACCAACATTACGTTGCAATAAATTACTGTTTACCACAACCCAGACCACTAAGATGGGGAAATACCACTAATGGACTTTATGGGATTTTTGTAAATGTTACCCTCCAGTTTTATGCTAACGGGAGGGAAGTATTAAGTAAATACACCATTAAAGTTTGGGTCAGATGTAAACAGCTTCCAGGATGTGTCAAGGATCAGTGAATTCTGCCCAAGTTTTCATAACTGTTTTTTTTTTTTCTTTCTTTCTTAGGGATCATTCAGAGAACCTCATGAAAAACATAGGTTTTCTCTGAAAAAAAATATGTTTTTACACATGCACATAAAATCTAGCATATAATTTCAGGGTGTTCAGAACTCCTAAAGAAACTAAGTTTAAGAAAAGGCTCACACACTAATTACCTAAAAGATTTCCAGCTAAGGTTGAGTGCCATTCCAGGAGGTAACCCTTCTTACCAAATGCCACATGTTTCTACTCAGTGACTTTCTTGGTAAAGAGCCAGCACGAGAGCTCAGATGTGAGCAGGTGTGCTAGCAATAAGACAGTACTCACTTGAAAATCATGGAAATAGAGCTGAATGCATGATTCTGGGGTGATATCCCATAGCCTCTCTTTCTCTTTGAAAATCCCAGAAACTATCACTTTACTAAATTTTCTTTCCAATGCTTTTTAACTATCAGCATGTCAATAACATGATTTATTAATGACAGGCATTTACCCCATGCCTGTGGTAGCTCTGGCACTGGATTGGACTCTAAAGCAGTCATACACAGGCTCTACGAGGTACAATCTTAGTCCTTGAAGAAGGTCAAAGTTGTTTGAGAGCACCAGATAAACTTTGAAACAAGAACAGTAACTCCTGAGAATATAGTACACACCAAACAAATGTCGAGATATTTGGCACTAATATGTATGTCAGTGGAGGAATATTCAGTATGCTTTAGATTGCCAAGATGGAATGTCACACGTGGGGACTTAATTACCATGGAAACTTGGAAACTCAAACAAGTATTGCCCAGTGGCCTACAACAGGGTGGAATAGATGCAAAAGGTATGGAATAAGGATTGAGGAAGGGGAAACAACTGCTCTTCATTCTTTCCCTCCTCCATGTCTTAGTAGCTAATTTTGGAGTGTATGTGCCATGCACTGTCTTAAGGCCTTTAAAAGTGTTAATCTGATCATACCTCATCACTAATGAGCTAGAACCTACCTGCATTTTACCAGTGTGATCACTGAGGCACACCTCATCAAAGATCTCAGGGCTAGGAAAGCAGAACAACCAGGATACCAACCCAGGCATTCCTGGCTCCAGAGGCCACGCTTGCCTTTAACCAGTATGTTACTCTGTCTAGGGGACAGCTAGCACTAACTTTGTACCAGGCACAATGCTTGACTCTGAAAGGACAGAGCTCAAAGTTAATATCCCACCCCACTGTGGTATATGGCATTTCCAAACATGATCACACCACCACCTTCCATTCAAGTATTCAGTAGCAATGTGATCTTGGCACACCATAAACATTTAGAGTGCCCCCCAACCCCCACGGGACTCGAGTGGTCTCTACGACTACCTTGACCAATAGAATATAGCAGAAGGAAAAAAAAAAAGAATATAGCAGAAGGTCTGGAGCTTTGAACTTCTTAATCCAGATCCTGGGAGGACCAGAAGCTCTTGCCTGGGCCTCTTGGAATGCTCACTCTTGGGGCCTTCTAAGAACCTGCTGCCATACTGAGAAAAGTCCAGGCCACATGGGCAGAATAATGGTAGGTTCTGTGGTAGACAAACTCAACTGGGCTCACAGCCATATAGCCAGCATCAACTACCAGAGATGGGAATGAGCCCAATAGAAGCTTCAGATGATTCCAGCCCCAACTGTCATCTGACTCATACAAATGAGATGCCAAATGAGAATGTTCCAGCTGAGCCCAGTCAGCCCTCAGAATCATGATAAATAATAATAAATGCTTGGTTGGTTTTAACCATTAAATTTGGAGTGATTTGTTATATAACCATATAAAACTAAACTATCCACCTGCAAGCAGTTCTACTGGGATGACCTAGAAATAAGTATATGGTATAATCATAATAAACACAAGAGATTCTGGAAGCATAAAGAAACAGCTACTACCTCAGACTTGGAGGAGGCAAAGGCTTCTTAGGAGTGGCAACAGCTCAGAAAGAAAAAGGGGAAGAAGAAAGAAGTGGGAAAAAATGAAGAGAGGAGCAGGTGAGAGGGAGAGGGATGGGAGAGAAAGGAAGGAGAGAGAAGAAGCTAATGTAAAGGAGTGCAAGAGGGGCCTTGGCTCATTCTGGAACAGGTGGGGGAGAAGAGGAGAAGGAGTTCAGCTTGGCTAAGAGAAGAGTGCGGTGGGTGTGCTTGGGGGTGCAGGGGGAGGCAGAGGGTTAATCATTTAGAGGGCGACTGGGTTACAGGAGGCCTAGGTAAGATCATAACAGGTCTTGGGTGGCAGGTGAAGGGTGGCAGGCTTTATAACTGAAGGTAATGGGGTGCCAGTGAACCTCTCTAAAAAGACCTAATGGAGCACCTTTGGGACTGGGGTAGGGAAGTCTGGCTGGAGCAGTGTGGAAGGGATGATAGGAGAGAGCAGTTATATTGAAGGTAGGTGTTCTGGTAGGAGGTGGACCCAGATATACCATAAAGGGAAGAGGGGCAGTGAAACCCAAGTTGCCATCGTGAGAACATAGAGGGAGTGATATAGAAACAAGCAGAGGAGATGAAATCACAGTACTGCAGATCAGTGAGATAGAGCCAGAGATGAGCCCCAGCTTTGGGGTTTGAGCAGTTATTCCCTGGTGCTGCTGTTCATCAAGAGGAGTAGAGACCGAGAAGCAGATGAGGGAAAAGAGAAGGAATTGATTTTACACACACTGAGTCTGGTGTGTCTTTGTGGTGTCTACACAGAGATGTCAAGCAGATTGATAAACACGGCTCTTTGGAAGATCAAGACAGAGGTCATCCCTGGAGCTAGGAGGACATGCGGAGCTAGGGGTGGACAGTGTGTAAGTGGTTATTACATTGCAGGAGTTATCAAGAACTCCTAGAGACAGTATGTATAGCGCTTAAAAAAAAATGCTAGGGTGTGATTCTAAGGGAAATCTGATAACAATTCCAAAGATAGATATTGGCATTTTAACATTTCTGATATCAGGATACCTCTTAAAATTAATGGAAGATCCTAGATTAATTGACAGTGCTTTTTCTTCATGTTACAAAAAAGAATGATGTTTTATAATCACCAGTATATCAAAGCAAACTGAATCTAATAACTGCTTAGGAGAAGACTATTTTTATTTAGTTTTTTATAAGTCTATGAAATATATATTAAGAAATAGTCATGTGGGTAGTATGCCAATGAGGCAAAATGATCACATGACTCAAATGACAAGTTTGGAAACACTGATCTGAGTTTTAACAAGCATGGCTATTATTTATCGAACACAACTAACCACTGGTTGTGCAGGTGTTTCACTAAGTACTTATGCGCTTTAATTTTTTTTCAACCTCACATCAGTCCCATAAGGGAAGTACTATTATTGGTTACATTTTGCAGATGAGCAAACTTAGCAGGACATAACATCAGATATCAGTCTTGGCAAAAATGTCCACAACAAATACCCAGAGCAATGTCACAGCACACACACCCAAAGCACAGCCAAAGAAAAATTTGGGGAAGTCAATATTTCCCAGAAGGGGAGGCTTAATAGCCTGTAGGAAGAGATAGGACTTCTGTTAGCAACTGGCAGGATTTTAGCCAACATCACCAGAATTCATGAGCAAGATGCAAATACTCCGGAAAGACATCTTCCAAGCATCAAAACCTCAGTTCTGAAGGAAATGGGGCACCTAGAGAAATTCCTAGAACGAGAAATTAAGGAAGATGACCACAGTGGGAATGCAGTGTAAATATGAAGGAAGTGAATAGGGTCTTCTGGGGAAAGGCTTTGGGTATATCAAAAAATAATTGGGATACTCCAGGCCAGAAAACCAGGAAATACCTTGAAATTGCATCAGATTTAGTCAACTTCAGTTTCCGATTGACCCTGGAAGTGGGGAAAGAACTAATTTATAAGACTGCGATGAAGAAGCTGCAATTGTAAGGAATGAGAGGCTGCCGAGGCTAGAGAATCAGATATACTTGAAATTAGCTAGAAATGTGTTCAGAAATTCCTTGGCCATTTGATTCAATCCAGTAAGAGGAGAAGACTCACTACCTAAGAGAATAATTTTCCTCTTAACAGACAATAGTGATCAAGATGGAGGTCATCAGTAAGTTTCAAATAACTAGATTATTTGGCCTTCTAGAATTTATTTATTAGAATAGATTTATATGTTATTACTTAGAGCTCTCTGTTGATTAAAAGTAAAAATATTCATAAAATGCTGTTGATATTAATAATTGAAACATAATGTGTTACTATGTGGCATATACTGTACATTTTACAGTCATTGTCTCCACTCTCACAACAACCCAACAATAGTAACAAAAGCCTATTATAATCACATCTATTATTACAGACAAGGAAACTGAGGCCCAGGGATGTGATGTAATTTGTCCAAGTACCAGGCAGTATGAATAAGAATCAAACTTAGATCATCAGTTTTGAAGTTGGTGGTCTCTCCACGATATAATATTGCTTAAATGCATTGTTCAAGCCTCAGATAAAATGTTAGATGCTGACCAATGGGGCGACTAAAAGCCATTCAATTCAAAATGCAAGTGGTTAAGGAGAATAAGCTCTTTCAGCAGATTTTTGCCAGAATAAAGAGGGAGTAGGACTTCAGTATTGCTAAGATTTTCCTATACAGACATAGGAATAAAGAAATAGATCAAACTTTTAAAATGCAAAACAAACGTATGTGTCCAGGAATCCTGGTTTTTATGCAATTCTGGTGTCAGGAGGGAAGAAAAAAGCTGGATTCATGGTGTTCTGATTTCAAGAGCAGAGTTAGAGGATGACAAAAATCCTTGAAATACTCTGAATCAGTGGCGGGCAAGCAAAGCCCATAAACTGAATACTCTCCAGTGCCTTTCTTTCTTTCTCCTTCTTCTTCTTCTTTTTTTTTTTTTTTTTGTATAATCTATGAACTAAGAATGATTACATTTTTAAATGGTTGGGTTAAAAAAAGCACACACAAAGATAATATCTTTTTCCATGAGAATATTATATGAAATTGAAAACCCAGTGTCTTTGAATAAAGTTTCATTGGAACCATGCCATGTTCATTCATTCATATATTGCCTATGGCTGCCTTTATGCTACAACAATAGAGTTAAATAGTTGTGGCAGAGACTTCAATGTCTAAACTATGTACTATCCTGCCCTTTACAGAAACTTTTGGTAACCCTTGCTTTTAATGAAAGATAGAAAACCATAATTCAAGACAATCGTTCATAATTCCTGAAAGGTAGGCCCTAATGGTAAATGACTAAACTTCAGCTTCTAAACTGTTGGAGAAAATCCTCCCCTTTCCACCCCTTTATCCCTTTTTCTTCTTTTTTTTTTTAATTTTGTTATCCCTTTTTCTTCTTCAGCGTAATAACATTTTCAATCTTGGTTATGCTCAGTTATTTTTTCAACCTAGAACATAACGTCCCTTTACTTTGAGTTTCTAATCATGCTGTTGCCTCCCGGGAACACTTTCCCCTCCTGTCCTTACTCACCCTCTTATCAGCTAAATCCTGCTCACCACTCCTTCTAGGAGAGTGTCTCTTACCCTAAAAACTGGACTTCATGTCGACACACCCTCATCCTCACTCTGCCTAACTCCTTACCCTTAAATCCCACTGCACACATGGAAATTAACCATTCATTGGTCTGTGTTCTCTGTCTTGTGGTGGTCTTCTAAGCTTTCGCTCATGAACCCCATCAAATAATTTGTAAAGCCGTGTAAACCTCGCACAATTTTTAATGGCATCTAAAATTGCTAACCGTTTAAGTTTAAATAGTTGCAGAGTGTGTCATGTGTGTATTATAATGTCTATTTTAAGTGTATCCATTGGAACTAAATAACAGCAATCGGAAAGCCCCATCATTCATTTTAAATCATTTAATCATTCAGCCTTAACCTTTTAGTTCCATTCCTTTTCTCTTGCAGAATTTGATCCTAATGTAATATGTTTTATGAATGAAAGTCTTTTATTCATTGCCCAGTAACACTAACCTACAACATAAATACATAGATAAATTAAAATTTATTTTTAAAATGTCCAAAAACTGTACATTTACAAATATTATGTATTTTCCTTCTGGAATGGGATATTAGCACAATTATCATTAATGTTCAATTGACCACAAGAGTAGACTAATTTATAATTTTTAAACTAATTTTTTTATTCCCTTTTCCTTTCTCTGCCTATTCCTTGAATAGTTGCCTTTTAGTGCTGAAACAGTTAAATCCTACAACATAAGCAATAACCCACATACAAAGTAAAAAGAAATACTATGAAAGGAAGTACTTTCGTACAGTCAGTTCCCTGATTAAAGACCTATGCATTTTTACCATTTACTTAAACTGGAATTTTCAAACCATAGGAGGGGTGTTTGCTTGTTTGTTTGTTTGTTTGTTTGTTTGTTTTACAGTTTAGTGTCTGGCTTCTACCAGGAAGACTAAGCTCATGTTTATAGCTAAATGTGGTCCTTGCCAACTAAATTTAAGATGCAGCATTTTAGAAATCTACATATCAATGTCTCTATGGTATTGTTTGCTAAATTTTAAATAGTCATGATCAGCATGCATTTGTGATTACATGTGTAATCTCATTCTCTTAACTAAACTGACAAGATATTTTCCTCAAGGTGTTTCTAAAGGAGCATGTACAAAATCAGCCTGTAGATGTTTTGGTCTGGGTGATGCATTCGCTCTTCCTGTTTGTGACAATATATCAGTGCAGAGCTGCTCTGTTTTCTTCAACTGTATTTATTGCTACATTTCTCAGCATAAACTTAGCCCATTGCATTTTTAATAAATAAGTATTTTTTGAATATTAAATTTTTTTTTTAAAGGAAAACTTAGGGGCCTGGATGGCGAATCAGTTAAGCACCTGCTTTTGGCTCAGGCCATGATCCCAGGGGTCCTGATGTGAGCCCCACATCAGACTCCCTGTTCAGCGGGGAGCTTGCTTCTCCCTCTACCTTTGCCGCTCTCCCGGCAGAGGAGAGCTTGTGCTCTCTCTCTCTTTGTCTGCCAAATAAATTAAATCTAAAAAAAAAAAAAAATTAAAGGAAAAGCTTTATTGTAAAAAAGATCCACAATGAGGCAGACTGTGATATTTTCATCTATTATTTCCCTGGGTTCATGTGTCATGAATGCATAGAAAACCTCAGGGCTCAGCATTGAGCTTTCTCCCTTATTTTTCATTATTACCTTTGATTTTAGATGTGGCACTGAGAAACCTTATTATCATAAATAAGTAGTTGGAAATGAGAGAGATTTGGGAGACTCAACTTATAAACCTATCTTTTGAGTTTTACACAAAAATTACGTAGTGATCTACCATCTAAAAACATTTACAATCCACCCGCCTGCAACTCGATCAGATTCCCATTTGTTTTCAAGCAAATAATTGAAAACCACCAGACTTGCAAAGAAATGTGTTATATAATCCTTAGATTCATTTTTTATTATCACTGTTTGATAAGGGAAGTCTTAACCTTCCAAGCAGGACTTATGAGGCAGTTTTGTAAGAAGAAGGACCTCAGGGAAGGGGTGGGTGGGAAAGTTCTATCTCAGGCAGATTAATTTTAGGAATGTGTGCAGATTAAGTAGACTGTCTAGACAGGAATATCTGTAGAAACTTCTAGTCTGTCTTATCCAAGCTCAAAGTCTGCACGACTCCAAGGTACATGGAAACTGTTTTGAAGACCATTGCTCTAATGGATGCCACTATATTAATTGTATTCACTATATTCACTGTATCCCCAAGTGGCTGGCACAAAATGTGTTCCATTGTGTTCCATAAATAGAATATAAATGAATTACTTATCTAGTTATGTCATAAGATTCTAACTTTCATCAACATTTGGCATTTTCTTTCCTTGTCATTCACATATAAGCCAGAAACCTCCAGATTTCTCAGTTGTTCAAAACATTCCAAATTTCTCAGCTTTCAAAGTCACAGTTGTTCTTTAACAAAAACCTATAAAGAAATACAATACAATGCTTCCAATTCTTTTGAGAAAGAGGAACAAGAAGCCTTAGGCTCTGTGACAGTACACTAACCTTACCTTTTAAAAGTGTATGGCTATTGAAAGAACAGATTAATTAACACTCCTAGAGCTAGGTTATATTCCCAAGGTAGAGAGTTCAATAGAAGTGGCTTCTGGCCTAAATAAGAGTGATAAGTTGCTAATTAGCTTTGCCTATTATTTGCAGAATGAAGTTTATTCTGTATATGAGAATAAAGCGTATATTTGCCCTACCTGAATAATTAAGAAACTTGATACATTGCAAGTAGCTAAAAATAATAAAAGAATAATAGAAAACCTAAATAATGTCATTCTCTAAAAGAACTTTAATTTACATTCTGCTTTTTTCTCTATAGTGACCTTTTACTATATCCAAAAACTAAAGGAGGAATAAATCACAATGCAGGAGTTTTCTTTGTTATTTCTTCATTAGATATGTATTTTCCCAGGAGTTTTTTTTCTTTTTTCACTGCCTACCATCCCTTTGTCAATAAAAGCAAAGAATAAAATTGATTTCATTCAATTTCTTCTAGATCTGCTACTGTAGTTTTATAAGACAGAAAAACCAAGGCAAAATCATCCAGATTTGCTGCCCTACAGTGGTAGAATTAGCAGAGTTCTCTAGTTCATTTTGTCTTTGTAGCTCTACTGTAAAGTTCAGGACCAGCCTTTCCATATTTCGTTATTAGCCCTCCCCAGCTAAAATCTCTGATCCCTATTAGAGCCCCATTTCTTAAGTGATCACTGAAATTCTGCTTTCCCTTTTTCTTTTCAATAACAACTTCTATCTTGAGGACCCTGGTTTACATTCTGAGATGAGCAGTAATTCACAGGAAATCTCAGTCCATACTATTGACAAATGGATTGAAAATACTAAGGCCCATCATATATGTTAAGTTTGCCTTCATTTCAGGACCATGTTGGTGTAAGTGTGGGCCAGACAAGAGTAGTTTTGAACCATATATATAGTACTGTGTATTGTAATCTCCTCTGTGCACATGACTAATCTGAAGAGAAGAAATAAAATAAGATAGGCTAGCTTGTAAGGCTAGTAAAAGGCAAATCTGGGTTTGCTGACTCCAAATTCCATGGCCTTTTTAATAAATCATTTTACCTCTAGAGAGAAACACTCATGGAGAACAGTCAGTATCCAACACCAGATAAGCCGACACTTCCCTTCTCCTCTGAGTATAAAAAGGAACAAAGAGTATTAATACTTTGGAATTCCCTGAGGATATACAGTTAATCAAGTATTGATGTACTCACTACCAATCATAAGCAAATGCAATTTAAGCACCTAAACATATGGCAATTATGTACATTTGAGTTGACTAGGGAACAAAATGTACAAGTGTTTCAAAAATAGTCATCCTTTGAGATTTTCTATAAGACAACAACAAGACCATGTTTATATCAATACATGCTACATTTATAGAAACCAACTAATAGAAGATATATTACAATAATATCTTAAAATGTCCTATAAATAACTAACATTTGAAATACTCAAAAGTATTATGAAATCCATCAATTATCCTTCACTCATCTCCCAAGCCCCATCTCTGCCCTGTAGCCTCCAGCAGCTCTGCTGGTCACTCCAATGTCTATACAATGTAAATGCAGAAAATTCTCCAATGTAAGAGGCAGCTCACTCTTGAGATAATCAAACATCAAACTGCGTCTTTTCTGTCTAGTAAAGAAAGAAAGAAAGAAAGAAAGAAAGAAAGAAAGAAGAAAGAAAGAAAGAAAGAAAGAAAGAAAGAAAGAAAGAAAGAAAGAAAGGAAAACATAAATATAGGAAATATAATTTAATTAATATATCCCTTACTATTTTTTCTCAGGTCTACCACCATTTTTTGCCCTCTCTTAATAAGAAAATTCCTTATAGTTGTTGTCTGTATCCACTGCCTCTAATTTTCACCTTTCATTCTTTTTTGAAGCCACTCACATCAGGTTCTAACACAATCCCTAACACCAAAACTGTAGTTCTCAATTCATCAATGACCTCTCTTATGTACTGAGTAGTGACCCCTCCCTCCCAAAAAAAAAAAAAAAATCATTTTCTGAAGCCCTACTCCTCAGTGTATTTGTATTTGGTGATCAAACTTGAAGCAGGCAATGAGGTTAAACGAGGCCACGAGGGTGGGGTTGCAGTCCAACATGACTGGTGTCTTTATGAGAAAGGGAAGGACCCCCAAGAGTATGTGAGCACAGAGGAAAGTTTATATAAGGACAAGTAAGAAGGCACCATCTCCAAGCCAAGCCAAGAGGACTCATGAGAAATCAAAGCAGCTAGCAGCTTGATTGAGGACTTCCAGCTTCCAGAACTGTGAGAAAAAAAAAAGAAAAATCCTGTTGTTTAATCTACCTCATCTGTAGAATTTTGTTATGGCAGCCTGAGCTGGCTAATATAACCTCCATGTTACTAAATACAATCATCATTTTTTGTTGTTGTTGTCGGGCATCTTACTTTACTGATCAGGAGCATTTCATACAGTTGAATCTTCTTTTAAATTGTGTCTCTTAGGACACCACAATTAACAAGCTTTTATCTTTTTCTTTTTCCTTTTTTTTTTAAAGTATTTATCTTTCTATTAACTCTTTGTTGGTGCTTATTTCTCAGTCATGTCTCTACTTCTAAATGTTGGTGTCATCCACATCAATTAACCCATTGTCTTTACTAAGTAACTCAGTCTCTAGGGAATCTCCTCTGGTCTCTTGGATTTAGTTACCACCTGTAGGCTGACTACCAAATTTATATCACCAACCTGTAACTCCCTCCTGAGCTCCAGACCTAAAATAGATACCCAAATTCTGGCAAGATGTTTGCACCTGAATGTTTAACAGACAACTCAAATTTAACATATTCCAAACCAACCTTCTAATAAACCACCACTCCTCAACTAACCTAGGCCTCCTGCAGTTTTCCTATCTCAATTAATAAAAACTCAATTCTGCTGAAGCCAAAATAATTGTATTTTACTTACATCCCAGATCCTGTCTATCAGCAAAGCTGTGGTTCTCTGAGTTCTTGGTGAGGCCTCCTTCTAGGTTTACAGATGGTCATTTTCTCTTTGTACCTTCACATGACAGAAAGCAGAGAGAGAGGTAAGAAGCAAGCGCTTTGCCATCCCTTCCTATCACACACTAATCCCATTCATGATGAAGCCTCCACCCTTTTGGTCTAATGGCATCTCAAGGGCTCTACCTCCAAATATCATCACACTGGGAATTAGATTCCAATATATAAATTTGCAGGGGCCGGAGGAACACAAACATTTAGCAGGTAGCATCATTCATATAAGACTCCTCTCCTAAGGGAATATATCTTACCCACACAACTTTAAAGAGTTGGCTGCAAAAGCAATATTGTATCCCACATGATAAAGCTCTTAATGGGCCTCATTAGACCAGGAATGAACCACAACTCCAGGACAGAGAAATACACAATCATGTTAACTGACCTCTTGTCATTGAAGCCTCACCTAAGAGGTGAGATGAGTCAGGAAGAGTGCCCTCTTGAGCATTTGGCTTGGAGAAGCTGAGAGTTTGAGCCACCTCATAGAGTTTAAGACAGAGAATGACTTAGAGATGACAACGGAGGTTCATGGGGACCATGAAGATGGAGGGGCAGAGAGCTGAGCACAATGTGCACAGGAAATTATTTTACAGGGAAATGAAACTGAAGCAAGAGAAGAACACAAAAACTGTGATAATAAAATAAGATCCCCAGAGAAGTCTTGCTTCCAAAACATACCAATCTGTCTATAAATCACTGTTTTTAAGGTGACTTGAATAGATCTCTTTTCCTTGCAAACAAGCTAGTATAACCAACTCATCAATTAAGTGCACAATGAGGCTATATTTATATTAACTATGTAAAAAAAAAAAGATCTTACTCATGCATTTGTGCACATGATTGTGAAATCAGGTGTATCTGCCTGCAAGTGTCAACAAACAACAATGTACATACAGAACCGTGGTTAAATGACTAAATGTTCATGTCTATTGCAGAAAACAATGTTTTGTTGACTGGCATTTTGTTAAAACAAGTGCTTTTAATGAGCCACTCTTTATAAATCATCTCATCTGCGTAAAAACGTCTAGTGAAGCTCAGAACTATGCATCATAATTTACATTGAACCACCAGTAATAGGGATAGCAACTTTGTGGTCTTTCATTTTGCTTTTCACTTTCAAATACACTAAGTTGAAGATCAACCATAACAAGAGAAGGTGGAAGGTGATTTTTTTTTTAAGGGGATAGAGGCTACATTTTCTTTGGTGATGCTGATTTTTCTGGCATCTTTTGTGCGAAAGGAACAAAGAAAAATAGACACTCAAGACATTAATCACACAAAATCTGTCACTAAAGAGGGACACAACCAACAATTTTATCATCAAAATGCAATCCATAATCAGAGAAAAGGGGATTGCTCCACTGTGTGATTCCACCCTTGATAACTCATTAATTAGATGCCAACTGTTAAAAACTGGAGCCAAGGCAGATTAAAGATCTATTTTCTCCATTTGCAACAAAGGCATTTATCAATGGACTACACTCATTTCTTCAAAATTGCTTTTCGTGTTTTTTTGTCAGTTTGTATTTTGACATGAATCATTTTTAAAACTCTGGTTAAAACTCTTGAAGCTTGAGGTATAAATTTGCTAGTTGAAAAATTTTTAAATGTGATCAGTAGTATTTATTCTGTGTATCTTCAAAAGAGTATTGTGTGCTATTTGGAAAGTTGGACGCATTTGTTGCTATCTTGAGTTAAAAATTTAAATGAGTATTAGACCCCAAGAGAAACCAATTTTCTGTAAATTGATTCATATTTTTGTGTACACGTGGTTTACATTTCCTGTCGAGAGTAACAAAAGTAAAATGTAAAAAAGAATGGAATTTTTAAAAAAATTGTTTTTAGACTTCAAATTTCATATCCATTAAAAGATAGATTGTAAGGAGGTAGTTGCTTTATCTGAATTGTTTTTTCCTTTCTTTCTATTCCCATCCTAGTTATTAACCAAATTAGAGTTATTACCCAAAGAATAGAGGTCCTAGAATCAGGCCCAGAGGGAATTCAGGGGAAACAGCTTTGTGTATGAATTTCTGCTGTTCTGTTCAAAGCAAGCCATTCAGGCTTTCAACACTTTATTTTGTCAATGTTTGAGAGAGAACAACCAAAAAAAGGAAGGAGAAAAAAAAGGATTAAGATTGTGTATGCATGACAGAGAGTGGGGGTACAGTAGCTGGGATTTTAGTGGTCTGAAGAAAAAACAGAAAGACATGTTGGTGGAATTCATCTTCAGTGCTTCCTTGGCAAATGCTATACGCACAGAGATGTTATAACATCTAGTTTATACAACTCCAAACCTTATCTGGTAGATCTGCAAATGAACTGCCACTAACCACCCTCTATACTGAGCCCCACCCTCTGTACCAACCCACACAATTTCTGTGACCTTCTACTTCTGTGGAAATACTCCACAGGTCCCCAAGCTCTCTGGATCTTGAACTAAATTAAAGCCTCTTCAACCAAACTTTAGTCATTTCTCACTGAGCATAAATCATCTGGGTCTTCTCTGGCTCCAGTTGCTACTTTTTTATTGAGGGTTCATCATGTAACTATCTTATGCAGTACTTTCTGGAAGACCCAAGGTCTGTAAGGCATGTTTCCCGTCCTCAAAGAAGCCTGTCATATACAGGCTACAGGAGATGCTGATGTAACACACAAGAAATAACAAAGTGTGGGACACCTGAGTGCCTCAGAGACTGAGCATCTGCCTTTGCCTCAGATCATGATCCCAGGATCCTGGGATTGAGTCCCACATCGGGCTCCCCGCAGGGGGCCTGCTTCTCCCTCTGCCTATGTCCCTGCATCTCTCTGTGTCTCTCATGAAGAAATAAATAAAATCTTTTTAAAAAATAAAAGAAAGGAATAACAAAGTGTGTGTGTGTGTGTGTGTAAGAGAGAGAGAGAGAGAGAGAGAGAGGAGCAAATTGTAATGGTGACTTAAAAAAAAAAAGCAAAGGAAATTTCCTTACTATTAATTCCTCAATTCTGAAATAATCCATATGTAAGTGGATCTGGGGTGTTATGATAGTGACATATAAGCTAATTCATGTTCACTGTACTCATGAGAGAAGCTAAAATAGTTTATGTTTTTTAAATTTGAAAAAAAAAAAAAAACCTAAAACCTGTTCCATAGCTAGTCAGTGCTAGCCAGCTTTTCTTGATATGCCACCTTCTATAAAGGTCTCCAATTTGAGTTTTTTTGGGTTTCAGAGGTAGAGTTTAGTGACTCTTCAGTTGCATAAAACACCCACTGCTCATTCCATCACATGCCCATTAATGTCCATCACTCAGTTACCCCATCCCTTCACCAATTTGAGTTTAATTTTAATGACATGGTCATTATGTTCAGGTGAACAAACCTCACATTGAATCCTTCTTTACTGCTCTGTTCTCAGTTTCCAAGAGGCCCTCTACTCCTAAAGATAAATACCACTGAAATATTTCCTGGTTTAAAGTAAATATTCGATTAAGAATTTTTGTCTTCATAATATAATACACGGTGGCATATTTCAGTAACTTTGATTTTTAAAAGTATACCCGTTTCATCTTTACATGTCTGAACAAGGAAGTTCTCACTTATTTTCACAGTGTTTTATGTAAATTCAATTCTTGATTACATAAATATCATTTGTATTTAAAAATGTATGTAGACTTGGGGCACCTCGGTGGTTCAGCTCGTTAACGTTCAACTCTTGATTCCCACTCAGGTCATGGTCTTGGGGTGTTGAGATGGAGCCCTATGTCAGGCTCCATGCGTAGCAAGGAGTCTGCTTGAGATTCTCTTTCTCCCTCCATCTCTGCCTCTCCCTGGATGCTTGCATGTGCTCACTCTCTCTCTCTCTAATAAATAAATAAACCCAAATAAATAAATAAATAAATACATACATACATACATACATAAATAAACAAGTAAATAAGTAAATAGGGGTACCTGGGTGGCTCAGTGGTTGAGCATCTGCCTTTGGCTCAGGTCATGATCCCAGGATCCTGGGATCGAGTCCCACATCAGGCTCCCTGCAGGGAGCGTGCTTCTCCCTCTGCCTATCTCTATGTGTCTCTCATGAATAAATAAATAAATCTTTAAAAATAAATAAATAAATACAGTGTTTGAGTGTATTATACCATTTCATTTATTGAAAGCCTATACTGTTTGCAGTTTTGATATTAGTTCGATATTAAAATATTGCACAAAGTGCACTTTTTTTTAGTATAATATAAGTTTCTTTGTATAAATAGGTCTGTTTATAAACTATGTATTCTGTTTCATTGAGATTTTTGTTCTTGCACCGATGCCATACTGCTTGTCTTATTATAATCATATAACATATTTTAATATGTGGTGGAGTAATTTAAACTAAGTCAATCCTGTTTCTTTCATTACAAAACTGACATAATTACTTGTAGACCTTCATTATTCTAGATTAAGTATAGAAGTAGTTTTAGCAATTTTCTAGAAACATCTGCTGAATTTTTTTACTGTAATTATTTCGATTTTGTAGAACAATTTGGGGAGAATTGATATTATCATGATATATTGCCTCATCCAGATAAATGGTTTATCATTGTTTATTCAAATTTTCTTTCCTGATTTTGTAAATGAAGTTTTGGTTTTATGAAGAGAGCACTTATTCTCCAATTGTTTGTTACTAGGAATAACTAGTTCTTGAAGTGCGGACAGGACTTGAATGTTAGAGATAGACAAAGAGCATTCCAGTCAGAGGGCAGGCTTTAGTGGAAATCCAGAGTCTGCAAAGATTGGAATATATATTATGGATGGAAAAGAGTGTCATTTGTCTGGAGCCATGGATATCTGGGGAGAGTTTTTGAAGAGTAAAAATAAAGCAAGTGGTTAAAGAATATAGTTGGTGCAATGGGAGTTAGGTTTCAGAGGTAGTATAGCACAGTATTTGGAAGCATGGAATTCTGGAGTCCAAGTGCCCATATCTTGGCTCTGCCTCTGATTAGCTGGGTGACCTTGGCTCTCTCTGTCCTTCAGTTTTGTCACTAGTAAAGGAGGATGATGATAGTGCCGACCTCATTAGAGCATAGTAAAGATTAAGATGTGTAGCACCTGGCCACCTGGTGTGGAATAAGTTAAAATGTTAACTTTTATTGTTGCTATCACTATTATTACTCTAAAATGATAACCATTAAAATTGCTTACTGATTTGCCCAAGATCAGAAAACAGGTCAGTGATATAGCTGCAAGTAGAGACTTAGGTCTCCTGATTCCTGCTTTTAAAATTTGAGACAAGTTAAAGACAGAGATAAACCTGCTTTGAAAAGGCAGCCGGAAGGGCTCAGCGGTTTAGCGACGCCTTCAGCCCAGGGTGTGATCCTGAAGACCCGGGATTGAGTCCCACATCAGGCTTGCCCTGCATGGAGCTTGCTCCTCCCTCTGCCTGTATCTCTGCCTCTCTCTCTCTGTGTGTGTCTCTCATGACTAAATAAATAAAATCTTTAAAAAAAAAACCACACAAACTGCTTTTAAAGTCTGCGGGAACTATGTAATTTTGGGGGGAAATGGCTATTTTGTGCAATATTTTAATATCAAACTAATATCAAAACTGTAAACAGTATAGGCTTTCAATAAATGAAATGGTATAATATACTCAAACACTGTATTTATTTATTTACTTATTTATTTATTTATTTTTAAAGATTTATTTATTTATTCATGAGAGACACAGAGAGAAAGGCAGAGGGAGAAGCAGGCTCCCTGCAGGGAACCTGATGTGGGACTCCATCCCAGGATCCTGGGATCACGATCTGAGCCAAAGGCAGATGCTCAATCTCTGAGGCACTCAGGTGTCCCACACTTTGTTATTTCTTGTGTGTTACATCAGCATCCCCTGTAGCCTGTAGATGACAGGCTTCTTTGAGGACGGGAAACATGCCTTACAGATCTTGGGTCTTCCAGAAAGCACTGCATAGGATAGTGACACGGTAAATACAATACAATAAAGTGTGTTTTAGGTTCAACTAGTTTTACCTAGACTGACATAATAAGGAACTCTTGAGAGGGACTGTGAGTGGGTACTCAAGGGCCTGAGAAGGTGGCAGAAAGCAAAGAAGCACTTTGTCTTAGTCACTAGAACCATGTGCTGTCTGGTTCTCTTCTTCAATCTGAAAATGTGCTTTTGGGCTGACAGCACTCTTATTTGGAGAATGACGAAGTTGAACAAAAGGATCCTAGAGAAGCATTGAGGATTCACAGAAAGAATGGAGGCTGTGGCATAGAGCAAAGCTCTGCCCGGCTAAGCATGGGCCATGTGACTTTGGTTGAGTCATTTATTTCTCTTTATAAAGGCTTTGCTTTTCTTGTCTGGCAATAATGATAATCACTCCTGCAGTCCAGAGTCATTAAGATGAGATGGTTTCTTCATTTCATTCAACAAATATATATTGAGTCTGTGGCATAGTCCACTGTTCTAGGGGCTGTGTTACAGCACTGAACACCTCTACTTACAAAAATCTCTAGCCCTTATGGATAAAGGTTGGGGGAGGGACTACAATAAACAAAATAAGGAAGCTGTCCAGAATAGCAGATGCTGGTACATTTGGGTGAACCCAAGAACGGAGTAGGTGGATAAGAAGTGCCCAGAAGTAGAGAGATTCCATTTTAAATAGGATTGCTGGGAAAAGCCTGGCTGAGAACTTAAACAGAGATCTGGAGAAAGTAAGGGATCAAGCTGAGCAGACCAGGATGAGAAGGGCAGTCAGGCTTGGGGACCAGGAGGTGGAAGCTGGTCTGACATGTCCAGGAAGAGCAGAGGAGCAGTGTAATGGGAGAGTAAGGGGCAAAGGGCAAGCAGCAGAGGATGGGGGCTGGAGTTCACAGAGTCCAGAACACAAGGGTCTTGTGGGCCATTGTAATGACTTTGACCTCTGCTGGCTGGCGAGACAGGAAGCCCCTGAAGGGATATGAGCAGTGAGGGATATGACTTAACTTACTCTAAAAGAAAACATTCTCTCTGCTGTGTTGACACAGACTGAAGTAGAGCAAGGATGGAAGACAGAGACCAGCTAGAAGCCGTTGCGGCTCTTGCAACAGGACATGGTGGTGGCTTGGCCTGATTTGTAGAGTGGAAAGAGCTGAAAGAGTCCAACTCGGGATCTGTTTTGAATATACTGACAGATCTGGATGTGGAAAAAATATCCAGAAGAGTGTGCACAAGTTATCTGGTTCAACAGCATCCAAAAGTCACCTCAAACGTTAGTTAACACCAGAACTCCGGGAGGGACTTGAAAAAGCAGAGACCTCATTCATTTGGGGAATATAAAAAATAGTGAAAGGGAATAGAGGGGAAAGGCTAAAAAATGAGTGGGAAATATCAGAAAGGGAGACAGAACATGAGAGACTCCTAACTCTGGGAAATGAACTAGGGGTGATGGGAGGGGAGGTGGGGAGAGGGTGGGGGTGACAGGGTGATGGGCACTGAGGGGGGCACTTGATGGGATGAGCACTGGGTGTTATTCTATATGTTGGCAAATTGAAAACCAGTAAAAAAATAAATTTATAAAAAAAAAGAAAAGAAAAAGCAGACACCTGATATCTATGCAGAGATTTTCATGCACTGTATTTGGAATGAGCCTTCTCTGAAATTTATATTTTTGGTAGGCATTTTAGATAATTCTGGCCCAAATGGTCTATACAGCCATCCTTCAAGAAATCCTGATCCAGAAGGTGAATATTTTCAAAATTGTTAGCATTCTTGGAAGAAATGCAATTAAACTAGAAAAAGCCAATGAAAATCTTGAGGCAAATATTGCATTTTAATTGTAAGATGGGGAAAAATATGCAGTGACAACCATGGAGTGATTACAAGTCATGCTTTCTTCTTCTAGCGAATATAAGAGACAAAAGGACTGGGGATGCCTAGGAAAATATATTTATTTGTCTTTATAAAAGGAATTAAAGGACAATATAAAAATTGAGGTAAAAGCAGAAACAAGACAAGGGGAGGGAGAAACTGACTCTTTGCCTATTCTCTTGCCATTATTTTGGGTTTAGGTTAAAATTACATCTGTATATCTGCTGAGGCAAAGTCAGATAAAATAAAAAGTGTCTGCTGAGGATTGTGAACTTGGAGAGTCAAGTTAGAAGGGTAGAATATATATTTTGGAACTCTTTCTTTCCTTTTAACTGATTTTAATTTTTCTTTTAAAAGTGCAAACTATTTAATACCTCCTGACCAGGGTCCCCTCATTTGCAGATTGAAGACTCTCAAGTGGATCCTCAATTAAGATTCTTTCTGGGTCCAAAGGATATGTCATGGCTAAACAAAGCCAAGTGATAAAGTGTCTGTTGTAATTTTAATCAAATACCAGAGGCTGATGTACAGAATTTCTGTGCAGGTACCGATTCTCTCTGAATTAGCCAGTTTTCTTGAAACTAGGAAGTCTAGCGAGAGAGGTTGCTAATTTCCAGCTCAGAAATTCGGAGTTTTAGAAAGTCCAGATCATTCAGATAAGGTTTAGATAAAGATCCTAACAGATGGATGCAGTTGAGCCTTTAAAAGTCATCCTCTTGGGAGATGCCTGGGTGGCTAAGTGGTTGAGTGTCTGCCTTCGGGTCAGGGAGTGATCCCAGTCCGGGGAATTGAGTCCCACTAGGAGCGTGTTTCTCCCTCTGTCTAGTTCTCTGCCTTTTTTTTTTTTTTTTTAAGATTTTATTTATTTATTCATGAGAGACACAGGGAGAGAGAGGCAGAAACACAGTCAGAGGGAGAAGCAGGCTCCACGCAGGGTGCCCAATGTGGGACTCGATCCCAGACCCTGGGATCATGCTCTGAGCCAAAGGCAGAGGCTCAACCGCTGAGCCATCCAGACGTCCCAATTCTCTGCCTTTCTCTGTGTGTCTTTCATTAATAAATAAATAAATAAAATCTTAAAATAAATAAAGATAAAACTCATCCTCTCCACCTAAGTAGGAGTTGGGTATTTGTGAATAAAGCATAGAAATTGCCAGTGCAGATGGAGTATGTAGACAAACATTAAGGTTGATGACAAACAATATCTTTTAGCAATTTTTATAAATAAAATTTCAAATAGCATCTTTATAATTTTAGCCTAGGGACAGCTAGGAGATTATAAACAACTTTGTTATGTAGCCAGGAAAAATTAAAGGCAGAGAGTGCCAAAAGTATCTTTTACTCACTAACAAATCATCTCAGATTGGTAAGTAACTTGGAAAAATGTGGTACCAATGCAGAAAGATGTGTGCCAGGCTCAAATGCTTACAGATGACAGACAGTTCAATGCAGACAAATGAAATGTAATTATGACTTTGATGAGTCTTCATGCCACAAGACAACTCTTTGTAAGAAATAAAATATGAGATTTTTTTTCCTAAAGGATAAAAAATAAAAGTCTCTGGAGACAAATCGCTATGTATCATTAATGAAAGAGAAACAGAAAGAAAAAGACAAATCAATGCAGTTAATGAGTCTTAATGGCTCGATTGTGCATTCACTTCACCAAAACTGAATACTTGAGAGAGCACAAAACAAAAGATGGATTTTGAATAACAAAATCCTAGAAATGAGAAGCAGACTTCAAAAGTCTAGCTACTCTTTGAATGTGGAGAATAGGTCCCGCTAAATGGGGAACCCCTAAAATCAGGTTCAATTCTGAGAGACCCAAAACTAGAAAATAACGATGCTCACAAGATTCCCAAATGACGGCATTTTTGGAATATCTTATTTCCTTTTTCTTCTCTCCTTGTCAACTACAATTAAATCCTAAAGGGATATGAACATTCAATGATGTTGAATTCAGTGGCTATTTGGTGCGCAGAAGACTAGGCTAAAGAGATGCAAAAGTTTAGTCTAGAACAGTAGTTCCTAATTGTGGCAATTTTGCACACACACACACACACACACACACACACCCAGGAGACATTTGGCAACATCTCAGGAGATGGGTGCTACTGGTATCTGATAGGTAAAGGCCAGGGATTGCTTTAAATACACTGTTTATATACCATCCACAGAACGGTTCTACAATAAAACATACAATAAATAAGAATAAAAAGTTATTCAGTGTAAAATGGCAAGAGTGCTAAGACTGAGATGTCTTGGACCAGTCCTTTAAAGAAGTTTCCATCAGGGATGTCTGGGTGGCTCAGTGGTTGAGCGTCTGCCTTTGGCTCGGGTCATGATCCCGGGGTCTTGGGATTGAGTTCTGCGTTGTGCTCCCTGTGTGGAGCCTGTTTCTCCCTCTGCCTATGTCTCTACCTCTTCTCTCTCTGTGTCTCTCATGAATAAGAAAATAAAATATTTTTACAAAGTAAAGAAAGAAGTTTCCATCTACGTACGAGGAGTAAAACAGGGGAAGAAAGATAAAGTATGATGAGACTATATCTAACATTGTGACTAGTTTCTTTAGGGATACAGAGAAAGCAAAGAAAATTCTTCAAACCCATGGCGTTCATTAAGATGTGTATTAAAGAATTTTGGTTGACAGAGAAAAGGATATTCCAAAAGAGGGAATGAACTGATCCAAAGCAGAAAGGCATAAAAGTGAGTGAGAATGTTGATGCCTGCTGAATGGCAATCAGAAGACCTGGAACTGAAGAGAGGTAGATCCATTCATAAAGCACCTATGAGTGTTCAAAGAATTGTTGCCTACCTTGTCATTACAGCTGATAAAGATGAATTGCAGAAGAAACCTCGAGTCTTGAATACCATAATCAAGAGTTTGAATTTATTCTATCACTACTGTGAAGCCAGTAAAAGTCTTTGAACACAGGGATGATATGATCAGAGCTGTAACGATAGATAATTATGGTGGCAGAAGTAAGATGGATTGAAGGGAGAAGTTTGAATAAAGAAACTGGTCAAGTTATTAGAGCACTTTTCAAAATGTGTTCCTGGACTTGTTAAAAACTGTCATTAAATAAAAGTTTTCTGTGGTCAAATAAGTTTGGGAAATTCTTGGTTAAACTAAATCAGACAGGTTTCTCCAATACAGTCCTCCTTGGACTCTTTCCTTAACTTTTATACATTGTTACTCTTCACAAGGGGTTATAGTATGTAACATTTTCCAAGTGTATTTGCCTCAGGAATATTTTTCATGGCATATACAATAGGAATCCTGTTCCAAAGAACACTTCTTAAGAAATGTAAGTTAATATTCAGAAAAAAAAATTGTTGAGACTGGGTTAACATAAGAGCTATTGAGCTAGTGGAACTGACTTTCAGACTCGCAGTTTAAGACATTGGGCAGACAGTGATATCCTAAGGAAGAGTTTTAGGCAAGAAGATATTCTTGTACACAAATCATGATAGACCTGGAGCTGGGAGTAAGAAATTCTAAGAAAGGGCTAGAAGAGAGATGATGCACTGGATTAAACCAATGTGCTGATTACTAACCAATTATTGTAGCTATCTGATGTGCCAGTTGAGAAGGATCCTCAGGCTTTGTAGGGAATCAGTGAGGTACTGCATGAGTACAGTGAAGCCTTCCATGGGACCAAGGAACATACTATGTAGTACTTATGTCATAGGTTGGCCATACGTGGACCAGAAAGTAGCTAGTTCAATGTGGCTTAAGAAATGGTTTTAAATATTCTTAGTTCATGACAATTTTCTTCAAAGGGAACCTTTTCTAGAAATGTAAGATGAACAGATAAAAGCAATACTGAATAAGGTCTAATTTGGAGAACTTCCAAATTAATTCAGTTTTACCAACAGACAATCAAAGGGAGGACTTTTCAGTTCACAAGTACCCATTAAGGGAAAAGGTTGGAGTTTACAGCTGAGGGACCCAATCGATGCTGGGGAGTAGTACATTGGCAGCAGTAATGGAAAGTGAGAGAAGCCTATGAGAAAGATATCTCTGTGACAGACAGAGTCCACCATCTCTTCCTGGCAACTACCCTTGCTTGATTTTAGAGGTTTTGAGATTTATTTAGTGACCAGAGAATGATTTCTTTGCAGTCCCAGTTGTTAACCTCATGGTTTTGTCCTGTAAACTCACAGCAGAGTGCAGAGCAAGGAAACATATTTTAAGACAATATTCTATCTTGGAATCAACAGAGAAGTACTGCAAGAATAATTTGTCACTTTGACAAGCTACAGATAGCCAATGAAATTACTAGATACCTCTTTATAACATATTAAATCTGGAACAAAAGCAAACCAATACTCTGTAGTTAGACGATAATTGATGGGTTTTCTCTGATACATACATACCAGTCCTGTCAACTAAAGCAACTTCGTGTCCTCTCTCTCCTCCAGTTTCAATCAAATAAACCCTGAAGGATCACAGCTAGGAGAACTTCCTATTCAGTTTTGCATCCCCAATACCTAATGGAGAAGTGTGGCACATTTGTGCTAAGTTCCCAGGTATTATTTGCTGACCAAAAGGTATGCTTTCTGAGTATCTCTCTAGATCATGTGCATGTTACTTGGGAGAGACTTGAACAAAAGGAGGCTAAAAAATTCTAGTCTTCATTTTGGAGGCCTTGTAAATACCTCTGAGGGCATAAGATGTATGTACGAGTAGATGCAAAGTTGGAGGCATATGTGGATTCTGCTTTCTGCCAGTTTTTCAGCAATGAGCCTTCCCTTTGATTGTTGGTAAAATCGAATTAATTTGGAAGTTCTCAAATCTTTCCTGAATATTAGTAGAGAACAAATGGGAACTATATTAGAAAATAAAACTGGAAGTCCCCCCCCCAAGAAGATAAGAGATGCTAGCTTCCCTTAGCACCTGCCAGCCTTACCCTGTTCAACTGGTTAATTAGCTCTAGAAGCTATCATGGCTAGTTATGTCCATGAGGAGGAAGACCGATAGGGAGAATAGTGGAGTTTTCTAGACCTTATTCAGTGTTGCTTTTATCTGTTCATTTTACATTTCTAGAAGAGGTTCCCTTTGAAGAAAATTGTCATGAACTAAGAATGTGTTTCCACCAATACACTGGTCCACTTAGCAAACTTGACAGGGATGGAGTAATCCTGCTACATTAAAAATCGCAACGTACAGATTAGAAACGTCTTCATAAGCATATTTCAACCAGTGAATCTCTGAACATTCCCCAATGACTTGGGTAGTTACTTCCTGACACAAGACTTTAAAGTGTTCTATCTTTTTTTTAAGCTTTGTGTTTTGAATTATCTAAAATATATTCCATGCACTGTGGCTATGAAATGTTGACGAGTTACAATCTGGATCACCTTCTCTGGATTTGTTTCAGCAAAAGTAATAAGTTTTTACAACTAATTGTAAATATCACCTTTCAGTGGTTTTAATGAACCTAATAAAGAGATATGGTAATTTGCCTGCTCTCTGCAGGCACTTAGCTGTGAGAAAATTAAATTAGGATTAAGCCATATTAACCCTCATTACTTAGTCAGAGTAATGGATATATTAACATACCTTAAGACAATAAAACATTGTTATATATGAATCTTCAGAATTTTTCAAAAGAAACATATATTTTCATATATATGTGTATATGTGTCATATATATATATATATATATATATATATATATATATATATGATTTTTTTAAACTGTTTTAGGTGTGGTAGAATGGAAATTTTCCTTACACTTTGAATACAGTGAAACACTTTCAGGGGTACTTATAGTAAACACCTGGATAGTCTCTGCCTCATACCAACAGTATACTTGAATTGAAAGCTAGCACAATTTTTTTTCTTTTCTTTATTTTTTATTTGTTTAAAGATTTTATTTATTTATTCATGAGAGACACAGACGGAGGGAGAAGCAGGCTCTCTGTGGGGAGCTGATATGGGACTCCATCCCAGGACCCAGGGATCATGCCCTGAGCCAAAGGCAGACACTCAACCACTGAGCTACCCATGTGCCCTTTTTCTGTTCTTTTTATTTTTAACCTATACCCTCTTTTATTAAAATGAACCACTTCCTTAAAGACAAATGCACAAGGATTTGTTGTTGGATGTGTTCTTGTTTCCACAGTGTAACCTAACCAAGAGGATTTTTCAAAGTTAATGAGAGTTTTTAAAATAGTAAACCTTAGGATCTGCTTTTGGAAGTAAAGAATCCATGCGTTTTAGTTTACCTTCTGGACAATGGATTTTTTTTCCCTCTGGAAAAGTATACCACTATATATATAGAAAGTATATATATATATATATATATATATATATATATATATATATATATAAACTCTAAATAAACAGCCTTCAATTGTATTCTTCCAAGTTCTTTTTATTAAGTCAGTTAAACGAAACCTTATCCTCATACATCTGGACATACTCAGGGCTTGTCATGTTGGGATTAAGAATTTGGGATGGCATCAACCTTGCTGTCATTGGTTTTTGACATTTGTATCCATGCCCTCCTTTAAAATGGGACATTTAGACAGTTCTGGGAGGGGTTCTTGAGATCTAAAGCACATTGACGTGACTCAATGTACATGAAAAGGAAATGTTTCATTGTTTGGTGGTGGTTTCCATGCCAAAAGTTTCCAGACGCTGAAGACACTGACACCATGTTTTCAGAGAATGGGGATTGGCCAAGTGGCAAGAAGGAGGAGCGTGGGCAGGATATCTGGATTTTAGATGCTAAAACCAATGAAAAGTTGAAGTTCCAAGTTATATTTGCCAAGCATTTAAAAGCTACATCTTCTCCCATTGATGGCCTAACTGTGATAGCCCAAGAGAAGCATGCCAAAAAGGAGGGGTGAAGGGATTTCCTTTACTCATAGTATATAATATCTCCCAAATGTCTTGCAGAAACCAATAATTAGGAGTTGCCAAAATACTTTAACATCAAATTATGGTGCGACCTCACTGACTTCATGTTCATCTGCAGAATAGGAAGGATGGGAGTAAATATGGACATGGAGAAAGTAAGAAAAAAAAATAGCATGAGAAGCCTAGATCTTTAACATGAAGCAGTGACACTATACGGGAAATTGGTAAAATTCCCATCTTGAATAAAGATAAATTATGGATGAAACCACTCCCAAAAGGAAAGAAACGGAATACAAAATATAACCAATGTAACTTTTTGAGGAGAAAAGGCAGATTCTTCACTAGTCTTATCTCTTAAGAATGAGATATTGCACCATCTGCTCCCCAAACAGTTATTCCATTTCACTCTGGATTTCTCCTTGGTCTCCTCCCTATATTTCTCCTGCATTTTCAGATTGGCTCTCTTCCTGTGAGTCACATCCTTTCTTTAAATGTTTCCATATTTACCTTCTCTCTCTGCAGCTTATGTGTGACTCTTTGTTAAGTATTTCAAAATATTACATGTTACTGCATCGTAATACATTGCCTGTATCTAGCACCTTTTATTCTTAGAACTCAGTGGTGTTCAAACAAATAGTGTCTTCCTAATTACTATGTTTTGAAAAGTGATTATTCATTTTAGAGGTATAAAGCCATGTCATGATTTGTAAAAAAAGAGAGAATGACTAGCTCACACAGATTCTACAGTGCTTCACCTAACTTGTGTTGGAACAGCCACTGAAAGATCTGCTCCAGGTTATAATCACTCTTCTTACTGTGTCATTGCCTTCTTCAACACTGTTCTACATGATACATGAACACGTACACCTTTAACTTGGGGTCATCCATTGTAATTACCTCTCTCATACTGACTGAGCCAGAAACTTGACATTTTCCTCTTTCTCCCTTCTAGTCAGTGACCAAACCCTTGCAATTTTACCTCATCATCAGCTTTGTAGTTTTGAAAACTGGCCTGGGGGTCAACTCCTGCCAGCTGTCTTGTTTTCTAAATGGAGTTTTATTGGAACACATCCACACTCATTTGTTTGTAGATTGTCTATGGCAGAGATAAGTAGCAAAAGCATTAATTGGTTCTTATCACTCCCCTATTTTAAAAACCTTCAGAGATTCCTTTCTTTGAGGATAAAGCTCAACTTCCTAACTACAACTTTCAAGTGCTATTACTATCTATGTCTCTTCTCTTTAGCCCTTCCTCAACAATAAATATTCCATCCAAAAGGAGCTTGAAGTTTCTGTAATATTCCATACCCAACCAGAAAGGACTCCTGATTCCAAAAGACTGAGTTAGTTGCCTCTTCTGTTTCGTAATAAAATGCTATATTTCTCCTAATCTAGCACTTGCTACAATCTTACTGTAGTTTCATTTACTTATCTGAATACTCTGCAATAATCTACTTCTTGCTGACACATTTACTAGCATAAGTTACAGTGTCTGGCATATATAGTATATCATGGAGTGTCAGAAATATTTAATTATGCAAAAAATAAAGCATGGATGCCATGCACATACTAAGGGAAAAAGAAACTTACCATGTGAAATTTGTAAAAGTACAAAGAGAACAACCAAATTTAGAGAGAGGTAGACAAGGCCCAAGAGTGGTAGAAAGAATATGGGTTTGTTGGGAAATTAGCTGAATTTGAGTTGGAAAAATGGTATAACTATGAGAAAGCACGAGGCAATAACCAAACATATTTACTGGATTTTGATATGCAAGCACCAGGAAACAGTTTCATAGCTGTAGTTCACACTGCTTAGTCCATTGTTACAAGCATGTCGACATTATCACATCCATATGACCGTGTTATTAATGATTCTAACTTACTCTCTGCAATTATTTAGATATGCATTTTGATTAATTATTATTATTCTTAGTAATTGCTCAATTTGAATCACACTTATTTTGAAATATGAATAAAATACTAGTATGAGAAAAGTAAACTTTTAGAAGATAAAAAGAGAAACAATAGGATCAACTTTGAATCTGAGGAAAAGTATTGCTATAGGTATAGGAAATACATGCTTCCTTATCCATAAACATTGTATTAATTGTCACCCATCATCATATGTTCTATGACTTGAGTTGTTTATGTATAGATGGTTAGGGATTGTCTCTTATCCAGCCACATGTTCTTTTTCTGTGTATAAATGTCATCCTGCTGCGAGACTCATAAAGTTTTCCATTCTGTCTATACAGAAGGAAGATAGCTTGTTTTCATATAAACTCCAACATTTGCTTCATTAGATCACTGTCTAACCATCAAAGCCAGGGCTTTTCCTGAGGTGTAAATGAATGGAAGGGGTCAAAAGGAAGAAAAGTGGCCAAAAAAGTAATGTTTTTATTGTTCACTGTACCTAGAACCTCCCAAAAAGCTTTGAAACTGGGAATTAATATTATCTTCAACTAAATTGTAAAATTAGTAATATTAAAATATACTTTGTTTCTGCACAAATTTCACCCAACAGCTATTTAAATGGTTTTGTTTGCATTAATTCTGTTGTGATCTTCCCTGTTACAGCTAAAAAGAACTACATTCCAACAGATAGATATACTTTAATACATTTCCATGAAGGAAACTATTAATAAATAAATAATAAAATATTTATAAATGAGAGGATTTTACAGACCTTGGAAGCTAAATGTAACCAAAATATCTAGAGGAACCTTGAGCAGATTAGTCCTTGTGGATACCAAATATACTCTGATCTATATCCCAAAGGTGGCCTGACTTCTTAGCTGTCTCAAGTGGCCCGTTCATACATAAAAAGACTTTGCCAACAGGACGTACAAATCTGTAAGCAATAACACTAGTCTTCTCATCTGCCTAAATTATCCATAGGAAGTATTGTTAGTATTCTTTTTCTAACTATAAATTTATAGCATTAGTTTCCAAAGGCAAAAAAAAAAAAAAAAAAAAAAAAGGAATATTATGGGATTCACATAAATGATTTGACTTATCCTGAGAAAGGAAATCCCCCCTACTGTTCTTAATGGTTATGTGACTGGGACAAGCCATGTTTGTACTGTTTGAATACATATCCCCTTACTCCTCCCTGGTGGGATTCAGAGTCACCCACTAAGCAGGGTTAACTAATGACTGAAATGAAATCCAGTCAGTTAAGAAAATCTCAAAGGCTTCCTGGAGTTAGGTTGGAAAGATGTCACTAATAGAAGGGCTGTACTTTATGTTTTTGCAATGTTTACAGAACCTCTAACACAATGGAACGTGATTAATGAGGCTCTCCAAACTCTAGCGCAAGCATGGAACTTTGTACTTGTCATATCTAAAGATCAGCCTTTATCACCCTCATCACAGAAGCAATGTAAACCAGAACCTGATCATTTCCTAGAGGAGTTACCCGGGTTTTTATCCTCAAGTAAGCTAAGGGGTTAAAGAGGAGACATTCACATTTTTTAAATAAGAATGACACTTTTGCTTAGGGAAATGTTTTTCTCATAGATAAAGAGATATTTCTACATTTACCATTTTATTCTATGCTTACAAAACGATGCAAAGCAAGTTTGCCAGAAATTATTATCACCTCTGAGAAGAGACATCTGGGGCCTAAGAAAATTGAGTGGCTTTCCTATATCTTCAGCTAGTTGGGAACATATTTGATAGCAGAACTCTGTCTGTTTCTATTCCAAATAGACTTCAACGTGCTCTTATACTTAAACACATCCTATAAGGCATTGATGAAGAAATTGGCCAATTAGCAAATTTTCTTAATATCTTCAGACTTAGTCTCTACTCTTTTCCTAAAGCCTGAGAGCAATGTTAAAAATGAAAAAAAATGTGATTTTTCTATGATAAAAAGATTTTTCATCGTGTCAGTTCAAGACATAGATCTCAAAACCTTCAAAATTGTGTTTTTCTGACCATTCGAAGCTCACACCTCATTAAATGTGCTCCCCCTCATCTCTCTTCCATCTGGGATGCTGCTGTGAATGCATGATGGACAGCTCACAAGTCCAGTAGACCCAGCCCCACTTCCAACCTCCTTTATTCTATCACCAATTTCTGGAGGCCTGAAAAACAAGAACTTCCTGGATGTAGAAAGGTTATTAAAGAGCACATAAACTCGATTTCACCATGTCTAGTGGGCAAGCTCCTGTAGAAGAAAAATGAATGCTGAATACGAACCAGGGTCCATTTTCAACTGAGAACAACTCTGTCAGTTGTCCTGAAGCTCTTCATGTAAGGATTATAAATCTGTACTTTGGATCCTTTTATACTGTTGAAGGTAGATGTAGATTATTCTTCCTAGACATTTTCATCAGCAGTACCCAGAAAAGCATGATACAGTTCATCCCTCGGTAATAGACATGACATGGCCTTATTCTATTTTCTCCTTTTTTCTGGTCGGCTTTAGCTAATTTTTTTTTCAGATAATCCTCCTAGTAAAATGACATGTTTGTCTATTCTAGGCATTACAGTGGAAACCATGGAGAAACACCTTTGGTGGTTTTGCTTTATTTATTTTCTGGTTGCTCATAGCTCTGGAGCTGTCATCGTTTGAGAAAAGAAAGACTCTTGATCTGAGCTCCTTGATGGACAAGATGTTGTCTTTATTTTTTTTCCTTTGGCAACTGATACTGTGTCTGACTTTCTTCTTAACCCATCTGTCTTAACGCTTTCTTGTTTTGCCAGAAAAAAAGAAAAATGTGACATCATCACAAAATGATAATTATATTGCCCTAACTGGACAGAAAGAAAGAAGATTCCTGATTGATGAGTATCTAAAGGAATGAAACTGTTCAAAGGATATATTAAAATAATTGATCATTTTATTATCACAAATAGATTTTTATTAGTAAAACATTATGTTTCCTTGAGCCATAGTAAACAAATGTACCATGTGTTGTAAAAATAGAAGAATCTTTTTTGGCAGAGGAGTCTGGTGAGCAGAGAACTTAATACAAAAGCAGACAATTTGTTTTCCCTCATTGATTCATGGACATTTTTTAGATATTACTTTCTTTTTTCTTAGAAAATGGAGTGGAAAGGATAGGTCCCCTGTATTCTGTTTATTTTACTTTTGAATTTTTACAGATCGCTTGGGTGGATTTAATCAGATTGCAAATGATCTGCTCTTTTGAAGGAGTAGATAATATGAAGAATGTTTAGACTCATATATTAGTTATTATTTCTACTACTCTCTATATTCTTTATTTATTAGTCTTAAGATACTTCAAGTCTATTTATTGATAATGAAGAGGATCTAGCAAGAATATTACCAATATTAAATATTCATAGATGCTAATAATCCTCTTAGCTTCTAAAAATAATTTTATTTAGATACATTTTGCATATCATATAATTCACTCCTTTTGAGTGTAAAATTTAATTCTTATTTTTGGTAAATTTGCCATGTTATGCATACATCACCATGAATCAGTTTTAAAACATTTTAATCACTGCATTATGATCTCTTATGCACATCTCTGATCTTTCTTCTCCTGGCAGCTACTGATTTGCTGTCTTCAAAAACTTTGCTTTTCCTTAAGATTCTATAAATTAAGTCATGCAATATGTGATCTCTCGAGCTTGGCTTTTTTTTTTATGGAGCAAAATCATTTTGAGGTTCACCCATGCTTTACCATGAATCCCTGTTTTGTTCAAATAGTAGTCCATTGCATGAATACACCACAGTTTATCTACACATTCAGCAGCTGATAGACACTTAGGCTGTTTCCAAATGAAAAATACTGCTAAGAGCATTCATGTAGAAGTGTTTGTGTGGACGTATGTTCCCATTTTCTTGGGTAGATATACCTGAGAGTGTAATTTCTGGGTTATAGGGTAAATTTATGTTTAACTTTTTAAGAAATCTTCATACCAAAGTGGCTGAACTATTTTTTGATGCCAGCATTAATGTATGTGGATTCCAATTTCTCTGCTTTTTTACCAAGACTGGTATTTTCTTCGGTCTTTTTTATTATACCCATTCTAGCAGGAGTGAACTGGTTTCACTGTGGTTTTGTTTCCCTAATGATGTTGAGGCTTCCTTAGCTTTCACAGGCTTACTTCTGTAATTTTTAAGTCTGGCTGCTTAGGATAGAGATGGGAAAAACACGATCTTTTGAGGAAACTGTCTTAATTTATAGAGATTTAGAAGTAAATATAATTAACTTTGGTTTTATCCATAATGATAAGAAAAAAATATTTCCTGCTAATGAGGGAATAAAATGGACAGCCAGTTAGTGGCTAACTTCTGGACAGGTTTCTGGAAATTTGGCATATACTACTAGCTGGTTCACTGCTTTTGTGACCTGGACATGTGGGTGACCTGGACATGTGGGTGGAGGATAGGAAGCTCTCAGATACAGTTATCCATTTGGGAATGGTCTAAGGGACAAACCACTCTACAAATAGAGGTATTCTGAAGGTTAAGTTCTTGTCTTTCTACTAACTCTGATCTGTAACCCATATTCTTGTATCTGTTACACTTAATAATCTAACATGATTCCATTTATAAAGCATTAAAGTAAAAGGAAGAGGAAACTATACTATGTAAACTCCAAACTGCAGCAGAATCCCTAGAAATAAAAATAAATACATAACCCAAGAACAGAATGATTCCGATATTTTCATGGTTTTATATTATGTTTGAGATTCATTAGCTACCTCTTCAAAACATCAAGGAAAGTGGGAAAGCCTTTGAAAATCAAGCTTTTGATGCCTTCTTCAGAGAAAGGAATGTCATGGCCTTTGTCAACCTAGAAACCAGACTGTGATCAACAACGGCCTTTCAGTGTTTAGGAAGAATAATTTAATGTACGCCCTTTCACTATTGATAAAGAGTAGAAATCAAATGCAAATAAGCTCACTTAACTCATAGCATATGACTTTGTAATGTGTCAACAAAGTATGGTACTAATAGAAACTTTTGAAGGTAAGACAAAGACAGAGGAAGAGACATTACCTATGAGAAGCTACCTCTCTAGAATTTTTACTATTAAGTTTTAAAGACAACTTAATTTTTAAAAAATGTTTCAAGTGGAGAGAGGGAAAACATGAAATCCAGGTTGTTCTAACCGAGTAAGCAAATGAGATGACTAGATCCAGAAAATTCAAGCATGAAAATAATCTAACAATAAAATAAAATAAAATTAAATTAAATTAAAAAAACGCAATAAAAGAATCACTTGGAAAACTTTAGTTGCTTCTAGTAGCTAAGTGGAGGAACTACAGAACAAAATTGGCCAATAGGAATTTATACGAGATTTTCAATGATACAGTGAGAAGAGATCTAAGAATTCCCTGTGTTGGGGACATTTATTGTTTAGCTAGTTCAAAACTTGGTTGAAGGGTTGACACCTGAAACTTTGCAAGAACGAAGCAACTCTGTATCTTTGAGGCTCTGAAACTCTGTGTACAGCAAGTTACCAGAAAAACCAGGAATGGCAACACAAATAAAACCCATGTCTTAAGATTATACAGAGTAAAATAGATCTCACATGAAATTATGTTCTGTAAACCACAGTAAGTAGATAAATAATAACGGTTTGTAAATAACCCATTTCACTTACTGTTTATATATTTACCCTGGCAGTAGTTTTGCTTCTCTTTTTTGGATAAAAGAGAAACTGAGGCCTTGGGCTGTTAAGAGATTTCTCTGATAAAGTGTAGAGTCTTGAAGTACCACCATCCAAGGCCAATTTCAGGCCCTTTGCAACTACACATAGCTAAACTGATGTAGTATTTGTTCTTATGAAAGAGAGTTTTCAGGCTTGAAAACTCTCTCTGACCTTTTAAAGAATGCAATTTTATTTCTCTAATATATCAATAGATAGTAGGAATTGCATATGTACACACACACACACACATATATACATAAATGTTTGTGCATATGTACGTATGTAATATAGTGGGAAATTATATATATTTATTATATGTATTAGATATATATTCTAATTCGGAATATTTTATACTCAATTAAGTATGTTTTTTCAAATTAAATGGCACTTCCTTCTTCATCAGAACTATAGTCAGGCTCAGAAACATGTACTACAATTGTAGCACCCAGATTCCAAAGATCTACTCTCTGGGTAGATCTTTCATCTCTTCTTAAAGTGGCTTACATCTTTACATCAACCATATACCCTTTTTGAAAAGGGCATTTCCCTCACTTACTCTTCCCCAGTGCTGTTGGAGAATGTTCACTTCGAGTTTTTGCCAGCTTCCCTTTGGAACAGAGAGCAAGTGCTTGACAAATGGCAGGTTTATGTATGAGGAAATCTCCATGGTTTAACGTGCTTTTGTTTCCTGTCAGTGTGTACCTTCTGTTTTTGTTCACGCATAATCGTCTTGTAACCAGTATGGAGAGGCAAAGAAACCAAGGCTTAAGGGAAATGGATATGCAAGCAATTACTTCTAACTTATTTTCCAATTCTTGGCCCAAAGAGATTTCCCTGAGACAGAGGTCTCAGGTTGGTTCCTGGGGTTGCTGTATGCAGAAGGCTGGAAGTAAAAATAATGTCACAATTCCCCTATAAAAATCAGTACATTATCAAGAAAGCCTCCTCATCACTTGGGAGAGACTTTCCCTCTGTAGAGAATCTGTTTTAGGATACTAACGTGCTTTGCATGTATCCAAGGTGTTTAATTTACCTAATGAGTGTAAATTATTTAACAGTGTTTCTCTACTACACTGAGAGTTTTGATAGAATAGGGACTAAGTTTATTTATCAAGGTTCTGCTACATATTTTGTGTTTTCTACAAATGTTTGTTGGATAAACTGTATCTTATGTTTCAAAACCAGAAGAGGATGTATTTCAATGTCACAGAGTCACATAAATCACACCACACTCACAGAAAAAAAAAAGCATAAGGAATATTTTACACTCATGAGAGAAATGAATAGCCATCTATGCACAGTGTGTTAACCGCGGATTTTCTTACAGTGGCTCTCATCTTAGAAGAAAGGTTGGGTTTCTAGTTGCTACAGAAGCTTATTAATGAAGTCAACATGCAGGCTTCAAATATTTACCTAAAAGAAAGACAAGACCAACTAAATTATTTGAGACCCTTAGACTAATCCAGAGACAAACTAGTAGATCACTATTTTACCTTGGAAGGTGAATGAAATGAACTCCGAACTATTAGAAAACGATGAAAAGGAGGAAAGGATCAGAAGTCATGGATGTCATCTTTTTGTAGGAAAGTTGGAATTCTAAACCAATCAGATGTGACAAGGAGAACTAGAAAGGTAGGAGACATTTCAGAAAAGAGTCAACAGGATTTGGAGACTGGGTTTGGGGACTGTAAGCATGGAGTAGTCAAGATGGGTTCATAATACACAGCCAAGAAGAGATAGTTGAACAATTTTCTAAGGTTTTAGAATACAGCAGGAATTTCCTGGGAGATTATTCCTGGGTGAGTTCAATATTTGGGCTGTTAATGTGTTGCACTAAGGGCTTATTCTGTGCATTTAAAAATCTAAATTCATGAGGGTCAGCAGGACTCAGTGACTCACTTCCAAAGAACAGAGTATGGAAAAGGACAGATAACTTTATAGTGGAGAAATCTTGCACACAATTCCTTAGAGAGTGATGATGTTTTCATCAGTGACATCATGCCAATATCATGCACCACCTGCCACGATGAGATGAGAACAGCACTCCACTTCCCTGGTATTTTTTCCCCAAGCCCGGAACTAGAGTCAAATCAGACAAACCCAAACGGAAAGACAAAATACATGACCATTATTCTTCAAAACTCCCAGGGTCATTAAAAACAAGGAAAGATTGAGGAATCATCACAGAGCACAGGAGATATGATGACTAAAGGCAATGTGGTATCCTAGATGGGATCCTGAATCAGAAGAGGGATACTAGTGGAAAAACTGATGATATACCAATAAAGCCTGGAGTTTGGCTAATAGCCACGTAGCAATGTTGGTTTCTTTGTTTTGATAAATGTTCCAAGGCAATGTAAGATGATAGCATTAGGGGAAACTGTTCAGGTTGATGTAACTTTCCAATGTTTTGAAGGCTGGGACCGTGTGATGCAATGATAATATTGTTAGCAATAACTGAATAACAACTGAAATTTCTAAAGCACTTTCCCATGCACTGACTCATGATGTGACAATATTATGAGGCTGGTAGAACAGGTATTTTTATGCCCATTTTATTAACGAGTAAACAGTGGCTCAGAGCCAAACTTACCCAAGATCAAAATTTTCAGGGCCTTGGGCTTAAGCCATGATCTTACAAACCCAAATCCTGTGTTATCTTTACTTCCAAACAGTATTAGAAACACAGGCCAACGTACATGCCATGTATAGATGGGGGGAGTTTAAAAAACATGGAGAGGAGGCCCTAAAAGATTTGAGATGGCAGCCAAGTTTCAGCTGACATGAAAACTCTATAGAAGAATGAAGTCCAAAGAATAACAAAGGAACTAACTTCCTGTTTTTTTTTTTTAACTTTCTGGTATTTATTTATATATGTATACATGTATGTATGTATTTATTTATTTATTTATTTATTTTTATATTTATTTATTTTTATATTTATTTATTTATGTGAGAGAGAGCATGCACAAGTGGGGCAGGGGCTGAGGGAGAGAGAGTACCTCAAGCAAACTCTGCACTGAGCATGTAACCCCACAGGGGACCGTTTCTCAGGACCCTGAGATGATGGCCTGAGTGGAAATTAAGAGTCAGACACACAACTTGACTGAGCCATCCAGATGCCTCATGACGTTCCGTTTTTTGAAGGTCACAGATTTGCTTTTCATTTCTCTACTCTTCTACCCTTTTGTCTTAGCGATGGTGTCTTAATAAAAATAAAATCACAGTTTTGTGAATCTGCCAAATTCTTACACTCTGGAGCCCCTGTACCACATTTACTCCTCTTTTGCTTCCTGGGGCTATGCCATCACACATTTCTAAAGCTGACTTACCCATCATGTGGTTACAAAAATTGTTATAGTTATTCTGTTCATACGATTGATGTGCTATTGTTCTCTACTTAATTTTCCTTGTCCTGATTACAGTCATCCCATCAAGAGCCTTGGGTAGGGAGCACAGCCACACGACAGTGTGTCCTTCTAATTTATAGACAGCAATAATCTAAAACACAAATTGTGTACATCCGCAGCCACCTCATCTCACTTTCTCAATCTCACTCACTTTCTGGTAGCATAAATCAGAAAGCAAAACCCGTGCAGAGTTCCATTTTCTATTAAACCAAAACGTATTCTTTCAGATGAAATCATGATAATGGCATCTCAGATCAAGATTTCAAAGAAAGAACCTCCTGTGGGTACTCAGGGACACTTACACACATGAAGATGACTATTTAAAAGCAGGTAGATGAGTATTTGTCCTAAAATGTGGTCTTCAGTGTTTATTCTGCAGCTTGACAAGCTCTCCCTATGTTTTGCTGCCACCTTGGCAAACTAAAAGGATTTACAACGAAATTCTGCACCAGGCCGGCTGGAAACTGTTCCTACTGCCTCTGTGGGCCGGCCTGGCTCGTGGAGGCGTTGGAAATGGCTATTACAGATTCCCATTGGCTTGTGCATGCTGCAGAGAGAACTTAGAACATCTATCCCGTGGAGAAACACATTTTTTTTCTTTTAAAAATAACTCAGTTTTCGCAAGATCCACGTGTTACCCTCTAAACGATTTTTAAAGACTTTCTTTTTTCTTTCTTTCTTTCTTTCTTTCTTTCTTTCTTTCTTTCTTTCTTTCTTTCGTCCAGAGGGAGATGGAGAAAAAGAGAATCTGTTGAAGATTGTCTGAGTTTGCACTGTGGGCGAAGTTCTGGCTCATTTGGGTGTGACGGTGACAGCAGAGGCGTCTGGCTGTCAGTTTCTCTGGTCTAAGCTTCCATTCCACGTCTACGGAGATGACTCGCCTCCAACTCCAGTTAACTTCTTGGGAGTCCTGAGCACTTCGACAAAGCTGTTTACAAAATGCAAAGCATCTGGGGAGCCAAGGCTGAGCCTTGAGCATTCACTTTCTTGCTCATTAAAATTTTTTTTTTAAAAAAATCACTCATTCATCATTCATTCATTCATTCACTCATTCTGTTTTCAAAGATGCTGGGGAATATTGTCGATCAAAATCTAGGCACTTAAAGCTGACCTGCTCTTTTCAGTCTTGGGATTCAGATCTATTTTCTGCATCATCATTCTTGTCTGTGTTTCCCCCTGTTTATTCCATTCTAAGTCGCTTTCTCTCTCTCTCTCTCTCCCATCTCCCCATTCACAGCTCAAACTCGCTCATAACCCGCCCCCTCCCTATCTTCCGGGCGCGTCTCGGTCTTATCTGAGTCTGTGGTCAATTGCCACTGCCCACACCGGGTGAGTGGGTGGGAGACAGCTTTCCCTGCGGTTTCGTCTAAATTTTGCACGGGTGGACTGGTCCCCTCCACCATCCGTCTGGCACACGCAAAAGAACGGTTATAAGCTAGATTTAGAAATGAGCCGAGAGTTCCACATCTTCAAAGCACCGCTAGGAAAGGAAATAATACCGGGGTGGGGAGGGGGGGGGGTAGGGGAAAGGGAGGGACGGGAGAGAGGAAGAAATAAAGGAATAAGACCCAACTTTGCTGGCAACTTCAATAAATCTGGTAACTGGAGGCAAAAAATAGATTTCGAGGGCTGGGTCTGGTCCGGATGAAACGCTAGCGAGGGCTCCTTCCCATGCCGGAGTCTGGCGCTGGAAGCCTGCCCCTGGCGTCTCGCCACGCGAATGCCCCCAGACAGCAACACGCCCGCTGGAAACGCACGTGAACAAAGCGCTCGCCCTGGGAGCCGCCGCTCGCGGTTTCCGAGCCGCTTCCCGCTTCGCCGGGGAGTGCAGGGCGCGCACAGGGTTAAATTAGTTCCCTCCCCGGTAGGAGGGAGACAAGGGGGAGGGGGCAGGCAGCTCCCTGTCTGGGGCTGGGTACCTTGTAGTTAGTTGTACGTTCGAAACCTGTCGCTGTCACTTGGCGAGCTGGGCATCTCCCGTTGTGGCCGCGGGAGAAGGAGCGCTCAGAGCCCATCGGGGCCCCCGTCTCCGCGCCAAGGCGCTGCGCCGCCTCCGCCCGGGGTGTCTGAGCAGCTGCGCCCGCCGCCGTGTCCACCCAGACCCGGGATCAGGTTGGCGGTTCTCAACGATGGGCAGGAGGGACCTTGGCGGTGACCCCTAAAACAATACCATGCCCCGGGAGCCCCGCTGCTGCCGCGCCAGCTTCTTCCCTTTCCACCTCCCCGACCCGGTCGGATTCGGATGAACGCACTGCGAGGAGACACGGCGGCCTCCAGGTAAAGGGACGGGGGTGCCAGGGGGCGTTTCCAGTAACCGCCGGGGCTGCTGCTACGCGGTTGGGGTCAGATAGACAATTTTTTTTTTTTTTTGAATCAGCTTAAGGTGGTCATCGGGACGAGATGGTTTTGGCTTTTTCTTTTCTCCAGAAAGAGCATAGGCTGCTTAACTCTCCGCTGGACTTCAGGGAGGGCTGTCTGCAAGTAGAATTCACCTCTTCCTTCTAAAGAGTTTTGTAACTGAGCTCTGGGTCAAAACGCGCTGTTGCCAGTCGGCTTGGGGGGGGGGCGGGGGGGATGGATCCCAAACTGGGGTTTCTAGAGCTTGCTGGAATTCAGCCTCTCACTTCCCCAGAATGAACACCGTAACTTCTAGGAGTGACACCCCCCTGTCCCCCACCCCCGCGCTCACTCCATCTGCCGATAATGTCACCGATACTATCAAGCGGTTGCACCTAAAGCCACCAGCCCGCCTCCTGCCCGCAATCCGGGATCGATTCCTGGCTAAGGAGATGCGGGAGGATGCCCTTGCGTTTTCCTTCGAGTTGGGGAGAGGGCTACTTTTTCCAAAACCAAGTCTTTCTCCAGCCCTAGCCGGTCCTCAGGGGCCCTGCCCTGAGCCCCGGCCCGCGCGCCCTCCCCGCGCGCCCGCGGGGGCGATGGAGGCGCAGGCGGCTCGCGGGGCTGGAGTCGGGCTGCGGCCGCGGAGCCGCGTGCGCCCGCCGCGGAGAGGGGGCGGAAAGCGCCTGCCCCCACCCCCCCAGCCCACCCGCGCCCCAGAGCCGGGGGCCTGGTGGCGGCGAGGAGGGCGGGAGCAGAGCTGCCATCCCGTCCCCGCGCGGGCCCGGAGTCGCCTGGAAAGATCCCTCCGCCGCGCTGACCAGTCCCGGGCGCGTCTCCGCGCCTTCAGCACCAGCGCGCTCACTTCTCATTTCTAATCGGGCCGGAGATCAAGGTTGCCGGTCGGGGTCGGGGTGTTAACCGGGGATAACTAAGTATGGGGGAAGAGGGTGACTGGGGCCGCCTGGACTCTCCCTGGATGCCCTGGAAACTCTTGGATCGCGTGGGGCTCCGGCCAGCAGCAGCAGCTGCTGGGGGAGGTGGAGGCCACCGTGGCTGTCGTCGCCGGCGCCTCGCTCCTGGAACCTCCCAGCAAGATGGCACTCCACGTCTGTCCTGGTCCAATTAACTTCTCCCGCCGCGCGCCCCCTCCTCCTCCTCTGGAGATCTGTTAGTCACGCACGGAGTTTGGGGACGGGAGAGGCTCTGTAGATGTAAATCAAAGCATTTTCCTGGCCACTTTGCCTAATGCACCGGGACCAGCGACCCGCGGGCACGAACCCAGGTCGTGTGTGTGTGTGTGTGTGTGTGCGCGCGCGTGTGAGAGCGTGTGCCAGCGTGCGTCCCGGCCGTGCGTCTGGGTGGATCCGTGCGTGGCTTGTGCTTGGGAGGCATGTGGGGCGTTTCTCCAAGTCGTTTTTAACACGACTAAGGCGCTCAAATACGCGAGGGTGGTAGACACAACAGGGATGCGAAGGAAATAAAAACAATTGGGAAAGTGGTGCCAAGTGACTCAGGCTTTGCACCGAGGGCGGGGAAATCCTCCAGAGCCCCGTGCTGGGCACCGCCCCTGCCCAACTCTTGGATGGCGACAACGCCGCGTGTCCCCGGAGAGTTGGCCCCGGGCTGGTGCGAGGCTCGCCGTTTGCTTCTCGCGTGGCCTCCCCGACGGCGCGCCTGGGCGCAGCCTGGAGCTTGGCGCGAGCTCGCTCTCCCTCTTCTGTTCACACGCAGCCTCTCCGCAGACTTGTTAAAACATGACAGCAACTTACTGGAGGCAGGAGGCGCGGCAACGAAACGAGAGGAGAAAACCAGAACCTTTTAAAATATGTTTTCCAAGAAAGAGACGTGCACCTGGTTTTCTGACATTGCTCTTTAACCTTTGCAAAGAGATTGCGAAGTGGAAACGTTGCCTGTATACAAATCAGCCTCCTTTGGCTGTCAAGTCTGTTTCCTGAATCTTTGAGGCTGAATTTAGTTGTCCGTTGTAATCTTGGGGGGGGGGGGGGGGGGGTTGACCAACGTTTTTATTTTTCTTTTTTTTTTTTCCAGCAGCCAGAGTGAAGGGAGAAAATAGGTGTTCAAAATAATCACGTTAAACTTCGGATTCTTTTTCCAATTAAAGTTATTTCATAAGGTCCGGGATCAGGGACTTAACGGGTGATAGGGTGTGTGGGGAGGTGTTGGGGGGGGGGGGCGCAGATCACCAGGGTTGCCTCCATTTAAAATAACGCCATCTTGGGTTGGGAGACTTGCTGTATTTTGACTCTCTAAATTCACGTTTCGATCATTTCTCGGGGGTCTAAGTGATAGATGCTGCGGCTTGGAAGTACAGCCGCGGCGGGCAGGGGGAACCGACTTTCCGCGCTCGGCGGCGGCGCGGGCCCTAAGAGTGGGGGGTGGGTGGGGGGTGGGTGGGGGGTGGCGCAGGCTGGAGAGGCGGGGGGTGCGCGGTCGGGGTGGCCTCCGCGGCGCCGGCCCAGGCGCTCTGCAACTCCGCTCGGGGAGGAGAGGGTTAAAAACCAGAGTCTGACTTTGCCTCTTGGAAAGCTTAGGGTTGCAGCCGCGCCTCCCAAGCATTCTTTAAACCAGAAATGTGGGAGGGACTCGGCGAGGGAGGGAGGGAGGGAAGGAGGGGGACGGAGAAAGAGGGCTCGAGTTGGGGAGCGCGCCAGAGCGCGAGGGACGGAGCGCGAGGAGGAGCGCGGGAGCCGCGCCGGCGATCCCGCGAATTCATTACTGTAAACATCTCCCGGGGGTGTCAGCGGGGGTGGGGGCGGGGGTGGGGGTGGGGGCCGCGGCGTCTACATTAGCCCGGCTGCGTCCGACCCCGGCGGCAGTGAGGTGGGAGCAGCCCCGGGACCCACGCCGGGCGGGCGCAGCCCTCGGAGCGAGCCCCGCGCCCGCCCCCGCGCACCCCGCGCAGCCCCGCTCCGGGCTCCCCGCTCCGGGCTCCGGGCTCCCGGCTCCCCGCAGCGCCTCCAGGCGCCCCAGGCGCGCCCGCCGGCCTCTCCGGCCGCCCCTCGAGGTCCTCCGCCCCTGGGGAGCCCCGGCGCTGCGGCTTCTCTCTCTCCGCCGCCTTCCCCGCTCGCTCCGCTGCTCCCGGGACTCGTGGCTCGGCGGAGGCGGAGGCGGAGGGGGGAGGCGGGGGAGGCAGGGGAGGCCGGCGGGCGGGGGCCGCGGGGCCGGAGCCGAGAGAGTGGCATGCCCGAGCCCTGGAGGCGGAGGTGGCGGAGGACGGGGGGGGACGATGCCGCGGCTCCGTAGCCGAGACAGGCGAGAGCGAGCTGGGCGAGCGGGGCGCAGGGGCTCCGGCCGCCCTGAGGCTCCGGCCTCCGCACCCCCGCGCCTCGACGCTGCGGGCGAGCAGCCCGGGCTCCGGCAGCCGCCACCGTCGCCGCCGCCGCCACCCGGAGGACCCGGCAAAAGTTTGGATCTGGGGGAGGACGCGGCGCTGAGCCGGATGACCAGCGGGGCCCGGAGGAGACCTGGAGAATCTCCGCAGGTAACGCGCGCCCCCAACCCTCCGCCCCTTCCAAGCCCCGCGGCGGAGCTCCCGCGCCTCGGCGGCGCCTTCCAGCCGCTCGCCGGATCCGAGCGAAAGTGGGGGGGAGGCGAAGTTGGAGATCCCGGGGATGGGCACCTGGCGCGCAGAGCTCTCCGGGCAGGTCAGGGGGACGTGGGGCGTCTCTGCTCTCGGCGGGCAGCTGGGCAGGGAGGTGGGGCTCCGCTGGGGATGGAGGAGAACCCTCGGCCCCAGCTGGGGCCTCCTCCTGTAGCGCGCTGGAAATGGAGAATGTGGATTCAGGGGCTTTAGTATTCCTCGGGGTGTGTGTTTGGGGAGGGGGGGGTGATGCATGGATTTCTCTCACTCCCACCCTCACCTCCTCACCTTCACCCCCCCCCCAGCCTTATTTTGCATCTTTTAAAAATGAGAGGAACTCACTCCCACTCGCCCACCTCGTTTAGGTGGTGCAGGAAAGCAAATCTGAATGTGTGTGTGTGTGTGTGTGTGTGTGTGTGAAAGAGAGAGAGAGAGAATTTCAAGTAAAGGGAAAATTTTACCTTTCCTCCCTTTGACATCCGAAGCCTTCCCTTTCTCCCTCCTTCCTTTCACCTTCTGGCGTCATAAAATAAAAACTTTAGAAGTCACATTTTTTTTTTTTTATTGCAGGATGAGATGAAATGCATTAGCCATGGGCTACGTGGATTTACAGCGATTGTGTGTGTGTGTGTGTGTGTGTGTGTGTGTGTGTGTTAGGGGGTGGTTGGAGGTGTTGCGGAGAGAGGCCAGGTGTTCCTTGATGTTCCACCCGTGGTGTGTGTGGGGCAGTGAGCGGTCGCGTGCGTGCACTAGAGGCCAGGAGCAGCGGAGAGAGAACATGGTCACGTTTCCTAACAGCAGCCTGACTTAGGCTAACTAAGAAAATAGCTCCTGCTTTTCCCTCAGAGAGCTACAGAGAGATTCCAGCCCTAAGTCTCCACCGTCCCCTGTCCCCCAGCCCAGTTTCAGAGCAGCTCAGTGTTTGCTGCTGCTGTCATCATTATTATGATCATTATTTATTCACCTGGAAGCTCATCTTGACTTCTCTTGTAAATGGAAAGCCTTCTCCAAGAGCTTTTGATTAATTTCGGTGGAGGGAATCTCTTGTAAAGCTTGCAGTAAGCTAATCAAGTGCAAGGCACAAATCCGTGTAAATGCTCGCGCAGGAGTGCAAGGTGCTGATTAGATTTCTTCACATGCTGCATTTGCTATGCAAAGCCCTATCTAAATGGGAGCTATTGCTTCCCACTCAGCTGGGAGGCTCTTAAATCACACAGGGTTTCAGGGAGCTTTGGGGCATGTCCCCTTTCGCACAGGCTTATTGCTAAATTTATTATGTCTAACTTCCCCCAGCCAAAAGCTGATATGTAGGCTAGCTTCCATATAGGAACCCCTATTGTCTGTGGATTTAAGCGATATGACCTTCCTAAGTCTCCAATGAAAGGATCCCCCAAACATTTTGAGGGAATAGAATGCAGGTTGGCATTCGTCCAGGGATGTATTTGGTTGTTGCAGTATGAATGTAAAATTTTAGGTCAGTGTCTAAAGTGTTAGAACGGGACTTTTTTTTTTTTAATCACTAAACCATATGCACCAGATATATAAGATCGACAGGCCACCATGATAGAAGAAAAGTTGTTTATTTCCCTGTGATGTTATTGCTCCCACAAATACAACTTTTCTTTCTCCCCTGCTCAAAACCCCCAAACAGAATAGGGTTAAACCATTTAAGACTCTGTGATAATCGCTGGTGTCGGTGTAGCGCCATACTGTCATGTTGAGTTGCAAATATCTGAGTGGAGGAGGTTGGAAGATGAAATTTCGAGCATTATTCCATGTCTCTGCCAGTAGGTACACGAAACTGTAGAAAGAATTGGGCTAGCTGTGTAGCAGAACCTATTACAAACCTAGCATGGAAAGAATGCTTTTTTTTTTTTTTTTTTTAAAGCCCATGTCTTAACACTTCAGTAGTTTCACTGCAGTTTTAGAAATTCCAGGGGATGCTTTTAACAGAAGAAAGTGGATTCCCAAATGACACCATGCTGGGCTGCCTTGAGGTCCCCTAGGCAGTCATGATTTTTCCCCAATATGCTAGGTTTCAGATGATGTGATCTTATCCGAGTTTGACTTTGACCGGCTGGATCTAATTTGAACCTCCTCTGATGCCCGTTACATTTATATTCTGGCCTGCTGGAGAGTTTGATTTAGGATTTAGACATATCTCCCTGAAGCAACCTTATATCTTCCCAGTTTGAAGCTGTGGTTTCAAGAAAGGCTCAAGTATGTATGTCCAGAAGCCTTATTCTGTAGAGACTCAGTGCGAATATCTGATCTAGTTTGACTCCTCAGTCTCGTACCCTAAAAGGAAGAATTGCTGCTTCTGTGATCAGCAGTTTTTGAAGGAAAAATAAATAAATAATTAAATAAATAGACAAACAGCAAAGGGCAGGGGGGGGGGGGGCTCTTGGTTTTTCTCAGTGTTCAGAAGATTTAAAAAAAAGGTCAAGGTGACAATTTTATTTCTATTCAGGTCAGACTTTTCTGAATAATCATCTTTAGGTATTTTCACTTTAATTTCAGGTTCATTTTTCACTAGATCACTTTAATAACTTTGTGGTTTCTGCCACTGTGATTCAAATTCAGTCCATTAGTGACCTCTATCTGTGAGAAGTGGATACTCATTGTTTTTCTTTCTTCTCATCAGTTTGCAGGTTATGTGGTGGGGTGGGGGACCCCAACAGCTCTGTAGTTCTTTCTGAATATTGAGATTTTCAAACCTGATTTTTCTAATGTGGAATTCAGTACGGGTAATGATATTTAACAACAAGTAATAAAACGTTACAGGCTAATAGGCTACTAAATGGTTATTCCATAGAGCATCGACAATATGATCAATATAAATAAAATACCAGTGCTACCCACTGCCAGGAAAAGGATTGTACAGTCAGATAGACTAATGTTTTTAGACTCACAATGCTGCTGGATGTAAGTGAAATTTTATTGCCCCTAAGTGCTTACATAACAAGGGAAACGTGAGACAAGCTCAGAACATACATGTGATAACTAGACTTCATAGTAGCCGTGTGTGTGTGTCTTTAAATTCAGCTGTGCTTCTGCTGTGAACTTATGGTACAGATCAAGGACGAGGTGGGATGTGAGAAGGGTGTCTATAAACAGATGGTCTTTTAAGGAGACTTTTAAAATCTGATTCCTAATCCCAGCTTTGTCTTCTGAGGGTTTTCAAATTGAAATTTCAATTTGAGTTGATTATTCTAAACGGTAATTGAAGACAAAGTTTACTGAATTTCTTAGGTGGGTGGATACCATTATCTGACGTTTTCCAGATGGTTTTTGATGTAGTGGTGTTCAGGGATGTGGAATTTTTAGGAGGTTTTCTTTCTTTTCCCTTGGGAAGGTTTTATGTAAAAGCCATTTTTAAAGACCAGTGATGATGATGATGATGATGATGATGATTAAACAACCATTATAATACCTCAGCCAACTTTCTTTCCTTTCCCCACCTTCCAAATTGCTTGGCTTTTTAAAAATTATGTATTTTTTTCTAGAACTACGTATTGGGGACAGGACTAAGACTGCCTGTATCTCTTTACTCTTTTTAGCAATATGAACTCCAATTAAGTATCTGTTTGTAGTAAAACACATGCACTCACCTACACATCAAGAACCATTTTAAGACAGAGATTCTTTTCAAGATTTTAAATCTGTTTCCTTTTAAAGAGCTATGACACAAATATTGTAATAAAAATATCCTGTGTTCCGATGAATACAGAGACTTATTTCAGCCACATGGAACAGTAAAACACTGTATTAGCAAAATAATCAGTGGTATTTTCAGTACATGGTCAAAATCCGTTAGAACCTTCATGTTTTTTTTTTTTCTTGGCGAATTTTACATCTACTGGTCTTTTTGGTTTTCTTTGATTCCTTCTACTGAGGCTCTTTGAAGTGATTCAAAATTAAACAGTAGCTACTTTTTTTAGGGAAATTCATCATGCTATATTCAGGATTCCAGAAGAGTTAATGATGCAGAAAAAGTCCTGTAAAACATCTTTCTAAAAGAAGTCCTTCTCTTGTAGGCTTCCCACTTACTGGCCTCCTGTACCATTTGCAGTGAATTGGAACTCCGTTATTTATTTATTTTTCAAATACCACCTCTAACTTAATTTAATGTGGGATGTGTTTCTGCAGAAGCATGCAGCACCATGTGTCCCAAGTCTCTTGAACAAAGCAGTGTCGTTTTTATGGATCTGTAATAAGGGAAAGTCAAAAGAAAATATCCTTGTGTACTTTGGGAAGTCAAAAGGCCACATTCATGATCCTCAAACACTGGTCAGTTATTCTGCTGATGCCTAATAAGGCCACACATTTTCCGGCAGTTTAGTGGTTAAAGACCTCAGCCATTTTTTGAAGCATTCACAAAAATAAATCTCTGGTGCTCGTACCCATTAGGTGCTCATTAGAGCTGAGCAGTTTTTCTCACTTTCTTCCCAGGTTGCTTTTAAGGGAATGTGCAGGGAACTTGGCAAAAGGTCCCCTGTCCCCCTCAGTTCACGGGTCATGTGTTATATTTCAGTTCTTTTTATTAGAGCTTTCAAGACACAGATAAAAGCATCTTCCACCTGAACCTTTTAAGAACCTGAGGGCTTTTGGATTTAAACCCACCAAAAAGCATCAGCTCTCACAGTTCATAGATGCTATGAGGTCCTTGGAATATTGAAACCCTCTTCCACAGAGAGTGAAAGAACAGTGGCTCCCAAAGTCTGCTCACAAATATAGTGTCCCTTGAAGTCAACAGAGGTCATGAGCTGAATGGAAAACATTAGACTCATATCAATCCCGAAATAGGTCCATGTGCTGGTGTCACTCTCAGCCCCAGCTGCCTATGGGCATCACTTTTCATGAAAATCCAGTGTCAAAATAGCCTCTGTGATACTTTCCTCTCCCCCTTTGCTCCAGAACTTGGACTGAAATATTTTGAAGAAGGAAATAATGCAGGGAATTCTGATATCCCTCCTAGCTAAAGAGGAATTGAAGGCAATGGGAGTAGAATGGATGGTTCTACTCCCTGGAGGTTCCAGCAAATTCTCTTTAGTCCCTGAAGGATGAAACTGATCCATACCAAGCCTTTACTAGGCCTACCTCTCTTACCTTTCCTAGTTATCATATGCAGGGTTTTATTGCTCACAACTGCCTTTGTGAGTTGGTCTGAGAAAGCTTATTAGCCTAGCCTCTCATTGGATAAATAACTGGAAAACAATAATAATAACTGGAGCCAAACAAGTTGAAGGCTACCTATGGCTTTTGCTTGAGAAGTTCTCCTTGAGACCACTTGGCTTTGCACAAAATGATGAATATTATGCTTAGTCACCTAGATGTATTCTCCAGATATAGTTTATAAGTTTCTTCTTTTACCAACCCACCCAAAATGATCAGTTGGATTTTTTTTTATTGAGAGAGTAACAATTATTTCAATTACATAACTATGTAGTCGTTAAAAAAAATAGCATTTCATTGTCTCCCCATCATTATAGTAGATACAAGTTTTCCTCTTATGAATAAGTATAATTTTCTGATGTAGGCCTTGTGATTTGGGACCTAAACTGTAGTGGGGAGTGAGCAGTAGGGAGGTTGTTTTGGAAGAAAGAAAATAATGTGTTTACATAGAGAAAACTTGCATTCTCATGTCAGCACACTCCTTTGTACATTTCTGACCTTGGACAAATTACTTAATCTCCCAGAGACTTAATTTCCTTTCTGCAGAGTTCAACAGGGTCGTTGCAGGGTAAGAAGAGATTAATGTGTGGGAAAATACCTTGATAATCATACAGTGTTATATTCCTATAAAGATGCATTATTCAGATTGATAAAATTTATCCCTGCAGGACTGTCATATGCCAGGATAGTTTTAAGTCTTCTACTAAGACAGAGAGAGTGGCCTGGCCTCCAGGAACTTTGGCTTTTGTGAATACAGTGGGGTATCAGCCAAGCAGTAAAGTGTCTGGTGGCCCTCTACATCATTTCTTCCATCCATTTCATGGTGCCTTGTCTTCCTTTGTGAGTTTGCTCTGTTTTGATGAAGGTATTTTTTTCAAGGATCAAGAGTAATTAGGGTGAGATCTGTGCAGGGGCCAGACTTTCCATCCTTGACAGATTGGCTTGATGTTGGAAACTGAATTTATCACAAATGGATTCCACTGGGGCTCTTTTGAGGAGAAACCATCCACATTCCCTGCAGTAAGATTGTTTCTCTTTTTGGCTGGGTTTATACTCTAGCCATCCAAGTTACCTTTCACAAAAACACAAGCCCTTAATAGAATATAGGATGATGTTTAAAACTTTGGTTTTGCAACATGAGGCGGGCTGGTGCAAAAAACTGCCTTTTTAGTGTGGGAGACCTCCGGAGCTCATTCTTAATGAATGGAAAGCCTTGATTTATTATAAAACCGACATACCCCAAAGCTTGGCCTTATTTTGACATTGTTAGTATCACAAAACCCTTGTGGGGCCATATTTTACAACTTATTTTTCCATACTTTGTTCAGTTGCATTTTTCTAATTGTCCAATCTGAGGTGGTTTTAATTTTAAATGTTCCAAGAGTGAGCATGTTTATTTTACTTTCCTGATTTGTATACATGTAGGTCTTTGTAAAGGTTAATTTTTAATCATTTTATGGTTGCTTAAATGAAGCTTGCGGAAAACACATGCGTATGTGAAGTGTATTTATAAAATGTATGATTAGGTTGTGATTCTTGATCAGAAGGAATGTTTTTATCCGTTATTTGGATGTATGACCACGTGTATCTAATAGCATTCTTTTTCCATTTCTGACTTACTATTTGCCAAAGTTCTGACACTTGCCCCCCCCCCTTTTTTTTAAGTTGATGAGAATTTTTGCAATACATTGTAAAGTACCTGGCCATATAACTCTGTTTTTGCGTGACAAATTACTTTTGTAGTTTGGCAAAATTAATCTGAGTGCTTTTTATCCTGGCAGTGCTGAATGATACAGTAATAATACTTGAAGAAGAAAAATGTTTGCCTGAAACATACTGCTCTGAAGAGTTCTGCTAATAAAACAAGAAGAGTTTGGAGGTATATGTGTGGGGAGTCAGAAACGCACAAACAAATCTAAGTCTTGGATACCACGGGAGGGGGTACTTATTCTATTCCTAAGCTTGGTGGTGCTAATTTAGCCCATATGTTCCTAACAGAATAGAAGGATGAGATAGCCCAAGTTATTTTTAATTGGACATTTTCTTTTCCAGATAGGTCCTAAGGAAACTCTGAATAAAGAAAAGCACAAAATGCAATGGGGGAATTTATTTTTGTGTGAATGGCTTGGAACTCATGAAGGAGACATGATTCTTTTCGAGGCAGAGGGTACACACCAGATGATAAAGTAAGCTTTTCCATTCATCCAAGAGGTGATTTTTAACGCTTACTGTATGCCAGGCACAGAGTGAGACTGGAGAGACAATGCAGGATCCCTCCACCTGGGGCTGTCTAGGCTGAGAAGGAGAGAGGGAGACGCCAAACCTAATTGCATTTGGTTTGTACATGACGGAGGACAGTCAATCCTGATAAGTGTGCTGGGAGTACATCGTGTTAAGGAAGAAAGTTTTATGTTTGGAGAGACTTTGTCTCAGGTTCTCATGCTGGCTGTGTCACTTGTTAATTTGGTAAACTTAGACACATCTTTAAATGTCTTTTAATCTTTGTGTCTAGCCTAAAATGGGAGAAAACACTCTATACTCACAGAGCTGTTCTTCTGAGGATTGAGATAATTATGTAAAATGTCTGCCTGTCTGGTATACAGTAGAGGCTTAATAAATGCTGACCGCGGATCCTTCTCTCTCTGAAATGATAATGATTCCACGATGTTACTTTCCCCTTCAGCAAACACCTTTGCCATTTCTCTGGAATCCCCCAAAAAGGTGGTTTTTGGACCCCTTGAACCTCTTCACTAACAGGGTACAGCCTCTCCTGCTAAAGAAAATTTCAGTATTTATGCATGTAACAGAGCATGAAAAGGACAGCAAAGGAAATAAGCACTTCATACGGTGACAGAATGAGCTCAGAGCTGGTAGTATATAGTGCAGGCTGCTGGGGTGATAGGGGATGGAATAGGGAGGGAGAACAGAAAAGAGGACTCACTCAGTTTGGGGAACCAGAAAGCGGTGTCAGCCGGGCCCTGTCTAAATTGTGGTTTGCTGTCGTTGTTGTCATTGTTGTTGTTCATTGAAAGCATAGGCTCCGACGGTGTAGGAGTGCTTCTGCACACAATCCTGTTCACCCCTGTGCCCCTTTCCATGGGCGACCAATGCCTGCAGCTTGCAACGAGTGCTGTGTCTACACTATGACAGGTGCACTGTGGTTATCACTGTCTTTGCCTGTGTACAGAGACTTTTGTCAGAATGAATTTTAAATACTTGTTTCATGCAGTTCATCTCACACATGACTCTTGGCAGTGTCACGCAAGTATTTTACTGTAGAAGATGAACATGTAAATTATTGTCATGTTTATATAGCACTTAGTTTGCATTAGGGAATGATTGTACCTTGCTGGTACAATGCTCCATGTCTGAATCAGAATGATGCTACTGGATTATCAGTTTAATGTGGAAATACTTCTTTTTTTTAGATTTTATTTATTTATTTATTCGTGAGAGACACAGAGAGAGAGAGAGAGTCAGAGAAGAGAGAGAGAAGCAGGCTCCCCAGGACCCTGGGATCTCCACATGAGCCAAAGGCAGACACTCAACCACGGAGCCACCCAGGTGCCCTGGAAATACTTCTTTTAGGAAGTAACTTTCAGTGAATTTAAGTAAAAGGATTTCTAACAACTTCTATGGAAGATACTCTGAGCAAATGCAGCGCTCAAAGGCATTGGTCAAAATACACAGTGCTGGAATTATTTTTCCTTTATCATTGTAATTGGTTGAATACGTAGTATAATTTTTTTTCCTTTGCTTTCTACTCAACAATTAAAGTATAGGTTTTGCTTTCCACTATGAATCTGTACATTTTTTTGCTATTACGCAGTTATATTTAACAAGATGTTAGGCATGTCCCAGACTCCAAGTCCAGAAACACAGACAGGTTTTCCTAGTAAGATCACGTAATAGATAATGTAATATATATACACATAATTAACCAAATGGGAGCAGAGAGAAGCAGGCACTAGAGTATATTTTGTAAAGTATTAGCATCTCAGTAAGTAGCTTCCGAACCAACATTCCACCCAGCGTAAAACAGTAAGACTTTGTTTTGCTACTTTAGAGCATGTAAGAGAGATTAAAATTCTTTGGAAAATAGTTTTTTAAAAAATTCTTTTGCTCAAATAGGTAAGGAACAAGTCCAAGAGTGCTGACAGCAGTGGAATTTAAAACTCAAGTCTAATAATCTCTGAGTCCCGAAGGAATGCACGACAGACATCCGTTCTAGTCACACGCTGGTAACCAAGGATTTGACAAAAGTTGAATCCTTACCATGTGCCAAGCACCATGCCGTTCTGGCATTTGGGATATTCTTTCAATGAAGACCACATCCTTGAGCATCAAGACATCTGATGGGTCAACCTAGAGACACCTTTTTCCAAACTTGACTCACCTGCCTAAATTAACTGGAGACATTGGTTAAAAACCCAAGTTCCTGGGCCCTAGGCTGAGAGGTTCTGATTCCTTAAGCCCATGATGAAGCCTGGGAAATATGGATGCACAAAACCTCCCATGACTGGAGTTTACTGACCTCCATAATTTTTAGAATTTTTTCTGACCCAGAGACTCTGTAGTTTTATAATCATCTCATGTATAGTCATTCATGAATTTCTGACATAATTTTTTTCTGTGTATTTTGTCACAGGAAATGTTGCTTCCTTTAACCCAGCTGTTCTAGTAAAGAATCTTCCGAGAGGCCAGACATCAGGGCTGGCTTCTCTCTTGGTAGCCACGGTCTCCTGTGTGATGCTGCCACCATACATCTGTGTCCTTTAAACTATTCACAATTCCTCCGCTACAAACCGAATTATACTACCGTAGTCATACCACTCAGATTCCCTGTGCCTCTGGATTATGCCCATCCAATCATGTCATCGCGACATGTGAGATCCATGACCGTCTGGGTCTCAAACCATCACTCAAGCCTCGTTCTCAAAGCACCCATCTCCTGCACCCACATTCATGACAAGGCATGGCCTCTTGATGCTTAGCTGCTTTTGCTTTATGCAGAATATAACCTCTCACTCTCCATTTGGCCAACTCTTTTCCTTTAAGACCCGCACGAATGTCACCTTCTCTCCCAATCAAAATTACTCACTCCTTTCTCTGGGCTTCTACAGCGTTTTGTTTGTACCTTTGTTATTTCCCTGCTCATGTTGTCTTATAATATGTCTATTTTAATGTCTGTCTTTTCACTGGACTCTAAGACCCGTGGCTTATTCATCCCATCTCCCTTGGGTTGACAGTAATGGCAGGTGTACTGGCTTCTGCACTAATGTAATTGAATGAATAGATGCATAATTGGGCTGGCCAATCCTGAAGACAAGAAGATTCATAATCTAGTGATAGGGACTCCTTCCTCAGAAGTGTGTTTTCACTCCTATAGATTGGTTGCCCAATGGGGGGAAAATACAACCACCACCTTTCTACCTTCCTCTAAGCAGGCTTGTCAGGTCAGTGCCTGCTGGTTAACCCAATTTTGATCAGCATCAAGCACTCCAAACCACACATGAGGCAATTCAGTTGCCAAACAGGAAGATCTGTTTAGAGAAGAAATCATTCCACTTGATGATAAATCTTCTGGCACTGAGTGGAACCATCACTTAAGTAGATGTGCACTCAGATATGGTTAACCATAGAAGGAGACATTTAACTCATAGCATTAACTCTGTATCTTTCTTGGTATAATTAAAGAGGGCAAAGCAAAGAACGTGTGAAAATTTTGTGCGTTTGCACTTTCTTTCAGTTTTCTTTTTTCTTCCCTTTGCCTTTATGCTGTTGATTTTATCTCAGGCACATTATTTCCTGATGGAGATATCTGAGGAGCCAGGGCTCTCCAGAGAGAAGACAAGAAGACTAGAAATCAGAACTCCTTAATCCCTCTGTCTTCACAAAGTAGGATCCACCTTAGTCTTCATGATATGAGCACTGAAGAGTATTTGAAGGGTACAACGAATTCTAAACTTAGGTGGTTTCGTATGGCCATGATGGTGACAAAAGTTGGACCTTCGTCCTTCTTCTTGGCCAAAAGATGATACTAACAATACTTTGCTACTTTCATGGTGAATTATTAATGGATGGACAGGAATGACTTCATGCCTGTGGGCTGGATGTATGCAAAATTTCAGCAAAATTTCCAGTGGCTAAGTAGGTCGAAGATGGTGGAGTGTATTTTGATATGCTCCTACCTTAACCCTTGATTGCCTCTGGACTGTCTATATGCTGGCAACACCTTCAATACCAATAGGAGATGCATGAAATGATACCTGAGATGATTTTTGATAAGCCACTCTGCTTTAATATAAGAGGCTTAGAACACTACCCAGAAGATCTTACAACGTTAATTTGTGGGACTGTTTAGAAACAGTGTTCTCGCCTTATTCTTGAATCACACTGAGAATCAACAAATCCATGTTCTCATCTAGGGGATTAGCAGTAATAATGATGACAATACTAATAGTAGTAGTGAACAATAAATAAAGGTGTGGGTCATAGATAAGATTTACTTAGAGTTCTGCTTATACAATTTATATATATTTACACATTTAAATCTTCATAAAAACCTATAAGATGGATTCTGTTTAGTAATACTGCTCATAATCCAATTGTACATACAGAGAAAAGCAGAGAGAATTGCCTCAGGTTGCTTAGCTTATTTTGTAGCTATTAATTATCTTTATAGGAGAGGTGAGCACTGGGTGATGTCCAAAATCAACTTGACATTTATGTTTCCATGCCTTGAAAACTGAATTCAGAGGTGATTGCTCTTGTCCGGTAGATAATCTGTGATGCAGCATTTTGATTTAGATTTTTTTTTTCTGAAGATCCCTAAGTAAGAAGTTATTATTTGCTCTTTGCCATTTTTGAGTGAAAAAGTTTCTTGGGTCTCTCAAAGTATTCCTGTAAAATGGGAAGAGGGAAGAATCACTACTTTGAAAATAAAGAATGACAACTGAGATCCTATTTTCTGTACTAATGCAAGTCTGTAGATAAGTGCCAGATTGTAAGGTACGTGTATGGCAGAGAACACTCTCCATTTTTTCCTTTACCAGCACTACTAATAAATAGTTAAATGAATTGATTTGAGGTTCACCTCTTTTTCCCTGTGGAGGTGATAATGGACAGTGGAATGACCAGAGGGCAGGTAATAGCGTAAAGCTAGTGGCCTCTGAGAGAGCCTGGGGATAATGGAGAATTGACTGTCTTATAAATAGGTCAGATTCTCTCCTTTTCCAGATCTATGTAATTGTTCAGGCAGTAGATTTTATTGGGGAAGAAGAATGACCCAGAGATGGGCTGGAAAAGGCTGTTCTACATTGATGGTTTGAAAAGAAGCATAGATATGTTTGAAAGTCTTCACCCAGTTGACAATTACTCCTTTTTTTTTTTTCCTTTACCATGCCTCTCTTTGTGCCCTTTGTACCAATGCGTTCATATCTGCACATAGCAAAGTTGTGTTTTACGAATTCAGGGATTGCAGTGAAGACCTTCCAAACATCTGTCCTTCCTCATTCCATGTGAATATTATCCATGTTGCCTTAATTCCTCATTTCCCACTCCCTGATTCTCTGTTTCCCTTTAGACAGCTAGAACGGGCTATCAGTGTTTCTGTGTTCTTCTGTCCCTATATGCCCACTATCTGTCATGAGGCAACTGTGGGTGGGTGGCATTCTTGAGTCATTCTAGATGAGCTCATTGATGGAGTTGTGAAAGCAGGCTCTGCCCAGGAGTGGAAGCAGTTTGGTGGACGGCCCTATGGCCAGCCAACTCCATGACCACATGAAAACACCAGCTCTGTTTGGCCCTTCAGGGAATTCTGTGACGTTTCTGTTTGTGATAGTTTGAATTCGGCTGAATTGGGTAGAACCAAACATTTGCTATCCAGCTGAGAAGTTGCTATCAGGCCATGTGAACGAAATGTCAACATGCTCGTGTCGCTCCTATCAGGAATGACTTCCTGGTTTGTCCGGACCACATGCATCTGTAACACATCAGCCTATGACCCCGTGTCCCTCTTCCCTCTCCACTCGGAGTGCTGAGCTGATTGGATTTTCTGCTGGACTTCAGTGTGGGGTGTGTGTCAGTGCGAGCTGATTGTTTGCAACAAATCCCAACAAAGAATATAACTCATATTTCCTTGGCATACAAGCCATGGTGTCTAGAACCGCTATTTTGAGCCATATTTGATTACTCCCTCTCATTCATTTTCAAGTATTCTGTCTCTGGTTTTATGCATCTTTTCAAAATCCTGTCCTTCTTACCTTGCACGTTGGTTCCACTGTGGCCCGTGTATGTCTTTCCTCCCCTGACTTGGCACACTGCAGTCACCTTACTATCCTTCCTTCCAGTACTGACGACATTACTTTCCATTGCTTCCAAGGTCAAGTCTGAACTTCTTAGCTCACTATTCAGGGCTGTTCTTTCTGCAGCTTTCCTTAATCTTCCCAAAGAAAGTTTATCTTCTCTTCTGAGCTACATTTAGAGTATGTCTTGACTTTTATCTTTGTAGTAGTCTTATTGTGGTATGAAATTTCACCGAGTGCTTTGTCTCCACTATCCGTGAGCTCATCTAGGGCAAAAATCATGCCCAAAAAATGTTTGAGGTGCTAAACTGAGCTCAGGTATCTGACCCCAACCCACCTCTGTGAAATTCCCATACAGCACAAGTCTGTGTCTCCTTCTATCTGTACTGCTTTGCAGCAGATTTTAAATATGAGGCAAATTGATATCAGCAAAGTTTGCACAGATAACTCTTACATATTTGAGTTTTAAAAGTATTTAATGGGATAGGCTCCCTTTGTTCTGTCTGTGGAATTCTTTGTCAAAGCAGTGCACTCTTGCTTTGAAAACAGGAAGGTAGGACATTCCAACAGCATCATGAACCCTTTGTTTATATTTGTAAAACCTGTCGTCTTTCCAGCCCTCTAGGCAAGAGCAAATAGACATAATCAGAGGCATTAGAACTTGATTATGTTGAATTGGATTCTTATAACTGAGGCTTGATAGCCAAAATTAGTGGTGTGCTAGTTTATACTGAAAGAGATGCTTGCATTATTGCAAAACCATAGACTTCAGCTTGCTGGAATCTTTGACGACATCTGGATGTTTTGAAAAATACAGCAATCACATGTTTTTTATTATCTCCATAATTGTATTCTTTTTAAAAGGGAACTGCACAAAGACATAGGGCGGGGGGGTAATGGAAGGCCATGGAGTTTGGATTCAGATGGATGGATTTGAATCCCGGTTCTGCCTCTGCCAGCTAGGGTAACTAGAGCATGGTGTTTTTGTTTTGTTTTTATCTTTGTATCTGCTTTTTCAATTGTTAAAGAAGGAAAAATGATATGCGTCTCATAGGATCACTGTGGCAAGTAGATCAGGTGATACCTGACACACATCAAGTACTAGTAAGCGTTAGCTCCATTCCCCTTTGCCCTCCGACTTGAAATAATATGAATGCTGTGGCTTATAAAAGTGGCTATTTTTTTCCTGCCCAGAGAAGACAGTTCTGTAATACTGTGTCACTTGTTCCCCAAAGGATCTCTGTAGGGACACAGTGCTTCCTACCCAGTTTCTCCATAACACTATTTATTTCCAGGGTCCAGAAGAGGATACGATACTCCAGAAATACTCATTACTCTGTCTCAGTTAAGACGCTCACTGCTGAAAAACTCTTAAAAATCACATGTTTTATGGAAAAAAAAATCCTTCCAGCAGTCTCATCGCTCCAGAAGCAGTAGGTATCATGGATTATTAGAAAGGAATTATCCAAAGAAAGTGCTCTTAAAAACAACTGCCTGCAGAGGAGTCTGGCTTATCAACAGGCAAAAAATGGGATTTTTCTACTAAGTTTCAGCTTGTCTTTACAAACATGAAAATAGTAACATTCATAATATATTCTTTGGGGACAGTGCTGTGAATGTTTCCACTAGGTGAAATTCTCAACTAAGAGCTTTTAAGAATGAACATGATCTCTCCAAGAACCCCAGGGAATGTCTATTAGGAAACAGGTAAACAACAAAACGAAAGCCATGACAAAGAGGGAAGAAAGAGGCAAATTAAGTGAATAATTTCATTGTAGACCACATTGTGGAAAATATGATGTGATAGAGACACAGTTCATTTAGCCTGAATGACCAATGTAATTATAACTGGCTAATGAGTATTTTTTCTTCTTCTGCATAATATTAGTGTCATCCACAGTTATGAAGGTGTTTTTCATATCAAAACACCACAGCCATACAAAATTTTATATTTATCAACTTCTTTCCTGGTGAAAAATCAGTATTGTTTTAGCCTTTACCTAGATTTCTATTTAGAGACTTTTCCATAGTCTGGAAACACTGTGTTAGAAGATAAAGAAAGATCTACACCATACAGCATGATTAAAAAAAAAAAAAAACTTTAATAAACAGATATTGGAACTAACCCTTGATTTTACTTTCCTTTGTGTAGAGATATTAATCTCCTTATATAAAACACTCTGGAAATCTGGAAGGCATCCATGGGAAAATTGTAGCATTCCCTTTATTAATCAATAGAAATAAGAATAGGGTAGCCCAAGTGGCTCAGTGGTTTAGTGCTGCCTTCAGCCCAGGGCCTGATCCTGGAGACTCGGAATCAAGTCCCAAGTTGGGCTCCCTGCATGGAGCCTGCTTCTCCCACTGCCTGTGTTTCTGCCTCTCTCTCTCTCTCTGTCTCTGTCTCTCTCTCTCTGTGAGTGTCTCTCATGGATAAATAAATAAATAAATAAATAAATAAATCTTTTTTTTTTTTTTTTTTTTTTTTTTTAAGAATAATGAATCCTGATGAGTTAGCTTAGGTTTGGTCCTTTCATGATGGGCGTGGAAACAAGCTGACTTGCCATTGTTCCTCCTGTTCTGTGATTTTGTATTTCTAAATCCTTACCAGAAATTCTATAAAAATGTATAGCTAATATCTTCCTGAAAAAAAAATAAAGAGTATCAGATAATTCTTTGTCTTTAAATGACAGAGAGACCTGTAAATAATGAGATCCAGAGGAAATCTCTGATTTAACTGGTAGTTTGAGTTTGATTCTCACTCCACCTTCTCACTGGAACTCCTAACAAGAGGATGAAAGGATTGGAATTCAAGCCCCATGCCCTTCCACTCTTCGAAATTAAGAGCATGTTGCACATGGAAGAGTGGTAGCTGGTTTCTGTGAACTGTGGTGAACAGGAGCCTTTGGTCGTAATTGATAGAAGGAATAGGATTCTTTGGGAAAGTTAGGAAATGAGGCCTGGAGGACAGAAGCTCAGAGAAGATCCAGGCACATCACTGGTAGAGTAAAGTCCCAGAATCTCTTTCTCTGCATACAGTAGCTCTTACCCTTCTCCAGTGGAGAGTTACTGGAATATTATAAAAACATGAAATGTTTGCTTTTTTCACGTCACTTCGTAATGTAACACTGTAAAGCCCAAATGACAGCAGTAGAGTTTCCAGTGTTGCCCCCACTTGTCCTGTTTAACAAGAAGGGCTGGGAGGGGCAGCTCTCTGTGGTTAAGGACCCATGCAAGAACTGCCCCACACAGAGGGAATGTCAAGTATAGCATGGTTGTTCCATGTAGAATTAGATGGATCTGAGTGTGAACCCAGGCTTTACTATTAACTGACTGTGAAATTGGGGGCAAATTATATATTTCATTGAGGCCTGTTCTGTAAAATGAAGATACTAATTTGTTTTAGTGTTCTTGTAAAATTTAAGTGACGTAAGAGATGAAAAGCATTATACACAATAGGATCTTAGTGCATTGTTGTTTGTTTTCTGTGTTTGACTAATTACTACTGTATCCTAAGTTCTTTAAAAAAAATGGATGAATGGATAGCTGCATGGACTGGATGGATTTGTGTAGAGGTTATACCCTGAAATGTCTAAAAGATTTATTATATTTAAAATTGCAATGGACTACTGGAATACCTGAAGATTTGATTTAATCATCTCAAGAGAGAAAGTATGGTATGAAGTGAGATACTTGCGGAAGGGAACCACTCTTCATATTTCTGTCATTGTTGTAATTCATACTCCCCTTAAGTTTTAAAGTACTCAGTTTGGTCCTACTTCCCTATAGGTAGGGCATGTTTCATTATCCCTTTCTCATAGAGTTGGCAAGAGGAGAATGAAATGCTGAAGGGCATGCCCCTCTCTCTTTTGTGTATCTATATGTTAGATGGTCATTCTGTCAACAGTCTGTGCTATGAGTTGAGTGGGACCGGCAGTGTGGGTTATTGAAATAACATTAAGTGGGTGGGCAGAGGGTCTGGGTTCTAGTTTTTATGCTGTCTCTAAAAATTCTTTTGCTTTCTGTCAAGTTACTCAACATTCTTGAACCTCGGTTTCCTCATCTGTTTAACACTGGGTGGTTCCAGTAACTCTCTAATGGTCAGAATCTAGGATGCTAGCATTAGTGATTAGGAGCTTGGCTCTGGATTTTGTCTGCTAGGACTTGGAGCTGCCTTCCCTACTTGACAGCTCTGGCACCTTAGCAAGAAACTTAATCTACAATCTACACCAGCACCTTTTTTTTTTTTTTCTTTTAATCAGTGCAGTGAAAATAGCCAAATTAAAACCTCCTTAAAGAGTTGCCTTAGGATTAAATGAGGTAATACATGGAGAGCATTTAGTACCTGGTCAAATTATGTGCTCAATAAATACGGACAGGTTTTCCAACATGGCTTATTCAAAAATAAATAAATAAAGTATGGTAAATATCGCTGATATTTTCAAAAAGCAGCAGACAATAACGTGTCCCTGCATTACTGACCCAATGGCCTAGGTCATGCCCTTCCAAGCTACCAAGGCAGATGATCACAGAGGAACATCCCACTGGCCTGTGCAAAGAGAGATACAGTCCCTCTAGCTCCCTTTAGAAGCTTCGTACATGTTTGGCAGTGATAATGTTGATGACTGTCATAGCTTGGAGATTCCTGGTGCAGACAGGTAAGACATGGGGACCTTTTGGTTTAAGGCAGGATTTGGAAGGCTGATTGTGAAACCTTTGGTGTGAGGGAGTAATTTCAGTAATCCTTCCTAGAGGTCGAAACTCTACAAGTCTAACAAGTCTTGTTTTCTCTTTTATCTGATGTGTCTGCCATTCATTAAGTTCCTGGAAATTTACCAGTATAACCACCCGAATCTAGTTTTGGAGGACTACAGAGGTGTAAAGGCATTTTTTGATGCCAGGCTCAGGATTTGACTCTCATGTTTAATTTTTACTGTGGTATTCTTTCAAATTAAAGGCGTCTAGCCTCAACACATACAGCAGATAAGGCAGAGAAAACTTAGAGAGTGGCCACCTTCCATCTGGTGGTTCTTTTCTTCTGATTCAAGTAAGCTTGTATGGGTGTCTGCCTTAGTCATTGCTATGAAATGCACACCGCTCTCCTTTGCAGCCCTCAGACAGAAAAAAAAAAAAAAAAAAAGGATAGAATGGATAATGAGGCTGTAAAAGTTTATTGGCCAAGAAACATGAAATCAGGACAAAATGTGATAATCAAATCGCCTTAGAATGCAAATAGTGTATTTAGTAGTGGTCAACTTTTAAATGCTTGCCCCCAATATTCCACATGTGCTCTCGCACTTGCTCACTCTGTTTGTCTGCCTCTTTTTCTCTGTGATACCAATAGGATCATCAGAGTCATTTCTCCTTGTTGAACCCCTTGGGACGACAACTGTCTAATTCATATTTTCACCCCAGTTCCAACACTAGTCGGCTATAAAGTTAGGGATTCAACACATTGTAGTGGAAGGCAAGAAGGAATCAGAGGAGGAGGGGGAAAGAAAGAACGATAGAGGAAAAAGGGGGAGGGGGAAGGGAGATTTTAGTTTACCTCCAACAGGTGATTATGAATAATTTTGTTGATGGTGGTGGTTCTGCACTATAATTTTCAAAAAGGACAGAATCTTTTGTCCTATTGAATAAGTTGTGTAGCAGATGACTTTTGGAGTGCATTGAAACTCAGCTCTACCCACGTGCTTGACACGGTCATCCAAATTACTATACAAACAGAATAGATTCAGTTTTATATTCATCAGCTTATAGGGTAGGGCACCTACTTTTCAAACATGATGTTGAGGGTTTAAACTGGAAAGAAAAGCTCATCAGAAGTAGAAAGTCAGGCCTCTCTTCTCTTTTCATTCTCATATAGAAGAAAGGAGAACACATTTTATTTTATTCTTTTTCAAAGTACTTAACTTACCTATAAAAGGGCTTCATTTTACTCTGCAGGACACTACAAAAATTAGTTTAAAAAAGATGCATGATTGAGTCAGCAAAGAATAACTATTTTTTTGAAGTCCCAGATACCAGAAAGTTCCAAGTGCCAGTTTAGTTTAGTCTTCTTGAGGGATTTAAATAAACTGTCATCTTGCGAAAGGAAAAAAAAAAAAAATCACTGCAGAAGACAAACATTTGTCAGTGAGTGGTCACAGGCTGCAAATGCCCTTTCTACAGCATAGAAGTATTATGTGCTTCATTTCCTGAAATATTAGTGCAGCTAAGAAATACAGTCCAGGATGTACAATATTTTCATTTTTTTTTTTCTGAAGCTTGCCGGCGGCCTACAGAGGTCTCTGAGGTCCTATCAGACTGCGTCTTTGCTGCTTGAATACCTTCTTGAATCCTCCACCCCTTTCCTTAACTGAAAGCTGGCATTCCAATTAAAGCTGACAATGAATTCAGTGCATTTAATCGAGCTGAGAATGCCTCCCTTGTAAAAATTGTGGTATTTCTACTTGATCCATTATTTGTAAAATTCAATTCATTGGCTTTGACCAAAACAGTCAGCATTGTGAATAGGAGTGTCATGTTTGACCTGATCCAAGGAATGGTTATGTCTTTGTAGCCATTTCTTTCTGAATGTAAAAACAGAGAACTGCTGCTGTGAATTTCAATACATTTGGCCTGGTGAAGAGAACAGTACCGTGTCACTACAGGATGCTGGTAAGGTGATTCTGAGGTTCTTTTCCCCTGAAGGCGGCTGCCGAGCTGTATGGCGGTGTCAGAGGTGGCGCTGTCATGAGCCAGCCCCACACGTCCTCACCCCCTGGGTATACATCACACCCTGCAGAAGGCACTGATGTAGAGTAAAGCCCTATAACATCATCTAATAATGCCTGTCTAATGGAGATAGGCATCATTCTGGTAATGTAATTGTGGTCCTTAGACACTTGCAAGTTAGAAATTTGATTTTACTCTTCGTGTAAAAGCTATCTTTATTGAAAGGGAAAGATGGAAAGTTTACAGGTGGCAAGGTATTGAAGGCTTTTCATATCGAAAGTCACAGTAGATTCAGATCCTGATGGAAGGGGCCAAAGGAGGTGGGCAGCCCTCCTAATCTTGCTGTGCCTTCAGAAATGAACTAGTCACTGTGTGTTAGAATATGCCCAGATTCCTACAAGACACCACAGATCGCGACGTAACTATTTCTCCCCTAGCTGAAAATCTTAAAATGAACCTGGTAAGAAGAGGACAAAAGTGGAGGATGCCAGCTATTGAAAACTGGAAAAGAAATAGCTGTTTGAACATTTAACGATTAGAGGGAGAAAATAAGTGTTAAGATTTAGACATGTTGCTACTTTACATGTGAGATGTTAATACAATATGGATCAAAGGCATATAACTAAGAAATTGACCATTAAGTTGATAAATTCAGTCTTGTGAATATAGATTCTTTGTACTTAAAAATGTCTGGAATATGCATATAATTCTCTTAAAATTAAAGCAATAATATAGGCAGTGCTGTCTGGACATTTAAGATGTCCTCAAAGTTTGGTATTCTAGAGACATTTTTATAGATTTTATCTGCAATATTTGCCAGTTTGAGAGAAGGCCCACTGGGTTGTTGAAAATTAAGTATACAAAGGTAAGTGCAATGTGCAGAAATTTCATTGGCAAGAGCTTTATTACAATAAAGCTTATTAACCTTTTGACAAGCTCTAGCCTACATCCCAAACACCCTGCTTTCTTACACTAATTTTTACCTACAAGTGGCACTGCACTCTTTGCAAAAAGCTGGTGATAAAATTCTACTGGGAAAATGTCTTAATTTAAAAATGGAATTGTAGCCTGAGCTTGGTCTGAGAACCACACGTCCTTTGGACAGAATCTTATTTTCAACCCAGTTAGGTTGCACATACCTTCCTCTGCAGAGATGCCTTTCTACCTAGACAAAGTAGCAGAAAATGGTTAAGCTAGCCCTGAGGCCAGACACCTTGGGTTCAAATCCCATCTCTTCTTTGTTACTTGATGCCTTAGACAAGTTACCAAGTTGCTGTGCCTTAGTTTTCTTATGTGCAGCAAGGAGATAATGTCTACCTTATAAGGTTGTCGAGGAGATGTTATGAGTTGACACTTACAATGTGCTCAGAACAGGGCCTGGTGTGTAGTATATGCACATTAAATATTAGCTCTTTATATTACCTATAAACAGTGCTTTACTAGCACAAATTTTGTACCAGTTGAAATCATCTAGTAAACAACTCTGTGAACTCTTATTTTCAAAGTGATAAACTTAAAAAAAAAGCACAAGACCCTGTTACTCAATTGGAAGCTAAAGTCATGACTAATTTACAGTGTTTTTTTTTTTAAGCTCTTTTTAAATTAGGTAGCTACATTATTAGTTTCCAGCTACCTTGAGAGCAGTGTGTGTATCAGATTCCTCTTGTAATACCTCCATAGCTCCTAACCAAGTATTGAATGAAATCTGCTTTAGACTTACATTATGAATGTTAGGTTTTATGAGTAGAATACCTCGATTTTCTGAATGGAGATAGACTTGATTGTGTCCCTACACAGACCCAGAGATCTATAAAAACAACAGCAAACTAAAAAGAAACTTCTCTTCTTCTTCTTCTTCTTTTTTTTTTTTTTTGTTTGTTTCGGTATAGTGCAAATTCATATTAGACGATGCTGATTGTACAAATAGTTAATCTGGGATGTGTTTTAGAAAGTTAAGGAGGTAATGGGCATCTATAAAAAAGTCTCTTGCGATGTTCTAAGCACAGAGCATAAGAATAAAGAACTCTCCATGTAGTCTGTTTTGATCTTGGAATATATATGTCCTGTGCACGTATGTGTTTTCATTTGGGTTATGAAATAGTTATTTTGCAAACAAGAGACAAAGGGTTCTCATTCCCCACGCCCCCTGAGTTATACTGAGGTTTTCCAGGGAAATTGTGTTTCCACTCTACATTATTTATCCTTGCTTAAAAAGTTAATTTTCAAAACAAGTAAATGAGAACAGGTAGAGAAAACAAAGTGGGGGATTGCCGGGGTGTGTGGAGGGGAAGTCAGAGTCATGGGCGGGTGCTTAGCTGATTTTAATGAGAAGCCAAGCAACGACCGATGTTCCTGGATAAATGTCGATATGCATTATTAAGTGAAACAGTGGTAAAATATAGACTGTCAGAAGCATTTTTCTTCTGGAGACATGGGGAGAATTGAAATGCACTTTCAAAGGAGACATCTCTTTCAGTGTTTCTTCAATCATTTTCTGTTTGAAGCTTTAATTACAGTGCTGCTTGCTACCTAATGCTTTCAGTTTAAAATCACATCACAAAAGGGGAAGATGCAATTGCTTAGAAGAACAGCAGCCATAGCAAAAGCTTCGAGGTGTTTATCCACCGGGGAGTTCCCTCTTCATGATTCCTTTAGAGATCCACATTGTGTTTTTGGAATGCTTTTGTATCCTGCATATCGGACACAAGGTTTCTTTAGAGTAATTGCTGTGATATTGCTATTGCCGGAGCAGATAATAACCTTCAGGAAATAATGTTTCCTGAAATAAAGGAACTGTTTATTCCCACACTCTCTTCTCAGGATAGGGTAATGCGGGTGGCTAGTGGCTTCCTAAGAGGGCAGTATCCTAATCAAAGGAGCCTGTATTTACATTAGAGATCTAGACCTAGATATGGTCAGATGAATACACATAGGAGCACATACAGACACCCGGATCTGTACTTATCTACACGTATCCCCACCTATTCGTGCATTTATAACTGTCATAATCACTCATGCTGAAGAATCTGTTATTCACCTGGTCAACTTATACTCGGAACATGTGCTGAGCCTAGGGTGGCAGGGGCACAGAGGACTCAGCCTCTTCCGCAAGTTGCTCTTGGCCTGGAGGTGGACAGACGGGAGCAAGTATCATAACCTGAGATGGTAGGTGGGTGTAAGCAGTGGCTTAATAAGCAAGTAAAAGTGAGCTTCCTTTCCACTCTGGGTCCCTGGGAAGGCTCCAGGAGGAAGTGACCTTTGAGCTGATCTTTGATGAAAGAATATGGCTTAGCTAAGCAGATAAGCAGCAAACAGTCTAGCAGGAGCGGTGTCTAATCACTTCAGGGCTAAATTGACACCAAAATGAATATGAGCTCTTTTGTTTCCAAATAGTTCTGATGTTCTTTGAATACATCATTCTCAACTGCCCAGAGGAAGGGGCATCAGGGAGCCAGACCACTGTTGCTTGCAATAAAGATTATAGCCAATTTGCATTATGTGAAATATATACATACCAATGACCTAAATAAAACCCTTTATAAAGCTCTTTTATGATCCGCCCCTCTGTTTTGTTTTTGTTTTTTTTTGTTTTTTTTTTTTTTTTTTTTTTACCTCAGGGCAGTTTAGCACGTTAGAGGAATCAGATCATTATTTTTCAGGTAAGGAAAGGAAGATTCATAGTCGTGATCTCCCTTGCGTGAGGTCACCTGGTTCAGTTTCCCTGCAGTGCTGTTCCTGGGACTCAGGGCTGGAACCCAGGTCTGCGCTGCCCTGGCCACCCTGAGGATAGATGGCAGGTTCCAGGTTAGGTCCAAGATCCTGGGATCCCCTGCATTGGCCGCATTTCCTCAGTGGTTTTCCTCAATCATTAGTCACTAGTGATGCATAACAGGTTAGCATTAGTCAGCGGGCCTGTCTTGATCGCTCTCACTTTGTGTAAAATTGGCAAGGCTTTCTCTCTGTTTCAGGAAGCCCATAGGATTTGAGCAAAAAAATGTTGACTTTCTCATAGCTCTGCCAGGTCCGGTTCCCTTCTCCCCCCAGGAATTTAAACAAATCTCTTAATACTGCATCATCATTTCCGTACTTCAAAGTATATCTGCCAGACAGACCTTGTCTGTTCTAGCTCTGACTCTTCAGGAATGGATACGCTTCTTTCTTTCTTTCTTTCTTTCTTTCTTTCTTTCTTTCTTTCTTTCTTTCTTTCTTTCTTTTTATTGTTGTTTATCTACTACCTGTGGACTTACACCCACCTGGGGGGAATGATTTTGATTTTCCTCATTTGTGCAGGTGAGCCAGTGTGACTGTACAATTCATTGAAACTAAGTCCGGAATGAGAAAGTATTGAGGAGAAAAAAAAAAAAAAAACACCTTAACCTATAAAAATTAAAAATGATATCACACAAGAAGGGACTGCCTCCTAATAGACAGTCTTCACATGTAAAATCTGTGCTCTGGAATGAGGAATTTGTAACGGCTTAGGAAAAAAAAAAAAAAAGAGTTGATCATAGGAAAAAAAAAGTTGAGAGATGCTATACGTACCAATGCGACTAGTCTCCCTGATTTTGGATTCTGTGACACTTGTGAGAAATCAAAAAAAAAAAAAAAAAAAGAATATTCTTTTCTCTCTTTTTTTCCCCTACAATTAAGATCTTTTTGACTAAGAAAAAATGCAGAAGAGCAATTACTCCGTTACTTTAATTACTCTCCTAATTATAACGATAACCTTGTCACATTATCATAATTCCCCAAACAGAAAATGCAAGCTCCAAATTGCACCAATATTTGGTAATTTTACCTTGTTAACAGCTCACTGTCAGTTTGTAGAGCACTAAATTTTCCCCCATTACCTTTCAGTAGCATGGTGTCTATTTTTTCTTTCTTTTTTTTTCTTTGCCTCCGAAAATGATGTTACATTCTGTAGAGCACGTTTGTGTTCCACCACCCCATAATTTGAATGCAACTTTTTAACAGCTCCTCACAGCTTCCAAAGCTATCTCTGGAGCAGTCTGTAATTCTCCCCTGGCTGTTTGATGGTGACGGGAGCTGTGCATGTATCCGGAGAGAGGAGAGCACAGCCTGGGGTGAAAAGTAGCTATTTATCAAGGTATCTTACATCTCAGTTTATGTTGTTGTAAAACGTTACTGTGCATGTTCTATGAGATTATATCCACTAGAAATTTGTCAGCCGTTGTCAACATACTGTGAAGAATAAGGACATGCATTCTTCTAGTCGACTTAATTTTAGTCTGCGTTTCTTTGCCCTCGTTTTCAAAGAGACGGACTACCAGGGACAGTTGCTTGATGGGACCATCTGTTAGATTGTGAATTGTGCAGAGCGAATGCTGCAATTCTACTTGAACACTCACAGAACCCTGGCAGGTAGACAACTAGGCGTCCTGATGCATGAGTCTTGCCTGCGTGGACATTCTCCCTCCGTTATTACAGCAGGTGATATTACTGACAACCAATAAAGTTGCAGAATGGCCGCCTGGTTTATAATGATAATGTAGGGGTGAGATAAAATAGATTCATAACAGAAGTCTTTCCAAGTAGAATGGTAAATTTCCCTTATTTTAAAATGTATAATACTGTAGCCCTGAAAATCATTTGTTCTTTCAATAGCCTCAGCCTTTGGTAAAATTATGGAATCATGAGGGTGGCTGATATTGTTGTCTTTGTATTTTATTGTTGTCTGCCTTCAGTGCTCTTAAAATTCCAGAACTCCCCATTTTTACTTATCTGGGACATCATTTTTTGGTCTTCATTTTTCCCCCCAGTTCTCAAGCTCCTACCAATAAAACCAGTCTTGAGATAAACTGAAAACTCATTCCCACTATAGGGAATATAACTGCCATCATTGCTAAAGGTTACTTTTTTAAAAAGTATTTACATTTTTAAAACTATGAGTAAAGCCTTGGGCTAAATATAAGTAGTTTCTGAAGTGGAATGTTTGGCAGCTTCTGAACAACTAACTGGGAAGAGGGTTCATGGGAGGAAAGGCATTGTTTCCTATTGAAAGTTCACTGGACACCTGGTCAGATTCTTAAATTCATCAGACTCACTCAGGTCTTCAAAAGGATATTTCATTTTGCACAGCTGTAGACATTTCTGAAATTCTAACCCAACGTAATTGGAATGTTATGTTAAAAAGTTAAACTTCTTTAATGATTCCTGTGTTTCCCAGGGGGACGTCTGGCAGTTGGTATCAAGAAAACCAGAGTTGAGTGCAATCTCTACCACTTTTTGGGTTTTGAAGATCTAATGCAGGTTATTTGGTTTTCTACAAGTACAGTCTCCTTCTCTGTTAACTGAGGTTCATAATACCCACTCAAGACTTGTTCTGAACATTATCAGTTGAGATGCTATTAAGTAGTGGAGAGAGGGAGAGAATAGACGGGTATGACACATCAGATAGTTTATAGCTGGTTCCAACTTGACCCACTGTTCTTTTTTTTTTTTAATCCAGATACAAGATACCTAATTTATTTCATAAATGTCTTGAAGACTATGATGCTCATGGACATCAATTATTTTCGTGTTCTTTAAGACATTCTTCAGGCAACAACAGTTCAATAACAGGAAAGAATGGCATCACAGGATTGCATCATGTTCTTCAAAATGAAATCTATTGATGGTTGAACAGTATAAACAACAAGGAACATAAATGGTCAGAAGGACCCAAGGGAAACAGGCCAATGAAATTAAACAAAGGAAATTTTATACTGTAAGGAGAAATCAAAGGGTTGCAACAGAACCCTGCATGAAGGGACAGAGCTCTTGAGTCCCAGACCTAGAGGCAGTTGAGAACCCGTGTGGAGTAAAGCCTGAGCTTTTTGGTTTCCTTTTGTGAGGCTATTTTCACAGTGTTAAATATAAAAAGAAATAATAAATAAATGTATTTTAAATCTATTTTTTCTTACATAAAATTAGACATCCACTGGCATCTATAACATATACACTCCTTAAAGAGAAGAAACACATATCAGTTTTTGAGAATTACAGTTTTCTAGACACTGTTGCCTTACTCTATTTAATCTTTCCAGAAGGCTTATCAATTATGAATTGTGATGGTTGTCCCAAATAATATCACACTGTCGCCAGGGCCACACAATGAGGAAGCGATGAGATTGGAATGGGACCAGCTGTACCTGACTCCAGAGTCTGTGCTATTTAACAAATAGCAGATGCATTGAATGCCATCTCCCTATCCAAGTCCTACTTTTTGTGACTGACGTGTTTCAGATCTTCTGTAATCTCCAGACCTCAATACTTAAATGTGACCCGAGAAAAGAAAACCAAAAAAAAAGAGCGGACTTCTCTTGAAAAAAAAAAAAAAAAAAGTTAAATGGCTTAGGTGGAGAGTATGGATGTATCTGGTATTTATTTGTACATAATAGCTAATAATTGACTTTGAATCCCAGTAAAGACATTGGAGTTCAACTCTGCATTGGAGTTGAAAGGGAGATGATGTAAAAACCTTAGCATAAAAAAGCCATGAAAAAAAGTAGTCCTACATGTGGTACTCAAAAGGGCAGCTGGAAGTCAGGGCACTGATACTCTTCCATAAGATGATATTTATCAGAGGAAGTAAAGGACGGGCACAAGCTTTTCGGTGACTCCATTTTCAATATTTATGTGACAGAAAACCGAAGTGGCACTTGGAAAACTACACTTCTCTGCCTGTACCTGTAGAATATTATAACCAAATGGCATTTTTTTTTCATGTCTCATGAATTGATTTGGTCAATGACTCTGTATTAGTTGAGTCGGATAGATATGCTTAGAAACTTTAGCAATTTTTTTTAAAAAAATTCACAGTGAGTAGCAATTTGGCAATGTTAAAAGTGAGATGTTTTCCTCATTTAATACAAATGGATTAACTTAGAGAAATAGAGGAAAATAAAAAATTGAATAAACAATATCTATCACTGACAACCTGAGTTAGAAACATATTTAGGTAACTAGAAGCCTAAATCATTACCTCTCCACTGGGCCAATGAAGATCACTCCAAGTATATTTATGGAGGATTTGTGTGAAGACACTTTGTCTTTGGCAAAAAGGGCTGGGGTTTGGAGTGCACCATTGAACTCATAGATAATATAAAAATAAAGTATTTGAAAGTTGGGTTCTATCATTTTCTCTGTCTTTTGTAGACCACAGAAAACTATTTTCTGTGTCTTTTGTAGACATAGGTAACACTATTACAGAAAAATATGAGTCTACCTATCATGATTGAAACATGATTGAAACAAATGATATGTAATTTAATGTAATAGTTCTTAAACTGTGCAGCTCTGCATCATCCTGCAGATCAGCTTCTTCATCTATATGATGGGGATTATAATAGTGCTGATTTCAAAGGATTTTTTGGTAGTGATCAGATGTGAGACTATATCTAAAAGTGATTTATAAGTTGAAGGGTACTATTCATGTGTAAGTTCTGGTGGTGATTATTATGGGGTAGTTCATACTTTAAGCGCTATTTCATGTGGCCTGTCATGTCATAAGAAGTTTGTGCAGTAATAAATGTATTTCCTTTGGTTTCACTAATTTCCTGTTTCATATTTCCTGTATAATCATGAGTTAGTTCTCACATGGAATCTTGGCTCTACCAAAAAGCAAGCAATTTAATTTTATAATTCAATCAAGGCTTGGAGATTTTTAAAATGTTACTTCCTCAATATTAAAGGGAATTCAAACTCCTGAATTAATGGGTATATAATTTTATATTTATATAATATAATTTATATATTTATATAATATTAAAAGAGAAGCTGTTGAACATACACCAGTCATTTTATAGTAAGAAGGAGAGATGAAATTAATCACGAGATCCCTGGTTTTATCTTATCTCTATCTTGCCATTTATATGACAGTAAGAAGAGAGTAGTGGAGTTATTAACTATAGCAGTTAGTAGAAACACAATTAATAATATATATAAGAGTCAAGGTATAAAGCCATAGAAATCCTAGAGTTTATTTTTTTTACAGTAAACTCTACCCCAACATGGGCTCGAACTCATGACCCTAAGATTGAGAGTCACATGCTCTACTGATTGAGCCAGCCAGGCACCCCCCCCCCCCCTGAGTTTTCTTTTAAACTAGACTTCCATTTCTGTCACTTCTATCCCTTTCAGGGATCTTAGGAAAATGTGAATGAAATATCCTGTTTTAAAAACTGCTTTTGTTTGTTTGTCTCTGGGGGCTTTTTTTTTGGGGGGGAGGATGGTACAGGATGAGGATAATGAAAATCTTCTTGATCCAAATGACATGCAGTCTGGGGTGTCATATATTGTTTTTGCATAGGAAGAATGATATTAATACCTCCAGTATGTATAGAGTCAAAAAATAGCTTTTGTCATAATATCTATTGCATGCTGTTCCTTTTCTCATAAGAAATCTGTCACCTTCATTTTAAGTTACAATGTGAATATGAGACAAGTGGATTCTGCAGTTGTTTTAGTGGGCTGGATGTAAAAATAATGATCTTGATGGAGCTATTCAGAGTATTATGTAGTCTCTGGAACCCCAGTAGTTTCTTAATCCTATTAATAGGAATAGTATCAGCTCTCCAATACATACATGACCAGTGACCAAATTTCTTTATTTTTAAAATTTTCAAATGGAACCATGTACTTGGGGATGCATTAAGGTGTATATGCTTGAGAGTTCTTGTGCTCAGGTTATTGGTTTTAAAATACAGATTGTTAGCGTTTTAAAAAGTTGCTATTTTGGGGTTGTCATGCTTAAAAGACATTTGGAAATAGCATTAAAAAATACTCCTACATTGAAAGAGCTGTTGCAAGTCATGAGGGAAAATGTGCTTGACATGACACTGATGTATTCGTACCTATTGAATCCATGGGTCCTTGGGAAGGTTTAGAGCCTATAATGGAATTTATTACAAAATGCCAACCAACAGGCCATATCTTAGGGGGGAAAAAGTCTTTTTTTTTATTAATCCTCCGGACAGAAACTTCACTGCTTGTGGAGTGCTTTTAATAGAGGATGAATAAGCAAAATGCACCAATTTGTGTAAGATTTTCCTCCACCTCCAACCATTAGAATAAGAAAGATGGGTCTTTGCCCCCTGCCACATCTAGGCCATGCTGACAGGTGAACCAGAGTAGGAAAACCACAAATGGAGGGAAATTTGCAAATGCCACTGTGCCAATAGTTTCCTGATGAAGTATCTTGATTATTTACTCGATGGAGACTGGAAGACAAGGGAGGGTATGATTGGCTAGAGATCCACTTTCATATTGGCACTTGCCTAATTCCTTCTGGTTGGAAGCCTTCAAGAGGGCGCATGAGCCAATTATAATTTCTAGATGTGTTTGTCGCGGGGGGTGTGGTGGGGGGGGAGTCAGTGCTGTGGACTGAGCACCCTGATGAGCCATGCATGGTCAGGGGAGATAGTATTCAATGGATGATGACTGGGTGGGATTGTAGAAACTTTCAAGGGAAAGTTTCATTGAGAGATAAATGTAACAGATTCTTACTCCATTCAAGACTGAAATCAAAGTTCGCTGTCCAAGAATAAAATGGCTTTTTAAAAGAATCCAGGGATCATCCTGATTTTCAACCCATAAGATAACACTTGGTAAATTCTCAAGGCGAATCCTACAGGAGCCATTCTTACCACTCTATGAATGTGTGTGTGTGTGTGTGTGTGTGTGTGTGTAAGAGAGAGAGAGAGAGAGAGAAGTTTCTGGTGAAAGCATTTTGGAAAATGCAGTATTTGGTATTGTTCAGTTAGCTGATCCAAGTATGTAGTTAAAATACACAGGGTTGATATCCCTGGACTACTTGCATCCAAAGAAAATGTCATCTGGTGGCCGAAAAACAATCTCAGTATTGGGCCCTATCAAATCTTTGGCCTGAATAAAAAGGAACATATCCCTTCCATGTATCGGCTTCCCAGGAATGAAGCAAGTGTAAGTACTTTTCAATTAGGTCATTTGTGAATTAGTCATTATGACACAACAACAACAACACAGTCTGTTTCTGCCAGATGAAAGGTAATCCAGTGCAGAACTTTCAAACGGTATTCATATTTGTGTTGTGACTGAAAAGTAATGAAAATAGTTTCCACAGGTCATGCAGAACTTCTCATGATTCAACCAGTATTGTTGAAAGTTGCAGGAAGGACACATTTATTGGAACCTATTTAAGTGAAAAATGTGATGAAGCCTGTGCTGAGGGGCCAATTTTTTTTTTTCTCCCACAGCAGCTGGGCCAGGGAAGGAGTGTGCAAATACATCCAATAAATTGGGAGCAGAATTGTGGATTTGAGCTTTACAGAAGTAGTAGAACCAATTCAGCTCCCACATGGACATGGGGACATGTCCACTCAGAACTCTGTGGGCACCTGCACGGTGGTGTGAACATCACAGTATTCCCACCACTGGCATGGTGCCTGCACATAATAGACACTCCAAAGGTATTTAGAAGCTCTAAGTTTCCTTCTATACTGTTCCTGTTATACTAAAATGGTGGTTTCTAGGAAAACAGACACTATATGCCATGGGTGCGTTTGCCCTATTGCCATATTGCGTGGATTAAGAGTGTGAATTCTGGAGCCAGACTGTTTGGACTCAGACCTCAATTCTCTGCCACTGCAGAGAAGTATGTAGAAGACTGACTGGACAAGCTCCTTTATCACCCTGCCCCAGGATCCTGCCGTGTACAACGCACGTACTCATAGTACCTACTCATGGAGTTGCTGTTAGGATTGAATGTGTTAGTATCTGCAAAGAATGGAGCCTAGAACAAAGTAAATAACTTGTTCAGTGAATTTTGTTTTCCTCTAAAGATCAAGGGAATGCTTAGCTTTATCAACTTCTGTGAACAACGTGGGTTACCCTCCCCTCCGCCTCCCCAGCAGGTGATTAGAGAAGGCTTGAACCAGAGCTGCTATGCCAAGAGTCTTACCACTTATTTGGAAATTAGTCATCCATGTTCTCCTTGTGGTTGGTCCCTTGAGAATTTGGCCCCTTCCTTGTTTCATAATGGGATAAATACGGATGGGATGGTGAAATCAGGACCTTGTTGACTTGGGAGAAGGAGGTGCGGGGGGAAGAACACGAGCCCATGCGACAAGGCACACGGCTTCATTCTAGTTCCCTGCTAGGCAAGTCACTCTGTTTCTCATTGAGTAGGAGGGCCCTGCTTGGGCAATCGAAGGGGTTATTATATGCATGAGCACTGAAATTAAAAGATGATTGGAAAACCTTAATGACCGTGTGTGAGGCACTGATAGACCAAGACAACAGTCATTGCTAGGTGTATTTCCAAATTAATTTAACTTCGCTTGCCTTATATAATGTGAATGGGGATTTTCCTTAAACATGGGCTCATGTTCAGGAGACTTGGTGCAGCTCTGGACCAGAGGGGAGGGGCACAAAAAAAAAAAAAAAAAAAAAAAGGTGATTCAGCTCTATACTCAGTTTCTTTTGTCTTTATACCCACTGTTTCCTTCGTCTTTTCTTCTTCCTTTCCATAAATCTTGTCTGGGACCCAGTGACCCTATCACGCCTCCTCTGCTCTCTGTGGAGCCCCACCTTGGCTGCTCTCACCTCTCATTCTTGGGCTACTCATCTTTCTCCTGTCAGTTACATAATCTCTTGAAACCCAGTTTCATGGTCTGTGAAATGGAGCAGAGGTCAAGAGACATGGTATGTAAGTGCCTGGTATACTTTAGCTGCCCCTCCCTGCCTCTTACTCTGTTAAAGATTAGCAGATCAGTCTTTTATCTTAGAAATTCCAACTATGATACCAACTGATCAGTAAACACTTTTATGATAAATAGCTAACATTTTAACAGTAATTTCCTGGCAACTACACTCCTTTGAAAAAGAGGGACTGTATCATGATGGACCTGTGGGGACACTGGGCAAATGAGTGAAGACTGTGGGGCACAAGGAGGCACTTTGGCCACTATTGGTGATGACTGTAGTGCCTTTGAGCACTGCTTTGGGATTTCTAGAAAGAGAAGAACTCTGCCCAAGGTGGCTCTGTCATGACCACGCATCCTTGGCAGCTGACCATCTTTCGTTAAGGCTACCAGTGACAGTCAGTACAGGCTTCCTTTTTCTAGTCTGGGATGGAGTGAAGGGGAAATGTGAGCCTCTCTGGTTCCCTGGGTTGACCAGAGACATAAATGACAGTAGGAGCAACAAGGAGCCCAGAACCCAGCGTGGAGTCCTCTGTGCTGGGACCATGGAACTGGGGCAGGGCAAGGACAGCACAGGCAAGAGATCATTCCCTGCACCAAACATCACACTGGAGGCATTCAGCTTGTCCCTTGGGGAGGAATGTTGGAGAAAGGGAGACATTAGGAGCCAGGCCATTGCCACTGCACTTGAGAGTTCTGATAAAAAAAAGTCTGCAGACGGTCACAGTAGGAAATGTGTTTTAAGAATTTCAGATGAGGTTTGTTTTGTCCCCAAGCCCTCTGGTTACCATGGTTTGTTGGGGTTTTTATCAGAGCTACTGAAAAATACATTTCTGAAGTGATGTCATGAAAGCATTCTTTTTTCTCGGCTTTTGGGGAGATTTTGCATTAGCAATAAAAATGCTCGCAAGTGCTGTCGGTACCAAGATGTTTTCTCTTAAAAGTTCTGGTCAGTTCAATTTGGGGATCGTGCTAATTAAATGTGACAGTGAATCTCTGTGGCTTTTATAAACTGCTGGGAGGTCCATCTCATCTACCACAGTATTCTTTAAACAGGCCTTCTCCACATGGGCGTATCATCTTTCAACCGAGGAGGAAAATCAAGAGCAGAAAGTGACAAGCTGCCTTCACGCCAAATAAGACACTACCTCTGCCATCCCCCTCTCTAGCTTTTGGGATTGACAGCCATCATCCAAGGGGGGAGAGTCGTCACGTTGACACATAAATTATACCTTGACTCCTTTAAAGACCTTCTCTTGTTCTTTTTGCCAACGTTGCATTGACCAGTAGAAGTGAAAGGCCTTCGTGCTCATAGGTTTCACATTTCAACTCTAGATTAGAATCTACGTGAGGCTATTGTAAATACTCGGTAGGTACAAAAATCGCACATGTGATAATTCAACTTCTTCTTCATTTCAGGTATTAGGACTTATGGTTGTACTTTCTTACCTCAAACTGGCCACAGTGCTGGAAGCAGCTAAATGAATTCACATTTAGAGGTCAATTATTTTTTAAAGCATTGCATGGGTATGCTTTAATTTGTACTCTTGCTCAAAGAGCAAAGAGTGAAGTGTGTGGTTTTAATGAATGCTTTATGTTTGTGTTTTCCCTTAAATTCTCATTATTTCTTTGAAAACAACTCCAGTGGTTTAATATATTCCATTTCACTTTTTAATTTTTTTCATCACACTCTATACTGAGTCTAGAGTTTAGATTTTATTTTTTATATTTTATTTTATTTTTTTAAGATTTTTATTTATTTATTCATGAGAGACACACACACACACACACACAGAGAGAGAGAGAGAGAGAGAGGAGGAGACACAGGCAGAGGGAGAAGCAGGCTCCATGCAGGGAGCCCGATGCAGGACTTGATCCCAGGACTCCAGGATCACGCCCTGGGCCAAAGGCAGGCGCTAAACCACTGAGCCACCCAGGGATCCCTGAGTTTAGATTTTAAAGCCTTGTTTCTTCAAGTTTTTGTAAGACCTATCTCTTGAAAGTGTGTCTGTTTAGGTTTCTCAGTGATACTGTGTTTGGGTGGTATAAAGTAGTAACCGTGTGTCTTGGTCCCTGGTGATATCTGAAGGATTTGGAACCCAGAGCTTTCCTTCATCTATTTTGCTCTAGTCCAAGTGGCAAAATGGATATATTTTATTTTAGTATGGGATGCTCTCTGCTAATGTTTTTTTTTTTTTTTTCCTTTGGAAGAGTACATCATTTTAACAGTCACCATGGTATTAGCTCAGGGTTGGCTATAATGTTTTTATATTTGTATCTGCTGTAATATTTTTTATCTTCTAGAATTTCTTTTAAAATGGAAATCATCACACTCATATATTGATTTCAGAAGCTGTAACAGACTATAAACATAAAGAACAGTATGTGATATGGAGAATGTTAAATGATTAGGGGACCAGGCAGTGCATACTGTGACATTTTCATTTAATGGTGCCTACCTGGCAGTTGAAGAGTGTAATCCAGGGGATGTAGGCATAAGAAGGAAGGAATAGTTTGCCTAAACTCTGAGCCCATCCCTTCCACTGACAGTTCCAAAAGGCTATGCTAAAGATTGATGCCAAAAAAAGGAAATCAAAGATAATTATATGTTTGGTGTTTTATTAACTTTCTTACCATGGTGGAAAGGGACGTGAGTACCAAGATAGTGGAGTAACAAGGTGGACTGAGGCGAGTCCACCGGGGAAGAGCTATAGTGGACTCTCCTTCTCTGACTCTCCATTTGACATTTGAAGAATACAGTTAGCACCTTCTTTCTTTATCAAGTGTCTCTTGATTGGGTTTACCAAAGCTCTTCATGGCCCCTGCTTCCTATCATATAAACAATTTATCAAGAAATACCATTGTTTTGTAGTCAGTGGAATGGAAATGCACGCGCGCGTGTGTGTGTGTGTGTGTGTGTGTGTGTGTTGGAGAAGGGACACATTGTGCCAGTTTACTAAGACCGTATGTACTCTACAGCCAATCTTATCTAAGCAGCTCCAAAAAATTTTTGGGTGGAGTCTTGAAGATGATTATTTGACAGTTGTATGATGCTGAGACACACAGTACAATCTTGAGAACCACAGGCCTAAATAGCAATGGGCCATTTTTTGTGCCTGGCATTCAGTGCTGCAAATGACCTGGATAATGCACTATCTGTCAAAAAGTCATCACAGCCCTGTGCTTTCTCATTTCTGCAGCTTTACTTGTATCAGACACCCAGGATTTCCTCTTCTCTGCTTATCTAAATCCCACTTCTTTTCCAAGGCCAGTTTCAAGTGGCTTATCTGCCATGAAGAATTCAGCTGTGGTGGTTCCCTCTTCCTCTGAGCTCATAGATGTTATCAGTTATACCACTTCTCCCACTATTCATCAGCTATTCATCAACTGGCATTTGTACTTCTGTGTTGTCTTTTTGTGGTATATGACCTGTGTCACTTTTGTGTGCTTCTCAAGCAGATATGGGTCATCTCCTTAATCGAGATACGGGGAACCAGGGCAGCATGGCTTGAAATTTTTTGTATTAGCATTAATTAATCAGATCCAATGTTCACGGCAGGGGTTATGAAACGTACTGGTTACTTGATTGTAAGACAATTATAAACGGACAGTGAGTAGATCTTGATGTTCTTTTATTGTTCATTTGTTCTGCACTTAGCCAGGCACAGAGCTGGTCCATACCTCAGTATCAGGACGTATATGGTGACCCCATGGGCCCAGAGAACCACATACTCGTGCTTCTCATTCTTACCATTTAGTGACCCATGTGCCCTGCCCTGTGGTAGATACTTCACACATACTAATTTATTTAATCCTCATGGTAGCTTTTTCTGTTAGATGCTCTTATTTACATTTTACAGATGGTGAAGGGTCTCAGAGGGTTTGAGTCACCTGCCCAAGGTCTCATGGCCCATCAGGATGGAACTTGGATTTGAACCAAAGTCAGAATAACTCACAAGAAAGAGCTTTTATCACTCCTTTCCACTAAACCAAAGTTCTGTTGCTTATAGTCCACGTTGCCTTATTAGCTCTCTAGTTTTTGGCCACTCAGAGCTGAGTAGCCACAGTTTCTATGCTATCATCTTGCCATGACTGAGTCATGTTTCTGGACATTTGAACTTCATAGTCAGCTACTCGCATGGTCAGACATAGCCTTCATGGGAGGTAAGTTCTCATTAATTGTAAATGGAGGGGTGTTGGGGAGTTGTAGCCAATGGCCAGGATATCACAGAAAAGAAATTCTGCCAATAGTAAGAGAAGGAAACACTTTCTCCTCCATCACTCATACCACAGACATCACACACACACACACACACACACACACACACACACACTCCTCATATCCTTGGAAGCAAAAAGTAATTGGGTTTTATATTCAGTAAAGTGCAATTAGATTTTTCTTTACTCACTTTTAATGCTATGTTAACATTTACTGATACAATGAAGAAACAGCTTACATCTGTTGAGATAATTCCTGATTCAAATGTGGATTTCTTTATGTTATATTGTGATTGGACAGTTACTTTGTAGCTAAGGAGTTTACGCATTAGCTAAGGATAGAAAAATGTCTCAGCTCCTTCTGTTGGGTGTGCCAACTCTTTCAGCTGTTCAAGAAAGGATGTAAGGAGAAATTGTTTAGAAATGACAGCATGGGGTGAATGCTGGCATCAGGTGTCAGCGATGCTATTCTTGGTTGTGCTTCTGGATTGCTAATTTAAAGTGAGTGATTTTCCCTCAGTGTCTTCAGCTGGTTAGTAAAGAAGTGCTCCATGATGATATTTTCCTAAGCAACATTTGGGTTTCCATCATCTCCTTTTGGCATTCTCAAGTTAACACTATCTTAAGATTTCAGACATCTATCTGATCCGCCTCTAAAGGCTTAATGGAGTGATTTGAACCATCAGAGAAACCAAGCTTACTGTGTCTTCATTTTTTTTTTTTATTAGTCTGGGTTAAAACAGTCATTCTCAAATGTATGTGTATCAGGACTCACCTGGGAATAGGTCAGTGTAGTGCTGTTTGGCCCATAGAAGGACAAATCTCTAGGGGAAAGTCTCAGGTCTCAGGAGTCAGCATTTTCAAAGAGCTTCTTAGGAAACCACAAAGCACACTAGTGATTAATGACCTCTGGTTGCACCATTCACCAGATCAAAAACAGTTCATTCAAAAGTTGTTCATGACTGCTTGATCATATGGTTAATAGATTTAATAAATAAAAATATGAGATGCCCAGTTAAATTTGAATTCTTGATAAACAGTGATTTTTTTTTTGTATACATATGTCCTATGCTCTGTTTGTATCCTACTTTTTTTTATTTATTTTTTTTTATTTTTTGTATCCTATTTTATTTTACCTGGCAACTTCTCATGCTATAGAAATTCATGGTGGTCTTGCTTGTTTCACAACTGTTGATACTAAGAGGTCAGAAAGGATCCTGATACAAAAAGAGGTGTGTGGAGGCTTTGGTACTGCTTGTTAACTAACATCTTAATCCTTTTGAAGGATATTAGAAGTTTCAAGATTCCTTTTTTTCTAATCTTTTATTCATTTTTGTGCCTTTATGCTATATTTTGCCAATGTTGCATTCACTTTTATTTCTTAAATAAATTGAAGAGTTTGTTTGTTTTTGAGTGCAAAGGAATTTAGCTACATGGCTCCTATTAAGCCATCACTTCATGTGGAAATTTGTTCCAAGGCTTCTCATGTGGGTACGACCACCTTCTCCTTAATTATAGAGCTCTATTTTGATGTGAGGCTTATGAGGAACCTGTTGAGCAATTTGTTATCTTCCCAAATCATTATTCTTCCAAATGGAATATTTTCCACTGTTGAATTGCATCTCTTCACTCTCCTTTGGAAAAAAATTCACCCAGGACATAACTGGGTTCAGCAGGCAATAAAGGCATTGGCCATCATTCAAGAGGAGACCAGGTCATTACCAACACAGCTAAGATTCATTTCCACTGAAATTGATCTCTGGATACTGCCCACCTGATTATAGATTTACTTGGCAGGAAAGGCCTTAGTCATTAGGTAAGCAAATATTTTTCCCTTTGGCTTTTATTTAATAAAGTTATCAGACATGATTTTTCATACACTTAATGGGTGCACTTGTCTTATAAATTGGGCAGATACTAGCACAGAGCCTGTAATAATAGGTGGTTGTGATTGCCAAGGGAGTGGTTCAGCTGGCTAAAACCCAACCCTGAAGGTGGTTCATTCCCAACCTTTGCCCCTGGACTTTTACTGTCTCACTGAGATCTCAAAACCTGGACCCAGATCATCCCACACAGTCCTCATGTGTGAAACGGGCCCAGGTAAATATTAATGTGTATATCTGATACTTCTGTGTGCCTTGGGGTGGAGTGTGGGTGGGTGGATCAAGGGACTTTGTGACTTACAACCCCATTTCTCATTTTCTGGAGCTGACGGCAGTTTGATTAAGGGCTCACATAAATATTTCTTCAAACTCAAAAAATATTTACTAGTACCTCTGTCTGTTCCTCAAAACATTGTTTGAAAATGGATTAAGGGCTTCTGCAGCTCAAGAAACAGAAGCTGGATGTCCACAAATTGACTCACCACTTTTGTAAGTACAAGCTGGGTTGGAACGAGGGGAATGAGATAGTTCTCAGCTTTGGAAACAGGTGTGTGGGTCTCTCCAGAAGTAATCCCAGGCAAATGGCAGCTCAGTGTCATCGGGGAGAGGAGCCGTTTGGATTCCCAAGGCCCCCAACCAACATTGCTTCCAGTGAAGTATTGAAAACCCTGCCTCGGACTGTCCTTCTCCCTTTGGGGCCATGTACTGTTGCAGGAGTGGGCTGTGGTAGCACTGTCCCTCCAGTGAGTGTATGCACAAGGGAGGACACAATGGGGCCTGCCTTTGCGTCACCTCAGGCCATCTCGCCTTCCTTCCAGTGCTTAGCGCCTTCACTGCCCAGTATCAAATTGTTCATCTGTAAAGAAGTGATAATACTACCCACTTGGCTGGGGTATCCAGCAGATTAAAGCAAGGAATATATGTTAAGTACTTAGTACCATGTCTGGGGGAGACATAGCTTTTAAGGAGTTGAGTAAACCTTAATTCCTTCTTGCTGGTAAAACTCCATTTGTGAGCATATATTCTAGAATTGGACAGAATGCTTCTTGTACTAACTCTCTGAGAGATTATTCAGGACCTTGTTTATTTATCGTCTGCACTTTCTCTGACTAGTTACCTCCCATTGGGTTCACCAGTGACCAATGTTGAGATAAAATGATCCTCCTGTCTTTACAATCTGTGCTGTTATTTGAAATTCCAGCCATCAGAGGCAGTCTCAGAAACTGATGACCAAAACCAGAGTTATCTGGGTTTCTTTCAGATTCACTGCCATTTTAATTACGTGTGTTTTCTTATTTTCCTTTCAGGACAAGAGCTATGTATTTTATCACCATGGTTATCTTCTGATGCTTTAAAGTATTTGGCTGTTTTCCTCTATTTGGGCATAGAGGCAGGGATCCTGTACTTTGTTGAAAAGTATCTATATCTCCGAAGAGTAGAGTGACTTACATTTATAAAGTGCTAAAACATTATCATTGTTTTGTGTTTTGGTGCTTGCAAACTCAGAACTTTACATGTTGTTAAGAGTTTTCAACACCTTCTTTTTCCTCCTTTGAAAAATAATCAGCAAATTGCCTCTAGCATTCTTCCAAGGAAAGCCAAAGATTTTGTTTTCCAGTTTCTCAGAGAATCTAATCTCTAAAGCAATGGCAGTACAAACTGCTTGTACCTTTTGGGGGTAAATTAATAACCCATTTGTCTTTTTTTTTCTTATCAAACTCATTCAGATTTACAGCTCTCCATATTAAAACCCCTTGCTTGCTTCACGATGGTTATAGTCTATTGCAGTGGAGGAAGGGCATTTGTAGACACACCTTGAAGGCATTCCAGATCCCCAAGAGCATGGACACCCTGTGCTCAGAAGGCACCAAACATTCTGATGGTCAACCCGAATCCTTGACCTGAAAATCATAAGATGAGCACATAGTTTGTGTTTCTGTTCAGAAGTGAAAAGCCAAAAAAAAAAAAAAAAAAAATTAAAAAAATAAAAAAATAAAAAAAAAGAAGTGAAAAGCCAGCTAGCTCTGCCCCCGATCTTAAATATTGTTATTCCTCTCTATATATAGCTCAGGACATTTGTCAGCGAACTATGACGCTCTTGTTTAAAAACAAAAAGGAAATTCAAATCTCACAATAAAGAAGGAGCGATTTGTAATGTGTTGCCACTTGGATTTTTCATTTTGGGTTGGCACATCTGCAGCCCGTGGGATCCCATGGTGGGTGACCCTATTTAAATAATCATGCAAAGGCTATCAAGTCTTATCATTCTGATGCCTATGTCTGCTATTGGAGTAGAAAGCTACAAAGCCGAATTGATTTTTTAAAATGTATTTTTATATTTTTCTCTGTATATGTGAACATGGAGGAAGTGAAATGTGATTCATTTTAAATGACGTATGCATCCGTTTTTTCTCCTGCAGTGCTGTTATAGAACTCCTGTTGACATTAAGGAGAGTTGAGTGCATCACCAAGAGGAGAATTCTAGTCACAAGTCCACTGTTGCCGTCATTAAAAAAGAGGTGCACGGATTTTTATTAATTCCCTGCATCTGTGCTCCCCTTCAATATTCTGCTTTCTAGGCAGTATGCTTTTTATTAGTCAGCTTCTTAGCCTCCGAGGACCATCCCCTGCCTTCAATATGTGTGTTCTACTTCCTCTCCTGTCAATAGGACTTGAGCGAGGAGGTCAAGGACAGACATTGGGCCCTTTACTCAGCAAATGGCAATCACTGCCTTTGGAGAGTCTGTTAAGTTGTGAGTTGAGGGGGAAAGAGATATTTTTTTAATATTTCCTGGGGTGCTGCCTTTTTTGTTGTCAACCATGCACAAAAGGACACCCGATCTGTTGTGGTTTTTTTTTTTTTTTTGATACATTGACACACACACACACACACACACACACACACACACACCCTGCATTTCCATGTGTAACTACTGAGAACGCTGCTAACCATTCCACGGCAGCAGCTTTTGGGACTTGCACCGGCAAGAAAATCACAGGCGCACTTTGTTAACTAGGCAGTGTAAAAGCATATTGCAAACATTATTATCAGATGAGAACATCTTTATAAGTCCATAACCATTTTGAATAATAACGGCAGCGGTAGCACCGCTCGCTGATGGATGATAAACCAGGGCGAGATGGCTAAGTGGCTGACTCTGAGAAGTCACCTTCTAAGTCAGAGACAGAGCGGCAGGAAGGATGCGCTGGCCGGACTTCCAGGCAGTGCCTCCTACCCCTGACACCGGCAGGAAACATACAGACGCCACCGCAGGGTAGGGCAGATGAAGATCGGGGAGTGTCACAAACCTTTTGGAGGAACGTGTTGGTTGTTTCACATACTGACTTTACATAGCTCCATGTAGGAGTATTCGCTTACAAAAAAAAAAAAAATGAGTATTGCTTCAAATTTAGAGACATGCACAAAGTCGCAGAGGAGATGCTCAAAAGGCACCCAAAGATGCTCGATTGCAGGGTAAAATACACCTGGCTTGTCACGGCCAAGGGGGTAAAGTCGAGTCTCGTTGAAATCTCGATGGCTGTCCCTGCTCCTTAAACCCAGACTGGCACTCAGCAACCTGCAGTCATCTTAGAAACCTCGGGAATATCAGCGCAGCAGAAACACATCCCTCCCAGTGGAAACCTCGTATCTTCTGATCCTCCCGGCAGCCCGGATAGAAACCAGCTTTTGGAAAAGGCTGAATTCTTTCTTTGAGATCACTGACATCTGCAGTGAGTCTCCACTCCTTTTCTACTCTCCCCTAAGCGTGAGGTCCTGCTTCCAGCTGGCCCCGATGGATCTCATGCCCCCCTTCGGCCAAGAGCTGTCTTTGAACTGCAGAGGCTGGTGGGCGTGGGGGGCCAGCGGGGAGGAGTGGGAGTCAGTGAAAATTTGTGTGCTGCTCGGTGGGATTACAGGTTTCTCCTTCTCTCTCTCTCTCTCTCTCTCTCTTTAAATTTACTTTTATTCTGAAATACATGCCTTCTCTTGGCTGAAGTAAGAGAGAGTTGGTCTGGTTTTTAAGAACATCCCCAGAGCCATCCTGTTTATGCCTAGTTGACTGTGACAAGCAGCTGCCACCAAAGCCACCAGTGCCAGGATTTGGAAATTGGACGTAGACCCCTTTTATTTAGGCGTAGGTTATTTGGGGGGAGGGGAGGTTGGACAAGGGCTGGGAAGTGTCAGAAAATTTATAAATGCATCCTGATGCTCTCTCTTCCCCAGCGTCTCATTTTCCAGCTGCCCGGAGAAAGTTACTTTGCCTCTCAGAACCTCAATATTTCTTATCTGTAGAATGGAAATCAAACTCTTTGCGCATCAGACTGTTTTGAAGATTAAAGGACACAGTCCTAAAAAATAATAATAATAATAAAAAAATAAAGGACGCAGTCCTTTTAAAGCACTTTACATAGTTTCTGGTTTATATTAGGAGCTCAAGAACCTGAATCCTTTGTCATTATCAGGACCATGTTTATAGTGCGGCATATTTTTTACTGAATATGTATAGGGATCTAGAGGGCAAGAATTGACGGGGTCTTCCTTAACAGCAACACCATTGGAATAATAATGAATACCCTTGTGAATCTATGTGCCAATAGTCCAGACGGGGAGGGGATGGTCGTCCAATGCACAGGCTATTGGAATTACCTAAAATTAAGTAGTTCTCAAAAGGGGGTGCCTGGGCCGTTTGTAGATTTGTCCTTGAGCGCTCAGCAGTCTGGTTTGGGTTGTCTCAATTTTGTCACTCAGATTTGCATCTTGTCTTTCTTTCTGTTTTTAGTTGTTTGGATTTCTCCCAAAGTATTTGTGGCTAAAATTCCTTTTGGACTCTGAGCTGCCTTTTTTACATAAGCCTTGGATTGGAATCAATAGAATGTCAAGATGCCAGGCACATTCAGCCTAATAGCAGGTGGGTGTCTGCTGGACAGTGTGCCTGACAGTAGCAAATTTAGGCCAGAATTAATGAGCCGGGGAAGGTGCTGTTGATGTTGCAGGATTTTTGCAGAGTTTTCAGAAGTAATTTCGTTTTCTCCTTCAAACGGGATTCATGTTTGCTCAAGAAATTTGCGTTCATGTAGATGCCCATGCCTGTGTGTGTTGTGTGTGTACACGTTTACTGTGACATCAGGCTGATTTATGCTTGGAAAATCACCTTGAGACCACGCACCTAAAAATCGGGCTCATTTCTTTGGTGTTGAGTTTAATAAGTTCTTTATAGATCTTGGAAACTAGCCCTTTATCTGATATGTCATTTGCAAATATCTTCTCCCATTCTATAGGTTGTCTTTGAGTTTTGTTGACTGTATCCTTTGCTGTGCAAAAGCTTCTTATCTTGATGAAGTCCCAATAGTTCATTTTTGCTTTTGTTTCTTTTGCCTTCGTGGATGTATCTTGCAAGAAGTTACTATGGCCGAGTTCAAAAAGGGTGTTGCCTGTGTTCTTCTCTAGGATTTTGATGGAATCTTGTCTCACATTTAGATCTTTCATCCATTTTGAGTCAGTCGGAGAAGGACAAACATTATATGTTCTCATTCATTTGGGGAATATAAATAATAGTGAAAGGGAAAATAAGGGAAGGGAGAAGAAATGTGTGGGAAATATCAGAAAGGGAGACAGAACGTAAAGACTGCTAACTCTGGGAAACGAACTAGGGGTGGTAGAAGGGGAGGAGGGCGGGGGGTTGGGAGTGAATGGGTGACGGGCACTGGGTGTTATTCTCTACGTTAGTAAATTGAACACCAATAAAAAAAATAAAATAAAATAAACATAAAAAAAAATAAAAATCGGGCTCATACACCTCAATAGAGTTGAGTTTAAGTTAACAGTTTGTCTCAGACTGCTTAGTGTTCAAGGAGAAGAAAACAGACAAATGCTGAGTGAACCTCTGAGGCTTTTGTTTACTTATTAGGACACATTCCTGTTGTTATGAAGAGCAGTGTCAGAAAACAACAGGTCAGCAGAAGGGAGGTCCCCTGGGTGAAGGCAAAGGAGCTACAGACAGGGACCACTGTGTTTCAGTCTTGCTGTTTAGAGGATGCTTAACATTGAGAAAACCACCTGCCTTTTGACTTTCTTTTCCTCTGGGTCTTTACTTATGTATCACGGAGTAAAAAAAAAAAAAAAAAAAAAAAAAAAAGAAAAGAAAAAGAAAAAAGACTAATATGGAAATGTAAGTTAAGTAGCTGGCGTACCTCACTGCTACTGCCTCAGTGGTGGCTTTCTAGCTCATCCATAGAGAGAGAAGACCACAGCGATGGTTCTAGTTACTTCCCTGCTTATGTTTTCATCTATCTTTTTTTTGTGTTTGTTTGTTTTTCTTGCTCTGTATCTTGCGACAGGCTTTCTCTGGTAGGAGCTTTGGAAATGGACACTCAACTCTGGAACCTATGCTTTCTCATCCTTGACCAGGAATGCCCTTTCCATTCCTATGACCTCCCACAGTGGGATGATATTAAACACCCCCCTGATCTAGATTTGGGCAGAGGATGAATAAAATGGAAATGAGGCTTATGCAAATTAGCTTCCCATTTGTTTGGAGATAGTCCTGGGGCCACGACCAGATTCTAGAATAGAGCAAGCAGTGCTCTGAATGACAAGCCCGCAGCTTCGCATGGCTCATTATAGGATGCCGCTTTCCCGAGAAGACCGGCCTCTATATTTAGTGGTCAAAGAAAGGAAAACAATGCTTTGACAGTGCCATTGAATCCTAGTTTACACGGTTTAGAAAATTCTACCACAACTCCACTTCTCGGAACAAATTGATGGTTGTTCCCTTCCTTTGGTTCAAAGCCCTGGTCCTCATGGACATTCATAGTGATGAGCACAGTGATGTTAGCATTGGAGACTGATCCAGGATGAAGACTTGCATTTTCTTCTGGAACAAAAGGTTAAAGTCTTCCTTTGCAATGATGGTAAAGTTTGTTTAATGGTATCAATTATTTTTAAGTTTTTAGAAACCAATTTTATTTTCATTTTGTAAAGATCTATTTTTTTTTTATTTATGAGAGAGAGAGAGGCAGAGGCAGAGGCAGAGGCAGAGGGAGAAGCAGGCTCCTTGCAAGGACCCCAATATGGGACTCGATCCCAGGACCCAGGATCATGCCCTGAGCTGAAGGCAGACGCTCCACCACTGAGCCATCCAGGGGTCCCTAGAAACCAATTTTAGTAAGAAAATTGATTATTTTTATTCAGGAAAAAAAAGTAGTGTCTATCTCGGGGGATTAGGAAGATGGTGCCCAGAGTTCCTTTGCCACATTTCACTGGAATGAAAAAAAAAAAAAAGATCCAGTATTTGGGGTCATTGTACAGGGTTATTTCTTCGTATTACGCCATCTAGAGTTAGATGTGTGACAAAAATGATCCTGTCATTTCATTTCAACTGGGGTTGTAGCCTTTGAAGCGATGACGCCTTGGCTGTGGATGACGGTGGTACCTGTGAGCATGGATGCAATCTGGCATTAAGTTATGTGTTTCTCTACAGTGAGGAGCATGGTTTTCTTTTTGTGGAGTTCCTCATTTGTGTGGCTGGGTTTTTTTTTCTCGGAGGGTTGGCAAATGGAGAATCTCATCAGTGAAGCAGCCTGTCAGTGGAAAGAACACAGGCTTTGGAAAGGAATAATTAATTTCATATATTTTTAAATTTTTTTAAAGATTTTTATTTATTTGAGAGAGAGAGAAAGCGTTTGAGAGCAAACATGCATAAGCCTGGAGGAGGGGCAGAGGGAGAGGGAGAAGCAGACTCCCTGCTGAGCAGAGTCCCACAACACAGGACTCAATCTCAGGACCCTCGGATCATGACCTGAGCTGAAGGTGGACGCTTAACTGACTGAGACATCTGGAGGCCCCGGAAGAACGAATTTTAAATATTTCTTTGACCATTATTTTTGTGAATCTCTAAGCTGTACATAAGAAGTCTTTCTGGAATGTTCTTAGGAAGTTTGATATTTATAGGGAACAGCACCTCTAACGATGGAAGATATTTACTTAGTAACAGCTCCCACCTCATACTCTGTGTGATATATACCAGGCCTAAGTATAGTCAAGTCCTGCTCTTAGATGTGCTGGCTGGTGGTAAAGCAAAATGAGTGGAGGCTTCATATCATTCTATTCAATAGCTAGATCAGCATTTGTTTGATGTAATATGACCCTACATCATATGATGTGTGTGTGTGTGTGTGTGTGTGTGTGAATGTGAGGGATGAGGGGCTGGGCAGGTAATGGATTGTGTTGATCTAGGAGCCTCTATGCGTGTGATAGAAAGCTTGAGTTTGGGAAACTAAGAAAGAAATAGAAATAATTTACTCAATTACTCTTGGAAATCTTTTTCAGCCCCACTTACTGATTTTCATTTGTACTTAGCATTTGTTTGCGACAGTAGAGCAAAGTGGTTAAGAAGTGTATGTTTGGGCCAATCTGGGTTGGAATCCCGGCATTTATTCATGTTTATCTTGGGTGTAAGTTACTTATCCACTGTGGGCTCAGTTTCTTCATTGGTATAATGGTAATAACGAGAGAACCAACAATTATAATGCTATTGCACAGATTAACTGTGAAGACATTTGAAGTAAGGTGTCTGGCACATAGTTAGACACTCAGTAAATAAATCATAGCTACTGTTGTTGGAATCCTGACTATGATGTGTAAAAAGGGGATGATAGTCCAATCGGTTGCAGTCATTGTGAGGATTGCATGAGATTGGTCGGTCGCGTGCAGATGTGTCCTGTAAAGAAAGTGCTGAGTAAAGTCTAGCTGTTTTTACTATTAACTCAGGATGAAAGCACCTAATTTTAAGAGATGTTAAGTAGTGGCTGTAGAAAAAAAAAAATCGTTTTATATGGTTCTGTATATGTGAGATATATTTTAATTATTTGCTATAGGTTTCTACAATATTCTGCATAATTTTTCAGAATAAAAATTGCACATTGTGACACTGCACAACTTGGGAGGTTAAACTTAGGCTTCCTGCACACCCCCTTCCCCTGCACTTATCAAACATAGAAAACCATCTGAAAGAAAAGAACCTACAGACAATGCCCATTTGAGGAGTGAGATTGTCCTTGTGAAAGGTTAGGGCTCGAGCCCTTGTATGCAGAAAACCATCACACGGATGATCTCCACAAGATGCTGAAAATTACTCGGTGTGGGGGTGGTGGGGGATAGACCCTGAAGGTACGACTGCCTCTCTCAATATTTCCAGAAATAAACACTTGAGGGTCATTTGTTTGTGTGTGATTAATTTTAATTCATATAATGTATAAGCTGTGCTATAATATTTAAAGAAACAGAGGTCATGAGAAAAAATATACCAGGTCCCCACTTTTTGTTATATTGGAAGGTAAGGCAACACTTTTAACCCTTTTAGAATCCTTGCTGTTGGTGAGCTGAAATGGGCAGATATCCCATTTCCCAAATGGTAGCAATCAAATAATTAATCATTTGAGTGACTGATGGGCACTCTTTGCTGTGAACAGAATTCAGATGGGGGTTAAAGCCATGCATTTTGGGAGCAGAACACTCCCATCGTGGCAGCAGTTACATGAGGCTCCAGATAGGCCCGGAGAAGGGATTAGATGCCATGGGGAGGAGATCCAAGCCCATCCTAGAACTCCTCCAAGGAGGAAGTCAAGATCAGATCCCGGGTCGGCTTAAGGGATATCTCTCCAAGGCATTGGGCAAAGAAGAAAATATCACTTCCTTTATATGATATGAGCACTGCATGTTGATTGCAGCGCTCTGGAGAGAGCAAAAGTGGGAACCTCCTGACAAGTACCCAAGGAAGAGGAAGTGGGCCTTTCTTCAGCTAATCAGAATCTGACAATGGATAGATGGATGTGTTAAGAATAGGCAGTGATTGCAGCAAGTGTTTTTTAGTATTGATCGGCTCTTGCGGTGCCCTGGACTGTCTTTATCCCCCGCAATAGGATTTATTTATTTTTCCCTTTGAGAATATGGGGTCCCTGGCTCCCTGGAACCTGTGGGCAACCAATCCAGGGAGGCCTCCACAATTAAATTACTCTCTTGTCTCAACCTCTCTGTTTAAGCACCAGTGACCTAGGTCTCCTCAGCTACTTGCTTTACCAAATGCAAGAGTTGATTAGTCTTTGCACAGGACAAAGAAATGTCTTTGATGAATGGGACGTGCCCATGGCAGCTTGCACCGTACTGATTGGGGGCATTGCATTTATTTCCCTGATTAGGTAATTAGAAGAAATGACATGAACAAGAAATGCTGGAAACATAAATAAGAAAAATGTCGGGTCAGTGCAAGACTTTTTTTTTAAAGATTTTTATTTATTTATTCATGAGAGGCACATAGAGAGAGGCAGAGACATAGGCAGAGGGAGAAGCAGGCTCCCTGCGGGGAGCCTGATGTGGGACTCGATCCCAGAACCCCGGGATCATGTCCTGGGCCAAAGGCAGGTGCTCAACCACTGAGTTACTCAGGTGTCCCCAAAGGCCTTTTATTATGGTGTCTTTGTTCTGTCTTTGTGTAAGGAAGTCGACATTCGAGGGCCTAGGTTGGGTGACTGGCCAGGGTGAGACTCGGAGAGTCTTCCTTCGCCCTTTCTGCAGCTCTTTGTTCCCTTCCTGTTTGGGGGTACGTGACAGTATGCCCTCCAGAGCCACAGAGGCCAAACGTTCTTCCCTGGGCTCCCGTGGCCACTCCTCTGCTCACACGGCAGGCCTGGCCGAGCAGAGAATTCCCCACTGTGCAGTGGCTGGCTGCAGATGCCCGCTCACACAGGGTTCTAAGTGGCGCTGAAAGCTGCTTTATGAGCCTCCCAGAGTCGGTGTGCATGTCTGCAGCTGCACGTCTGTGAGAACACTGGCGTGTCCGGGCATCGCTGGCCCTACCTTCCTCAGGCCCTCTGTGTGGGAGCTCTAGGAGGCCTTTGTGCCCCCCCCCTCACCTGTTACTTTTCATTGCAAATGGGGCATCCTCCAAAAAGACAGGAAAGCTTGGGCTGGCCTTGGGGGAGGGGGAATGGGAAAGGCAATGAATAAAGCCATAAGAGGGCCCAGGAAAGGCGAGAGCCAGGCAAGGGCTTCTGTGGCATGGTGAAAGGATAGTTAACTTAGAGCCAGGAAATGGGGTTGGCCTTTGGGCGCTGCTGACTGGCCCTGTGACCTTGAACCCTCCTTTCCTTATTGGTAGAATGGTAGTCTAAATAGCTACCTGTAAGGTGGAGGTGAGATTCAGGGAGATACTAGGCTTGGCAGGCCATCTGTCATCAACACCCAATAAGAGCCTCCAGCCCCTGAGCCTTCTGAAGCCATCCCTCGGCAGGTATGGCTGAGTTCAGTATCTCCCCTCTGGGTTGAAAGAGCAATACTGCTTGTTCAAATGTTTTCTTTCTCTTACTAATCTTTCTCCGATTTGGCTAATCCCAGACTATCGGTTTTCCAGGACAATATTTATATTATTGATATGTGAATCCTGCCTTCTCCACTCAAAAGAGGCTCGATGGTGTTCGGTTATGATAGAAATACTAAAATGATCCTTATTTTAGAAACATGATACTTATTTATGATCACAAATATAAGACACATTTAATTGCTGATAAAAAAAACTAAAGTGAAAGAGTAAAATAACCAACAGTTACTATATATTGTATTACTTAATGTGTTATTTAGAGTTCTAGATTCCATAAAATATAGTTTTTTGAGATTAAGGATGGATGGATTTTATTCTCTTCATATTTAGATATATCTAAATCTTAAGAGATTTGACGATGCCATCTGGTCCTGGAAGCGATGACAAGATTCAGGTGAAGAGCTGGGAAACAAAGGATGAACAGTTGCATTACCCTTTCTTTTCTTCCCCTAACTTTACTGAGGAATAACTGACAATTACAGTTGTATATACTTTCTCCTTTCTTAAAGTTATACAGGAGTAGCATTGCGTCAGCAATAATAATAGCAAATATTTTTATATCATTTCCCTCTTTGGCATCGGTTCTACTTGTCACACACATGTGAATATAATATAATATAATATAATATAATATAATATAATATAGTTAATATATATGTGTATCACACATACATATGATTTATATATAATTCTTTTTAGAGAAGACGTAAGTGAGGCACAGAGAGGTTAAGTAACTTGCCTATAGGTCACACAGCCAGTGAAGAGTGGAGCCAGGCTTCAATCACAAGGAGGTTGTGCAACTTGAGCCTTTATTAACTCCACTGACTTCATTGACAATGCTGGTATAAGAAATAATGCTTAACCAACAGGCATAACATTTACATTCTGCAAGATGAATAAGTTCTAGAGGTCTGCTATATAACTTTTTGCCTATGGCTAATAAAAGAGTTTTATACACTAATTTTTTTGTTGTTGTTGTTAAGCGAGACCTTATTCATTGTTCCTATTTCAATACATTGAAATTTAAAAAAAGAAAAAAAGAAGCAATGCCCCAAATTGGTGTTTCATAATTCTGATAAAACTCACTTCCACTTAAGTGCCAATTCTTCCACAGTTTAGGAATTGAAAATAAGATGTTTTGTTCCATTTATTCCAAAGTAAAAAAGTAAAAGACATAAAGGAGTCTTTGTTTAATGTTTGTAAGCAATAAAGTTAGAACACCTGTCGGGCAAATTCTCCCGGGCATGGTAGACATGGAATCAATTTAGTAATGATCCTGTCATTTGTACAATGGGGCCATGATATTTCTCAAAGTCAGAAGGAAGAAGTTCACATCCAAAATGTCAACACAAGAAGGTAAGTTAACTCTCATGGAATTTAGGTGAATCAAAGTAATTCACAGGTAGCATGTAAATATTAAAGTTAGCAGATTTTTTTTTTTAATTTTTGGAGTTGACTTTCCTCTATAACTCAGTATTCTCCAGTTTGGTTATAGGGGAATCTCACTATTTAATATTACCAATATCTTACTTGATATTTTGCCTTTGGTTATGTCTTAATTATGTTATAATTAACATAATTTATAGGTGTTATAATTTCTAGTTTTACCATCAAATAAGGGAGCTCAATATTATACTGTTTTCAAAATGATACTTAAAAAAACACATTTACATTCTTCTAGCCTTTCAGAAAATGGGAAGAAATAGATTTTAAGCTTGAAACTGCTTGGTCATCCAGTTTGTAGATGGCTAAGGAATGAAAAAAAAGGCAGAGCTCATCTTGGTCACTCTAATTGACCCAGACAGCAGATACCAGTGTGCCAACAGTTCCAAAGAATTCTAGTGGAAGAACTACTTCTGCTGTCTGAGATTTTCCTGATTTGTTTTGTTTGCTCATTTGATGTATAATCTTGTGGTTTCTGTCGCCCTTCACCATCTAAAGCAGAAAAACATACTTGCTTCTTAGGTCATTTTAATTGGAACTTGCTCTTCAAGTCCTAACTATTTCAACAAATTAAAGGACTTGACTGGATTGTGTGTGTGTGTGTGTGTGTGTGTGTGTGTGTGTGTACACTTTGCTGTTACTCAAACCCTACCACAGGTTCAGCAGACAAATGCAAACTGTCTCTTTAGATGTGGTCACGGTTGACAGTTCAAAAGAACAAAATCAAAACACTTTGAGACTTGAAATTAAAACTCAACTTTGGAAGAAGAGCTCACATTTCAAAGATATTGAACTGATAATAATTTTTAGCATCCCCTTTTACCATAATTTTTTCCTGATTAAACACTACCCACAAAGCTATGTTGTCTTCATCGTCCTTTGAGTGAGATCTCTGGAACCCTTGTGTGGTGAAGGATGAGGAAATATTTGAGGGGACTGCTTTTATTTTAGCTTCCTTTTTTATTATTGGGGAAGGGATTAGATTAAAATATTTTGGAATGAACCAAATTTGACTATTTGAGTACTGAATGTTATTTTTTAGTACTATTACAACTTGAAATGAGTGATTACTCTTGTGGCCTTTTATGTGTTCCTTTTCCTGTCTTCATGAGTTACTAAATGAAAGACACAAGCACTGTTACTAATAAAAATTAATTAAAAAATACTTTCAATGCAGTCAACATTCCAGTACCTGGATGAAGTGCTTTGCTTGGATTATGTCTTACAATATCTTCACCCACCTTTCAAGATAGGTTCTGTTGCATTACTATTAGCTTTATGTGAATCAGATCTGGGCTTCCAGAAGGTCACTGACTTGTTCAGTGTCATATGATTAGTTCAAGATTTCTTAACAGCAGTGCAATCAACAGTTGGAATTGAATAGGCTCTTTGTTGTGGAGTGTGTTGCTGTGTCCTGCAGGAGATTGAACAGCATCCATGGACCCCACCCACTAAATGCCAGTAATACTCCCAGTCATGACTTTTAAAAAGGTCTCCAACATTGCTAAGTATCCTTGAGGGGAGGTGGAGCAAAGTGGCCGCTGTTGAGAACCACTGCACTGGTTATGTGGCCAAGGTCGGGAATGTCTTAGGTTAATTCTCTTCCTCCTAGATCCTCCATTGTATTGCTTCTCTCTGTTCCTATAGCACATAGCTACAGCCCTCCGTGCTTCTTGCCTTCTCTCTGCCCTTTTTTCTCAACTTAACAGTGTTGGCCTTTAGTAAGTGGTCACTGTGTGTTCATCTCAGTGATGGGCTAAGTGCAGTGATAAACTCCTTCCTATTCTTGTGGGTATAGTCCGGTAAAAATGGTGTAGGGTCTACACATCCTGAAGCAGCCTGCATGGAGAAACAGACAGTAAGCATTTTTTTTTTTTTTTTAAGTTGCTCATGTCTCTTGCCTTGCTCAGTATGTGGTTGGGTTATGTAATCATGTGTTCACAGACTAGACTTCTAATCACTGTTTCCTATGAATTGCTGAGCGGCCTTGAGCAAGTCACTGAATCATCCTCGTTTCCTCTTTTTTTGTTGTTTTGATGACATGAGAACCATCCTTCTATCACAATGCCTCTTACTTTTGACTTTGGAGAGTCATGCGCTGTTAACTGCAAAATGCTTTGAAAAGAATTCTTGAGGCATCTTATTTATTGAAAACTAAGTATAATTTTTGAAAGATAGATCATTATTCCGTGGAATTGATTTTCCAAGATGAAATGGTCCATTTGTCGGCTGTCGATATATATAGTATAGAAGAAGGCCAGGAGGTAACGACACCAGGCTCTCCCAAGCTATCTTCATTTTGGTTTAGGTTTCTCTGGATTAGACACTTTTTCAGGCTTTATAGTCACTGAGGATTTGGACAAATACCATTTTGAAAAAAAGGAATGAAAGCACACATCAGCGGTGTCTTGATGTTGGTGTCATCTGTTCATTTCACAGAAGCTGAGGACATCTCTTGCCCTCTTCCAAGTGTAGTGTATTTGAAGTGCTTTGTCCTGTGGGAATTTATTCTCCGCAGAAAGTCTGCTGTCGAAAAAGAGTCTGAACTCTGAAAATCTGAAGATGCGCAGGCAGGGGAAGGACCACCGCCCCACCTGTTGCTTGGTAGGTTATGAAGCAGGTTCTTAGGAGCGTTTGAAATGTAACTTAGGTGAATGCTTAGGTGATCAGAAATCCCATCACCTTCAGCCTGCAAAATAGCCAGCACATTGTTGTTGTCAATTAGCATATAAAATAGCCTGGAATTAAAACAAATCTTCATATACCTAGGTTAGTAGGCAACTAAATGGTGCTTCTTAATTGCTTTTGATTTATTGAGTGGCAGGTGTACATGAGTAGCTAATTTATAAATGAGATTCAGTTTTGTCTACTAAATATATGGTGTTTTTATTGCTTAATAAATATTTCTTGAGCTAAGCCCTGACTCTTATGGATGTGAGGAATAAAGGGGCATTATGCTTACATAGAATGCTATATAAATTTAATGCACATTTATCTTGTAGTTTTAAACACATATAACAGTCAAGAAATGAATGACTCACTCCACTAAATTGAAATAACAAAGTAAATTACAAATTGATTTTTTAAGTGTCAAATTAAATATTTGTCTACATAGTAGTTGATTTCACCCTGCCTGAAATGGGCCATTAAAATAGATGGGACAGGAAGAAAACAAAAATCTTTTATAAGATTTTTTTTAAAGAAAACACGTGATAGGATAAAATGGCTTTCTTATGTCTTAATGCTAATCAATATACCTGTGACAACGGAAGAGAAAATAGAAAAAGGAAATGACTCTAGAGAAGGAAGGCGGCAGCTCCTCCTTTGTTCTGCCCTTTGCATCCCAGGGACCACATCCCCACTTTCTACCCCCATCCGGTAGCAGTTGGGCTGCAAATTGTGAGACACACAATAAATAGTGACTGCCACCTTTCATTCCTTGCTTCTAATCCTCCAGATTAGAAGAATTGGTACACCCTTACCCCTTTGGTGATAAAAGTGCATCAACTCAGAATAAATGGGGTCTGGTATGTGCAAAGGAGTATTGACATTTTTTGCTCAGTCAAAAACTAACCCCGTGAATTCTGCACCTGTTCATGCAGGATGCCATGCAGAGTGCCCCGGGGGATCCAGACGTGGAGAATATGCTGCATAGCCAGTTCCATGAGCTCAGGGCTTTCTTGGTAGTCAATCCATAATATTTTAAAATCACATGAATATTTTCTATAATATTTTCAAATCAATGGATGGAAAATACACAAAATATGTCTTTGTCTACTATAAACACTATCTGTTAATTCACATCTGGATACGAATAACATTTTCTTTTCCCATCCTGCTGTACAATTGCCACTGTGTTATGCTATGATTCGTTAAGAACCTTGAGGTTAAAAAAATGCAGAGGGCACCTGGGTGGCTCAGTGGTTGAGCGACTGCCTTCAGCTCAGGGCATGATTCCGGGGTCCTGGGATTGAGTCCTGCATCAGAGTTCCCACAGGGAGTCCTGCTCCTCCCTTTGCCTATATCTCTGCCTCTCTCTGTGTGTCTCTCATGAATAAATAAATAAAATCTAAAAAAAAAAAAAAAAAAGGAACATTGAGGTTAACGTCAGAAGAAAGGTAGAAAAATGTCTATGTAAAATATCTAGATTAAGTTTTCATTTATTTGAGCTTAGCTTTCAAATGGTTAGCTAAAGAGTTTTTAGACTTTTCTCAAAACTTCTAGGTTTTTTTTTATGAGGTTTGTGAAGCTTTTGAGTCTGTGTTGCTTTTGAAATTCCATGAAGCTAACAGCTGCCTCTTCCTCATGATATTCAAACTCAGTTTCTCTACCTCATCTCCTGGCTGTATGGCTGGTAGGTTAATTTACGGTTTATCAAATTCTTCATATGATTTTTTTTAATACAATTGGGACTCTGTTGATTTGATAAGGTTGAAACATGTTAATTGAAAAATCAGTAGGTATAGTAGAATTTTAAATAGATCATGCACTTCCTGGGGATTGGAAATATTGAAAGGATATTGTTGATTATTTATAGTCTACCTGGGAATCTATTAATAATGTTTGATAGATTTTGGTCTCTGCACCATTGGCAAACTTTAACTGTTTCTTTTGATAATTTAGCATTATTTACATGGCTCTGAGTCACCTTTCTTTCCCCCCACCCCTCTTTGAATTGAGATAATTTTATTCTTGGCTCTGAGCATTAAAGGTACTCAGCATCTGATTTTTAAAAACTGTATTTTTAAAATTCCTATTAACTGGGACACCTGGGTAGCTCAGCGGTTGAGCATCTGCCTTTGGCTCAGGGTGTGATTGCAGAGTCCTGAGATCCAGTCCCATATCGAGCTCCCAGCATGGAGCCTGCATCTCCCTCTGTCTATGTCTCTGCCTCTTTTTCTCTCTGTCTGTCTCTCATGAATAAATAAATAAAATCTTGAAAAATAAAATAAAATAAAATTCTTATTAACCTTATATCCCAAGATCCCATCATTTCTCTGCTTATTTAGAATATTAAGATCACAAATATCTCTTAATAATTTGTTTCCGAATTTATCTAAAAACAATACTAGTCCATTTGAAGCATATAATATTTAAATTTTATTTAAATTATATGAAACAAACAAGTGATTAAAGCTTTAACTGATAGTAAGTGAATGATCATATTATTTTTTACCTAAAACAATTAGCTAAAATTGATATTTCAATAATAATGAGATTTTAAGTCCACTCAAATTGTGGTCTTCTGAGTATTTTAATGAACTGACTATAGACCCAAGTTCCTTGGTCTACTTTGTCAAGAAAATTCATATTGCAATTGACAGACTGAGGTAATCCAGCAGCCATATGAAACATAAACTAAGGTTTGTCTCCATGTAACCAAGCTGAGCCTTTTCCTATGGCTGAGAGCATGAAGCTCAGACTGATGGGAGGGGGCATGTAAGACTGAATAACCTGTCCCAAACCCCAGCCCCATATTGTCTAATTCCCGTTAGCATGGCTTCCTTTGATTGGATCCCCAGCAGATAAGAATAGATTTTATTTTATTTTTTTTGGGGGGGGTTTAGGATTTCTTTTTTTTTTTTTTTAATTTGTATTTATTTATGATAGTCACAGAGAGAGAGAGAGAGAGAGAGAGAGAGAGAGGCAGAGACACAGGCAGAGGGAGAAGCAGGCTCCAAGCACCGGGAGCCCGACATGGGATTCGATCCCGGGTCTCCAGGATCGCGCCCTGGGCCAAAGGCAGGCGCTAAACCGCTGCGCCACCCAGGGATCCCAAGAATAGATTTTAAAATAAAAATTTATCTTGATTAGAAAAAGTCATCTAATACTAAAGAGCCCTTAAATTGGCTTCTAATTTAGAATAAGAATAAACTCAGGAAAGCTGTCTGCAGAAAGGAGAGGCCAGTGGGAACAAACCATCTGACCCATAGGGACAGCAGTGAAAAATTAGGAGAAGAAATTCCACAGACAAACCCTAAGGAAAGTTGCAATTCTGTAAAGGGAAGTGACCTGTTAGCAGATGCAGTTTGAGAATGAGTGAGCATATACTGGTTGCAAGGGTCTTGCTCAGGTCCCATCTGTATTTTAAGTTGGCTTCAGGGAAGGGTGCAGGGCATGATACCTAACACTGAGGATGTGTGTTGTATGTAGAAGGTATGTGCATGTGGGTCTTTTGCATATGATGTGTGCCTGAGCAGAGCTTCCTTGAACTGCTTCCCCTGGCATTCCTATACCCAGGTTCCCCCACTGGTGAGTCTCAGCTAAGAGGTCCTCTTTAAAATGCGCACACTCAGAAAATGCACACACTCATTGGCGCTAGGTGACTCAGTCGGTTAAGTGACTCTGACTCTTGGTTTTGGCTCAGGTCATGATCTCCGTGTCCTAGGATGGAACCCTGAGGTGGGCCACAGACTCAGCCAGGAGCTGGCTTGAGAATTCTTTCTCCCTCTGTGCCCCCCACTTCATACATGTATGTTCTCTCCCAAATAAATAAATAAATCTTAAAAAAAAATAAAATGCACTCACACAGTCCTTCATCACACACCCTAAATCCCTCTTACTGTAGTAGGTGCTCAATAAATAGTTGGGAATTTGCTCTCTGAGCTTTGAAAGAAGTTTGGCCTTTAGAGTTGCCCTAATTTCTGTCATTTCCAGTTGAGGAACAGTTGAGGCTTCTGTTTTGGTACTTTTGATTCTAAGTCCCTCTCCTGTTTAATTCACATAATCTTGAAAAAATTAAAGTTTTCTTTATAGTTCCTTACACATCCACACTGAATTACTTAGTAGAAGATGTGTGTGGTATGTCACAATGACCCTGGGTTTTGGGAATCACGAAATCCTAGGTTCAAGAGTTGATGGTTATAAATTCCATGAATTTGAGCACATTATTTCATTTTTCTTAAATTTAGTGAGTTTTTTTTATTCTCAAAATTGAGTTAGTCATAATGACTTACAAGTAATTTATGAGGATTAGTGCTAGGATGTGAAAAAAAAAATGCCTGAGAATGTGCTTGGCATTAAGAACATGCTCAGTAGTGGGTAGGCACACATTTTGAATATATATATGTATGCTTATTTATTTTATGTTTGTGTATATGCACATAGCTATGAGAAATCATGGATTTCAAAGATACAGAAGAAAGAAGCCTTTGAAGTCTATATGAAAAGAGCTTAGGAATTAATGTCCTTCTTTTATCCAAGGTATAAGTGCCTACCATGTTCAAAGAGCATCAATAGGATTAATATTCAGGATTTTCTTTGAAGTCCTAATACAGAAGGGCCTGGAAATGAAACCCATAGCTATTCCTATAGGGGGATAACTTCTTAATATCAAGTAACAGGCCCAGCGGGAAAACTAGGCCATTTCTGGTTTGCTGTATTTTCCTGTCTCCACATACACATGCTCTTGGTGCCATGAAGAAGGCTCAGAGGGGTTCAGTTGACTGGCAAGAGGTGAGCATGTTCCTTGCTTGGTCTGGGCTTAGAATCCACTTCCACAAATCCCCCAAGGGCGGGCTTGGGGGCCTTTGAGAATTCTGTACTTGGGATTGGGATCATTTTCATTCATCTTCAGACAGGCTTTAGGCCTGCATCTCTCAGGAAATTACAGTTCATTTTGTGATTGTTCAGGAGGGACCTCTTAAAATACCAGCGTCCAACAAACAAACCATCTCTATCTGCACAGGTCAGGGAGGTGGCACTCCCCCTCAGGGGACAGGAAGCAGGTTTCTCTGAAGTCCTGCAAAGGTTTCTTTTCACGTGCCATCTTTTCTTCCAGATCTGGAGAATGACAGAAAACCTATCCATTTGGATTTAGGTGGGGTCAACTAAAGAATAATCACCCCCTTCACAAGATGGTTAAAATGAATCAAGCATTTCTGTAAATATTAAAACAGTCGGACTCACTGTTTTTCATGTAGTTTGTTGGTTCTTTTTCTTTTTGCTTTTTCCTCCCCTTTTTTCAGATGCTTTAGCACATTTGCTATCTGTCATGCTGCTGCCTAGTAGAATCAGGGACAAAACAAGAGACTAGATACAAACACAAAACAGGCTTTTTTTTTTTTTTTTTTTTTTTTAAGTAACCTCTTCTTTTTCTTTCCTTTTTTATGTATTTATTTTTATTTTTTTTTAAGATTTTATTTTATTTATTCATGAGAGCACAGAGAGAGAGAAAGAGAAAGAGAGAGGCAGAGACACAGGCAGAGGGAGAAGCAGACTCCATGCAGGGAGCCCGACATGGGACTCGATCCCAGGTCTCCAGGATCAGGCCCTGGGCTGAAGGCGACACTAAACCGCTGGGCCACCAGGACTGCCCTCTTTCCTTTCTTTAATGTAAAAGGACTTCAATGTGAGAATTTAGTTTTTGGATTTTTCCAGTGCACAAATAAATTTAAAAAAGAATTTCTGATTTAGAAATTCTGAAGTAACTGAACCCATCATCTTTTAGAAGGCTTATTTTTTTTAACATCTCCACTGTTTAAACTCTTTCTGCCTATCACCATGGTACCTGGGAGAATTTGGATATTTCATAGGCAAGCAGTTACCATGCAACTGCACAGATCAGAACACGCTAGCTGTGCCTTGCTTGTTATGTGATGTGTTGACTTTCAATTGATTTTAAGCACACTTTAAATGGTAATGAGAATGCTGAGCTGGGAGATAGCATATGGCTTTAACGATTTGATTCTAAGAAAGCAAGCAAACATTTAAAAATGATAGAGTTTCATGATAGCGGAAGTCAAGGTGAAATCTGAGTGTTTGAATGGCAGAAACTATTTCTTCCCTCTCTATTATTTTTAGCTGGGCCTTTATTATATTTTATTGTGTTAATATGAAAAAAATAAAGAGGAAAACCAGAATTTGCTATCGAACTTTGGATCAAATTAAATATGACATAAGGCTTTGCTCAAAAGGTATGACTCCTTTGGTGCTTTTGAACTCAAATCATCCTTTCAAGAAAAATTTAATATGAAAAGTCAATTAAAATATAATAAGGAAAAATGTAGTTCAAGGAGCTGGAAAATGAGAGAAAATGTGTTCAGGCCATGAAAGAAAGATGAAGAGAAATACTAGCTATTTAGGCATGAACTACATTTATATATATAGCGCTCAGTACATATTCTTTTATTAACTGAGAAAAATATACGAGTAAATGAGAGTAGCCACTTGGAGATATTTGCTTTCCTCATGAGGAAAACCATCATGGTGGTATCATCACTGAGTTTGTTTCCTTTATTTGTTCTACTGGATTTTCCTGACTGCTATTCCCAGCTAAATAGCAAAAGTCCATGAGGCTATTTTCTTCTTAAACTGTTGTATTTTCATAGTCTAAACTTAATACTGGAAATGAAATGTTGTCGGTTTTTAAGAGTTTTCAGGGCTGAAACACCTTGTGAGAAATTTTGTCTGTTCACAGAGATGTGGAGGTATCGTGCTTCTACTTCTGCAGAAACCTAAAGTTACCGGTGAAATATATAGTCAGATGTGTGGCTTCAAATTATATGCAGATAGGATGTGACAGCTGAATGGGATCACAGAGAGGATATACTCTGGTGGCATTTTTGTGTGCCAACAAAACTGACTTATTCACAACCTTAAGTATAATTTCTGTAGTTGGGAAAGAACCCTTTGATCTCTGCTTTAGACTCTATACTATACTATGTGTTAGTAGCCCTATACTTGTTAGTGTTTCACTGTAGTTGTTTCATTTGAAACTCCTAACTCTAGTTACTTCATGTAGAACAGTTTTACATCCAATGATGAAAGTAATGATAACCATTTATTGCGCCTTCTGTCCATTCAGGCCATTTGCTAAGTAAAGACTTTGTATGGATCCCCTCATTTAATCTTCACACCCATGTTGTAAGGAATTTTTGGATTAGAGGAGTTAAATGATTTACTAAATGCCCACCACTCATGGCAGAGCAGGTGTCTGGACATATAAGTATGTCTGATTGTATTTCATTTATCCTTGAATTGCACATATTTCTTAATTGAGTGAAGTCATTCTACTGAAATTCTCAACTTTGACTTTCAAGGGAGTTTTAGATTGCAGTGTGCAAGCCATACTTATCAACCCAGGGACTAGCAACAGATTCAGGAAACCAAGTCTTCTCTATCATCCTCATCAACCCATTATATTTGCTTTATTTATTGTGGGGCTTGGCTTCAGGTGGTAATATTCAGATGCTCAGTGAAATTCCTTTCAATTTCAAAGCTAATTCTCAGTTGGACCCAACAGGTGGCACTCCATCCTTGGGACTCATGGGATTTTCACGCTAATAGAGACCTTAGATTAGGCATTGTGAAAACCTTTTTTTTTTTTTTTTCCTGTTATGGTTTTAATATTCAAGAGGAGAAATAAAATTATTCTCCTCAAGGCCACACATTTAGTTAGTGACAACACTAAGACAAAGATCCAAGTCTCTGGATTCTTTCTACTAATCAGACAGCCTTTGTTTAAAAAGTAATGTCAAGTAATAGATTTAATCTTATATGGCATATTTCATCCAGCTATACATTAGGATGAAATAGGGGAAGTGGGCTTTTTTTTTTGTTTTAAATTCAGATGGCATATGCAAACTGCTTTTGGTCCCATGAAATACTCTTGCCTCAGTAGGCTAAAAATATTTTCCTGTATCAAAGATGACCATGTTTTGGCTGCTTCATTCCTAGACCATGAATAGTATTAATAACCACCATCAAGCTGGTAGCTATCATAAATACCCCATGTTGCTATTGCTAAATTTTAAAGTAACTCGGTAAGGCAGGTATCATTATTCCTGTTTACTGAGAAAGAACCATGACTCAGTGAAGTTAAATGATTTTTTACAATGTCATATAGCTACTCGTTAGAATATTCAGTAGTTGAACACTGGTTTCTCTAACTATAAAGCTTAAATGTTTCCCTCTGTACCACGTTGGCCTAACAAAATGAAAGTTAATTAATATTGAAGAATTATCAAATAGTCTAACAATGCCACTCACAACAAAATTAATTCCGGCTTTTTAAAAAAAGATTTTATTTATTTATTCAGGAGAGACACACAGAGAGAGGCAGAGACACAGGCAGAGGGAGAAGCAGGTTCCCTTTGAGGAGCCTAATGTGGGACTCCATCCCAGAATCCCGGGATCATACCCTCAGCCGAAGGCAGATGCTCAACCACTGAGCCACCCAGGTGTCCCTAATTCCTGCTTCTTAAATTGCACCTTAGACATTCAGTTTCATCATTCGTTCATCTATCTTTTCTTTCTCTCCTCAGTGAGTTAATGAAACCCTGTGTATTTTACAAATGAGGAAATCAGGTCATAGCAAGATTAGTAACTTCCCCAAGGTCATACAGCTAGAAAGTGGCAAATCTGGGATTTCAATCCAAGACCCAAGTAAAAAAGATAGGCTATATCCAGCTCTGAAGATGTTTAAATGACAGTATCCCCACAAGCAGTGGGAATAAACTTTTGAGTGGGGCAATACAATGATACTCTCAGTATATTCCTATAAGTAGAAAGTGGCTAGAGAGACTGGGGACAAGATATGAGACAAATGTAGTTTAGCTCTGTTTGAGGGCAATAGCTAATATAGGAAGAGAAATCTGTAAAGTAAGAATTGCCCTCACTAGTGACTCATTTGGATGGTAAGTCAGGAGGAAGTAGGAAGAGTGGGTACCACTACTGTGGGTAACAGGGGATGTTGATGTCATCGGTTAAAATGAAGAAGTTGGAAGAAGAGCTTACAAGGTTGAAGTTCCAGATGGATGGATGCATGACTGCTAATATCTGTGGGTTTGGGAATTAGTTCAGATGTAACAATGTTGGAACTGGGTTGAAGATTTGGAATCCAGTTTTATACATTTAATCATGTATTGAAGAGAAGGCACATGGGGATAGAACTATAATGACTGTCCACATTTTGGGGTTGGGAGGAAAACAGATGTGATCGGAAAAATAAGAGGGCTAACAGGATATCAGAGAAACTGAAGGAAAGGAGAGTTTAGGGAAAGGAAACATGGTCAAGGGTAACAATCCTTGTAGAGAAGTCAAGGTGAAGGAAGATTGAAATACACCATTAGATTTTATATTTGGAAATCATACAATGGACTTTTTAGGGAGTCATTTCAAATAGTGTAAATGGGATGAGAAGAAGCCAGAGAGTAAGACATAGAGATAATATAATTTACATAAATGCAAAGAGAAAGGCAAAGAGGGAGCTTGTATTGAGACATGGGTTTCGGAATAGTGAAGATCTGATCAGCGTTGTCATCAAAGAAGACCTAGTTGGAGGTCAAGCCTTTGTCTTATCCATTCCAGGTGCTTAGTAGGCAATTGCTGAGTATTGTCACTTAGCATTTTATGAAGACAGAAAGATGGGTATTACTCTCATTTTATTTATTAAGAATACCATGGAATCAATTAAACAAATGAAAGCCATGTCCTCTGGCCTGCAGAAGGGAGGGGAGGAGGTTGGATGAAGAGCACAAGGTTAAGTTCACAAAGAAGAAGGTTGACTTACGGCCAGTCAGGGATTACAGCTCAGGAAGGTGGTGAAGATGTAGGGACAGAGGCTGATGTGATGAAGGGAGCACAGGATGAGATGTAAGGGAAGGAAAATGTGAAAGAAACCACCTAACAGAATGTGGCCAGGGGCAGGCAATAAACTGACAGTCCAAACCCATCAGGGCTGGGTTGAACGCTCCATGGATTCATAGACCATTGTCAAGCCATTTTGTCAGCATTGCTTACAAGACTCTTTGAACTTTAAATGACACAGCGTGATCCTAATAAAGAGGTCCTGGAGCACAGCCAGGCTTCCAAGACTAAAATTATGCCTAACATCACCAATTCCCTAGAGAGAGTGTGGCCCTCTGGATAATGGAAGACAGCAGGCTGCCGTAGCAGCTGGTTATTGGCAAGCTGAAGTGGATGGATGGCCTGGGGAGAAAAGCCCTAAAGATCTTTCTGCCCCAGAGTAAAGAGCGTAACCTTGGAATCAAAACACCTGGGTTTAAACCCAAACTGTACAACCCACTACCTACATGAGATTGAACAAATCCCTGGAACTGCCTGAGCCTCAGTTTTGCCATTTATAAAATGGCCCAGCCATAAGACTTGGCTTATAGAAATGGGAGGATCAAATGAGATGTATGGGGGAGTACTTTGTAAATTGCAAATTCTATGTGAATATTATTTCTTTCATAAGTATCATTATTATTGGTAAAGCCACAGAGATGTGAATGGCTAACAAACAGTACTAGCAGGAGGAGTACCCTGTATCTGAGTACTGTATCTGGCATACAGTATTTGTTTTTATGTCCACCATGGAATGTTCTGAATATGAGGCTATACAAACAGTTGTTCCTAGAAGTCAAGTAGAAGACTTTAGTGTCTATGATGAATAGTGCTTCTTGGTCTATATGGAGGAAAATCTTTCACAATAGACATTTGATTTTTTTAACCATATCTAAAATCTATCATTAAATACTAATTTCTAGGTGCGCCTGGCTGGTGCAGTTGGTTAAACATCTAACTCTTTTTTTTTTTTTTTTTTTTTTAACATCTAACTCTTGATTTCAGCTCAGGACGTGATCTCATGGTGGTGATGCTGAGCCCTGAGTCAGGCTCTGTGCTCAGCATGGAATCTGCTTGAGATTCTCTCTCCTTCTCCTTCTGCCCCTCCCACTTGTGCACTCGCTCTCTCTATATATTTATTTATAGTAGGGGGTAGAGAAGTCTATTTTCTGGGTATAAATATATTTGCATATATATGCACATATACTGTATAAATGCATATAAAAATTTACATGTATGCTACACAAAATATACCTACCCGATTTTCTTTGCTCTAGCCTACAAAGCTGTCTTTTGAAATGACGATACATTTTTTCCAGTTTCTCAAAGTAAGCATCTTGCTATAACAACTTTGGAATAGTCCCTGTGCTCAGATTTGGAGTCACTGCTACAGAATCATTCCTGGTATGTTCCTGGCTCTTCTCCCGGCCCAGCTCCTCTATTGGAAGGCAAGATGGCACTCCCAATTTAATCAAAGCACCCTGTAGCTCAGAGAACAAATTGGAGAAATCAGGATTGATTACATTTCTGTGCTCTCTTTGTCTTCCTCAGGAATTGTTCAAAGACAAGTTAGAGTTTTCAAAGTGAGAGTAGCTTAAGGGGGCTCTACATTCAGTACAGAAGATTGTGATTTGATAAGAGCTCCAATTATTATGAAAAGCGAAATAGAAAAGTTGAGTGTAATTTTGCTTTAAGAACCATACCTTCACATCAATGACTTCATTTGCCCTGTGGCGGAATGTATCTGGCAATTTATTTATTAGGAAACAAGTTGCTACAGTGTCATAAATGGATGGCATACCCTTCAATGTGTGAGAATTCTGTGTAGAGATCCTTCATTCCTGTTGAAAATGAAACTAATAACCATTTGGAAGATATATATGCCATAACCCTAGATGAATGATCATCTCTGTTCTTTGGTTTATATTGAGGGGAGTCTTGAGGTGATTTTCTTCTTTACAACTAGATAGGGAGTTGGAAATGAAACTGGTCTCAAATGACACTTTCTTTCCAAGTCCTTCAGATATTCCCAAATATCCCTCTTTCTTTTCAGCCTGTATATAATTTTGTTGATGTCTCTATTTATGGCAGTTATGACCTTCTGCCTTCAATTATTCATTTATCCATCTTCTCTCCTAAGTAACGTGCAGGCAAGAACTTGATCTGATTTATTTCTGAATTCCCTGAAGGCACTTAGTATAGAGCCCTCCACTTAGCTCTCGCTCACTTGGTAGCTGCTGCAGCTGTTCCAATGAGGTAAGCCCCAGAGAACAGTAGATAGAGGCCTCTTTGCTTGTGTCTGTAGGAAAGACGAAAGTCGAGGTTCTGGGCATCAATTATTATTAAGAGGAAAAAAAAAAGACTTGTGTCATAATGCTTTCTAGAATAATGGCATTGACTGAATAACTGATAAGCTCAAAACCAGCATATAAAGAGTGACCCTGTCTTATTGTTCATTGATGACTGAAGCCCTCTGCTTGAGGACACGCTGTGGCCAGATAAATAACTTCTGATAGAAGATGAAGGAGTTCCCTTTTTATTTTTCTTCTCTTGTCTTTTTGTCAGATCTTGGCAGGTAATTGAGACCTGGATTAAGAATGGAGAAAAGGTCAGAGATGTACATTGTACAGGTCTCTGGGTAACAAAAAGAGTACCCCCACTGTTTTTGATGGGACCATTTTGACTTTGTTCTAGCCCACTGCTTTTGTTCAAGCTCACATTATTGCTTTCTTTAATATTATTTCTATGAACTCAAGAACTTTAAAAGCTGTCTTACCTCAATTAATGCCACCGTGTTTTACTGGTTTAAAAAAAATTTGTGGAATTTTTGTTGTTGACTTTGAGGGATGAAATGGGTTGAAAAACTGTCACTTATTTTAACATTGGAAAGGAGCTTGAAGTAGAAGTAAGTCCAGTTCCTTTCATATGTGTGACACAATGCCTAGGAAAGTTAAGTGACATCCCTGTGTTAGCAGAACATGCAGAAGTAAAATCAGGATCTCCAAAAACTCTCCCAGGTCTTCCTTTAATTTTACCTTATTTAATGTTCTCTCCACTGTGGTTTTCTGTTGCCTGGTACTCTTCTCTAACATGCATATTTATTTACCCAACCAAAAGTTGTGAACTTTTCAAGGACTCGGATCATATCTTTGACCTCTTTTGACCTTGCACAAGCAAGCCTGAGTTTTTGAACATTATTATTCACAGTAGGTCACCCTTCAAGGATTAATGGTGGCTGTGGACAGCATTTGTTTGCACAAATTGCCACGGATGAAGAAATTGAGGGAGAGTTGGAAAACAACAAAAGGGAAAAAATAATTACATGCAAGATAAAGAAACCTAAGGATTGTTTAAAAAAAAAAAAAACAGAGAAGGATTTCTTTTTGTTCTTATTGTTTTTGAAATTGGACTAATGGCAGAGGAAATAAAAAGATGCAGATAAAATAAATTGCTCTAAATCACTGCAGCTCAGAGCGGTGCTAGAGAAATACCTTCAAAGAGGGCTTAGTGAATGGGAACAAAATTAGTCTTTCCTGCTGTGTGTGTGTGCAGAGGGGTGGACCGTGGCGGGGAGTGGTTAGGAAAGAGAATGGGAAGACCACAGTAGCCCTCTTAGCCTAGGTCTGGCTGTCAATGCTGGTTAGCGAGGACGGGACGCTTTGACACAGAGGGTTCAGAATCATCACAGATCACAAAAACACCAGTAAGGATTCATAGCCCTTTTGGTGTATAACTGCAGTGCACCTGATAAATAATTCAGGTAGTCAGAAGTGCTTGGTAGGGCGGACTTTAAGTGTGCTTTTTCATCTTTTCCTTTAATAACATCCCAGGTTTCCATCTGATTTAATTAAATTTACACTCCCCGCTTTCTTTTCTTTTCTTTTCTTTTCTTTTCTTTTCTTTTCTTTTCTTTTCTTTTCTTTTCTTTTCTTTTCTTTTCTTTTCTTTTCTTTCTTTTCTTTTCTTTCTTTCTTCTTTTCTTTCCTTTCTTTTTCTTTTCTTCTTTCTTTCTTCTTTCTTTCTTTCTTTCTTTTTTTCTTTTTCCTTCCTTCCTTCCTTCCTTCCTTCTTTCCTTCCTTCCTTCCTTCTTTTCTTTTCTTTTCTTTTCTTTTTTTCTTTTCTTTTCTTTTCTTTTCTTTCTTTCTTTCTTCTTTCTTTCTTTCTTTCTTTCTTTCTTTTCTTTTCTTTCTCTCTTTCTCTCTTTCTCTCTTTCTCTCCCCTCCCTCCTTCTTCTCCTTCTCTTCCTCCTCCTTCTCCCTCTCTTTCTTTTTTCTCTTTTTCATCAAGAAAGATTATTTAGAAAAAAAAAAAAGAAAGATCATTTAGGGAACCCACTGTTTTGTTTTCCTTTAGCTACATTTGCCTTTCGAGAACTCACAACTCTAGTTGGAAGTAGGGAGCAGTATTTACTTTGGCTATGGTAGCTGTCTCCATTGGATGGTGCTTATCAAGTTTGCTTAAGTTTTTGCCTCAATAATAACTTACAGGTTTCCTAGGTTTTAGGGCTGACAGAAGGATGATATGCTTTTGAAAATGTATATAGTGTGTATGTTATTTATCTAAATCAGGCACAATCAGGACAGGTATTTCATTTTAATTTAAAAAATTGTAAAAATATTTAATAATAACTTATATGCACACAAAACGAAACCATGTAAGTGGACAATAATTTGCCAAACTTTTGAGGTAGGGTCCAGAGTTTCAGCTGCATATGGAACCTGATTGGATTAATATTGTTTTCTTCCCCAAATGCATCAACTCTGATTTCCAGGTTCCTTTCTTATATGGGAATTAAAGTGTTTAGGCACTAGGAGAGTAATCTGATTATGGAACCGTAACAGATTTTAAGAATCTGCTTTCTCCATTTTTGCCTTCCATAATGTGTTGACAACTTTAACTGACTTGCCATTAAAACAAACAAACAAACTAGTTTTTCTAGACTATTCAACCATGTTTTCATATGAGTAACTCCCTTTTTGTACTTCTGTTTTGTTGCTTTATTAAATAAAAAATCTTTATTCTAACTCTATAATTACAGTACAAAAGCATAACTAACATAGTGTGGTTCGGAACTCTTGGTAGGCGTAGAACTCCTAACAAGTCAAGAGTAGGTGTAGAGGTGCTACAAGAATAACTGAGCAGCCACTAACACCCAAGATGCCACTGGTACAGCGGGTGAGGGTATGTTAACATCGTATTTTTGAGTATATTGATTAAGTGGAATATTGGTAAGGAGCTTTCTGCTATGTACATCCCAGCCATTATATATCTAAGATGTGTAACCTTCACAAAATTAAACACTTAATTAAACCTCCAATCTATATCACTAGAATGGCAATAATAATAGTTACTTCTTAGGTTGCCATGAGAACTAAATGAGTTGACAAATCTCTAGCATGTGGTGTGCATTTCACAGTTTTACATGCCACTCAGCACGTTACCTCTTATTCTTTGTACTTCCATGCTTGGTATTCTTACTTCTAGTCTATGAAAGTATCACTCAACTTTTTTTTTAGTTACCCCCGTTAAGAAGGTTGCCCAAATATTTTCCTAAAGCTCCCCTTCCCTTGTGATGTTTTACTACTGCGGATATACAGTATGTCTGTCTATCCTGTGGTCACTTGAAAGGCCGTAAGCTGTCATAGTATCTAAGATTTTCTTCTCTTTTTCCCAAGACCCAGGTTTTACTCACCTTGGGATTATATCACCCTTGTAGAGAATGCATGGTCTATTGTATGTTGCGTGATCATGCTTCCCTCCACCCAAGGCTCTGGGCACTCCATGAGAGTGGGGCCAGCTCCTTATGTGCCTGAGCAAGTGAATGTGGGAGTCATGCTCCCTTCCCTTCTGGATGCTCTCACTCTGAGACCAACACTTAGATTTGGCAGCTGTTGATGCGGAGAACCCGGTAAACGGTTGAAGCATATCAATGAATTTTAGAGCCTGAGAGAGCAATTAGAGATAGACAATATACTTTTCTTAATAACCGCTTAGCAATTTTCATTTTTTATTAATGATTATCATCAAAAGTACAAAGTCCTTATTCACTGGCCTGAAAAATAGGGAGTGGATGGATTCTTGGAACTGCTGGGGGTATGACCATGGCACTTGAGAAAAGAAGATTTTCATTCCAAGAGTAGGAAATGCTTAAGGCCTAGGAGCTGGATTCAGTTCAGAGTGGAGATCCAGAGGGAGGACTTTTCAGTGGTACACAAATAAATCGCTTTACAGTCCTGCTCTTAGAGTGGGGCATAAGTGAGCTGTTTCTTCATCATCTTGTTTTATGATTGACTCTGGCATAGCTTTCTTTTCCACTGTATTGTGAACTATTGACGTGAGCTATCTCTGTCAGTCTGCACGGGCTGCCATAGCAAAACACTGCAGACTGGATGCTTTCAACCACTGACATTTATTTTCTCACAATCCTGGAGGCTGGACATCTGAATTCAAGATGTCAGCGGGGTTCTGTGGCCTCTTCTCTCCTCGGCTTGTACATGGCCATCTTCTTTCTGTGTCTTCGCATGGTTCTTTGCTGTGTAACTGTGTCCTGATCTCCTCTTCTTAGAAGGCCACCAGTTGGATTGGATTAGGGCCACTCTAATGACCTACTACAAACCTAGTTACTCAGTTAAAGACTCTGCCTCCACATATGGTCACATTTTGAGGTTCAAGAAGGTAGGACTTTAACACATGGGCTTTGCTGGGCACAGCTGTGTCCATGACAATCCACTACCTGTCATGTGTGGATTCCACAGTGAATGGATGAATGACTGAATGGATATTTATTTATTTATTGCCAAGTTTGAATTGGTAATTCTGTCAATACTTGTGAGTTATTAACAAGTTTCTTAAAACTTGCATGTTTCTTTCACACTAAGAGAGATAACATTCTGTGGCAGTATTTGTGTTTATTCAATGGCTATGCAGAGTTGCTCCCTCCATGGAAGCTGGTCCCCTAATCACCCGAAGAGTCACCGACACAAGCAGGCCTGCCCCAGAGTTGCTCCCTCCATGGAAGCTGGTCCCCTAATCACCCGAAGAGTCACCGACACAAGCAGGCCTGCCCCAGACGCTTGTAAATCTTATTAACAAATTGTTTTAAAAAGTGTGTACAGCTCTCCTATGTGACTGAGCTGCCTCTATGTCCTGACTTTAGAATTCTCAAACTCCACCACATTCTGCATGGAAAGTGATACTATGGAGAGAACTGGTACCAAGCATCTTCTCTGCTCTCAGGGTTTCCATCCTGAACCCCAAAGGGCCTTACACACACACACACACACACACACACACACACACACCAGCTCTGCACTCCCTCCACCCAGATAAACAGGCCTAGAAGTGCATAATCTTGGGAAGACAGACACTGCTGAGAAGCCAGCCAAGGCCCTAGGAGAAGGTTTCTGCATCCTGGCTACTTAGAGTATAGCCTGGAAGGGGCCATATAGGCTTCAGATTGTCACGGCCTTTGGGCCTGTGCACATCGTGCCCTGGTGGGAGGGTGCGGGTCACAAATCTGATGGTGGTACTGTGGTCAGTCACAGTTCTTTCAGGAACTCTCACTGATTTTGAGAATATTCCCATACTCTGACTCCCCTGAAGAGTGAGCAAGAGAGTCAGGGCACAGAACATTCTGAGGAAACATTATGGTCAGGGCTTAGCAACAACCAAAGGAAGCTAACAGAGGTGGTTGTTTCACCTGAGACTCTCTCCAGTAAGTCTTGACCCTAAATCTCCATTTTCTGGCCCCAGAAGTCCCACAAAAGGCTCCCTCATCCCTTGGGAAACAAAAAAGAAACAATTTGGCTGTAAAAACATATGAGCTTTCAGGTAGAAGCAGAAAATACCCAGGTTCCTGCCCACCTTGCATGGTGCCCTTCGTCACCGCAAGGAGCCAGGCCTCAGTGCCCACCCTTCTCAGGTGAGAGAGAACAGCCTCTCTGGAAGGATGCACCCCTGCCCAACCCTGGACAGAACTGGCAAATTTTTTGTCACTAGGAACACTAAAAGCTGCTTTTTAAAATTATCTAAGGTTGTTTGCTACGCCATGCTCATAGCTTCAGGAAAAAAATAAAAAATAAAAAAAATTTAAAGAGTCAGTGCTTTTCCTCACCACATAGAATAATTTATACTAGGGACCAATTTACTTGCTAGGCAACAGCGGGTGGTCTGTGCCTTTCCCAGTGAAAGGGACATTATGCTAAACAGGGTGGCTGGCTTCAGTGCTCAGGATAGAAGGGGAGAGACCCTTCTAATTAATTATGTGGCTCTCTATACCCAGCATGGGTACCTCACTTTGTCTTTAAAGTTCTTGTTTAGTCAAAGTTGTATTTCTTTTATTTATTTATTATTTATACTCCATCTATTTCCAAGAGAATTTGAGACAGCTGAAAAATGTGGGGTTTATTTATCCCAAAACAGGACATTGAAGGAGAAAATTCTGCTAGAAGCATGGAGCTTACTTTTCCTCCCCAAGCTCCTCTTTCCATAACATTTTCTGTTCTACTCTATCCTTTTTCCCCTAAAACTTCTTTTAGCTCTTTGCTTTACAGATTCAGATTGTCTCTTTCGATCCTTACCTTCTCTCATCAAACCCTCCCTGCTCTAGTCCATTTAATCTTGGGCTTCCCATTGCCCTTAGAATAAAATCCAGATGGCTTGCCCAAGCCATGACGTTTTGTGTGACCAGGCCCATCAGTGGCTCTCTGTTCACTACACTCCTCACTAAATGCTATAGCCACGTTGGTCTTTTAGTTCTAGAACCTCTAGAATGAGGTTAGGCTCTTCCTCCCTTGGGCCTTTGCACCTGCTCTTATTATGCCCAGACGTTCTGTTGGCCTCTGTCTTCTCATGCACTGCCCTCCCTTGTCCCAGATCCCTCATTCATTACAACTCCTCATTTTTTGGGAATCCCGTGTTCCAAGATGTCATCCGTGATGGCCATAGCTGAACCCACACCTGTCACCTTTATTTCCTTCATGACATTGCTCACAGTTTTATCATTCTCGTCTCATGTGTATAGTTTTTTTTTCTTTTCTGTCTTGCTTTCTAAACATGCCACTTTCTTAATTGTAAAGACTTTATTTATCTTTTTCACCTTTGCATCACAAAGACCGCACACTGTCCCAGGCACATGGTAAGTAGCCTCTCAACAATTGTTTGATGAATGAATGAGTGAGAAATACTAGCTCTAGGCAAAGGTGAGATCCACTTCACTTGATTTAGAAGGTCTGCCAAGAATGTTTGGGTTTCTAGAGAGAGTAGCATTCTAATCCAAAGGAATTGGTTTATAATTATGACATTTTAGGCATCAGGGACTTGCAAGGAAAGGTTTTTGAGGAAACTGTATCATGTTAAGTGGCTACCCACTCAAAGTGCATTTTCCCTTGACCTATTTCTCGAATGTTTTGTCTCAGACAGCAGACCTGCCAGTTAGATGTAATCCCTTAGAAGATAAACCTTGTCAGACCAATCCTGATACTCCCTAAGGCCTGAGAAGTCTGTATTTTAGTCAAGCGTGAGAATGTAGCTAAGCAAGCAGCAAGTAATCTGATCTCACTTCCTACAGATGATCAATCTCAATCTTTTAATCTGCTTTATCATCCCAAACATCATGTTTACCCTTGAATACTTGAGTTTTTAATTTTATTTAGTAGCGAAGAATGGAACTCTTTTCTGGACAACTATTAGGTAGCTGAGACAAAGATGGAAAAAAACAGTCCAAACTATCTTCTTGCCTGAGAGGTGTGTGTGTGTGTTACTGTGGCACCTTCAGCTGTGTTGTTGCCCTCTTGTGGTGGCTTTGTGTACATGGCCCCAGGTAGGCAGTGAGTCCTATAGTTTGCGTTCCCTAATGAAAAGAAAGAAAGGAAAAAAAAAAAAAAGTCATCATGATCATGTTCTGGTGTGTGTGTATGTATATGCTTGTCAGGGGTGTGGGGGAAGCATTTTTTTTTTTAAACAAAGAATTAAGTGGTTAAAGTTGATTGACAACATATAATTAAAAAAACACAAACTTTCTGCATTGGGGATAAAGTTTGAAGCTCACAGTGTTCATAACTGAAAGGAGTGCTCTGACTGTGTATAAACCTGTAAAAGGATCTGCTTGTATGTTTAAATTCTCTTTTGTTTGGGAAATATCACTTAACATTTCGTTCAAATAAGAAAAGCTGCCAGTGTAGATTCTTTTCAAGATAGCTTTTAAAATCTGTTGTGTATTTTTAAAATTTTGCTTTGAATGATTCCTTTTGTGCAATGTGAAGCTTACCCTGGGCACGATACTAATGGCTCTCCTCTGGGGTTTGATTTTTAAGTCTTGAAAAAAACTTGATTTCATTTTACCCTATATCTGCATGCTGGAGCAGATGCCCTTGAGAAAAAGAAAAGGTCAAGGATAGGAAATAATCATCTTTCTTTTGTTTCTTTTTTCCCTCCCATCCCTCAAATCCAGAAATAGTCCCCTGAACATAGCCTGACACTTCAACGTGACAGGTGTTCTGAAGATGAGGAAGCGCACTGTGAAACCTGTTTATTCAGTGAGGAAATTTTGTACCATTTACATTCAGAGCCATCCCTATGATACCAAAAGAGGCTTACGCAATGAATTTTTCATTTCTTAAACTCAAAACCAGATAACTCAACTGCAAATACACACTATGTAATTTCATTTCATGTGCTGATCAATATCACTGACTGAAATGTATTCTCCTTGTGAAGGAGACAACGAGATTTTCTGTTTCATTATGCATATTACATATGTGATGCAATATTTTGGTGGGAAAATGGGTCATGTTTATATTTTTGGATTCAGTTGATTTTTTTCTATGAGCTTTTTTAGAGCTCTCAAAGTTCCCGGCCTGTTTTGTATGGATTCTATCTCTGCAGAATGGTAAAGGAGTATGCAATTAAAGCACAGTTGAGCTGTCACCCTGAAATTTGTATAAATATGTGTAAGTCATTGGCATTATATGGGAAGAAACACTTGAGATTTGTTGTTGTTTTGGGTTTTTTTTGTTTGTTTTGTTATTTATGTATTTATTTATTTTCAGAGTTTTTGTAGTAGACCATAAGGACTTGCCTGAATTTCGGTCAAAATCATCATAGAACTAAAAAGTTAGGTATCTAGGGTGATCAGACGTGCCTTTCATCAAACCAAGTTTGTAATAATGGGTCAGACTGACCCCATTTCAGTCCATAAAAGCACCGAATTTGATGTTATTTTGCAAAACAAGTACAGTGCTGTGGCAATTACAATTGTTCTCTCGTTGCATGTTTTATGCCCTTTCCTAAGGTTATCTAGTTTCTTGGTCTTTGATGACTGTTCATCTGTCTCTCTATTTATCCCTCCATCTCTCTGGGTAGGTTAGTGTTGCTTAAAACCTTTGAAGCCTTTTCCGAAATATTAGCTTGGTGGTTCCTTATGGGACCTCAGGTTGAAGATGTCGAAGAGTTTTTACAGACTGCCTCTTCAAGCAAAGTAATCATCTGAAGGTCATTTTGGATTCATCTATTTATTCTATAAACACATCTTGACTATGTGCCATTTGCTATTGTAGGCTCTGGGAAAACAGTAGTGAGCAAAAGCAGTCCAACCTCTGCCTATGTGGAGCTTACAGGGGACAAAGATAGGGGTCAGGAGCAAGGCCTTGCGGCTCGTGCATGAGTTCAAATTCTGTTGCTGTCCCCGAGCTGCTGATCGGCTTTGGAGAAGCTATATAACTCAGGGCTCCATTCTCTCTGTTGGGGTAATAACAGTATCAGATGTATTGCTTAATTATGAGTCATCACATGGAAGGTTCTTAAAAGGTACCTGAAACTGCACATGCTAAGCCAGAAATTCTCTTAAGACGTTGAAATGAGTAAGTCAAGTGGGAGTTCCGCTGTACAGGTAATGAGCTAATAGGAGAGACTATGATGGAGATTGTGGTTTGTGCTTTATTTGCATACACAGGGATCCCTGGGTGGCGCAGCAGTTTAGCACCTGCCTTTGGCCCAGGGCGCGATCCTGGAGACCCGGGATCGAATCCCACGTCGGGCTCCTGGGGCATGGAGCCTGCTTCTCCCTCTGCCTATGTCTCTGCCTCTCTCTCTCTCTCTCTGTGTGACTATCATAAATAAATTAATTAATTAAAAAAAATTTGCATACACAGATGATAATTTACACTTGGGGCTTGGATGCCATGTCCTATAGAAGAACGAGAAAAGCACCTGGATCCAAGCTTACTGGACTCACACTGAATGCCTAGATTGAGAGGGGAGCCTGCAAATAGGAAATAGGAGGAGCAAGAGGAAAACCAGCAGACTGTGATGTCAGAGCGATCAGAGAATGAGAAGGTTTCAGAAAGGGCATGCACAGCAGGTCTAACTGATGCTGTGAGATAAAGAAGGAAGACAGACAAAAGCCCTTTGGATTTACCAACCCAGGGATGATTGCTGACGTCAGTGAGACATGCTTGTGTGAAAGCAGGGGCAGGAACCAGTGTAGAGATTGGTGGAGGGAGATGGGTGGGAGGTGAGAAAACAGAGATGTCGATTGTGAACCATTCTTTTCAGAAGTTTGGCTAAATGTTGGGAGAAAACTGCAGCAGCATCCGGAGGAGGGATTTTTTTAAAAATGGAAAATACCAGAGAATGTTTATTATTTTTAATGATATTAATCAATTAATTAATTATTTCAGAGAGAGAGTGCAAGCGAGGGAGGCCCAGAGAGAGAGGGACAAGCAGACTCTGCACTGAGGGTGAGGCTGCGCATGGAGCTCCGTCTAACGATCCTGAGATCATGACCTAAGCTGAAACCAAGAGTCGGATGCCAAACCAACTGAACCACCCAGGTTCCCCCAGAGAATGTTTAAAAGTAGATGCACTTTGAAACAGAGAGATTGCGTACACAGGGAAGGAGAACATAGAGGGTGTTATTCTAGAGAGGCCTGTAGGGCCAGAGCTCCACAGAGGTGATGGATTGGTCCAGCTCTAAGGGAAAGAAAGTGGATGCAGATGTAGGTGGGCTGAGGTTTCTGGCAGCAGGAAGACAGGGGAGATCCTGTCTGATGTCTTCTGCTTATCTTCACATTGAAGTCATGCTGTCTACTGAAAGTGAAAGGAGAAGTTAGGGAACCTAAGGAGAGTGAAGACGGACTCCGTCTTTGAGGAGACTGAGAAAGAAGTTTTCCAGGGAAGTAGAACAGGGTTGCTGGGCAGAGTGCAGGCTTATTGCAAGTTGGTGATTCCCTAGTTAAGGTAGGCCTTATCTGGGGGCAGCTTAGGTGGCTCAGCGGTTTAGTGCTGCCTTCGGCCCGGGGCACAATCCTGGAGACCCGGGATCGAGTCCCACGTCGGGCTCCCTGCATGGAGGTTGCTTCTCCCTCTGCCTGTGTCTCTGCCTCTCTCTCTCTCTCTTTGTGTCTCTCATGAATAAATAAATAAAACCTTTAAAAAAAAAAAGGTAGGCCTTATTTGTGCTATTACATGACTTTCTCTGGTAAGAATCTGAAACTCAGGTAGGTACAGGGGAGATGGGGCTTGTGATGGGGTTTGTTTGTTTGCTTGATTGGTGCAATGATAAAACAGAGGGCAAGGGAACCTGGGGTGTTGGCAGAAGAATTTTTGATATACTAGATTGCACACCCTAAACCAATAATTCAAGGAGGAGAATGTAGTGGGAAGAGCACCACATTTTTCTTTCTTTTTCTTTCCTTTCTTGTCAGAAAAACTGAGCTGGCATTCTGTGGCTAGGATTTACGACAATCTGAACTTGAGTAAGTCACAGATTTCTCCAAGCTTATCTCCTCATTTGCAAATTCAAGATAATAATGACTTCTTTCTCATGGCTCTGTGAGTATAGCACTGTCAGTAGCAGGGGTCGGCCCTCAAGAGGTATTTGACTATTTGGCGGAATTTGAACTCAAGTTAAAAATATATCAGAGCCTAGGGGTGCATACACTGGTCATACTCACCTGCTTATTTCTTCTGCTGAATAATCAAGGACAATATAAACAGCAAGTTCAAATCTCTGGTTCTATCCCAACATAGTTTGCTCCCTCCCCCCCAAAAAAAGAAAGGAAGGAGGAAAGAAAAGAAGATGATTTCTCATTCCTTCCTTCTGCACTCTAGGTGAATGCTGGAAGAATGTCTTGGGGGGCATGATGGACTGGGAGACAGCATGGAAAGGGATACAAGTATTCAGAGTGAGCATTGCATGTTTGGGTTGTAGGGCAAAAGATAGAAGAAATCTTTCAGACTTTCTGGAGTCAAGTGTTCTTATGGGATTGCTTAGAAACTGTCCCTTGCCAGGGGTCAGGGAGGGATTGGGGGGGGGCAGATCTAGCAAGATCTTTCTTAAAATAACAGTTTGTTATATTACTGATCTCACTTTCTACAGATTTTTTTCCCTTAGAATTCAAGAAATTCTTGATACCTAAGGCATCTCACTCATCTCAAGCTACTAGTATACACAAGGTGGCCATGTGTTGGGCAGTTGTGACTAGCTTTACTACTTCAACAGCTCTTCCCATAGTGGCCCCACAGAAAGAGTTTCCCAAGCTGTAAAATGTGGTGACAGCCACCTTGGGGTTCTTTGAGATGAAGTAGGCAAGGAAGCTTTGCTGTCTGTTTTGCTAGCAGCCTGTCGGTGGCCATCAAGTCCTTCAGATTCCTCCAATCCTTGGCACCTTAATGCTGCCCATAAGCTGAACTGCTTGGTTTCTCACTCCTGCTGAGCCCTGGAGTCACATGGGGGAGAACAGATAATGGGTTCCCTGGCATAATTATTCTTTATTTATGTACCAGTCAAGCTTGGACATTTTACTCACTTCAGGTGCCAGGCTACTGATGGTTTTATATATTTAAGCAATGGAGAGAGGCTTTAGTTTTTACAGGGAAGTGCATGTTGGTTTTAATACCATCATAACTGACACCATTCATAAAATCATACCAGTAACTAGTATTTTCTTTTTAAGATTTTATTTTTTTATTCATGAGAGACACACACACAGAGAGAGAGAGAGAGAGGCAGAGACACAGGCAGAGGGAGAAGCAGGCTCCATGCAGAGAGCCCGATGTGGGGCTTGATCCCAGGACTCCAGGATCACCCCCTGGGCCAAAGGCAGGCACTAAACCGCTGGAGCCACCCAGGGATTCCCAGTAGCTAGTATTTTCTTATGGAAAATTTATACCATCCTCTGTTCATACCACCAATATGGCTTCAAGCAGATTACTTCATCTCTGTAGACTTCATCTGAGGTTGATAGACATATCTCCTATAGGTTGTTGTGGGATTACATTAAATGAAACATATTAAAATGCTTTTGAAATTGCAAAGAGCTTTATGCAAAGAGTTATTTTATCTGACATGAACTGATACTCAAACATGGAGGCTGTACTGTAGATATCTTTCTAGTAATCAGCCCCACATCTGGCAGGGAGTGGGCACTCTCCACTGTTTGCTGGGTTGTACTTGGTGCTGGTCATGCACATGAGTCTTGTTTTCCATTCCTGGCAGCACATACTGAGAAATGGAGGCTGAGATTGTGAAGCAAATGAAAGATATGGGATATTTACATAGGAAAGGAGAAGATCTGAGAGACCCAGTAAATGTCTCCACATAGTCACAGTGTTGATTGATGGGAAGATGTATGTGTATATCTCCAAAGGAAAATAACTATGATCAGTAAATGAAAGAGGAAAGTAAAATTTGATGAATTCAAAAGAACCAACTCTCTACTAATATGGGACAAAAACTCCCTGTGGAAGAGGGTTTTGCTATTGTTGCTGTTTTTTAAAGCTAAAAATGGGAACGGCCAACATAAGGGGTGTATGTTCTCCACATGTTCGATAACACTTGAAATGATTTACAGCCCTACAACAACTGTGAGAGATTCATATTACCATTTTCTTCAATGGACAAATGAGTTAACTGGGGCCAAGGGAGGCGAAATGATGTACCCAAGTTAGCATAGCTGGCAAGTCAGAAAGCTATCCAGGTCACCTGTCGCCAGAGTCCAGCACAGTTTATTGGGAGCCTACGTGGTATTTTTAGTTACTTTACATCCACTATCTCTAGTGTTCCCAATAATTTTGTGAGCATGGCTTATTCTCCCCTCTTGAGATGAGCAAAGAGTTTGAGCGATGTTGAGTCAAATGCCCATTGTCATGATTTTGAAGAGTAGCTGAGCTGAGGTCAAAACCAAATTCTAACTTACCTCAAACCCTTTGCTCTTGCCACACCACCACATGTACTGCTCCACCTCTCACAAATCAATTTGATCAAAAAAAAAAAAAAAAAAAAAGACCAGTTGCCTCCACCCTGATGGTGGGTGTCTGGGTGATTGAGCCCTAAAGTGGCCCAAATGTTTGATCATCAGAACCACCTGGAAAGTATTGACAAAATGCACATGCACAGCCTTCTTCAAAGACCTATCAAACCAGGGTTCTAGGATCGAGTCTCACATCAGGCTCCCCACACGGAGCCTGCTTCTCCCTCTGCCTATGTCTCTCCCTCTCTCTGCGTATCTCTCATGAATAAATAAATAGAATCTTAAAAAAAAAAAAAAAGGACCTATAAAACCAAAAATCTGTATGCAGGGTGGTGCCTAGAAACCCTCTTTTTTCATCTTCCCCTAGTGTTTTTGATGACCTTTGGGGTTGGAGAATCTCTGAATCAGATAATGGGGAAAAAGTCTCTCTCAGAGATAAAAGCCAAGGAAACCCACTATTTTCTATGCCTGAAACATGCAGTGCTCAGTATATGTTTGTTTGACCAAGTGAACGGATGTCTAAATAAGTGAACTCTCTTTTGGAAATGGACTGAAAAGCATATAGATATGGGCTGAAGGGGGCCCATCCTTTATGCACTGTGTAGAGTTATTTCTTTTCTTTAATCCTATCAGTGTTGTCTCAAGAAAATTCTTCTCTCTTCATGTCTGCTCACCACTGAGTTTAAAAACCATGAAGTCCCAGTCTTGCCTCCAGATACGCAGATTTTAATGGAACCAAAGAATGGTCGGTCAGTGGCAGGTCCCTAGTGGATGAAGAACAGCCAGTGACAGTAATGAATATGTCCTCAAAGTTTATGCTCTTGAGTTTTTGACATTGTTTGCTTGTTCTAAACTTATTATATGAACCAACTACACTGGAAACCATGTGGGAACAACTCTTCAAATGTGTTAGAGAATTTTATGTTTGCCAGGAGAATAGCTCCTTTTTAATTTTTTTTTTTGGTCCAATTTTAATGTTTTCAATTCTAGACTGACTGGAGCCAGGAAATTGTCAACCGTTTATATAAAGTGTTTCCCTTCTTCCCTTCCCTCTTTTCCTCCTTTTCTCCCTCTTCCCTTCTTTCATTCTCTTTGTTTTAGCAAAGAAAAATATTTGTCTAATGAGAAACTTCAAGGGGTTTGGTTGAGGGTCAACGAGTGAGATGGAAAAATGATTTCAAGTGAGGGGCTGACTATTGTTTTATTTTTCCCCAAATTCCTCTGCTAATCCCCACATCTTGGCCAGCTAACTATAGAACTCTCCTGACTGTTGTAAGAACAGTATTTATAACCTATCTTCAGGAATGTGGAAATGTGCACAAGATCTATAAATTGTTTTAGTGTTTCCAGATTGTAACAGAGACATTTGTAGTGTAGTTAGACCTCTGAATTCTGCACCTGCGTGTCTGATTTTAAGCACAAATTGTCTAACTCCAGAAGTGCTAAGTCCCAGGTACCCAGGGAAACTTTAGGTAGAGAGTTCCTCTTCAGGTTGGCTTTCTCATTCGTAGCATTTCATGCACTGTGCTGTCTTGTCACAGTCCAGCCAATGCTGAGACCATTAAGATTTTATTAGGTTTGTCCTGGTGTCATTATATTATGCAATCGGCAGTGCTTATTGACAATTCTTATTTTCTGTACTATGATTTTTATAGTCTGAGTTTATTAAGCGCTCCTGGAATACAGGCTCCTGGAATTAATTTTTTAAAAAATTCTTCTTAGGCAGCACTGCGAGAGAAACACTTTGCTGAAAGCTTTTACGTGATTTATGTGCTTTGAGTCTCAGTTCCTATGAAAAGAGTTAAATTAGGGTAAAGTAGTCTGAGTAACTGCTGCTTACAGGCAGCTTTCACAGACCGGCAGGGCCAGGTTCTTGGTGTCTCCAAAGAGCATTTGTTCCGTGTTGATTTATACCCAACCTTTTGAAACTGTGTTTTCTACTTTCAATGAAAATTCCTGTTTTTCCTTAGCACCTTCCATGAAACCCTTCTTCATAATCTCTAGTTTCCTGGAAAGGAAGCGTACTCAGTGCCGTATTCAAACAAATAGGAAAAGGGGAGGGGGCAACTTTTGCTCTCAATATTTGAAATCATCTTGTAAAGCAAAATCTTTTATTCCCAATATTTAGCGACTTGTAAATGGAAATGGCTAGTGACCTTGAAACATGGGTTTGTTTATTACCTTCTGGAAACAGGACTCCCTGAGTGGGAAGCGGGCAGATTTGGGGGAATGTGCTGTGCTGTCCAAGTTTTATTTCTTCTCTCAGTGGAGCTGAGTTTCACCTCCTGATCTTTATTATCACCAGCTTGGGTCCAGGTGCAACACTTCTGGAATCTCTTCTCTTGCTTGCACCTTCTTAGCCTTCAGATCATCAGAGGGGACAATCTTTGTCCTGCAGTGTTTTTCCTGATACCCCAGGGACTAGGTAGGTTAGAGCTCTTTACACACTACTGTAATTCTCAGATACGTTAAGCTTAGAACTCTTTACATAGTAACGTAATTTCATGCTTCCATTTCTCTCCCTTCACTGACCGGTCAAGCCAGTGAAGCCAAAATCCATATCAGCTCTGCCTCAGACTGAAACCTCATTTTAGTGCCCAATAAATATTGCTTGAATAAAAGCATGTTACATGTTCATGCTTTTTTGGTGTCCATGGCAAGAAGTACTTTTAGGTTCTGTTTTTTAGAAACCTATGTTCGATTTCTTCTACGAAATTAGAATAATAATGCTAACCTTCTAAGGTACTTATAAGATGGTGTGGGTCAGTGGTTCATAACTGGGGGCGATTTTGTCATCCCAAGGGACATACGCATGACAGTGTCTGGAAACGTTTTTGTTTCTAAAGATTTTATTTATGTATTCATGAGAGACACAGAGAGAGAAGCTGAGACATAGGCAGAGGGAGAAGTGGGCTCTTCACAGGGAGCCCCATGCAGGACTCGATACCCAGACCTGGGATCATGCCCTGAGCCGAAGGCAGAGACTCAACCAATGAGCCGCCCAGGTGTCCCTGGAAATATTTTTGGATGCTCATGGGAGCCCCATACATAATTATCCAGCCCAAAATGTCAGTAGCACTGAGGTTGAGAAATTCTGGAGTATATTACAATGCACAGAACTTGGTAGGTTCAAGGTGGTTTTATTTTGCTGTATACATCGGAGTTTACCTCTTTGGACTACGTAAATCATAATAATTATGTAGAGAATCACAGTTTATATTTATTATGTTCTCACGTGAGTCAGGCATCACGAAGGCCTTCCACAAATACTATCCTATTCAATTCTCTCCAGAATACTATGAGTTAGGAACTATTTTCATCTTCATTTTTCAGGTGAGGAAAGGAAGGCGTAAAAGGTCAAAATCCTGCGGCTACTCTGTGTCAGAGGTGGGATGAGAACTTGGGGGCTGTGCTTTTGACTATTATACTGTACTACTTTCTCTACGAATAGAGTCTCCCACTTAAAGTCTGAAAGGATTACTGCTCTTAGGATGCAGTAGGAATTAGCACTGAAAAATATAGAGGAAATTTTAGTGTATTTAAATGAAAAAACAATGTTATTATTGCCTACGTGTTTGTAATTTTCCACTTGTACTAATTTCAACAAAGATACTGTATATTGGCTGACATATTTAGGCTACCATTGATCCAAGGATTACGACAGATTTGCTATTTGCTGTAATTTTGTGGGACTTTCAAGAAGCTCAAAACAAAACAAACAAAAACAAAAAAAACAAAACAACAACAACAACAAGAGTTTGTTTCCAATTCAGAATTGAGCTTGTCATAGCTGATCAACACATTGTGATCTCGATGAGACTTTTCTTCTGTTAAGGTGGATAAACAGTGACAGTTTGCCCCATGTAATCCCATTAGAGGATTTCTTCAGGACAACATCCTCTTCTTACATAATTACAAAAGAAGCACTCATAAGTCGAGTACCTCGGCTAGAGAGCAAGGCCTGGGGCAAAGGACTGGCTGATGGGGCTTTCCCTCCTCCTAACAGAAGACACAGCACAGGCAAGTGGAAAATGTGCCATTGGGAAGCAATGATAGTCTCCAGGTCCCGAAACCTGAGTGCTGTGTTAGCTCCCAGTAATTATTGCTTTGAGATTTCTGGTTGATGAACTTTCTAAGCAACTTCTGTCATCCTCAAGTATTGGCTCATTGTTTCCAAGGCCTTAATACTTGGCTTGTAAACACAGTCAAGAAACATCTATTCGGGATCCCTGGGTGGCGCAGTGGTTTAGCGCCTGCCTTTGGCCCAGGGCGTGATCCTGGAGACCCGGGATCGAATCCCACGTCGGGCTCCCAGTGCATGGAGCCTGCTTCTCCCTCTGCCTATGTCTCTGCCTCTCTCTCTCACTGTGTGCCTATCATAAATAAATAAAATAAAATATTTAAAAAAAAAAAAAAAAAAAAGAAACATCTATTCTTTTTATTTAGGAACTTAGAGCCTTAGAGCCCTGGAGCAGCTGTTTTTCTCTCTTAGGAAAGTCTATTTATTGTGTGTTACTATTGCATGTGGAAGATTCCTGTGGAATACTCAAAACTGTGTTGGGTTCCATTCTTCCGGTCTCTCTTTCCTACCTCCTATGAAGAGTAAATGCTAATAGCACCAAACAAATGTTTGTTCTTAAGTAAATCCTGCTTCATAAAGTGGGATCTCATGATTACAAACAACTTTTGCACTCCTACTGAGCATTAGTGCTTGTCATTCAGACATAGATTTCCAAGGGTCTGTTGAGGCCAAGTGTATGTTATAGTCATTCCCCTACTCCACCTACAAGATGTCATTTATGTGTAAGATGTAATTTGAGACTGTCTTCTAGGGACAAAAGGGATCAGTATGCTTTTACTCTTACTTGAGTCCTTTGACATGCTCTCGAATTTGTTTTGTATTGAATAAATGAAAACGTTTGAATGATTAAATAAGATGTTACTGTGTTTAGGGCAATGACTCTCAAATTTTAACAGGACACCCTAGGTTCTTGCTACTTTCCAACAACTTCCCAGCTCAAGCTCAGCTACTGGACCAGGATCACCCTTGAAAATCAAACTACTAGGGAACACTGAGATGGTCTAAAAATTTGAAATCTGTGCTAAGGATGACATCAGGCTGATGACACTAAATTCATTTTTCCTATTCTATCCCGGTTGTATTATAAATTATTCTTTAAGCAGATAGGAGGATTTTTGCTGGAGTGGGGGGAAGGCTTCTGTCTAGTGGTAAAACGTATATTTATAAGTTTTAACAAATTAAAAGTATCATATCTCAATCTGGTTTTGCCTGGAGAAAGATTCCCTATCTCTCCTCTCCCCTTTTTAAGGTCTCTGAACAATAAAACATGAGTTTTACTGTTTCAGGTCATCAGAGGCATTTTTTTTAGGTGGTTCGCAATTTTTTTTTTTTAAGTCGTGGAACAAATTTACAATATCCTTGACACTTAAATAGCATTTACAATGCTTTGTTTTCTTTTTTTAATTATATTTCTAAGGATAGCTGAGGAAACAATTTCAAATACTTCCTCCGTGCTCTAGATATATAAGTTGTTTTAGTTTTTGTCTGTTGGTGAGAATTAAGAAATTCATAGCTTGCCATGTCCTGTCATGTTAGCTTATTTTGTAAGGAAATCAAATCTGGCACCTTTCAATTAACTGCTTTACCTCTCTGATCTAAAAACAGATGGAACATGTTGTAGAGCAAGAAGGCATGATTACTATCTGTGGATTGCCTTTACTTCCTCAACTGGGTCCTCTGTCATTTCAAAGTCGGCTGAAGGTCCTTCTTTAAAAGCAGGAAAAAAAATCCTCACGGATGGGAGGAAGGTGGTGGTGTTGAAAAATAACTTATTCCCAATCATGAGCTTGGCAGTTCTCAAAGAGATCACAATGGTGATCTCATCTGTACCTGGAAGCCCGGAAAGAAAGAATCAATAGAAATGTATCATGGACTGGAGTTTCATCGTTCTTGGTAACTCGAGCGTAAGCGATTTTGGAGAAAGACAAAGATGTGAAGAGGGGAAAAGTGGGGAAGAAAAGAGAAATCGTCTCTCTGCCTTCATGCGTGCTTCTGTGCATTACAGTTATTCATCTCCTTTGCAGTATCAGATCAAAAGGACACGTTTTTTTTTTTTAATTGAATTTATTTTTATTCGTTTCAGAGGTAGAATTTAGTGATTCATCAGTTGCATATCACACCCAGTGCTCATTCCATCACGTGCTCTCCTTAATGCCCATCACCCAGTTACCCTTTTCCCCCCCAACCCCTCCCCTCCAGCGACCCTTGGTTGGTTCCCTATAATTACGAGTTTCTTACAGTTTGCCTCTCTCTCAATTTTCCTCTTATTTTATTTTTCCTTCCCTTCTCCTATGTTCTTCTGTTTTGTTTCTTAAATTCCACATCTGAATGAAATCATAAGGTATTTGTCTTTCTCTCTCCCACTTATTTTCGCTTAGCATCATACCAAATGGACTTACCTTTTTAAATAACTTTATCAGCCCCTATCTTGCATTTGTTTATTTATAACTAGAAAGGACTTCCCATTTTTTTCTCCTCCGGTTGTATTAGTTAGTCAGTCATTTCAACTTGAAACAAGGTGTGGCCAGTCAGATTTGTAGGTGATCATCGTTATTGATTCAGTGGGTTCAACAGTGTGTCTGGTGGGCTTTTCTATTGGATACGCGAATAGATATTTAAGAGAATATACTGATTGGGATGTAAAATTCACAGTACACTCACTGATGGTGAGGGGGAACTGTCTGGTTTTCTTTTGAACGAATATAAGATAACCAAATCATGATCCTTTTTCAGTACCTTTTCAACTAAATTATTGTTCCTTAAAACATCACTTAATGCCAGCTCCCTTGTCTCTGGTGTTATTTGTCAGATAACATTGTTCTTGAAGGACATAGAGTCAGGTCAGCACTTCATCCATTACTCTCCCCTTAACTGACTTTTTTCTCTTTACTTTCCTACAACAGATTGCAGATTGAGCTTAACCAAGAAGTTCAGAGTCTCATCAACGCTGACCTGATCTCCAGCACGAGAAGGGAGTTCTAGTTCTGCCTGCCTCGTTGGGTCCCTGTTGACCGCTGATAACTTGGCTTCACTCATCGCCTGTGTGGAAAATTCTCCCTATTGAAATTATTATTATTATTATTGTTATTATTATTATTATTATTGTTATTTTTGCACATGGAGGACGGTAACAAAGAAGGCAACACAGGCTGATAAGACCAGAGACCACAGGAGAATTCTTTAACCGCAGGCCTTCGAGACTTTTCCTCCACTTGGAGTTCTGGACTTTAACAGAACCCCGTCTAGTCATTTTGGTTTTGCTATATATATATATTTTTTTTTCTTCCTTTTTACTTTCCCCACCACCTTGTATTTTGTTTCTGTACTTCAGAAATGGGCCTGCAGACCACACAGTGGCCCAGCCATGGGGCTTTTTTCCTGAAATCTTGGCTTCTCATTTCCCTGGGGCTCTACTCACAAGTGTCAAAAATCTTGGCATGCCCTAGCGTGTGCCGCTGCGATAGGAACTTTGTCTACTGTAATGAGCGAAGCTTGACCTCAGTGCCTCTTGGGATCCCGGAGGGCGTAACCGTGCTCTACCTCCACAACAACCAAATTAATAATGCTGGATTTCCTGCGGAACTGCACAACGTACGGTCGGTGCACACGGTCTACCTTTATGGCAACCAGCTGGATGAATTCCCCATGAACCTTCCCAAGAACGTCAGAGTTCTCCATTTGCAGGAAAACAACATTCAGACCATTTCCCGGGCTGCTCTCGCCCAGCTCTTGAAGCTCGAGGAGCTTCACCTGGATGACAACTCGATATCCACAGTGGGGGTGGAAGACGGGGCCTTCCGGGAGGCGATCAGCCTCAAACTGTTGTTTCTGTCCAAGAATCACCTGAGCAGCGTGCCTGTGGGGCTCCCCGTGGATTTGCAAGAGCTGCGAGTGGACGAAAATCGAATTGCCATCATATCAGACATGGCCTTTCAGAACCTCACGAGCTTAGAGCGTCTGATCGTGGACGGCAACCTCCTGACCAACAAGGGCATCGCCGACGGCACCTTCAGCCATCTCACCAAGCTCAAGGAGTTCTCCATTGTTCGGAATTCCCTCTCCCACCCGCCCCCCGATCTCCCGGGTACACACCTGATCAGGCTCTACCTGCAGGACAACCAGATCAACCACATCCCTCTGACGGCCTTCTCAAACCTGCGCAAGCTGGAGCGGCTGGACATATCCAACAACCAGCTGCGCGTGTTGACCCAAGGGGTCTTCGATAACCTCTCCAACCTGAAGCAGCTCACGGCTCGGAATAACCCCTGGTTCTGCGACTGCAGCATTAAGTGGGTCACGGAGTGGCTCAAGTACATCCCCTCCTCTCTCAACGTGCGAGGCTTCATGTGCCAAGGGCCTGAGCAAGTCCGGGGCATGGCTGTCAGGGAGCTGAATATGAATCTGTTGTCGTGCCCCACCACGACCCCGGGGCTGCCCGCCTTTACCCCGGCCCCGAGTACGGCGCCCCCGACGACCCAGCCCCCCACGCTGTCTGTCCCGACCCCCGGCCGGAGCCACACACCGCAGACTCCCACCACAGCCAGGCTGCCCACCGTCCCGGCCTGGGATGGCAGGGAAAGAGCCACCCCGCCGGTTTCCGAACGGATCCAGCTGTCTGTGCATTTCGTGAATGACACGTCCATTCAAGTCAGCTGGCTGTCCCTCTTCACGGTGATGGCGTACAAACTCACGTGGGTGAAAATGGGCCACAGCTTAGTGGGGGGCATCGTTCAGGAACGCATCGTGAGCGGCGAGAAGCAGCACTTGAGCCTGGTGAACCTGGAGCCCAGATCCACCTATCGGATTTGCCTAGTGCCCCTGGATGCTTTTAACTACCGAGCGGTGGAAGATACCGTTTGTTCCGAGGCCACCACGCACGCCTCCTATTTGAACAATGGCAGCAACACGGCCTCCAGCCACGAGCAGACGACCTCGCACAGCATGGGCTCCCCTTTTCTGCTGGCGGGCCTGATCGGGGGCGCCGTGATATTTGTGCTCGTGGTCTTGCTGAGCGTCTTTTGCTGGCACATGCACAAAAAGGGGCGCTACACGTCCCAGAAGTGGAAGTACAACCGAGGCCGGCGGAAAGATGACTATTGTGAGGCCGGCACCAAGAAGGACAATTCCATCCTGGAGATGACAGAGACCAGCTTTCAGATCGTCTCCTTAAATAACGATCAGCTCCTTAAAGGAGATTTCAGACTGCAGCCCATTTACACCCCGAATGGGGGCATTAATTATACAGACTGTCATATCTCCAACAACATGCGATACTGCAACAGCAGTGTGCCAGACCTGGAGCACTGCCACACGTGACGGCCAGGGGCCCGGCGTCAGGAAGGCGGACACTAGGACTCCCGAGAACACACACGTGTGTGCACATAGAGACACGCGAATTACATTTGATAAATGTTACCCAGATGCATTTGTGCATTTGAATACTCTGTAATTTATACGGTGTACTATATAATGGGATTTAAAAAAAAAAAGTGCTATCTTTTCTATTTCAAGTTAATTACAAACAGTTTTGTAACTCTTTGCTTTTTAAATCTTAAAAAAAAAAATAGTTGCTGAAGTACTGTACAGGGTTGTACAATGAGAACCCAACGCCAAGGCAAAAGAAGGAGTGATTCTTCCTCATGATGCACACTACCCATTTTGCCGTAGAAGCTGTCAGAATAAATTCCCTTCTTACGGTCGGTGGTCAGATGAGAGGGCAGATTGCAGTGGCCTCATCAGGGCAGGCTAAATAATGTGGGTAAAACAAGAAATGGCCCAGATACCTTCGTGCTATTTCTGCACTTCCTGACCTGGAAGAGAAGTATGACATTTCGAAATACGAGAAAGGAGGTAGTTACCCCGATTTGACCCAGAGCAGGAAATGTATAGAAAGCATCACGAGGAAGCCCGTTCCCGTAAGATAAGTTAACCCAACTTGGCAAAACCCAGAAATCGACACGTTTGGAAAAGAACTTCAAACCCCAGGGGTGGGGGGGTTGGCTTTCTGATTGGGAGCTTAAAAAAATCACTCCTCATGCATCCCTGGCCCTATGCGATAACAGAGTTAGAGACTTGAGTGTGATTTCGGTCATCTGCAGGGACATGTAGGATGTTCCAGCGAGAAAACTCCCTTTACAAGTGTTACTATTCAAATTATATGTCAGGTTGAATCACATTCAACAGAGATATATTCTAGAATACTTTTGTAGAAGAGGCTAATAAAATAACGGGAAGAATTATATTGAATGGAATTATTTTTGATAATGAGACTTATTTGGGTAGATTCACTGAGGCTATGTCAACATGATATCTAGACCAACAAGAGATGAGTGTTTGGAATATACTAAAGTTGATATTTGAAAACCATTTAGACAAAAACAAGTGATCAGTGGTTCTGCTCTACTTTATCAAATGACTGTATTAGTATCATGTTGAAATAGCTTGAATTAATACCTTTATCCCCTTGCAAATTTGTCTTCCAATCACCTCACATATATTTTCGTAATTAGCTATTTATGCTACATTTGTTTGGTTTTTTCCCCCCACTCTGCTTAAAATTTGAAAGAAAATTTTAGATGCCAGTCTTGGTTGCACAAATATCCATATATACTTACACACTTTAAAATGTATACTGATTTTCAGTGCTAATAATTCTGTAAAGATACATCAAAACTGGCTGAAATAATGTTCGCTTTTTTTTTTTTTTTAAAGCAATACGGAGTTTCCACCTTGGACCGAACTTGAATTCTATTCCATTTTTGAATTTTCATTTATTCCTTTTCAGTCTTGAGTGCCCCTCTTCTTTGGGAATTGTGGAGGGATAATCAATCTTTTATTAACCGGATAACACGAGAAATGAACAAGTCAGAGTGCGGGCTTGTTCCCCCAACCTTGGCAGAGTGGGACATAGAGCAGAGGGCTTAGAGAAGGGAGGGATGTCTGTGCTTACATATTTTCAAAGTAATGCCCATCTTCACAAAGTATGTATAACTTACTCCTTTTCATCCCTTAGATGTAGAAGGGCTATCGATCGCATACATTATCTAAAAAATACACACCCTTGGAAAAATTCCTTTTAAAGTCAATTTTTACCCTGTGTTGCATATTTCCTTTACCACGGGCCACTTCTTAGGGACCTATGAAGTTAATGTCACAATCATTTTGTTTCCCCCCCCCTCTCTCTTAACAAAATAGAACTGTGATGTGTCTTCTTTGTAAGAGTTTAGGTATAAAATGCTATGCAAGTTTTTCTTTATAGTAAGAGCTTTATTTTCTTTAATAATGTACCCCCAACTTATATGTTTTAATCTCCCTTGTCCCTCACAATAAGCAGCAAATATAACTCAAGTTATAATGTTGTAGAAGCAAGAATCGAAACTGCAGTCAGTTGAGCTGAAATTAGCTACGAATTAATTTGAATTAATCCTAAAGTGACTTAGGTTTCCATTTTAGTCTATTAGCTAGTAAATTTTGGCTGTTGCTTTTTTAAAGCTAATTCCACACAGCGAAGGGACAAGACAGTCTGTGAAGGTGATCAGTGTAATAGTAAGCCATGTAACATTCAGGACAATGACATGGGGTTTTGTGTATTTTACTGGATAATTCCCTTCCACTGTCCTCTTCCCCTTGGCTGTGTAGATAAAACTATATGTTCAAATGATGGTACTTTGACTTTTGAGGGTTTTTTTCTCTTCTATCCACAAAATAATCATTCTCATGTATTTCTATTGTGCGTATAACCCCCCAGCGCGATATTCGGCAGCTGAAACGTTTTTGCTTTGGGCCAAGAAGATCAATGTTGGAAGGGTTTCTATGACGTCTTATGGGATTGACAGAATTATGACGAGATAGAAGGTAGTTATAGGCTTCACTTTGATCTTGCGCACAGTGTGACAGAGACTACTAAAATTGAGATCAAACTCCCACTTGTCGTAGCATAGCTAGGGCTCTCGCCTACACCAGGACAGAAAGCACATCATGGGATTTGTAATGTTTTGTATGTCTTAAGAAGACTGCTGAATAGCCAACCATCAATGTTGGATTGGGCTTTGACTGGCATTTTCAGTCATGGGGGTGTGTTTTGCTGATACATCTGCTCTGTATTGAGCCTCCTTTGCTGTCATTGTTTCTTATTTTGAGATGAGTCAGGAGTCACAGTTGAATGTACAGGCCAAGTCCATAAACAAAGCCATACATACCATCTGGCTTATAAAGAACTTGATGCTGTTTGACCAAACAAGGTGATCAGATCATATAGAGCTACATTCAGAGCTAGGTAACTATCCCTGTGCAGAGGAAAGTCTAAAGGAAAAGGTACAACCATGATCACACAGATATTATTGATTGTTATTCACACCCATGGCTTTCATTAATACTTATTTGTTTGGGGAGATGTGTTTGAATAGGGAGAGGACTCTGTGTTTCCCTCAAAACTGTCAAATGCATTAACAGCTTGTCGCAATAGACACCACAGGCAGAGACCAAAAGTGCGTTTCCCTGCTTAGTTTCCTTGTGTGAGAAGTGGAAAACATTCTATCCCATTAGAAATAATGCAATTTCTAAATATCTGGATGTCTGTTGAAAATGTGTTAGATACATTCCCTGAAGTAAAAACAAAAACAAAAAAAACCTGTAATGTGACCAATCTAGCAAAAGTATTGATGACGGAGCTCATTTTGAGGCTCCATTTCCTACCAATGCAAATCACTATGGTCTTCGTCATTTCACAAGATCACAGCTTACTTCCCCTCTGTGGAGAACCAGCTGTGTGTGCAGCCAGCCGGACATCCAATCCGAACATAAATTACTAGGGCTGCCCTAGTTCAGAGAACCTCAGCTGGAAGGCCCAGTGCAACTTTTGACAGTGAAGTGGTTAATTTCCACTGACATCTTTGTTTATAGCATTTTTTCTTTAAAACCCACCATGAGGAGACATTAGAACATGAGAAGAATGGTTTTGCCCGTGATTTACTTTTCCTGCTTAATGGGAAAGCAGAACAGTTTCCTTGTGCCCCAAAGGGAAACAGATACAAAAACAGAACAACACAAAAACTACTAGTTCTTATAGTTCTTAGTCTTTGTCAAAACTGGCCTGATGTCCTTTTTTTTTTTTTTTTTTTTTGCCAAAATACAAATGAAGAAAGCTATAGTTTACATCCTTCTCTGATTTCTTCAGCAAGGTCAAAAGACAAAAGACAATTGCTGGCAACAAGGGATGCTTGTCACAGATTGTGGGGAGAAAGATTTATACATGCATGATACTGCTGTTATAACAAACTAATCGGATTCTTGTGCTATAGTTTTCATTTTTTTCTTCTTCTAGTGCACATCTATCAGAAGAGCACAAAGGCCATCGCAACAGGAATTTTTAAACTAGTAAAAATTTACTACATGCTTGCACACACACACAAATACACACCGAGGTATTTATAAAGATAACCATGGGATGTAAAATTTATGACCTTTTTGAGGCAAGGTGAAGGTGTCTCCACTGTCTGTCCCTCATAGGACCAGTATATATTCACTGAAAGTTAATCCCGATGAGTTGTTATTGTTCGAACCATATGTTGATTTGCTTCTGGTTTATGTTTAGTGTGTCCTCACTACAAGGGACTGCGAGGGGCTGGAAGATTCTGCATTACACATCCTCTGAGACCTACCATGTCGCACACTTTGTTAACTACAAACTTCACTCTACACTATACAGTACCTTGTTGATATATTCAGTAAAGGCTTATTTTAAAAGAAAACCACACTGTGTTTAAGTTCATTGGGTTACAGCCAATACTTGCGTTGTTAATGTTAAAAAGAAATGTGGGATGATTCCTGATGATGTAAGAGGGTGGCAGGGGTGAAGGAAGTAGTAGGATTTTTCCTTTTCTCCTACTTTGAAGACAACTTGTATTTTTTTAAGGCCGTTGGACCCTTTTTGTGAGAGGGGTTTACATGACATCTTCTTGTTCTTTTCTATTTCTCCACTAGCTTGTGTGTTCCTATGAATATCTTTTTAGTATACACACACACATTAAGCATGTTGTTTTGTATTTGTGAAAGCTGTGTTATTTGGCATAGAGATAAATACCAATGTAGTTATCCAATCGGAATAGTCTTTGCCCCTATTTCATAACATGCGCTATTGGTTTTAAATGTCACTTTTCCTTTAGAATTTTTATGGTACGTTTCTACTTATGATTTGTTTATAGCTCATCCACCCATACTTCCAATGAGCACTCATGGAAAATGTTATCTATTCATATGCTCCAGTGCAACTCAGATTTATCTCAAGGTTTGCCAGAGCCCCTCTTTAACTCTCACTAATAATGTACTTGACATAGATTAAATCAGGAAATAAAATCACAACACTTCAGTTAACTAGTGTTAATTATTTATAGACTCTCTGTTGGAAAATTAAGATGCAAAGCAATGGTAACAGGTGATTCATATTACATTTGGGTGATTTTACGTCGAGAAATGTCTTGGCAACTCTTAGTTACTTTTACCAAGAATTACAGACCTTACTCTGTGAAGACCAGACCCTTATTCAAGGAATACAATTCATTAAAAGAAAAAAAAAAGTTTATTGAAATCCTTCTACTTTGTTCCAGGCTCTTGGCTGAGTTCAGAAGTTTCAGAGAAGAATAAAATACAGTCTTAGGCAAATTAAGCATATCTTCTACTTCCCTATGTTCCTAAAGAAATCTATCCACCCAAAGTATTTTCTACATGTATTTTCTATAGAGTACTATGTTAGGTTCTTCTGGGAATTCGGAGAAAACTATGACTCTCCTGCTAAGGAGCTCAAAGTTTCGATAAACTCATTTTCTAACACATTCCAGAGTCTCAGAGACCATGTAATGACTTTACATTCTCTCAAACTCAGCGGAGTAACAAAAGAAAAAAGAAACATATGTACTTCATGGTAAATTTGATGATGCATTTGTTGTATATATTAGATGATCTTGATGTTTAATAGATGACACAAAGTGATAGTGCATTGATAAAATTAGGATTAAATTTGAATTAAAAGTTTCAAACATATACTACGTACTTGAACATTTAGGAATTGTGTTTGGTAATTAGACATGCAACCTTAAATTTCCATTTGGACTTGAATATAAATCAAAAACAATAATAACTAGCACCTGACAATTATTGAGCACCTATGTAAGACCATATTTAGGATGCTTTAATACACGTGGTCACATTTTGTCTTTAACCATATAAGGTACTTTATCTTTATTTTTCAGATTGTAAAACTCTGCTTCCCAAGAAGTATGGTGATTGGTCCATGGTCACAAAACCTGTAAATGACAAGAGTAATTACAGGGAATTAACCCTAAACATGACTCTTAAGACGCTTAACTATTTCTTGTCTCTTAATAAATTGACTAGCTTTAAGACTAACTAGCCTTCAGGACAACTTCTTTATCACTGGTTAAAATTTGTGATGATGGAGATATCACAACTTCGCTCAATGGATGTAATATACTGATTATTGTTCGCGATAAGGGAACATTCTAAAAATCCCCAAAATACTTTTAAATCTCTTGGTTACCCATCCTTATTTTTTTAATAGAAATTCTGTTTGTTATTATCGGGTGGCTGCACATTTATCTGATTTGAAAGCTTCAGATGGAATCAAGATATGTGTAAACCCACAGGGTGAGCTGAAAGGACTATTAAAAGGACTTGAGTCAGATTATTTTTAGTAATGAATTTGTTTCATACTTGAAAGGTTGCTCGAAGTATTTTGTAGATCCTGTTGAAGATGCTCATATGTCAGAATCTATTAGGGCCTTAGCAAACGGGCTTCTGAATTTATGCTTTTTATTTTTTTTTCATAGCACAAATAGAAAATGTGTGCTTTAGAGGATATTATAGGAGCTTTATTTTCAGCAGTTATACTGACAGTTACAGATAAAGAATTGGTACACTCTAAAACAGATGCCTTTTTAGTGCACACTCCAACTGATGAGCCCATTTGTCCATTGTCTTGGTATGAAGTCTAAACTAAATGAAAAATAAATTATTTCCTTGAGGAGATTCTTATCATCTCAGTGACATCATCAACTTCCATATTGGGCCAATGTATTCCTAATCAAATATAAAATCGTGCTGGTTGAGAGTCCGCTGATTTGGGCAGTAAGAACCTCTTTTAGTTTCATTTTGTTCTTATTCCACAAATATTTGCTGAGGCCTGCTAAGTTTTGGTACTGAATGAGGCTATTTTCCAGGATGGTAAACTTTGCATCATTGAAAATCTTTCCTGGAAGTTACTGGCATTTAACACATGGGCAAGGCTTTTCCTGCTTCTTTGCCTTCTTTGAGCTGGCTCACACTCCTACATTTACATAATCAGGTAGTGTTTCTACTTCCAAGACTTGTAAGATTTCTCAAATGTGTTTTCTTTTCTCAGTTTCTGAACTCTGACATGGTGAAAACCCTTCCTGTCGTCTCTAGTCCACTTCCACCTTTCCTACACACCGTGGGACAAAGGATAATAATCTATAAAGAAAGCCTGATTGTGACACTGTCTTGGTTTCAAAATATTCCATTACCATGACGTGAAGAGATAATTCAAACTCTTTGTACGACACATAGGTCATATATACGTTGCTCTCTGACATTCCTTCCCAGTATGTCTTCCTCATTCATTACCTGCTCTAGACTAGACAGACTGGCTAGGAACAGAGTCTATCTCTCCAAGAGACCTCAAGCTCCTTCAGACTGCTGTAATTTTGTTCATCTTTTATCCTATGTCATTCACTTTCTCTTTAGTTTAGTGACCTGTTCCTTCCTCAAGATACACCCAAGTGTCCCCACCTTTAGGAAGCCTCTCAAATCACATCTGTCAATTATCTGACCCCTCTGTGTGCAGTTAATAGAACTTTAAAATACTTGTATTTATGGCATCTGTATGTTGTGGTTTTTCATGGATCTGTTACATGCCTATGCTCGGAGCCCCTTGGAGACAGAGGACATACTCTGTCAATTGTTGTGTAATGTCCAGTGCTGAGTACAGCGCCCAGCCTTTGGCAGGTGTTCAGGACATGATTTTAGGTAAAATGTGAACAGAGCACATGGGACTCTGCCATGATATCAGGCTCCTTCTGGGGTCAGGCTTCCCTGAACAGCAGCAGCTCAAACAGTAGCTGCTTAGTCAATCCTCTATGGCTGGATGATTTTTTTAAAAGCCTCAGAATGATTTGTAGAATTCTGGATATGTAGAATTAGCCTTGCTCAAATGCCACAATATGCACTTTATAAGAATAAATAAAACATACATTTTCTAAAAAAAAAAAAAAAAAAATCTCTTGTTTACCCATGACAGTTTTTACGGACATTTTTGTTTTCATGATTATTTGATGACCATACATTTATCTGACTTGGAAGCTTTATTATGAAATTAGGATATGTCTATACCCACAAGGAGGGCTGAGAGAACTATGCAAATGATTTGAAGAACATACTTTTTTTAAATATATTTTACAGACAATCTCAAAGCTCTGAGCCAACTTGCAGAAAGACATACAAAGAGATATCTTGAAGACTCGTCTTACAACAAAATGTCATCATCATGAGACGTACCCAAAGTATGGATAGACATAAAGTCAAAGTAAAACATTTTGACAGTTTGCTAGTCAAGATGAATTTTTCACATGTAAAAACCAGAAGTACATTTTTTTTTTTTTGGTTTCCATCAGCAGTATCAAACAGGACATTCATTATTCACTGTGCCATATCTTATATCTAAAATATGACACGTATCATTTAGAGGTTCACATTGTATTGTCTTGGTTATTTGCTACAGGAATAAGTAGTTCTCTTCTAGAAATGATATTCCCATAAAGAAGAAGGCAGTAGAGGTGGTAGTTATTAAGAACTCAGAATTGAAACAGACTGACTTACTTTGGAAACCTGTCTCTGCCAATTCTCTTTGTTAATAAGTTACACTTTATGGTCATTAGTTTCTTTTACCTGAAATAGAGATAGTGAAGCTTGACACATATGGAGATTGTCAGAAGTGCAGGCATGGAAAGCAGTTGGCAGTGTCTCAGATTCAAGGGAGCATTGAATAAATGGCATTGAGCACCACGTATATTTGAGACAAACCTCATTTGCAAGCACAGGGTGACACATTGCCAACTTTATATGAAGAAACCAGACTATGTGAGTATTAAGATCAGAATTATATGTACGAGTCATCTATTTAAAGGTAATTAGCATCCCAAATTCCACGTAACTCTGTGTACAACCATTATCAATACAAGCCTGACAAGGGTTTTTCCATTTCCCCCTATTCTTTTCTCTTTTTTTTCCTGGAAAAATTGGGGTAAGGGAGAGTGCCATAAGGTAGCACAGAACCATACCAGGTCCTCTGTCGCATGATGGATGGGACCACTGACCAGCGCTGCTGAGTGGAGAAACAATAAACTTCTTTGTAGTGTAGCTAGCATATTTCCTATTGGATCTTCTGAACATGTATATGTGTGATTATTGCCGAAAATTAATTCAAGAGTATCTAATGTGCCCTAGAATGGAGTATTCAGGAAATCATTAGAAAATTAAAACATTTTAAAAATCAAGATAATAACTTTCTATTAAAAAGTGTATAGTGTGAAATGGCATAGTTTTGTTTCATTTTACTATATGACCAACCATAGGATCTATGGATCTAGGATCTTCCAAATCGAAGAACGTATTAATGGTTTTGCAATGCAGATGTGATAGTCTACCAGCTGTCACACAGTTACTTTTTTACAGCCAATACCATTCTCAATTTTGTAATCTAGTTGTAATTAAGAGACATGCATCATCTTCAGATAGGTCATGTTGTTTCTTTCCTTCTGTACACTTTCTGTTGATGATAGTTAAAATAGTCTCAAAGCAGCTCACTCACTGGGAGTCCATATTAGCATTATTTTCCTTTTTATCCTGCCTTTCCTTGTTTAATAAATGCAGAAGTTGAGACATTCAGATGCTAGGGGAAACAAATACTTTCTCTTCTAGTTCTTGACTGAAGGGTTTAATTGGTTTCAGGGCAGTTGTTTGGCAGGTATAAATCAATACTGGCATTCCTGTGGTCTGTGGCCAGTTTCTTTTCTCTTTGGGCTGGTGTCTGTTTGATAGTTTGCCCCCCAGCTCTTTCTGTTGTTAACTGTTTTACATATTGGCTATCATTAGTTGGAATACAGTGCACTCCAAAAGTGTATGTGGAATAAGCAAGAACAAGTTGCTATGTAATGGAGGTCAATCACCTCTGATAGAGAACTGCAGTTTTTCTTTTTCTTTTTGTTTTTTAAAGATTTTATTTATTTATGAGACACAAACACAGAGAAGCGTAGAGACACAGGCAGAGGGAGAAGCAGGCTCCATGCAGGAAGCCCGATGTGGGACTCGATCTCAGGTCTCCAGGATCACACCCTGGGCTGAAGGCGGCGCAAAACCACTGAGCCACCTGGGCCGCCTGAGAACTACAGTTTCTATACAGACTATTGTATTGTATATGTCCAGAGCTTAAGTTACCCTTGCTCCAATCCATACTAACTTTGGGCCTTGAGCATATTTATGCTTCAGATTCCTTATTTGTCCCTGGGGTAATTACTTACTTTAACAGCAGCCATAGAGCACAGGATCATGTCAGGTACTTTCTGAAAATATATGGAATTAATGTCCAGAAATTGGATTACATGGCTTGGGTCTCCCTTGGCTCATGGGTACGACCATTATCTCTCAGTCTTGTTTCTTCTAGTCCAGAGCATAAGACTTTGGTTGATTTCTTAAGTTCTTTTGGACATTAAATTCCATCTGATTCTTGTAATTTTTCCATGAGGTTTAGCTGTAATTGAATTGGGCTGATTTTTGTCATATGTTTTTATAAATTCAGGAAGATGTATATGGGATGAAAAACAGGGAGCATGCAAACACTCAGTTTCATTGACTTTATTACAAAGACTTGCGTGTCCCCCATTAGTGACAGCAACAGTAAACTCAATATGTTTGGGAAGCAACATGCATAATTTTCAAAAGTGCTGTGGAATCACAGAGAACTCTCACTTTGTACCTGGGTGTTATTATTTAATGTTTCTAAGTCTCCCTTTCCTTATATGTGAAATGGGGTAACAGTACTTGTGAAGACTCAACAAGATAATTTATGTCAAGTGTTTGGTACAGTGACGGGTTCATTCAAACTCATTGTGGCTAAAAAAATTACAAGTAAATAGAAAGAGAAGCAAGTGGAAACAAAACTCATTCTTATTATCTCAATTATCTTTCTCTCAAAAGAGGGGAGTTCAAACTATGTTACCAAGTAGACATATTTATAAAATACTTTATTTCAATAAAAATTATTAAAGGTAGATTTCCTTACAATAAAACTTGTATAAAGCAAGATTGTTTCTTAAAATATTGAGTGCATCTTTTATCTTTGTAAGCCTTTTATGTAATAGCTATTAAACTTTAAATATTCAACAAAAAAGAAATTATGAGAAGAATATCCAGGAAAATGCTGAATGATAAATGTGCTTTATTTTTGATGAAATAGAACAGATTTTAACACTGACTGTGCCACTTCTTATCTTTGAAACTTGAAAAAGTATACAATTATGATCTTAAAAATAAACTGAATTTTTAGAATAATCAGAAAATACTTCTTTCCAGGACATTCAATATGTTTATGAAATTGCTGCTTACCAGGTAGCAATGGATGTTAATATTTAGCTTTAAAGTGGTTGCCTAAGAATCCTACCAGTAAATAATAGCTTCAATTGATTACATGATACATCTGAATTTAATAATGAAACATTACTTTTTAAGGATATTTATGTAATTCAGACTTTGCCAGTCTAGGGATGGATACTTTAAATGAATGGCTTTTAGCTGTGTAGTTAGAAAATTATCCTTGGAACGCAGATTGAGGTATCATTATCTATCCAGTTTTACAAGCTCATTCCTTGTTATGTAATTTTAAAAGGACCTTGTTACGTAATTTTTAAAAGTTTGTTAATTCTATAAAGAGAATTTAATAAAATATAACCAAGTTAGTAAAATAATTACTTTCAAAAGTTAGTTAAGTATTATACTACCTCTATAAAGGACCAAAATGGCATTTAACAAGGAATTTATTAGACCAAATATTACTAAATTATTTAATAACTTTCTTCCCAAACATTAAGATTCTACCTGGCAATTTAAGAATTTACAAGTAAATCAAAGATGAAGCCATCTGGAGGAAAAATCACATTATTGTTCATTTTAATTTAATTTTGCATAGTGAAGGAAATTCAAAACTTCAGAGGTGTATTTTTGAAATAATTTATTGTGACAAAGATAGCTTTTCCTAATGAAAGATTTATTGTAAAGTGAGTCTGTATTAAAAAAGTCAGTGTAGGGATCCCCGGGTGGCGCAGTGGTTTAGCGCCTGCCTTTGGCCCAGGGCGCGATCCTGTAGACCTGGAATCGAATCCCACATCGGGCTCCCGGTGCATGGAGCCTGCTTCTCCCTCAGCCTGTGTCTCTGCCTCTCTCTCTCTGTGTGACTATCATAAATAAATAAAAATTTAAAAAAAAAACACTTAAAAAGAAAAAAGTCAGAGTAACCTGATAAGTAAAAAAACAAACAAACCAGTATAAGGAAAAAAAATGTTTATGTAAAATTACCAATATTTTAAAAGTGACAACAAAAAAAAGCCAACCAAAACATATAAAAATATATTTTATGGAAGAGTGATTAAATATGGGCAAATACATTGTGGTGTGACATCCATTTTTAAGGAAAGATAAACAGCATGTTTCAGGGAATTCTGAATAAACACACCTAAACAGGCAAATCATTTGTGGCCTGAGTACAGGTTATTCAGGTTTAGTTTAGAAAATATCATCATCATCATCATCATCATCAACATCATCATCATCTAGAACATGAAGTAATCAAAAGGATTAACCCTTAGGTTAGAGTATTAACCATCCAAGTACTAGAATTGAACTCCTTTTATAAAAAGTTATTCCAGAATCCATGGCATAAGAGATGATGGAAATTGCACTGGCTTTGGAGTTCAAATAGTGGCTCATTGACTTACTAGCTGTATCCCTAGCCAAATAATGAACCTCTTTAATATTTGGTTTCGGATCTTAAAAGTGGAATAATAAAAACCCCTACCATAGTGATGGTGTGAGAATTCATTTAAAGTTACCAGCAAAGGGGCACCTGGGTGGCTCAGATGGTTAAGTGTCTGCCTTTGACTCTGAGATCAAGCCCCGCATCAAGCTCCCCACTCAGCGGGAAGTCTGCTTGTCCCTCTCCCTCTCCCTCTGCCCCTCCCTTCACTCATGCTGTCATTCTTTCTGTCAAATAAATAAATAAAATCATAAAAAATAAATAAAGTTACCAGCACAGCACCTAGTACATAGTGGTTGCTTAGTTGTGTTAACTCCATCCAACTCCTTCCTGTCATTTCCTGTCTCCTTCTTTTACTATGACCCTTGATAGAACAAAATTCATTCTTATGCTCTTGTAATAAGTACAGACATCGCACAGTCCATCGTTTCATGAGATCCTCAGATAGAGAGAGATGTTGTCTCATGTGACCAGGAGTGATATGCTTTGAGCATCAATCTACCATTCTTGCCATACTTGGGCATGCTCATGCACTGTTTGATTTCGATGAAATTTCAAAGCATAGCAGTTGCCTTTTGAGCTTCTGGGGGCATCTGTGGGAGAGCCAGTGAGGCACGCACTTTTGCAAACTTTTCATGATGCAATCACCCGACAGTAGTAACAATAGAGTTAACCATATGCACCCATGTAACTGCGCCATTTTTTAAAAAGTTTAAATTATCTGTAGATCTTCCCCTTTGCTCTGTCATCCTCCACCCTGCTTGAAATACCCACTAGTTTCCTCACTCCTTTGATTCCAAGCATCCTCATCAAAATGGATACATGTTACCTAGATTTTCAAGAAGTGGAATGTCTACTAGCCATTATGATGGGGGCTGGGAATATGCATCTTACCCAAATATAGCAACTAGCAGTAGAAGATGGGACAAAAGATGGATTGGAGGAAGGAGAAATGGAATGGTTTGGAGCACAGGCCACCAGGATGGACAGCCACTAAAAGGTGTCCCAAATTTGGGGCAGCTATAAGGGAAGCAAACTGTGCCTGTGTGTTTGGTATTCCGTGCAGTGCTCTAATGCTATTGGTAGAAAGCTTGAGGATGCCGGGAGTATCCACTATGATTCTAGCCTCTCTCCACCACCCTTAACTGATGACAGTCAGGCACCTTGGCTCACAAAAGGGCTGCCGGTTCAATTTCAGATTTACTTGAGATTTTATCTTGGGTTCACTTCTCCCTCTACCCTGTCCTTCCTCTCTATGCATCGCTTTCACAGCTGTCACCTGCAAGAGCCTTCTCTAATAATGCCTGCTAATCTCTGTATGAGTCTACTTCCCTGACAACCCAACCTGCCACAGCCTGCTTCACGCTTCTGCTCAAGACTCAGTTTCACCAGACATAGGACTATAATTATATGAAGGTGTAAGACTGAGCCCAAAGGTGTTCCTCACCTATTGAACAATATGAAATAAAATTAACTTCATGTCATAACCACTGACTGTTTAGTTCTACAAATTTGGATGAGACACATAAACATATACACGAGGCCCTAGTTTTGCCACATGCTAATTTGTGGCAAACCTAGTTTAGTTAATCAATATTTAACCTTTCCTCTTCTCTGATGATTGCCAAAGCTCTGAGAAAACAACCCAAATATGCCCTAAAACTTAAAAATTAAAAAATATATCAGCTACAAATACCCACAAAATATAGTAAGTATTAAATTCTTTTTAGATTTTACTTATTCATTTGAGAGAGAGAGGGAGAAAGAGAGACTGTAAATGGTGGGGGGAGGTAGAGGGAGAGGGAGATTCCTCACTGAGCAGGGAGCCGGATATGGGGCTCAATCCCAGGACTCCGGGATCTTTTTTTTTTTTTTAAAGATTTTATTTATTTATTCATGAGAAACACACACACACACAGAGAGAGAGAGAGAGAGAGAGAGAGGCAGAGACACAGGTAGAGGGAGAAGCAGGCTCCATGCAGGGAGCCTGACATGGGACTCAATCCTGGGTCTCCAGGATCAGCCCTGGGCTGAAGGTGGCACTAACCCACTGAGCCACCCAGGCTGCCCGGACCCCAGGATCTTGCTGAGCTGACGGCAGAGTCTTAACCATCTGAGCCACCCAGGTGCCCCAACATTCAATTCTTTAAAGTGAAGTGAAACCAAAATTTCTCAATTCTATATGAAAACGAAAGGTGTAAGGAAAGAACCATCAAAATGATTGGTGCTTTAGTGTAACTAAATCCAAGTTTGTCTGCTGGATGCAGAGCAAAGATCATCACTGAGACATGGAATGCGGGAATGTGGATGGCAGCCAGCGGAGGAGCCAGGAGAGCAGACTTCATATCTGCTTCCCAGAAGGAGGAGAGGCAGGGAAATTTGAAGGTAAAGGAAAAAGATCTGGCTAAAAAGTTGCAGCTGCACTCATAATTCTGTAGCTGAGATTAGTCCCATGACCCTTTGGTTACCAGTTTCATTAGACCAAGTGTTTTCCATGGAGAGAGAAAAACTAAAGTGGCAAGAGAAGAATTTCTAGAGCGGTCAGTCTCCACTCTGTAACAACGTTCCCTCATAATCCAATCATTTCAACTCTACCTGCAAGATCCCAGAAATGTTCTTACTCGTTGGCCGACTGCTGCGAAACTGGGTGACTCTCACTTTTACTGTGGCTCAGTTTCCTTCTTCCAGCCATAAATGCAGTTAACAGACGGCAAGTTGTTTGTGAACATGCTTTCTTGTCATGTTGAACAAAATCTTGCCAGGAGTTTAAGAGAGACAAATTCTCTTTTTGGACTGGTGCATGATTTTACAATAAGCAGCTTTTCTTGAAAGCAGTTGCCCACATGGGCAAAGAGAGGGTGAATATTCAAGGCTATCGGGTATTCAGGGCACCAAATGTACTTTCTATAATGCGAGTAGACTTCTGGGACTGCATCAGAAATCTACTTTGTTCTGCTGAGTTTTCAATATGCCCAAAGAATGACAGCAGTAAATGAGTTGTGTCAACCATGTTGGAGAGCAGCTGAATTTTCCCTTATGATTTTGGCTAGGATTAGAGTGCTTGAGAATCAAATTTATATTTATAGACTCTGTTGCTATCATTAAATGTATCATCCATGGGATATGGATATATCTCAGACATGGGGTAATGGAAGCCCCCTGAAAGAATTGGTGAAGATCTGACCATAAGCGATAGGGTAAGCTCTGAAGCTTTGGAGCACAGAGCTTAGTATTTCAAACCAGGTGCTTCCCCTCACTGCTTTGTGCTACCTTGCTAGTAGGTTTTCTTGCCCTCATTGTCATCACCTAATGACCTAACTGTGCCAACTCTGCTATGAGCCTGCGGTGGGCCATCCTGTAGATGAAGCCAAAGAGATCTGGAAATGACCAGTCTGAGCACTGTATTCCTCACACTGTATATTTTATCAGACAGCAAGGTACTGAGTGGATTAATGACCCAACCAACCTTCTGACTCCATTTAGAATCATGCAATTACTAGATTTTAATGCAGATCATGACCCGGCTTTCCTTGGCAAGTAAAATGTAAAATTTGGTCACTGAAGTCTATAGAGCATATATACTATCTATCTATCTATCTATTTATCTATCTATCTATCTATCTAAGATATCCTTGAGAATTATTTCGTTACTTTCTTTCATCTTTGGGAAGATCATTGACAGCCTTCTCTAGAGGCAAATTAGAAGAGACAGAGTTAATTAATAATAATAATAATGATAATGATAATAATGACTGAGTTTTCTCATTAAGACCTCTGCCATTACACTACCATTTGCTGCCACAAATTTCCTGTTTTTTAATAAATGTGCCTTGGGAATATCACTGTACTTATATGCATGTGCTAGATTCTCACTGGTCTCACTCTGTCTCTTCTGTTGGAGTCTAGCATCTCTGCAAAGAGCTTCGATCCCCCTTGATTAGAACACAGCAAACGACGCGAACAACCTGGTAAATACATCATTAGAAGCCACTTCCTATTACCACTTCCTATTCTCTCTCCCAAAAAGGCTTGAGAGAATTAGTATGAATATTCCTAAAAGTATAGATCCTACATTGGACTTTTCTACAGCACAGCTGGCCTGGGTGGAAATCTTGACCTGGTTTTTTACTCATCAGGTGACATATGGCTTCAGCTGTAGCTATAATTTCCTCATAGACTTGGTGTAAGAACTAAATGAGTTTAAATGCATATAAAGCATGTCCTACATCCAGTGCTCTATAATGTGGGTAGCAATATTCTAATCCCTCGCATGGTGCACTTGGTCTATGACTTATTTGTAGTACCTTGTTATCCTGGTAAAATACATCTCTGCTAAAAGTAAATAAACCTAAGGTGAAAACTAATGATAGGGCTTTTCAAAGCATAACAATCTCCGAAGATAAAAGCAGGGAATGCAGCACTTAATGCTGGAGTGCAAGGTTTAAGAGTTAGATTTTTGACAAATCCCTAGGTATGGCTGATTGGTATTTGTCATTCCTAATTCCTTCCATATACTTTTTACCCCCTCTGGGAAGAAATCTATCACACGCATAGGACACCTTTGCAGGTAGGATTCTATATGTCAGTTGGGCTTTGCCAATTATATGTGCATGCACAATATTTTCAAGACAATCATGAAGTGGAGGCTATCTGACTATTAATGTTTGGGCTTAGGTATAAAGGCAGCTAGACAATGTAGCTATAATCCTTGTCCCAATGGCTGGTCACTAACGTCTCTGGTGTCAAGAAGCAAAGCAAGAGATCCCTGATTTCTGGATAAAGGCTACAGTAAAATGTCATTGCATACAATAGTTTAAGGGGTAACTCCAGATTTCTCTCCTCTTAGCCATTTCGTACTCTTCTTCTGGGGCTAATGTCAGCCTCTATAGACAATAGATTATTTTTTTATAGATTATTTTTAATCGCCTTTTTAAAATCATTTTTAAATAGGCAATGGAAATAAAAATGTTTGCATGGGTGACATAGTAATAATTTAAAAATAGTGTTTGTTCTGATCGTTGGTAGACCATGGCTTTGTTACAATGAAAACTGGAAGTGAATATATTAAATAAAATAAATTTTAAGCAGTCCCAAAATTATGCACCTAATATGTTGTGCACATCTAATATTTGTATTGAATCTTCTCCTGTTTAAAATGACTGGAATCGGGCAGCCCGGGTGGCTCGTGGTTTAGCGCTGCCTTCAGCCCAGGGCGTGATCCTAGAGACCCGGGATTGAGTCGCACCTCAGGCTCCCTGCATGGAGCCAGTTTCTGCCTCTGCCTGTGTCTCTGCCTCTCTCTCTCTCTCTCTCTGTGTGTGTGTGTGTCTGTGTCGCTCATGAATAAATAAATAAAATCTTAAAAAAAATAAAATAAAATGACTGGAATCATTTCCATCTCCAGCATTTTATTCTTGTTGGATGAAGTATTTGGTACCCAAATTGGCTGCAAGTCTATTTACACAAGGATATAAATTTGGTATTGGTCTCCTAACCTGGTTATAAAAGAGGAGACAATTCTATTAGTGAGTAATGGAACATTGGCAATTCTTGGCTTGTAGTGAAAAAAAAAAAAATCAGCTACTGAAATTATTACCTGAGGTCACTTGGACTGAAATACCCATTAAGCCAAAGTTTTGGTGAGCTATGTGATTTCAATAGAATTTTATAATAGGAATATAAATATAATAATTGTGGGATAGGCTAGCTCTTTCTGACTGGACTGAAATATGCAGAGAAAGAAAACAACAGCTCAGGGTTTTTTTATTTTTATTTTATTTTTTTAATTTTTTTACAGCTCAGGGTTTTAAATATTTTGCTCAAGGCAAGTCAGAGGCCCAGGGAGTGTCCATGACTACTTCCCACAGTCTTTTATATCTTGTAGCTGCAGGGCTGCTGTTGGAAAAAAAAAAAAAAAAAAAAAAGTACATGGTGTCTGATCCTGTTTATTGCTGAATTATAATGTGGGCTGAATCATAGGCTCACCAAGTCTCCTCTGTGGAAGTTATAGCATTGATTGGGAAAGTTTCAGAACCCAGGAAATTCAGATGGAAATATTAGGTGGATATAGATTAGTGTGACTGTACTGAATGTCCAAATCTAATGAAACTTCCTTGCCAGTAGCAGCCCCTTATCCCTGTTGTAGGAGGTTGGTTTTTCCTTTCTTGGGGAACTAACTTGGCTTAGGTAATTAATGTATAAAGAATGCCATTTATCCTCATGGCCCGTCCTTGCCACCTTACTGCCCTCAGACCTAGAGTTAGAATTAGTTCCCAGGGTGCTAGTAGAGGACAAAGAGTGAACCAAGAGGAACAGGCTGAAATATGAAAAAAATTCTAAGTGTTTGTTGGTTTTTATCAGCAAAAATCTGGGGAATATGTGTGGCAATAGATTTAAAGGGAGCTTCACCGGGTAGGAAAAATCATAAACATCTTGGTCAAAATTCCCCAATATGGATGACACCACCAGAATCTGCATCTAATGTGCTTGCCCAAGCAGCCCAGAAAGATTATGATTGTTGACTGGGTTGGTTGCCTGAAACGTGGACTCAATGGCTCACACCAAATGAAGGTGCAAGGCAAGGAATTCTTTGATATGTGGTAGAATCTGAGACTTGGAAGGGTGTGAACACAGGAGTGATTTATCATCGGACTCATTTTAACTTCTAATTCTGTCTCCTAAGAGATTCCAAGTGTATTTCCTTCACTAAGGCATTTAACAGTACATTGATGAGGACGTCCTCTCTTGGAAAGAGATGAAGGTATGGATGCTTCCCTTGAAATGGGCTCCGTGTTTAAGGGGAAGGATGGAATCCTGGAATGGGAGAGGTCAAATGACAACATTTATTACCAGGTATAGGGTAGACATGATTATAATAGGCATCTGGAGTAGAGTAGTAGGTAAATTGTTTAACCCATTCTCTAGGAGTAGATAATTGTTCATCATAACTTTATGAATAAAATAGATGTCCAGCCAACTTAACTCAGATTAAACTGTACAACTGAAGAAATTACCCACGTGTGACAAATGGAAGCCCGGCTTTAATTATCACAATGGAGTGTCACAGCCATTTACCAATTCCAAGAGTTAAGTTGTGGGGTAGTGATTCCTGTTATCCTCACTTCACTTGCTTCTTTCACCCATGAAGAAGTTGGCTATATTTTAGAGAAAAGCAGATCAATGTACATTTCATCAAGTGGCAACTTCAGTTGCTATGGTTGTAGAAGATGTAATATCTTGTATTCAACTATTAATCTAGAAGTGGTTATACATTTTTTTGTTTTATCTCAATAAATGAAGAGCACTAGAGTGGTTTGCTTTCACCTTAATTAACATTTCTCATGGTGATATCAAAAATTACTTCCAGGGACCTTGATGGTCTCACCATACCAGAGGATATTACACAAGTCTACTATTTAATGACATCAAATGACTGAAACTGGAGAGCTGGGGATACACGATATCTGAGCTAACTGTGTAATTTACACACATACCAGAAAGTAGGAGAAAATCTCCCATGAAAATTTAGGACCTACTGTTTTTTTCATATTTCTGAAAGTTCAGTGGGACATGTCTGAAAATCCCTTCCAAAGGAATAGGCCTAGTTCTTGGCGAGCTTCCTGGATGTCTGAAAGCAACATATACCCTTTTGGGTGTGCTGTTTCAATACTTTTACCAAGTAATTGCTACATCTGTGAATTTTCTGTTTGTTTCAGAATAAGAGTAGACTCTCCTGCTTATCCAGTCTATAGTGCAAACTGTTTTCTCTGCCACTTGGTCATAACAGTTCAGCAAATTCAGTAGTTCCTATATTGTCTGAAGCATCTGGCCCTGTAGTTTGAAAAATCTTGCAAATCTGATAAGAGATTAATAATGTAGATATTTAGAGTACTCAAAGAAAACCAGGCCTTTTTCCTGAGATTGATGATTAATATCCTTTTGAGAAAAAGATCCTACTGTGCTAAGAGATGCCAAGAGAGGCCAAACACTCAACCATTGGACTCCCACGTGGCCATGCAACCATGATCATCATTTTTTTTTTTAATTACCTAACCATAAAGTTGAGCTTGGGCAACAAAAGACCTAAACAAAGTAGAAATAGTATATGTAAGATTGGCTCAATGGTAAAACTTGTTGCTTGAACAAATGTATACCCTACCAATGGATTTTATGTTCCTGCACTGCCACTTCTTTAATCTATGCCTAGTCCCTAGAAAAACTATAGAAAACAAATATCTTTCAAGTGTGCAAATCATTGAGTGGTGCATCTGTTTGCTCACTTTGCTTGAAAATGAAGGTTGCCAGAGCATGAATACAATTTATAAAGGATTGGTAATAAGGAGATATAGGGAAGAGAAATGTGGAAAGACCTTTCAGAACTGGTAGAATCTGTGGATATTAATGTCCCATCTGATTTCTCTTCAGAAGACATTCCTAGCTGAAAAACCTCTCAATAATTATGTGAATACAATGACCCATTTTACAAATATTAAGCAGTTACTTTTTTAAAGATTTTATTTATTTATTCATGAGACACACACACACACACACACACACACACACACACACACAGAGGCGGAGACACACAGGCAGAGGGAGAAGCAGGCTCTAAGCAAGGAGCCTGAGGTGGGACTCAATCCCTGATCCCAGGATCACGCCCTGACCCTAAGGCAGACGCTCAACCGCTGAGCCCCCCAGGCATCCCAAGCAGTTACTTTCAATAGCCAGCCCCCTTGCTTGCTACATGAATTCGTAAATAAAGAATTTATAACAGCAAGAAGATAGGTTAAAACATAGACTCAACAACATGGATTATTTGAATCAGCCGGTACGGAGTACCCAAGCTGCCAACCTCAGAAACAAGCGGTGACACTCACAATTCACCATCCACTAGGGGGCCAGCCATCTATCTGATGACAGATAATGACACTGGATGCCTTCCATTATGGAAAGGGCACCTATTTATCCAAATTGGAATAGGCAATTATTCTGCATATGGATTTGCCTTTTTTTGTGACCATGCCTCTGCATCTGTTGACTTACTTAATGGGACAGCATCAGAGTGACCCACATAACATTGTTTTTGAACAAAGCATTCATTTATAAAACAAAGGTTGAAGAAATGGACTCAAGTCAATTGGATTCATTTGTGTTATCATGTGCCACAAGCTGCCTGAAGCAACTGGCCTTTTAAAACAGTATAATGTACTATTGAAGACTCAGTTATGGCACCGCTTGGGAGAAACACTGTTGGAAGATGAAGGCATTGTCTTTTCAGAATAAGAAATCTGATCTGAATCCCTGACCAATACATGGCACTTTTTGTTTATAGTTAAATTTCACGTGGGAATGATCTTAAGCTATCCTAGAGATCATTGAATACAGAGAGGCTCACAGTCCAAATTAAGATGCCCAGATCTCACATGGCTAACTCAATTTAAAACACATGATAGGAACTAAGGGGAAAGGGCTATCCTTAAAATAAGGTGCAAGTAGGCTTAAGGTTTAAGGAAAGGTCTCTAATAGATAGACCTTTTCTGGGGCCCTATATACCCTATCCAAGAAGCATAGGACCATATACATCTGGCCAAAGCTGTAGCCGGTGTATTACTGCACTAACATCCATGAATTTTATTTTCATTTATGGGACACAGGGCATATGAGTTCAGGAGGAGTTTCACGAATGTGTGGCTAATCCTTGACCTCATAAATTTTGAGTACTTCATATCCTATATATATTTAAAAATATACTGATATATATTTAAATATATAAATATAGTGTATGTGTGTCAAGAATATTTGGTGCCTCAGATACCTCATGGATATTTAGCATATTATGAATGTTTGGTGGCTCTTGGTCTTCCCATCCCTTTAGATTATCTATATTCAATATACACAAGACATACTTACTTTATACTTAACGTGGTTCATAAGTTACTAACTTAGGAAAGCATCTTATGAGTTTTGTTTTTGTGTTTTGTATAGCAGAACTGAATGCTGTCTAACAGTATACTAGGGTAACTCATACAAAGTATATGTCTGGAAACCAAGAGATAAACAGAGAGCAAACATTTATTTTTCATCTAAAGACTACTCACAATATTCAGCTTTCCATTCATTTGACCTTGGGCTGTGATGGTTTATAGGTCTTAGTACTCAAAAGAAGAATGTCTCTCTTCTAAGAAGACACCCAGTGATTCCTGTGAACTCTAGGAATACCGCTGAGTAATTTGATGTTTGCATGCCACTTACCCAATAAGCAAAGAGGTTGACCGCTTTGGCTGGCACAATTGATCCTGATTATTAAGGAAAAATAAAGATGTTGCTACACAAAAAAATGGAGCCTAGGCAATTCTATAAGATCACCTGTTAATGCTTCCATACTTTTTGGTCAATATATAAGTAGGAGTCTATAACAACCCAATACAGGCAGAACCACCAAGAATAAAGAACACTCAGGAATGAAGGTTTCATCCCCCTGCTGAGTAAAAAACTCTGACCAATTTCAGTGCTGGCAGAGGAACTCAAAAGAAAGGGAATGGGATGAGCATAAAAGCTGTCATCAACAACAGTTGTGATCTTGTGATCACTTGCAGAATAAGGAATCTATAATCAGTCCTCTTTCCTTCCTCACTTTGTTATGTATGTACTGACTTTCTTTTCGCTACTTTCCTATTCCCCTATAATTTTATATAAATTGTAATGTTTGTAGTTTGCTCCTCTAATTACAGACTATCAAGTTAGGATTATGACTGGAGTTGAAGGATGATGATAAACTAGCGTTGGATACAGTGACAAAGAAATTTGGGGGGAAATACAAATATTTCTATTTGTATAAAGAATGTTATACAATATGTTATATTATATGTTAGGCAGGTGCATGCTGAAATTGCTTTTTTTCTTTAAGTAATCAGTCTTGAGTTGCCAAAGGGTGTACTCTACAGGATACAGTCAATTGGCACCCAACATCCATTCTCATATCCTTCTGGATGCCATCCTGTATTGAAGAAGCTGTGAGCCTAAAAATGCATTTCCAGACCCTCCTGTCACTAGTGGTCTAGATGGGATTTGGGTACCATCATGAGATGCACATTTTTGAAAGACAATATGAGGCAGTGACCATGCTTATGTTGCTGTTTCAATTAGCATGTTCATTGAGACATAAGTGCCAAGAGCAGCTGAAATGGATTAGTGGTGGTGCCCAAGCAGCAGTTCCCCTAATTCCCAGAGAACAATCACGGACAAGCTCTAGAATTTATGGCCATTACTTGCATTGGCAGTCCCCTTTCTCTGCTCCTGCAATTCTCCCTAAAATTTCCTATGTATCTAATTTCCTTTCTTGCCTAAATAGCTAGGTAGGTTTTATTTCTTAAACTGTACCTCTGACTAGGTATTGCTATTAAGTTCTGTGCACCTCCTTAACTATCCAAGGAACTACATCAAGGACACCAGCCTTAAGGGGTCATCTGTCTCTGTGATTGAGTGTTTAATGCCCATCTCCTATTTTGCTGCAAGATCCACAAAAGTAAGGACAACAGTTGTTTTGCTCAGAACTTAACATAATGCTTCACATTGTAAAAAGAGCCAGAAGCATCAGACAGCAGTGTGGTAAAAATAGATTTTATTTAGAAACTATTGCAGCAAGGGAAAAGAGAGCTTAGTGTAGGATTGACCTCAAGGGTGAATAACAAGGACAGGTGGGGATTTTTAGCCAAGGACTGAGGTGAGGTGTCCATAATAGACAGTTACTAGGAAGAAATATCAAGGGCAAGGGTACAGTTACCAAGAAGAAATGTCGAGGGTAAGGGTATTCTCTTTAAACAGATTTAGGATTCTTCCCTTAGGCAGACCAAGATCATCACATATCAGGTGTGGAAGATTCTTACTAACATGACTTAGCAGGATGCTTACTATAAGTGAGCTAGGTGGGCTCAAGCACAAGGCTCAAGGGTGGGGCTTTATTGAAACAAGGGCTCAGGGGAAACTCTCTAGAGCTGACTCAGGAGAGACACACACACAGGAGACCTAAAAAAATATTTTTTGAATGCATAGATTTTAAGCCATGTGTAGGAGGTACAAAATTTATATATTTTTCTTTTTTTTATTAAGTTTTTTCTTTAATTCCAGTCTAGTTAGCATACAGTGTTATATTAGTTTCAGGACCACAATATAGTGATTCAACAATTCTTTTTTTTTTTTTTTTTTTTTTTTTTTTAAATTTTTTTTTTTTATTTATTTATGATAGTCACAGAGAGAGAGAGAGAGAGAGGCAGAGACACAGGCAGAGGGAGAAGCAGGCTCCATGCACCGGGAGCCCGACGTGGGATTCGATCCCGGGTCTCCAGGATCGCGCCCTGGGCCGAAGGCAGGCGCCAAACCGCTGCGCCACCCAGGGATCCCTGATTCAACAATTCTATATATTACCTATGCTCATCATGATGAGTGTGTTCTTTAATCCCTATCACTTAGTTCATCCATTCCCCACCCACCAGAATTTGTATTTCTGTTTTATAATTGACAAGTTTATTTGGGCTAATAGGACTTAAGTAGAGTATTTTGCCCAAAGACAGTGCTCCATAACTAATGTGGACAGAAATTCCACATCTCTGGGGGGGGGGGGAGGGGAGGGATTTTGGTACTGTCCCTGTCATTATGTGCAGTATCTCAATGGAAATTAAGATTGCCCTGAAGTCTGACTCCAGAATCATCGCTGTAAATTTGTTCATTTTAAGCATGATGTTAAGAATCTGAAAATATACTAATTATTAATTTTCTATTCTACAGTTTCCTCCAGAAAGCTCTGATGTATTTATTTTGGGTAACAATTTATTTGAGCAGAAATCACTTGACCCAAATTTTGATGATTTAATAGCTCATTGAAAGAACTAGCCTGAAGCTGATAACAAAATCTGTTGCAGATGCTGTAACTCCTATTTGCATCCATTGGTCTTTTGGTTTATGTGCTTTAATAATTTGAAAAACAAGAGGATAATCAGGAACCAAGATAGATATGTATGTCTCGAGGCAGAATTTAATTCAAAATTGTACAAAATGTTTTGTCAGATGAACTCCTTAACCACATTTGTTATCAGTGGCACAAAATACATTAGATTAAGTTTTTGAATAATGTGCAAGGATGGTGTCAGATTGATCCTAACAAACTGATGAAGACTGGCATCAAAATCAGAACTTTGTTTCTATCATACTAGTTTTAGGTAAAAGATTTTAAGATGAATTCTTCCAAAATGGAATTTCTGATAGTATCTACACTTTTCATAATTATAAAATTTAATGAACCTTCTATCATTGATATTTTTATGTCATCCTTGAATTCTTCAAATATTCATATATTATTTCACTTTTTATTGGGAAATTATTATTATTTAACCACACAGGAAGATAAAGAGTAATATTAACAACAATCATGTACACATCAACTATCTTTGTCTGATCTTAAAATTATTCCACATTTGCTTCAGATCTTTTATTTATTCTTTTAAAATTACAAGTATAGTTGAAAGCTTTGTGCCCCCTACCTACAACACTAGTCTCTTCCCTTTTCTCAAATATTTACTATATTCACATGAATCAATAAACAATATATAGCGCTATTTTACATTTTAAATTTATACATCAATGGTTTCAAACTCTATGAATTATTCTGCATCTGCCTTTTTTGTACTTAGTATGTTTGTGAAACGTGCCTATGTAGTTTTCATTCATCCATTCACAATACACTATAACATATTATTATATAAATCTCTCATTTTACAATTATATAAGAATTTGAATTTTACTTTCGCAGGTTGATGAACATTTAAGTCATTTTACATTTTGGGGGGATCATAAAATCTTCTTCATTAAACATTCTTTTAACATCATATATGAGATCATATATACCTAGGATTTGCATTGCTAGATTGAAGATTCAATTTTCATTTGTAGCTCTACCTAATATTACCAAATTGCTATCCAAAGTGTTTGTACAAATTTTAATTATCACCAGTTATACATGAGAGTTCTCATTTCCACATCCTTGTTATTTACTATTGTAAAACATTTAAATATTTGTCTTAGGAACAGAGACAGTGTCATTCTGGTTTGAATTTGCATTTCCCTGATTCCACTGTTGTTTAAGCTTCTTTTCATTATATTTTATTTTTATCTCTCTGGATATTTTGTTCATTTTTTTCTTTATTGGTTCAAGTCTTCTATATATGCTGAATAGTAATTGTTAGCTCTTTATATTCTCTGCAGTGATTTTACATTTTGTTTCTCTTAATATAGGACTATAAAATTATTTTTTTAAGATTTATTTATTTATTTAAGAGAGAGAGTATGTGTATGGTGGGGAGGGGCAGAGGGAGAGAGAAACTCTAGCAGCATCTGTGCTCAGCACAGAACCCCATTCAGGGCTCAATCTCAGGACTCAGATTCTGACTCTGAAATATCATGACCCTGAGGTCAAGACCTGAGCCGAAGCTAAGAGTCAGACACAACTGTGCCACCCAGGAGCCCCAAGACTATAAATTTCCACATACTGTTAGCTACCTCTCTCAACTTTTAGTGTGTAAGTTTAATTTAATTATCAGCTCTAAATTTTTCTAATTCGATTGATAAATCTTCTTTTATCCATAAATTATTTGGAATGTCTCCATTTTTTTTGTTTGTTTTATAGGTAGGTACTTTTAATTACTTACTCCTATTTTCATTTAAGTCAGAGAACATGGCCTGAAAAAAAAATCCATTTGTTGCCAATTGTTGTGATATGTTTTATGGCTTAGTAAAATTCGGTCATTGCCTGAAACAAGTGTTTTTTCCCTAGTTGTTGTTTACAGAATTCTATGTAACTACATTAGATTGAGTTAAGATAGCTCATTTTATTTTTTCAATTTTTTTTTTACCTGCTTCTATCAATTGTGGTGATGTGTTAAATGATTGTGCATGTGTCAGTTTCTGTCAATTGTATCATATTCTGACTGTTGTATCAATGGGTAGATTTTAGAATAGTTCTGTCTTTTTGGTAAGCTCTTCCTCTTATAAACGTGTATGATCCACTTAATTTTTCAGACAGACATTTTATTTTATTGCCTTAAACTCTATTTTGTTGTTAGTATAGTTATACCAGCTTTATTTTAGCTGATATTTTCTTCTTAGTAGTATGAATTTCTTTCTTATTTTTAGGCTTTTTATATCCTATGCTTAAATTGTCTCTTATGAGGAAGGTTGTTTTTTTTTTTTTTTCCTTCAACTGATTTGGATGATGCATGTTCTATTTTTATTTCTTTTAAGTGGTTTCCTGACTATCTCAGCATGCCTATTTGACTTAAAGTCCAAATTAATCAATACTTTCTTATTTCTCCTGAATAATAAGAGGAATTTCAAATATGTTACTCTCCTTCATCACTTGTCTACTTACATATGCTTTCCCACAAGGGCTGGGAGCACATGTATGCATACAACTGAAAAAGACTTCTATTTAAATAGGGGCTTCAAAACAATAGCAAGAAAATCATCTCGGTTAGCTAAATCTCCTTAAATGAACTGTTTATAAGTAAAGCAATGAACAAAGAATATCAAATATTTCTTAGGCCTGAAGCAGAATAAAGTATTATTAGAAGTATGTTTGATGTTGCTGAAGATTCTTTCACAAACATATTATTTAAAGTCAAGCAGAGTTGTTTTTAATGACCTTATTAGCTCAGATGATGTTTTCATGATTCGTGCTGATATCATTTGGAGAATCTTTAAATAACACACTGCTAGTTGCTCTGATAGACAAGAGCATCTACACTAAGGAGCAACTGTTTCTCTAACTGTGTGGGAAAGACTTTTATTTCCTGACATGCTTCTTTTCATTGAAGAGTCCCCAAGATAGCAAGTTTTCTTTTAGAAGCAATGTGCATTTTCCATCTTGAAGTGGGTTTACATTTTGTTTGTTACTACAGAAGATGTTTTCTGAGAATTTTATTCTTGCCGTGCTTTTCATCTGATAAATCAACAAACAAAAAAGACATCTTGGTTTTTAGACTAAAAATCCCCTAAGAAAATTTAAAACTTTTACACAATTGAAAAAGAGATTGTGTCTTTTATTAGGCAACAACTTAAACATAACTCTCCTCTATTAGTGAGCCATTTGCAAAATCCAGACCTTTGGCTTTTTGTCTGTGTTAAGTTATACCAAGTTAAGTTGCTCAAAATGAGTATATAACTAAACCAATAAATTTAAAAATACTTTTAGTGATTTACAAAAACAGAAGTTATCAATGATTTGCTTTACTTGAACAGTTTGTTTACAAATTTCCCCCACTCTTTTGAAAAAAGGAAAGAAAAGAGATCCAAATATTTTTTCAGCCATTAATCGACATAATAACACCCTAAGATCATTTAACTCTGCATGGGAAGCTTTTATCCCTTTGGCTTGGTCTGCTGGAGGAATGTCATATTCCATGCTGTGAATAGAGGTTGCCTTTAACCACATGAGAGCAATTAGGAGAAAGTCAAGGTTTGAACCTGAGTGAGCTCATACACAATGGCTGGGATAATGGTCATTACCTACAACAAGGAAGACAGCAAATGAATTCCAGACATTTGCAATGAGGCATCCGGACTCAAAACACATTTAAGCAAAAACAAATAAACAAAACTCCCCAAAATATTTTCCACTGGTGATCCAGTTGAGTATTTGCATAATTAGCAGAAGATATTTCCAGAGTCTCAAATGTATACAAATGCCACGTTTTAAGCAAAATTGAAGAAAAAAATTTAAAACGCCACCCTACACACAGCATAGTTTTTCTACAGAACAGATGTAACTTGGAAAGGTACCAACTTGGTCATCCTAGATGACAAATCTTCTGGTGGCATCAATAGAGTGCCATTTGGCTAGTCATGCCTGGGTGAAGAATATCCGGAGGTTCTATGTTGAGTCACTAAGAATACTCCATTAAGTCATTTAAACCAAACTTCCTAGCAAGTGATCTCCAGAATCTCAATTTAATGTATCTTTTTAGAGATTTAAGTGAAATCTCCAGCAAAGCTAAAACTGCCTCTGCTAGCAGACCCATTAGTATTCCTCAGAGTACTCCTCAAACTCACTGCCTTTCCCTAGGAGCACATGAAAGAAACTCAGATCCAAGTATACTGTATTCTCACCAAAGCCACCTTGTAAAGAAGCTGCCCTGAGATACAGAAATATGGACTTTGTTATGAGCTTAGTCACAGAGTTACTTTGATTGAGTCCCTTAAACTTTATTAAGTGCCACTCTTGGCCTGTGTTATAGGGACATTTAGAATAAGTCTATGTGTATGAACCCTTCTCTGTGTGATGCTATTAGAGAGACATCATCAGGACTAAGCTGAGTAGCAGGCTAATAAATGAATGAAGAAGCCAGAAAAATGATACCTGGTTTTCTTTTAATGCGAATTACAAAGAAAGGGTACCTTTGTTTTTCATGATACTAAGAATATGTGATTTAAAAATTTTACCTCTTATATCAATGCTATTTTACATGAACAGATTTAGTGTCATTTATCTTGTTTTCCAAAGTCATCTGATGACAATCAAGAGATATTAAAATAAAAACTGGTTGACAGAAGCACCTTGATATTCATGTTTGTGCCAGTTGAGCTTCTGGTGGAGCGATTAAAAGAAGAGACCAAAAAAAAAAAAAAAAAAGAGAGAGAGAGAGAGACCAGCCTTTTTGTTTGTGATCTTTCTGTGAGTAATAGCATAGAACAGCTATGAAAATACCATATGTTAATTTGTAAATAACTTTCTCTATGTAATTGTAATATATACTAATTGTGGAAAATCTAAAAAACACATAAAATATAAAATAGAAATTACCCATATTCTTACCAGCCAGAGCTACCTACCCCTCACCATTTTCATATATGTGTGTAGTCTTCTTTAAAAAAAAAAAAAATCCACTTTAGACAGATTTGAATCCCATTTGAGCAATTTATATTTAGAAAATTACTTTTTGAAAATAATATCCCGTATTGATATACTAACATTTATTTAATCAGTGGTCTGGTGAAGGATACTCTAATTTTTTTTTTTTTGGTATTATATTTGGGGTAACATGAACATCTTTAGGCTTGTACACTTTGAATAATTGAGAAAATTAGGCTATGGTGTGAATACTTCTAAGCTTTTATTTTCTTTCCACAAAATTACATTCTTTGAACTGTTTGTACCAATTTACAGATTTACCTGCAGTGTATAGAAATCTCTGTTTTACTCTAGCCTCACTAACACATTGTTAATGTAACAAGGTTGGCGATGTTGCTGATGTGTCTTCTTGGTAAAATCATAAAACAGACTTCAACCAGATGTTGAAATAACACCTGGCTATTAACAACAGTTAAACAAATTGAAGAAGCGTCTTTAAACTCAATCCTGAAAGCTCTTCCTCAACATTTGAAAAGCTTTAGGCAACACGAGAAGAAAGAATGCATTAAATTGAACCTAGGGGGCCATATGCTGTCTACAAATCAGACCCATTAGCTTTGCTTACCTTATGGTTTGGTTATCACGTGGAAACCATCTTTGCTGCCAAGAAGAGATAAAAGTGTACATTAAAAATACATTGCACCTTATCTCACGGAAGCAGGTGAAGAGGCTTTCATTCTTTAAGCAGACTGACTCTACCTTTTTGTTGCATGTGTTTAACGAGAACTCCACATAAATGCTAGCAACATGCAATCTGAGCATGCTGTTCCAGGAACAGTGTCTGCCATCTGCTTAGGCTAAATGGAACTGCTCAGCTTTGGCCTCCCTGGCCTTGAAACTTGACTATTGGAATTTAATTACATGATTATATGATTAAATCAAAGAGATTGAAAGGTTAAAGCTAATGTCCCTAGAGGTGAAGCAAGCCCCAGGCTTCTGAAACAGCTGGCACTGGGGAGAAAGGTCCCTCCTGGCATGTCAGAGAAGGAAAGGTAATGAGCTTTTCTGGGGGTGACACTGATTTTGTTTTATTAAGATGTGTTGCTGATTGGGAAAGAATTTTAAGTTCTCAAGTCCAGAAAATGAATTCAAAAGCTTTTTTTTTTTTTTTTCTCCTTAAGTCAAAATGCTCTAGCATTTTTTCCCCTTGATTTAGCTCTTTGATCCTTTTTGCTCTTTTGAGGAATTTTGAGAGTCTGGAACATATCGTCTGAGAATTAAGGAATTAGGAAAGCAAAAGGGAATCTGGGACTTATTTTCAGTAGATGTGTTGTTTGGGTCTTAAATCTAACAACTCAATGCAGTGCTTGTGTCAGCTTCAAGATAGATATTTTCTGATGGCCTCTGACCTTGATAGTGAAATTCAACATTCTTTTCAGAGAAGATCCATCAAAAATCAGCCAATGAGGAGAGCTACCAGTTGCAAACAGTCACCTGGGTGTTACAGTGAACTACGGCCCAGAGTCTACATGGCAAGAGGAGATAGAGCCCAGTCTCAGGAGACTAGGATGTGTACTAGGGAGCCGAACCTGATTCAATCACTTACTGGCATTGGCAAATTATTTAGCCTGTCCTTGACTCAATTTTCTCACCTGGAAAATGGACTAATAATAATACCTACCTCATGGACCTGTTAATCAGGATTAAACTGGCTAGTTACTGCCAGGTATCTAGAATGGGGTCATTGTAAAGATGAATTCTTTATCAGATCAAATGAGGGAGATTCCAAACTTCTTGGTTATTTGAATTTTCACATACTTGCAAAATACTCCTTTCAGAGAGGTCTATATATGATATTACTATGTTTCGTTGACAAACTCGTCTACACATGCAGAGTGTGCTATGAAAACTATCACATAGATTTAGGATAGTACCATTTGACCTGACGGCTGCAACTGTCGAATTTTCAGTATCATTCTGGTGATGAAAAATATTTTGGCTAGGAGAAGAATAATAGAAATGGAGGCTCTGTTACTCAGAGGGCTTTCAATTCCTCAGTAGCAAAACTCATCTCTCATCCCATCTTGTACCTCCCTAGGCTTAGCTTCTTTGCATTCGGTTACCCTGAAGCATTTGGCACTTGTTTATTTTGTTTGTGAAAAGCTTATTCATAAAGGATATGGCGATGTGCTGCTTGCACCTGGGAACCAGTGTTATTACCAAATCAACAGTTACTTGCAGAGATTTAGAAGGTAAAGTCTGACATGCAAATCAGCTCTTGCTAGTGACTGCAGAGATCAGAGGAAACATAGATTTTAAATGCAGAAAGACACAGTCATGGTAGGCATGGGTGAGAATTTTCTAGTAGTGAATATGGGGAAAATAGGAAACATTAACTTACTCTTTTGTTCTGTAGGTTTTGTTCCTATAATGATAATAAGACTTGCCTGAATTTCCACACCTGGAAAGGAATGACACCTGGTTTTTACTCATCTCTTTAATCTCAAAGCCTTCTTTCTCAACCCGGATGCCATACTGCACCGTGCAGAGTAATGCAGGTGTCATAATAACAATTACACCAACATTTATGGAATTTTTCTATGGACTGGACTCTTCTAAAGACGTTAAAGTGCATCCTCACATCAAAAACACATTGAGGTGAGTGTGAAAGTTAGCTCTACTCTATAGATGAATAAACTAGAGTGTCTCAGAATCAGGCCCTGTAATTCAAAACCCATCCTCTTCTTATTCGTATCCTCTTAAGTTCACCTTACGGCTTTGGAGAAAAAACAAATAAGTACATGTGTGAAGCATTAAGAAGCAATATGAAATGATAAAAAGAATTTGTATGTCAGGATCTGGAAAGTCAAGTTCAAGGCTCTGATCTGCCACAACTCTCTGTATCAAATTGGATAAACCAGGTGAACATTCTATACGATGATAGAATTAAATGAATTATTATTACACATAGTTCCCGATGACCATTCTGACTATAAATACCAAATTTTTGCTACAGATTATAAAAATAATCTCTTTTAATCAAAAAGAGGGAGACCTCATTCTGAAAGGTATGGACCACATCTGACGTTTTCGTTTTATTCATTTTCTTTAACTTTTCTTTTCTTTTTTTTTTAATATTTTCTTTTTTTTAAAATTTTTACTTATTTATGATAGTCACAGAGAGAGAGAGAGAGAGAGAGAGGCAGAGACACAGGCAGAGGGAGAAGCAGGCTCCATGCACCGGGAGCCCGACGTGGGATTCAATCCCGGGTCTCCAGGATCGTGCCCTGGGCCAAAGGCAGGCGCCAAACCGCTGCGCCACCCAGGGATCCCCTTCTTTAACTTTTCAACTCATTTTGCAGTAGGTTTCTTTTATACCAAACACTTCATAGAACTACTTTAACAAAGGTCTCCAGTGAATTTCCAATTACTATTTTTAATTTTTGAAACTAGTATTGTATCAGTTAAAGGATCTTTTTGTGCCACAGAATTTGATTCATTGAGATTCTGAGAAAAGCTATGGGATCTTTCACTGGAGGAATACACTAATGCATGAAAACACATTTCTACATATGGTCTCAGGTGACCCACAGTTCCAAATACTGCATGATGCTGAAGAGGGGTAAGGGAACTCCTCTGGATTTGTTGAGAAGGACTTTGTAAATCTCCACTGTTAAAGTTTGGACAAAACTCAGATTATAAATGATTACAGAGGGAAGAGTTTGAGTCAATGAATGCATTGGAAGCTTGTGGGATTTCTTTTTGAAAATAGGAATATGGGGATCCCTGGATAGCTCAGCAGTTTAGCACCTGCCTTCGGCTCAGGGCGTGATCCTGAAGTCCCAGGATCAAGTCCCACATCAGGCTCCCTGCATGGAGCCTGCTTCTCCCTCTGCCTGTGTCTCTGCCTCTCTCTCTCTCTCTCTCTCTCTGTGTGTGTCTCTCATGAATAAATAAATAAAATCTTAAAAAAAAAGAAAATAGGAATATATAAACAAGCAGTGTTAATCCTGGAAACATTAGAAATGATCTTATTCAAAGCTTTATTTTACAAATCAGGCAAATTATCTATAAAAATAGAAAACAAACTTTGATATTGTAAAATTACTTGACTAGTTTTCTCTTTTCCCCCTCCCCCAAGCCTCAAAATAAAGCCATGGGCAAAGTAAGTTGTCAACATCTGTTTTGTGCTGTAAATTATTTCTTTTTAAGTATATATGTGGGATTTCCATTTCTTCCCATTTTCATTTCCCAAAGAGAAGAGTCTTACAATCTGTTTTGGCTTGCATTCCATGCTTCCGTGTCTATCTGTGAGTTGGTAGTGGTGAATGAAACCAGAGAGTTAAGTGGCATCTTGCTGTGCACATCAGAGGAAGAAATGATAAGATAAAGAGATAAGCAAAGTGATAAATAGCTTGGGTGATAAACACATGCTGACTACTGCTCTTTTCGCCCCGACTCCAATCAGAAGTGATATCCCCTGCTACTTCCTCATACCATTTTTCTACCAGTGCCAGAGATGGGCAGTTTCAAGTAGACCCATATGAATGTTGCTCTAACCACTGAATGAATGACTGTAAGCAAGTTGTTGAGTGACTCCAGACCTCATTCCTTCATCATTTGCAAGTTTGTGGACAGGCTTTAAAAAAAAAAAGTCTGGGGCAGCCCGGGTGGCTCAGCGGTTTAGTGCTGCCTTCAGCCCAGGACATGACCCTGGAGTCCCAGGATCAAGTCCCACATCGGGCTCCCTGCATGGAGCCTGCTTCTCCCTCTGCCTGTGTCTCTGCCTCTCTCTCTCTCTCTCATGAATTTATAAATAAAATCTTTGAAAAGAAAAAAAAAAGTCTGTGTAGATCTCAGTATATTTCCTAGGATATAGTGAATATTCAACAGTGGTGATTTTCACTATGATCACGTATCAAAACATTTCCTTTTAGGAAAATCTCTGCTGGTGGTAGAGTACTTGTTCAAAGCAAAAACAAACAAAAAAAAAAAAAAAAAAAAGAAAAATTGTTACACAAATTCATAATGAGCATTCAGTTTTCTATTTTGAAAAAAAAAAGTATAAAAGGATATTCTCTAGGTGTCCTCTACCAGTGCTATGAGAAGTTCACATTTACATGATTATATGTGTATGTGTGTGTGTGTATAAATATAAAAATATAAATATATAGTCTCTATCTACCTACCTACCTGTCTATGTATTGAGAGATATTTATTGCAAGGTATTGGCTTCCATGGTTATGGAGGCTAAGAAATTCCAAGATCTGCTGTCAGCAAGCTGGAGACCCAAGAGAGCCAATGGCGTAAATCCAGTTCAAGTCAAAAGAACTGAGAACCAGGAGAGCTGATGGTCTAAGTTCCAGTGCAAATGCCAGCAGACTTGAAACAAGCAAGAGTCAGTATTTTAGTTCAAGTGTGATGGCAGCAAACAGCCAATGTCCCAGCCCAGCAATTAGGCAGGAGGAATTCAGCCTTTTTTGTTTTATTCAGATCTTCAACTGGACTACTATTGGATGAGGTCCATCCACATTAAGGAGAATAATCTATTTTACTTGGTTAATCTCTTCCAGAAACATCTCACAGATATATTCTGAAAAATGTTTGGCCAAATGTCTGGGCACCCCATGTCTCAGTCAAGTTGACATATAAATTCATCATCACACCATAGAATTGCAGATGCCCAGAATTTGAGAAAGATGGAATTTGCCTGACTCTGCATGAATTGCGTGTTCCTTGTGACTTAGTTTTCAATACCAGAAGCCTGCTACAAGGAGAGACAGAGCAAAATGGCAGAGACTAGGTTCTCAAAATTCTAGACAAACCAAGGTAGGTAAGACTCATTCATGGCTAGAAGGTCAGACACAGTCTAGTGAGCCTTGCTGTTCCTAAACCTGATCACTATAATCAACAACTTGTCCACCCCACTGGAATTATGACAGTAAACATTTGTCCTGAAATGTTACGTTGCTTTTCTTGAATAGGAACATAAGATCAAATCCAAAGGAGAATTTGATCATGAGAGATGTAATGTCCCTGGTGGGGGGCGGGGGGGCAGTCTATCAGAATGACTCTAAGGTTTTACCTATATTCACCTGCAAATCCACCAATATCACCCCTAAGTATAACTTACATCCACATCCCCTTATCTCATTTATGCTCCATCATTGCCTCCAATAGCCCTTACAAGATCTGTGCCTGCCATTTTGAAATCTGGCCATTCTCATGAAAAAAAAAGGGGGGGGTACCTTGGTTTCCAGTCAATTCTAAACATACTTTATCAGCACGAAAGGAATCAGATGTCAACACCTAACACAAAGGCTGCTCTTGGTTTAGTTTGAAAAACTGGCCAATGGACAACCCATCTCACAGAATCTACTTAGAGTGCTTATCAAATTGTAATAAATTTGATTTAAAAGAAGAGCTTTGAATGCAGTTAAATGAACACCTTTAACATGGGAGGTTTTGTAGTCTATTTGCTGTCACCGGTAATATCCAGCAAACTCCTCGTCTCTCTTTTCCTTATAGAGCCTTTACTTCAACAAGTAGAGATTTGCTTTGTTTTCTTTCTTTTCTTGGCAGGCAGAAGAGTTGTGATATCCAGGGTACCAAGGCTTCAGCTCCGGTTTGTCATCTGGCGATGCTATCACATCTCATTTTTAAAAGAGAAAATTGCACTGGTGCCCACAGGCCATAGAAATGTCAAAACTACTAAAGAGTTTGATCCTCCCGATAGTTTGGGAAAGCTCTCTGAAAATCCCATGGATGTAACAAAAGAGCAGGAGAGAGAGAAGGGAGAAAGGGAAAGGGAAAAAGTAAAGCAGTATTCATTTCCCCTAAACCCATGCAGCAATCAACTTTGCAATTACCGAGATCCATTTCACTGGACTTTATAACTGGAAATGAAATGAGTGAGAAATGAGAATCTCTAATGAAGCCTCAGGTCCCCACCCATCACGTTATCATCACATTCCACCACTTCCAACATTCACTCGCCAGCTTTGTAATTTGCAGCTTATTTTCTCACAGCTCGCCAAGCGATTCGCATTCATTTACATTATTGCAGTTTAACACGCAGACAAGTAGAAATATGGTTTCAGATCTGATGGGCTCGGCATTTTTTTTAATATTTATTTATTTATTTATTTATTTATTTATTTATTTATTTATTTATTTTTGCCTAGTTGAGTTTGTTTTGCTGCCTGAAACAAATGTCTCTGGAGCTCTGTTTAATTTAGCATGTCAAACTGCTTCCTTCAAAGGCGATTTGGAAATGCTTTATATATACGATAGACACAAAAAAAAAGCCAGAAAAAAAAAAAGCGGGGTGGGGAGTGGGGCATGATGTTTAAATGAGGAGCCATGAAAACACAAGCAGGGCTGCCTATCAACGTGGATGAGATTTCCATTGTTGTTAGATGAGCACCTGCCTTCCCGAATTGAAACCAACAGAAGAGAGGGGCAGGAGGCATTTCAAAATTATGAGCTATGAAGATGTTTCTTGTGCATCATTTCTTTCTCCTCCTCTTCTTTTAATTTTTATTGTTTTAAACTATCACCTCATAGTGGCAACTCAGGATTTGACTAAGGACCCAAACAAACACTGTCCAGAGATCTTGAGCTCTTGGGGATTCCATCCTTTTTATATTTATTCTTGATACTAGACCCCAGACATATGATTTGCACTGATTTCCTCCCATCCTGGGCACTGTCTTTTCACTCTCTTGATCATGATCATAGCCTTTGATGCACAAATGTTTTTAATTTTTATAAAATCCACATCACCTTTTCTTTTCTTTCTTTTTTTTTTTTTTTTTTTTTTTTTTTTGCTTTCCTGTTGCTCATACAGCTTGATGAACAAGTCTCATCCAGTGCCCAGTGCATTAAGGTATTCTAAAAATATTCTTTAAAAATGGAATCTGCCTGGACTTTCCAGGAAGGAATGACATTTAATATTGAGGTCATGGGGATACAGGTGATTTCTCGTCACCAGGTGCAAAATCTGAAATGCTATTGGGATGAAAAGTTTTTGTAATTCAGTGGTGAACAAAAACTGTCCTAAACTGTCATGAAGCTAGAGATACTCTTCATTTATCCCACTTAGTGGGAATATTTGTCCATTTTGTTTCAGAAGTATTACTATGGTCAATAATGAGATGATATCTCAGACTCCACTGACTCTAATGATTGGCATACATACTGAACTACTCTTTTTTGCTCCAGATGCCAATAAGCTTCCTTTTAAGGTGTACAAATATTAATATATTTTAATTTAATATTTAATATGCAAATACATTGTGATAGGATTTAACTTAATATTTAATATACAAATAAATTGTAAAATGATTACTGCAATCAAGTTAACATATCCATCCCCTCACATAGTTTCCTTTGTGTGTATGTGTGTGTGTGAGAGAGAGAATATTTGAGGTCTATTTTCTTAGCAAATGTCAGCTGAATTACTTTTAAAAAAATCTAGAATATTCTTTTTAAAAAAGATGTTATTTATTTATTCATGAGAGACACACAGAGAAAGGCAGAGACATAGGCAGAGGGAGAAGCCGTCTCCCTGTGAGGAGTCCAATGCGGGACTCGATCTCAGGACCCTGGGATTATGACTTGAGCCAAAGGCAGACACTCAACCACTGAGCCACCCAGGTGTCCCCAGAATCTAAAATAGTCTGAATTTTGAAGACCTGCTGAAATCATTTATGAGCCTGCCATGGTAATAGCAACTAACAGGGGTGTAATGCCGGGGGGCCTGGTTTTCTTAGTTAAGTGTCTAACTTTGGTTCAGGGCTCAGGTCATGATCTCAGGGTCCTGACTGAGCCCCAGGCATGTGGGATCAGTTCCCTGCCCAGCACGGAGTCTGCTTGCCCCTCTGCCCTTCCCCTTTCTCCTCCCCTGCTCATGCTCTCTCTCTCAAATAAATAAACAAAATCTTAGTAAAAAAAAAAAAAAAAAAAATAGAATGGAATCTTTTAGTTTCTAATGGGCTTTCTTGTATTATCTCACTTGAACCTCACCAAAGGTTTTTACGGAGGGTGTTAGACCTATTTTGCAAGTAAAAACACTGATGCTCAGAGAGATGAAGTGTGTTAAAGAAAACCAGAGCAGGACAGAAGTTAAAGCAGTGGAGATAAAATTTATTATTTTTTAAAGCTACTGTAATAAGGAAAAACAGACATCAGTATTAATGGGTTAAATTCCAAACACAGCATGAACCAGTGGGAATTATTGTCAAGGAGTTAAGGGGGGGGTCGTTTGGGGGGTGTCAGTGAGTTCAGAATTATTAGGAGGAAATCTTCAGGGTAAGGGAAGATTTTGGTGAAGCTGTTTTAAGATAATTGCTGAAGGTAGGTCAGTGTGAACAGATACCAAAGTGGGGAGATGAGGAATTTGGTGAGATATTGAGGGTGATCAGATATTGCTAGCTATGCAGGATTCTTGGCTAAAACTGAATCCTCAAGAAAGAACACAGAACCCCTAATTGAGGCCTAGCCAGAAGGAGAGCCTCAAAGAACCTGGCAAAAGTTTGGTCAAGGAGAGAGTCTTTGTCCAGTGATTTTCCCAAAACTGATGAAGTGTCAGAACTGAGAGGATAGATCTTATGTCCTCTAGGCTCCAAATTCCAGTGGGTAGTATAGTATCTATGTTTCAAGCATTCAGATCAAGATTTACTAAACAAGTTGACCTCTAAGCAAACTGTAGTCAACACTGTGTCTATGGGATGCTAGAATAAAGCAGGTAATTAATTGAGAGAAGGAGCAAGAGCAAGAGTGAGAGAGAGACACAGAGTCAGTAGTCTATGCCAGACATACTCTGGATGTGACAAGACACGTAATTTTCTATTACTGCATGCCCGGAAACCTGAAGTCAGGGAGTGCGGCTGATAGAACCAAGAAGAAAATCAGGACTGCCCACATAGCCTGCTCCGGATTTCTCTTCCATGAGATGCATCCTAATGAAAGCATAAGGACTCTGAATTTGAGATGGAGAAGAGGAGGGGGCATCAAAGAACCCTGAAATTGCTTTTAAAACCTTGAGAGTTCCAGCTTACATGACTTCTTATAGGATGTTACTTGTTAACTGTGTAGCCTTGGAAAAGCGTTGTTAACCTCTTTGAGGCTTCTTTTCTTTCTTCTTTTTTTTCTGATGTAGCTATAAGTTTGGCCAACCTCTTAATATTGTAAGGCTCCATCCTGCTGGCAAACACTTCAGAAGCTAAGAACTCACTTTGTATACCTGCCATATGGGAGGAGAGAAGAGAGTGCCATTGGAGGGTAGCCATATTGAGTAAATAGTTGTTTCAATAGTCCTGGCCTTGTTTCTAGTGGAAATTTCATTCAGAAGTTGTGAAAAGATTCTTTTTATTTATTTATTTATTTATTTATTTATTTATTTATTTATTTATTATTGTTTTTTACAGAGGGAGAGAAAGAGAGTGGGGTGAGGAGGGGCAGAAGGAGAGAAAGAATCTTAAGCAGGTTCTACACCCAGTGTGGAACCTGACATGGGGCTCCATCTAACAACTGTGAGATCATCACCTGAGCTAGAATCAGATGCTACACCAACTGAGCTAGCCAAGTGCCTCATGAAGAGATTGTTTAAGTCAGGCCACCCATCACTGCACTTGATTTCACTCAATCAAACCAAGGTAGGAATTTGGCAATAGGCACCATTCTGAATCATCCCCTGCTCCCTGTTCTTTCTACTTGTATACCTGCTTGCAGAAATGAGTTGGACAATTTACTACAATCCAGAATTTAAAAGAATTTTTTTTTGTGTTAAAAAAAAAGTTTATAATTCTTCCAAGTTACCAATTAGCTTAGATCTCAAATATATGGATAGGTTGGTAGGGCAACTAGGGTGGGGTATGGAATAAAACCTGAGTAGAACCTTTCTTATTTTGTTTGATTCAAGCAAAATAAGCAGTTCTCATAGGCACGTAACCAATCTTTCATATAAATCCCTTTCCTCTGGCATTCGATTGAGATACAGGAGCCTGAAGGTTCCTGTACATAAGAAGCGTACAATGCATGCATTGCAGTGACTCAAGTTAGCTATTCCCCCATACATCCTCATTTCCTTTTTTCTTTTTTTAAAAAATGAAAACAAAAACAAAAATGTCTTTACTACCAAGGTTAGGAGTATCAATTACTAGCTAAAATCTTTTTTTTTTTTTTTCAGGAAATAATTCTGCTGAAACTAATCTTGTCATATTAAGGTAGGTAGGTAAAGTAATGTTTAAGAGATTTCCCAACTTTTATTACTTATAGAGTGTCAAGATAATAATTCTTACAAAAAAACCCACTTTTTTCCCCCTTCTGTGGCTCTTATGATTCTATTATTTTTAGTGGCCCCACCCCCTCCAGGGTGTAGACTCATTTCTTCTCTCCCTTGTGTTAAGCCAGGACAGGAAGCATTTTGTGATGGGCAGGATAGATTTCCAGAACTCCCTGGTGCTTCTAAATCTCCTATTTTGGCTGGGGGAAATTACCCAGCACAATTTGTAATATCAGACAGCAGTATAAGGAGAGGCTAAATGTCAGGGCTGGGGAAGCAGAATGATGAGGGATAAATGTAATGGCCTAAAGCAGGGCTGAAGACGATCCCATTAATCTTTCATTTTACAGGCACTGGTTTCTAAGGCAGACAACAGGGACACAAATAGAAGAGGTGTGATCTGAGCAACTTATGGGATAAAACCTTCCCATGACAACCCACTTGGAATGTTACATGGCCTTGCTAATGCCAGCATTTAAAGGATTCTGATGTTCCTGCTGTTGTCTTAAAGATCTCATTAGAAGAACATAGATGAACATTCCTTGAATCTCTGTGGAAAATATTCACAGTTTGTGGGCCATGAGAGAATTTGGGGGGTTTCATTTTTTAAATGAATCGAACTCGTTTTAGATCATGGCCATTAAGAACTCATGGGAGCATGGTATTTTCTGTTATTATTGTTGCTGATTAAAACTGGACTCCAATGGTTCAATGCCATAATAGCAATGTCGAAACCCATCTACAATTGAGTCAACAATATCCCATGAAATCAGGTTAGGTCACAGTCAAATTTTTACCATTTCACGTATCTCACGTGACTGGTTCTGAATAGCCTATCCTAATCTTGGATTTACAAGTGAAATTGTTTATTTGCATATTTATTGAAATAGTGTGGTAGACTAGATAGAGTGGTTACAGTGAGATCCTATCCCTCTGCCCCTTCCCCCACATGCTCACGTGTATGTGCATGCTCTCTTGCTCTCTCTTTCTCAAATAAATCTTTAAAAAACAAGGATGGAAAATATGTTTGAAAGACCACAACACTAACATTACATGGCATAATTTATATTTTTCCGAGTATGTCAGGAATCACTTCAGAATTTTATAATTTATCAGAATTATTGTTATGAAAAGAAATTTTCAGTGCATTATAAGGATGCAAAGGGGTCAATTATATACTTATTTAAATGTGGAATATGCAATACTCTCATATGATCTTCTAAGTGACTAATCATACAATTCTCACAGCAGAGAATCTGATCGTTGGGTAATTTATGCATTTGAATAAGCACAATGTGTGAAAGAACTTATGTATCTTCAACTATGACAGGGCATAAATATTTTTTTTATCATTTTCATGTCACTGGGCTATTAGAACACTAGTGCATTCCAGAATTAATTTTATTTTTTAAAGATTCATTTAATTATTTTACAGAGAGAGAGAGAGGGAAAGAGAGATAAGTCGGAGAAGGGAAAGATGGAGAGAATCTTCAAGCAGACTCTGCTTGAGCCCAATGCTGGATTTCATCTCATGACCCTGAGATCATGGCCTGAACCGAAACCAAGAGTCAGATGCTCAACTGACTGAGCCTCTCAGGCACCCTATTTTCCATCTTTTTTTTTTTTTTTTAAGAAATGCTTTAGGTTTTGATATTATTTGTGTACTACTAAAAGCAAAACTGTCTTCACAAATTTGACTTTTGCTGTGCATTGTGTAGAACAAGTGCATATGTAGAACAACTGAATATACACCTGTTGAATTATATTTAATGCTATAATCCTATTTACTAGAATATTTGATTAAACTACACAAATTATTTTCCAACTCGGCTATGGAATCTGGTTTCATGTGATCAAGTGTGACCGCTAATATTTTCATAAAGTTTTTTAACTTTCATTTTGAAATAATGTCAAATTTTAAAAAGTGGCAACAATAGTATAACTAATTCTCATATACCATCTCTCCAGCTTTCAAAAATGATGACATCTTTATATAACTACAGTTTTAAAAATATTTTATTTATTTATATGAGAGAGAAAGAGAGCAAACGAGAGAGAGAGAGAGAGAGAGCACAAACAGTGGGGAGAGGATAGAGAGGGAGGGAGAAGCAGGAGCTTGATCCTGGACCCTACAGGACGCAAGGATCAGGATCAGGTTAAGTATCAAAGGCAGATACTTAACCGACTGAATCACCCAGGTGCCCCCTTATTGCAGTTTTATAATAATCAAAATTAGGAAATTCACGAAGGCATAGTACTATTAAGTAATCAACAGACCTGCACAAATTTTACCAATTGTCCAACTAATGTATTCTTTTCTGGTGCAAGATTCAATCCATAATCCCACATTGCAATCAACCATCATGTCTCCTTAATCCACTGCAGATTGATATGGTTCTTTGTCTTTCATGACCTCAAGCCTTTGAAGAAGACTGCACATTTACTTTGTAGACTGTCTCTTCTTTTGGGTTTGTCTGATGTTTCCTCACAATCAAATTAAGGTTCACATTTTTGGCAAGAGGACCAAAAAGGCATAATACCCTTTTCACTGCATCATATCAGGAAGTACATGTTGTTGCTAAGTCTCATTACTGGTCTTATTAATTTTGGTCACTTTAAGATTTGGCTACAAGAGACCAAACTTGAGATCATTCTGCTTTATTGTGACTAAACCAACTTCAGATCTTAACTTCACATTCAGACTTTAGTTTTGGAAACAGTTGTTGAGATAATGGTGTATGAGCTTTACTTGGAGACAAGATTGTTATTTTCTTTTGAATTTGTGGTTAGTTTCTAGAAACCAAGACATGGGTCTAAACCTTTTATGTAAGCTAAAGGAATCAGTACATGCAAGTTCAGTCTCTCTCATTGGTTTCTCTCTCTGTCTTGCCGCAGTTGCGGAAAACCCACCAAGATAACAGGAGTCTACTCTTCTTTATTAGAAATGAAGCAACATGGATCACAACCCTCCCCCCCCAAAAGAAATATCATATACTTGCAATTCTTCCATTTTCAATCCTTAAGTATAATACTCAACCAAATTACCTTTTCTTTCTTAGGGAATGATCTCTTGCTGACCTTAACTTCCCTTTTATTGTTAAAGGACATTATAAGGTCGGTTTACGTAAGGAGAAATAAGACCAACAGCCCAGTTCTTAATGACAGGAAGTAGGAGAGACAAAACAAAAAAGTTTAAGAGCTGCAGGAAAAAATTACTGAGAGACTGTAACTGTATATGTCTCTGTGTGGGAAAGATTAGTGAAACGAGACTCATCCCTCTCTAAATCAGAAATTCAGTTGGAAATGAGAAGAAAGACCAACATAACACAAATGGTGAAGAGCCAAATATGGAAGCGCATGTGAAATTAAACTGTCCAGGTCCATCATCATATAAAAGCTGTGCTACCAAGAGTGCCAGCAGGTTGACATCCTGCTTATGTGAACCTAAACAGAGTTGATGAGATTGTTTTAGTGAGACTATCTGACCACTCTGGCTGCCTTATCATTAAAAGCAAAGAATGAGATTGCTAAATGATGAGCCAAGTCCTATGTATTATCACATCAGAAAGTATTAAAAAACGTGTGGTCTTCATTTATGGTTCAGTGTGTTCATATACTCAAGTAGGATTTATCCCTGATGAAACATGGTAAATATGCAATTTGGAACATCAAAGTACAACTATCTATAGTTTCTCTATTTGGGAAAAGCCTATGAAATCAGAGGGGAGAGATCTCTTTTTTAATAATTCTAGGATTCAGATAATTTAATGGGGAACATTTGCCTCACTACCATCGTAGAACAGAGTTGGTCACTGATACCCAACAGTTAGTCCTGGGTGGAGAAGCAATCACTATCACTGCATTCCTCAACATACAGATATCTGGGAGACAGAATGAAAGAGTTTGAGTCTAAATGCTCCAGATTATTAGGGATCCCGGCTGTTTTCACTGTTCTCTTTCAAGCTCAATCAGTCTTAGCTTTTTACATCAACAGTGAATGTTCACTTGACAAAATACATTCATAACTACTCTATATTCTATCTCTCTTGACAACACCATTCAATTATCAACCTGTCTTTTCTAAAAATGATGCCATAGAATTAAATTCATGAGCTGCTTTCCATGCTGCATTTTTTAAGTTTTTAAATAACAAAACAACCTCTGTATTTATTTAATACTTCCAAAAAGGAGCACATTTTTTAGCTACTTCATGATTAACTATTGAAATGTGTAAGCCTAGGAATTTAACAGGTCTGCAAAAACCAAACACCTTCTAAATCTGACTTCCATTTGAAAAATTAGAGAAACCATTGAACTCTTATTATAACTGCCTGTTGCTTAAAAGATCATACTGAATACCAAAGAGAAGTAAATAGATCCGATGAAAGGAATTTCTGTGGCTGGCTGCTTAGGTTTGTTTTGTGTAAAACACACCTTTTTTATTTAAATTAGATAAATGGCAGGGTTTCCTGCCTAATGAGACTGTTTGGACTCGTGGTTTGGAAGTGTCACCTCCATTCTTTATCAGATAATCATAATTAGGGCAAATGAACGAACCAGGGAAGTGGGAAGCAAGTCAAAAAGTATACTGAATGGAAACAAAAAAGACTTCCAACAAGCAGACCACCAGGGCGCAATCAGGGGGAAATATCTACAGTACAAACACACAGCCGGGGAAAGGGTGTTGGGCGACAATGACATGATGTGGAATTGTAGAGCTAATAGCAAGTTTGAATCCTGACTGTCCAGATTGCCTACCCTCTTGTTTTTAAATTACATCCGCTTTTTCAATACAGCCCCCAAAACTCCAGTGTTTCTTTCTTCCTCTCTCTTACTGTTCATCAAAACTGCCCGTGGTAGATTTAAATTGCATTAGCCCTTAAATTTGCTTGTGATATTTTTCTGCTTCAATTTGAGAAGTCTTTCAACAACATTGGCATTTCCCTGTCCTAGCACACATACACAAAAATTTTCTGAATACCTACATGTAGTCCTTTGGAAGCACTGTAGAATCCATATCAGATAATAATAATTGCTATCAGTCTCCTCTAAAATTCTGTTTTTGTTTTTTTTGTTTTTTTTTTTTATGAAGTTTCAATATTACTAAATGTCTTTCTCTTTAAGAAAGATTCCTGGGGGAAATTTCTAGGCCAAGCCAAGATCAAGACCTGAACTGCGATTAAATACAAAAGGGCACGGTAGTTGCTACAGGGATAGAAGAGGCCAAGGCCAGGTTATCATTCAAAATGGTGGAAAAACAAAAATAAGATAATCGTGTAATTAATTTGAAGGAAATGTGGAAGTAGATTTTTAAAACCTGATGCCTCAAGAACATGGGAAGTAAAGAACAGATTCCAGATTAGTGACTGGTTACACATTGGAATGATAGCACATATATATTACTAGGCACCATTTTTCCATTAATTCTGATTCAGTAAGTCAAAGGTGGTGCACAAAGATCTGCATGCTTTAGGTGTACAGATGATTCTGATTCACCTTGTTATCACATAGAATACTTTCGAGGAGCACTGTGCTAATATACGATTGAACTTGCTTTGTGGCAAGGGACATAAACTCATCTCAAATTTGTTTAAGCCAAAGCAGCAGGAATATATTGATTCAAGTGGTTGAAGTGTTCAAGAGAAGATCATTAAGGTCAAGATGAAGGTGGATCCAGGTGCTGAAAGGAAATCATCTGGAAACTTTTTCTGTCTTCTGGCTTTGCTTTTATACTTGCTGGCTTCATTCTCAGGTAGGCTTTGACTAGGAAAGGTATTAATATGGAACTAACAATTTTGGCTTAAGGTATACCAGCTTAGTAAACCTATTAAGAAGATGATTTCTATTTTAAATTAGTTCAACAAATTTACTTTGATTTGATTATATTGAAGTAATTTATTAAATTAATTAAATTAATCTATGGAATTAATTTGGTCTACTAAAATAACTGCAGTGGACAAAAGGATGGGGCATACTCATTAACTACCTTTGTCTTCCTCCCCAGAATTTTGGGATGAGATCTTCACACACAAACCAAATAGACTGAAGATGAATGAGGGTTAGAACGTGGGGTTGGATTTCCAAAAGGAAATCTGGATCCTACTCTCAGAAGAGGAAATGAATGCTGAGAAAGAATAAACAACCTATGTCCACTACACATGGATTCAGGTAAAGCAAACAAAGCCCTGGGCCTGAATACAATGAATCTAGCTAATGGTCAGCAACTCAGTAAGAAGAAAGTCAGCTTATGGAGAGGTAGTTTTTTATTCTAGAATAAGGATGTGTTTTCTTGTCACAGAATGTGTACTCTCTGCTTTGAAGAAGCACGAGTGTCTAGGAGTGTATTTAACAGGTTCTGGGAGAGTTAAATTCAATAGGTACTAGAAGGTATTTTCACAAGGGCAAAGTTCTTTGAGGGATTTTGATAGATGGGTGTAGAACTCTGAATGCAAAGACTTCAGCAACAGACTATTAAGTAATTTAGTCATACTCGGGCAACGGGGCATACTGGGTGTAGTCAGTTAAGCAGCCAACTCTTTGTTTCAGCTCAGGTTAAGATCTTCAGGGTCATAAGATCCAACCCCAGGTTGGACTCTGTGCTCAGAGGGGAATCTGCTTGGGATTCTATCTCTCTCTTTCTCTCTCTCTCTCCCTCCACCCCTCCCCTGTGCTCTCTCTGTAAAATAAATATTTCTAAAAGAAAAAGAATTTAGTTACAGATAATGTTTTCTACTGCTGATTTACCTCTAATCAGAAACTCTGAGAATGTTCAAAAGTTTTATACAGTGTGCTAATTCCAAAATAGATTTTACTTCAATAAATTTCTCGGGAAAGTTAGGAAAGGATATACCAATGATGTTTGATAAATGAAAAAGGCCATAATAATCTGTGATTAAAAGCTATAGGTTGATGTGAAAGGTAACATATTCATTGTTAGTTTATTACCTGTCAGTTTAAGGTCTTTGACACTCAGCACATGTAACATAGTATTAAGCTATATATGGATACACATATAAAATACATATATAAGAGCATATAAAGTATATATTATTTTACTTTTTTATTTTAGTAAAATAAATATAACTTAAAATTTACCATTTTACCTATTTTAAGTATATAGTTTAGTGGCATCAAGTACATTCACATTGTTGTACAACAATTATCACTATCTAAATGCAAAGCTTTTCATTAACACAAACTAAAACTCTGTATCCATTAAACAATAGCTCCCCATTCCTCCCTGGTAGCCATTGGTAACCACTGGTCAACTTTCTGTCTCTGTAAATTTGACTAGTTTAGATATTGCAGCTGAGTTGAGTCATATAGTGTTTGTCTTTTTGTGGCTGTGTTATTTCACTTAGCATAATGTCCTCAAGATTCACCATAAATAGCATGTAGCAGAATGTCTTTCCTTTTTTCTCTCTTCTTTTCTTTTTAGAGAGAGAAAGTTACAGTGGAGTGGGATGGGGAGGGACAAAGGGAGAGAGCAAGGGACAATCTTAAGCAGACTCCATGTCCAGCTCAGAGCCCAATATGTGGCTCGATCTCAAAACCCTGAGATCATGACCTGTGCCAACACCAAGAGTCGGTTGCTTAACCAACTACCCAGGTGCCTCACGTCTTTCCGTTTTTAAGACTGAATAATATTCCATTGTGAGACTATACTACATTTTTTAAGTCATTTATCCAGTGGCAGACATTTCAGGCTATTTACATCTTTTGGCTATTCTGATAATGCTATGAACATGGATGTACAGAACACTATATGTAATATATATATTATATTATGTACTATATGTTATATATTTTAATTATATATATTATGTATTATATTACATATATGTGTATATTTTTAATGAAAAAAGAAAAGTCTGCAAATGCATATAAATGTATATTTTAGCTGGTAAATATCAAACTTTTATATTTTGGATTATAGCTGTCATTACCATAAAAAGAATCTTATAAAATAATTTTACTTTAGGGATCCCTGGGTGGCGCAGCGGTTTGGCGCCTGCCTTTGACCCAAGGCGCGATCCTGGAGACCCGGGATCAAATCCCACGTCGGGCTCCCGGTGCATAGAGCCTGCTTCTCCCTCTGCCTGTCTCTGCCTCTCTCTCTCTCTCTCTCTCTCTCTGTGTGACTATCATAAATAAAAAAAAAATTAAAAAAAAATAATAATTTTACTTTAGAACAAGTGAGTGCTTGCTTTGGCAGCACATGTACCAAAACTGGAAAGCTACAGAGAAGATTAGTATGGCCCCTGCACAAAGATGACATGCAAAATCATGAAGCGTTCCATTATTTATAAAAAAACAAACAACAAAGCTAAATTCTCTTTAGGTAGAAAGCCTAAAGAAATTAATTGTGGAGTTTATAGACTTTAAATAAGCATGAATAGACTTCAGATGACTGTTGTGTAAATAAGACTATGCTGTGTTATCCATCGTTGCTCCCAGTGTGTGATACCACCTATGGTACTTAGAAGTGTAGGTGGCATCTGGACAAACATTTAATTCCGTGGTTATATATACATCTTTTTTTTTTATTGTGACAATATGTCGCCAGTGCATAAAACATGAGGCAACCTTAGAAAAATGCCTTTTTAAAACAGATGCACACACACACACACACACACACACCCCAGTAGGCTTGAAATATATGATTTTATTTAAAAAGTAGTAAGTGGATATGGCAAAAATTGTTAAGGTAATGACTGAAATTTTGGTAATTTATTATGTACTTAGGAAAAAATAATGGAAAACAAATCTATTACCAGGAAGAAAGATAAAAGTCATTTAAGTTTGCATTTGTATGCATGGAATTGACAGAATAATAGGTCATAACACATTAGGGAGAGAGAGCTAATGTAGTACTTATTCAATGCATTTGCATACAAGAGACATATAAAAAGGAAGAATTTGACTGGGGTTTGAACCAAGACTTGAAAGAGGTGATAGAAAGAAACTTTTGCCTCATTGTTCACAGTGCTGATGTCAGATTCTCTTTCTGCCAAAATTAGCTTAAATAGAATGAAGTGATTTTCACATTAAGTCCTTTTACAGATGCACCTGGTTTTCTTGTTCATTGTCAGTTGCAAACCCCAAATGTTACACTGAACACATTAACATTGCATTTGTCAGACCTATAGAACAGTTAAGTTCGTTCTTAGCAGAGAATGGTTATTGTTTTCTATTTCAAAACTGTTTCTACATGACATCTAAACGCTAGAGGTGAACTGTAAAACTCAGTTCAAGGTACTCGATCTTTTCTCTATCGAAGGTTAAATAGATAGGTTCTCATAGGTTATCTCCAAAGCAGTGAATGAATCAAAGTTTATTTTTGGATATTTTGATGTTTGGCCATTTCCTGAAATTTATCTGTGCTGAAACTTGTTAATTTCATATCTTTTTTTTTCTATTATAAAGCAAGAATCATTGTAAAGGATTGTAAAGGATGAAAAATTGGGTATTTTGATAGGATATAAAGTCATTTCGTTTTAGGAAAACACTTTAAAAATGTCAGTTCTTATTATCAGAAGGCCATATACTCCTGATGCTATTATAATCTTAAAGATTTGAGCTGAGAGCATCATATAGGAATATCTCAATGCGTTTCAAACGAGTGCTTCTTAATTATCTTCCCATGAAATATAGGAAACTGGCAAGATAGACACTAGACGGAAAAGGCCTTTACCTGACACTTTGGAAGCCCATGGCTCCACCACAGTTTTAGGTCCATAGAAAGTGCTAAATAAACTTAAATTTCTGTGGATGACTGATACTATATGCTCATTTGAATAAAAGTCATCTAAAATTTCTAACTTGAGCTTTAAAAAATATCCAAAAACTGTTAAGGAAAAGCTAGCTGTCTTTGGAAAGTTAAAACTTATGTTTTGTAAGCACAAAATTAAAGGCAGAAAATTTTAAACATTTTTAGTTTATGTCAAAGATATAAAAGTATATGGAGTTTATGGGAAAATGTATTAAGTCTGAGAACACAACACCCTTTTTCTGGATTATTTGGTATTCTTTCTCTTTTTTTCTCTCTTGCCATAAGTATATCTATCAAAATATATCCTAGATCATTAAATTTCATTGCATTTCCTAGATTGTGGAGTACTTATGATTTTTGAATACATTAACTTCAAATTTAGATATTATAAGCTCAAAGCTGATTCTTCTTAAAGGAAAACAGGCTAATTATATCCATTTATTTAATCTCTATTAAAGCCATCACAAATGATTTATTGAATATTTTTAAAATACAAATACCTTTTCATATAGGTCTCCAAGAAAATGCTAGAATCACAGAGTATGCCCTCTGATGATTTTTATATTCAAAAAGATTATCTTTTCAAAGTTTCAATAATTAGAAAACTATTTTTGCAATTTAAAAATATATACATGTATACTATCAACATTCTTAGATTCTGGAGTCTATGAATTAATATTTTTCAAAAATTGGTACAAAGTACTTGAAAATGCAAGATAAAATACTGATAAAATTTTAAGAGTGAAAAATATGGAATTAATATTCCCTACTAATATCATCTATTAAAATGTGTTATTTAAGTGAATGCCTGGGTGGGTCAGCCATGGAGCATCTACCTTTGGCTCACATCATGATCCCGGTGTCCAGGGATAGAATCCCACATTGGGCTCCCCGCAGGGAGCCCGCTTCTCCCTCTGTCTATGTCTCTGCCTCTCTCTTTTATGAGTAAATAAAATAAAATCTTTTTAAAAATGTGTTAAGGACAGTATTGTACAGCATTTTTCAAAGCGTGTCATGAAAATACTTATTTTTTTGCAAAAATGGTTTATGATAAAAGGAGTTAGTGTTCTAAGAAATTAGGGATGTGTGTCCCAGCAAGCCCTAATGCACATTATTGTATTAAGGTTTCTAAGACAGTAGGATTACTCTAAAATGGCTTTAACTTGAACTTATGTTTCATGCTGTTTTTTAGTGCACACATGGAATGGCTTTTAGAACTGATGTTCGCTAGAATAGTAGAAGGAGGCCAGAGAACATAATGTTTACGAGGATACCTTGGCACTAAGATGCTTGGATTCAAATCTTGCTACTTAAGTCTTTACCTTGGAGTTTCTCTATCTGTGAAATGGGAACACTGAAATAATAGTATCTGTCTTATAACATAAGTATTATATTAATTAACATATGTAAGGGCTTGGAATAATGCACAGAACAATGGGCACTTAAAAAATGCTGTTATCAAAATTTGGTAAACCGTTCTGGGGCTTTGAAGTAACCTATGATCAATTCATTTGTTCCCATTCTATCTCTTACTACATATGCATGATATGTATGTGTGTGTATATATATGCATACAAGTGCATCTATCCATCTACTCTAATCTATTTTATTTTTTAAATATTTTATTTATTTATTCATGAGAGACAGAGAGAGAGAGAAAGGGAGAGAGAGAGAGAGAGGCAGAGGGAGAAGCAGACTCCATGCAGGGAACCCGACCTGGGACTTGATCCTGGGTCTCCAGAATCAGGCCTTGGGCTGAAGGCGGTGCTAAACCGCTGAGCCACCTGGGCTGACGCACCATCTAATCTATTTTAATAAGTTTTGCTTCTTGGGGCACCTGGTGGCTCAGTTGGTTAAGTGTCTGTCTTCAGCTAAGGTCATGATCCCAGCATCCTGGAATTGAGTTCTGTCTTGGGCTCCCTACTCCGTGCAGAGCCTGCTTCTTCCTTCCCCTCTGCTGCTCCTCCCTGCCCCCTGCACCGCTAGTGTTTTCATTTTCTCTCAAATAAATGAATAACATTTATAAAAAAAAAATAAAAATGAAAATATAAATTTCATTTATCTGCATATTGCAAAATATTTTCAATACAAAATCATAGGGAAGCCTGAGTGGCTCAGCAGTTTAGCATTGGCCTTCAGGGAGTGATTACGAGTCATGGGATTGAGTCCCACTTTGGGCTCCCCTTGAGGAACCTGCTTCTCCCTCTGCGTATGTCTCTGCCTCTCTCTGTATCTCTCATAAATAAATAGATAAAATATTTTTTAAAAGAGAAAAAATACAAAATCATAAAATTAATGTCAGATATAAAATCTTAAGATTAGTTTGTTAAAAAGTATTTTACTATATTTTCCTAAAATACAAATAAAATCATGTCCTTTTTTTCCAGGAATGCTGTCCAGTTAGCTATCTGAATTAGAGAAAGCATTTGCTAAAGACATACATACCTTTGACTCAGCCCTCTTATTTCCAGACTACTACACAGAGCTCCTTAAATCTTTTGCTGGGACTTTGAAAATGAATTTCTGCTCAAACATGTGTTCTCTTTTGTAACCAGAATATAAGTTTCTGAGAGTATTTTCCTCTTACTGTGTATCTGGTTGCTAGACACACATGGTCTGTTCAGATTTCCTCCTAGGTTAGACATACATAATATTTTTATTAAAATCCATACATTTTATAATGAGATTGAAAGAAATAATTCCACATTGCCCATATACTGCTCCTATTTTTCCCATATTCTCATAGAATGAGTAAAAATGCAAACTTATTTATGCTTTATTTTAATTAAATTGATATTTTTTAAAAATGAATCACCAGTCTAATGTACACTGCTAAAAAATAAGAGAGGAATTTATTGGCTTACATAATTATACCATTCAAGCTGTGAAATTTACTTTAGGTACTTCTGTATGCAAAGCCTTAAATCAATGGGTCTCAGTGGGGATAGTACCACCCTCCAGGGCACATTTTGAAAATTTATGGAGGTTATTTTTAGTTATCATAACATTTGGGGGGTAGTCACTACTAGAGTTTTGTGAATGGGGCCAGGAAGGTTAGACATCCTGCAATGATCAGGATTGTTCTGCAAAATAATATTATCCATAGCCTGCAGAGTTCTAAATATCTTCCATGCATCCAAAGTGCGTATTTATACCTAAACCTAAAGACTAAAACTCCATTTTACATATAAATTCAAAACAGGTTTTTGGGATAGCTTTAAAGCAAACTGAATAGCCAAGAAATGCAAATATTATATAAATCAAAGAAAACTTGTTCTGTTTTAAACTTTACCAAGAATTGCATATCACTTTGAATTTTCCATTAAATGTGGCCATATTTCTCATGGAATTTCTGGATCTTTCTCAATTTGTAGGTTCTGAATGCAAATTTATAATAGAGGATATCTGAGGCTCTTTTTCATAGCCAGGTGAAAATACTATTAAAATTAGTGGAGACATAAAATATAGGCATCTCATTAAATTTTATTAATAAAGGTTGTCTAAAAATAACTCATGTTCTTAGCTTTCTATATTTGAGTATTTCGAAAACACAATGAAAAACTTAATTGTGAGAAAACATAAAAAAATTATTTTTCATTTTCTATATTTAGAATTGGACCATGAACCACGTGGGAGTTAGGAACACTAACCTTCTGGTGCAGTCAGAAATTCATGTGTAGCTTTTGACTCCCCCAAAAACTTAACTACTAATAGCCTACTGTTGACTGGAAGCCTTATCAATAATCTAAACAGTCGAGTCACACATATTTTGTATGTTATATGTATTATATACCGCATTCTTAAAATAAAGTAAACTAGAGAAAAGAAAATGTTAAGAAAATAATTAAGGTAAGGAATAGAAAATAAATTTACGGCACTATCCTATATTTATAAAAAGAAAAAAAATCCATATGTAAGTGGATCTACACAGTTCAAAGATGTTGTTCAAGAGCAACCTGTAGTTGTTTGTTTGTTTGTTTATTTATTTATTTATTTTCCAGAGAAAGAGAGAGATCAGTGAAAGAATACTAAGCAGGCTCCATGTCCAATGTGGAACCTGACGTGGGGCTCAACCTCATGACCCTGAGATCATGACCTGAGCCAAAACCAAGAGTTGGATGCTTAACCAGCTAAGCCACCCAGGCACCCTAAAATATTGTTATAAAAAAGGTTTCAATTAAGAAGTATTAGGAATATGAAGAAATATCAAAACATTTTTGAACACTAGTGTTTTAGAATCACACTTGTAGGTAATACTGAGAGCAATGACCTAACTCTTCTCAGTTATGTGACTGCCTTACAACCACACATCTAGTACTACTAAGAAAGAAGCAAGACACCAGATTTCTATACTTCTAGCAAACTCTATAAAGCTATAGTTGAAGATAATCATCGTGTGAACTTTCAATAATATACACTTACTGAATTAAAATACAGGATTAAAGGAAGATAATCAATCAACCAATATTTGTCTTAAATTAATTCTTATCCTCCTATGTTTTAAAGTAAAACAAAGTGCTTTTGCAACTTTTCTGATAACTCCTTTTGACTCTGTGAAAAATACCAGAGCACTTTGTCTTAGTTAAATCTACTGTCCACTTTGAGTCCTGCCTTAGAGACCTTAAGACTTTACACACCTTAAATAATAATTGGAATCATGAATCATCTTTATCTCCGAGTCAATAGAAGACCCATGTACGCACTATGCTGAGGGAAAAACAAAATCCCAACCCCAAATTCCAAATCACTTTGTTTTCAGGATTAAGCAGACTTAAATATTACTTCCTTTGCTACTTCAACTGAAAGAATGTGGGTCTAAAAGCAGTTTTAGTAAGACCTGAATGAAATTATAAAGCATTTTAAAAATGAATCCTATTCTCCTGAGTTTTAATAATAAAATGAACCTTGTTCCTGGAAAATATCAAAATTGTGGTCTAGAAATGATGTGCAGTGACTAGCCTACGTAATATTTGAGTCTGTGGAATATTAATTTACTGAATGATTGGTTGCTTATTGCAAATTTGGTCAGAAATTTGGCAGTGCTGACTCTGGTACAGTCATTCTCTCTGTTCATTATCTTGTAGGTGTGCTACCTCCTAAAAGGGTCATAAGAGCAATGTGCTATAACTTGGGCTTTCTTACAGCTGCAGTTCTACCTAATTTGTACTTTGGCACTCGAAAGATTATAATAAATGAAGTGCTGCTTTCAAAGTTTCAGACACACCAATTTTTCCCCGTTTGGCAAAGGTGGATTTAATTTGACTTTCACGAGTGCAAAATCTGTCTCCTTAGAAGTTGGTCAAACTATTAATTTTATGGCAGGGACAACTGAGTACAGTAAACCTTTTCACAAAGCCAGACAGCTTAACCTAATTAAAGGGTTGTTTTGACAGGTGGTTTAAAGTAGAATGAATACTATCAAGAACGTTTCAAGAAATGAGTTTGATGAATGTGTAGAGTGTGCATGCAGGTGAAAGGGTGATTTGGAAAGCTCTGATGACAGGTATGTGTCCAAAAAGTGGAAGGTAGACTTCAAGATTTGTCTGTGTATTTAATTGGCAATTTCTTTCTCTTATTTAGATATTTTAAGAGATGGAAAACATCAAGTTCATGTGAACACCAAAAGATACCGAGAATGGACATTGGCCATGAAAATAACTTGCAAAATAACTTGCTTGTTTTGGAGAAGAATAAAAGTCTCCCTTTAAGAAACTGGAGGTGTGTTAGGACAGAAATTTTAATTTTGAATTGAGATTTTTCTGAATATTAGTAAAAGCTTTCATGCTTTATTTCTATTGGAATTTTTGAATCCTAAGACTTGAGACAATATAGAGATATTATCAGTAGCCCATCTTATGATAATTTGATCAGTTAACATATAACTTTTGGGCAACTTTTTTTGTCCTTTTATATAGGTTTCAGAAATGAAAAAATGAAATAAAAAAAGATCAATTTTCCAGGCTATGTTTCAAGGATGTGCTCTCAAGAGAAGAATCTATAAAATTCGTTTGGAAATGGCAGCATGTGGTCTTCTACTTCATGTGCAACAAGGATTGATTCTCAGAATGCAGATTCTTTATAAACCATTCTTATTTTTCACCCTCAGTTTCTTTTCCCCAACTCTTCACTAGAAAGTGCAATTAAGGTGATACAAGCTTCTGGATCCCAGAAAGCAAAATGAAACCAAATCAATACAGGTACCTATAGATATTCAGTAATCATATGTTATATTTCTCTAAAAAGGTGAAAATTTCTTTAAAATTTAACACATTGACAGTTTCAACATTTTCAGAAGGAATTGCCTTGGCATATGCCTCATCAAATTGCTTCCTTATCTCTCTGATGATGGATAATAACCTCTTAAAAAGAACCCATGAGAATTTCCATTTTCATTTATTTCTGTACTTATAAAATTTTAAAATCTGAAATTGCCAATAGTTAAAGTGACATTACTGCCGATGACAAGAATAATAACAAATTTTAAAGTAACTTGTTCAAAGTCACATACCATAAATTAATATGTAAATTAATTGATAAAAATGAAATTTAATCCAAGCCTTTAAAATTTGAGGCACATTCTCTTAACTATTCTCTTAACTATGAGGCACAGACTCTCTTAACTGAGTCTTCAAAAATATGCTTTGTAAACTTTTGTTATTCTAATTTAATTAAACAATTTAAGATAAAATCCACTCAAAATCTAATATTTGCATATTCAAAATGTGTTTGGATTAATACAGATCTAGCTTAAATTCTAAAACATGGCCTTGGGGATCCCTAGGTGGCTCAACAGTTTGGCGCCTGCCTTCGGCCCAGGGCGTGATGGATCCTGGGATCCAGTCCCACATCCAGCTTCCTGCATGGGGCCTGCTTCTGCCTCTGCCTGTGTCTCTTGCCTCTTTCTCTATCATGAATAAATAAATAAAATCTTTAAAAAATAAAAAATAAATAAAAAATAAAAACGTGGCCTCTACATAGGACAAAGAAATAAGATGAAAATACCAACTATATTGAACTAACATATAGAAAAAACTATTGCCAGAACTATGAAAACTTTTTGCTGATTTAAGGTAACTAGAAGTAGGAAAAAAAGGAAAGTTGACCAAAATTATGACCTGGCTTCAACTGGGTTTTTGTGAGATAAATGCCGCCTCAGAAAAAAGAAAATTCACACTGCTGTCATCAAATCAACGTGAGCACTGACTCATGATCTAGACACTAATAACAGGACATTGATGTATTTTGTCTCATTGTACTTGGATACTGGTCTTTCTTACATATACTGAATCTTCCCTGCAAGCTCTGCCAAATGTTATTAAAATGAAGGGAGCTTTATAAACAACATAAGCTAATGAGCAAGAGCAGCATGAAAAAGTTTTGTGTGCATTCTAAAAGTTATAGATCCAATGAGTAAAGGGAAATTGTTGAGATAAGATAATTAAAAGAAAAAATTCTTGATAGCAGATAACTCAGAAATTATATTTAAAAGTTGGATAGCTAGAAATATTAGAAAACTCGGTAGTAGAAGCAGGTGAAACAGACAACTTCAGGATAATAGAACTTTCTTGGATCCGAATTTTAGAAAGGTACTCGGTCTACTATCTTCTCTCTAAATATGTAAAGAGTACACATGCCTACTATTCAGAGGATGAGAACAAAGTCAGTATCTTCTTCAGTCCCTTGAAATTGTGTGGAAATAATTTTTTATCATGTAGTCAAAAGAAAGAGTAAAAGGTACACAAACTCACACATGCTCACTACACTCGTATTACATAAATCACTTGCAAATATTTTTCCCATTCTATGTCTTTTTACTCTCTTGATAGGAACTTTTTATACACAGCATTTTAAAGTTTTGATGAAATCCCATTATTTTTTTCTTTTTTGTTTCATGTTTATACAACACAGATATCTAGGCATTTCATAAATGTTCTTTAAAAAATGGAATCTGCCTGAACTTCCCCCCAAAACGGGATTTCATCATGGGATCATAGAAATACAGATCAAAATTTCTCAATCCCAATTCCAAAATCCAATAACTATTGAAATGGAAAGTTTCTCTAACTCAGTTAAGAATGAAATTTGTACTAAATATAGTCACAAAACTAGATGTACTCTTTATTTATCTCACTTGGTAGGAATATTTGTCTATTTTGTTGCAGAAATATTAATGTATTTGATTATGCAGACCTCATTCAATCTAATGAGTGGCACATGTACTGAATCACTTTTCTGAAATATAAAATATTCTGAATTTTGAAGATATCTTGTCCCAGGAGATTCTGTAAGGGCTTGTGAATCTTCATTGACTTAGTAAATAGCAATGGTGTAACACCAATTTAGTGTCTAAAAAGCTTTCCTGTATATTACCTCACTTGAACCTCATCAGACTTTTATAGTGGGTGTTATTCTTATTTTGCAAATAAGAACACTAAGTCTTAAAGAGGTTATATGACTTTCCCAAAGGTAATAAAGCATAAGAACTGAGAGGTTGGATCCCATGTTTTCTGGCTCCAAATCCCAGTGGATAGCATGGTTTCTATTTGCTCAGTACACAGAAGAGATCTGCTAAACAAGTTTATCCCCATATAGTGTCATTCCCTTCGAAAACAAAATATTAGTGTTGATTATAAAAAATGGTCTGAAAGTGAAGTATAAAAAAAGTGTAAAAGTAAGAAGACATTTTCAGGAAAATGTAAACAGAAAAGAATACTATTCCTTATACAGCGTTGCAAACCCTCAGAGACAATTTATAGGGAAGGTAATATTATCCCCATTTTATAACTAAAGAAACTTAGGTAAATAGTTATGTATAACTTGTCCACAATTTCCAGAGTTATTGCTGTTATCACTCTCCCTGTCACACTATCACAATGTCACACTACTGATACCATGAAATGGGTATTAAGGCAAAAACATTTAAACAGAATAAGTAGGCATTTTAAAAATCAGTTAAGGATGCAATTCACAATGATAAGATAATTAAGTAACTTTGATGAACACAGAGTATTGAATATTGCCACAAGCCACAGTAGTTAGAAAAGTAAAGTGAAATTGATATTAAAGTCAATTATATAAGTTGACAATAACATATTAATATAATTTGTCTTCAGATAATGTAGGTGATAATTAATTGCATAGATTATTAACATATTCATATATAAAAAATCTGTTCTCTTTATACAAAGGCTGTAGCTCCTTTTCAAGTGCATAATGGAATATTTCAAAATTTGATCTAGTATGATTCAGGGAAAATATCAGAGCCCAAACCAGATGTTTTAGAGGTTATATTATTTGACTGCAGTAGAATAGCACATTAAATTAATAACAGCTAACCACCATCCAATAAAAAAGAAAGAAAATCACCTTTATCCAAAGAAATCAATAAAAATTCCCAAATATCTATAAACTTAAAACAAATCTACCTAAAAGTTTTGCCAAAGTTTTAGGAAATAAAATCTGCAATTATAATGACAATCATACATATAAAAATTTACGGTATTTATCCCAAAACATATAAAGAGGAAAAAATGTTATTAAATGTTTTTATTAGTAAAGAAAAAAAATAGAATAAACTATGCAATCAAGGAAAGGCACATATAGTTAGACACACACACACTCATATGCACATACCTTTAAGGAGAATAGGTACTGCTAGAAAATTAACAGAATTTACGAATTGAGATAAGATTAAATTTTTTGAAAGATAAACCACTGGCAAAGCTATTCATAGAAAGAATAAAACTGCTTGCTATTATAAAATAGAGGATAAAACCATATTTAAAAAAACAGCTTTTAACCTGAATGGGACAGTAATCATCAAATATATTCAAAATGTAACAACAAACACACTTTTTATATTACCAAGCTTCTATAACTTTTCAGAAAATTCTAACAAATCATCTGAGAATAGATACTTCCATATAATTTGATCAGCTTTTTCTAAGTGTAAGCTTAGAAAACTGTAAAAAGCAAGGAAAGATGTTTAATCATAATTGTAAATAGAAAAGATATGAACTGCTAAAACAGTAAAATATTACCTTTAGCTATCATATTTAGATTTAAAAATAGATTTAAAAATAGTGATGTGATTCAGTAGTGCTGAGACAATTAAGGAAAAAATTCATAACTGGCTCATGAATGTAAAAATTGATTGTGTCTTCCTGGAGGCATTTGCTACAGAAATACTGTAGGATGTCTAAGCCAATAATTCATAGCTAAGAATTTGATTATTTGATTTCAGGATGTAGTAAAAGCAAAGTGTGTATTCAGACATATATGTATAAAGATCTTTATTACAGTGTTGCTTTTTTTTTTCCTGTATCTAATAATATCTGTATGGTCAAGTCAATTTTGGTGCATCCACGTGTCTATAAATGGATTATTATGAACTCATCAAGAGAGATGATACAGAGATCTGTTTATTGCCACAGAAATACCTTCATCATTTATGGGAAAATACAATAAAATATCTAAAAATTATTTCTCATGTGTTTTTGTTTATGCATATTGCCTTATGTATATTATAAAATATATTTATACTATAAATAATGTGTATATAACTATATATTAGGTTATATATTTCGTATAAATAATAGCTAAGTAGTTAATAAGTTAAACAAATGCCCCTATCATTTGTTAAACATGCACCAGAAATGAAATGTTGGGGAAGACTGGTTCATAGAACTGTTAAAACTATAACTGAGTGTGGAAAGATTGGCTTTACATAAGTAAAAGGAAAGGAATATAAACAAAATTTTAGAGGCAGAGAGTGTGGTGTTTATTGGGTGACCTACACTGGACATGAAAGAAATCTGATTTATGGTCAATGTATACAAGACTTGTTCCTCCTGTGGTTGACATAAGCAACCTTCATTTATCTGAAAACTTGATCTTCTAGAGTGAAAATCTTTTTTTTTTTTTTTCTCTCTCTTCACTGGGACCCATTTGATGCTTTCTGAAACATGGCTTTTTTTGGTGATTTATCCAGTAAGAATCTGATAGTTCCTATCAAAGCATTTGGCACCCATTTGACACTTGATAAATGCTTCTTTGCTATGAGCAGGACACAGCAAGCATGTGGGCTAGCTCATGATAGTTTGTCTGAATCTCTGTATTATCGCTCTTCAGACTGTTTTCAGGGAGACTCACATTACAAAGGATTGTAATTTTCTGGCTTCTTATAGCCTTTTGAAAGTGCTAATGCAAGTGATCAATGAATAGAAACTGGGCCGGTAGCAATATTCTGTATGAGCCCAACATTTGGCCATTATAATATGGTTTCTATGAATATCTTGTACATATGATTTTGTTTTCCTTAAGATAGATTCCCAAAACTGGTCAAAAGTATGTGCTTGAAGGGCAATTTTGTTCCTTATTTGTGGTTCACCCGTTGGTCATTTGTATGTCTTTTGAAAAATGTGTATTCAGATCCTTTTCCTGTTTTTTTTTTTTTCTATTAAATTATGTGAGTTCCTTGAATAATTTGGATATTAGTCTCTTATCAGATATTTGGTTTACAAATATGTTCTCCCAGTCTAGAGGTTGCTTATTCATCCTGTTGATTACTTCCTTTGCTGTGCAGGAGCTATTTAATTTAATGTAATTCCAGTTGCCTATTTTAGTATTTGTCGACTGTGCTTTTGTTGTCATGACCAAAAAAATTATTCCCAAGACCAATGTCAAGAAACTTTTCCCTTGTATTTTATTCTAGTGGTTTTATAGTTTCAGGTCTTAAATTTAACTTTTCAGTCATTTTGAGTTGATTTTGGTATATGGTACAAGAGGACACTTGAGGACACTTTCATTCTTCTGCACATGAATATTCAGTTTTTCGAACACCATGTATTAAAGGGACTATCGTTCCCCAATAGTGTGTTCTTGCCAAACTTGTCAAAGATCAGCTGACCCAAAATGTGTTCATTTATTTCTGGCCTCTCTTTTCTGTTCCTGTTCTTCTATTTCTAATGTCTGTACCATATTGTTTTGATTATCAAAGATTTATAATATATTTGGAAATCAAGGAGTATGAAATACAAACCAAAACCAAAATGAGCTATACCCTACCACCTGCCAGGATGGCTATTATCAAAAAGATAAAAGAAAACAAATGATGGTGAAGATATGGAGAAAAGGGAATTTTTAAATTAATTAACTAACTAATTAATTAATTAATTTTAGAGGTAAAGAGAGAGAGATAGAGTGAGGGAGCATAGAGCAGGAGCAGAGGGAGAGGGCTGAACAAACTCAGCTCTGAACGCAGAGCCCAACACCTGACTCCATCTCGTGACCCTGAGAAAATGGCCTGAGCTGAAATCAAGAGTATGAGGCTTAACTATCTGAGCCAACAAGGCACCCTGAAAAGGGACTCTTGGTGGTAATGTAAATTAGTAAAGCCATTACAGAAAACAATACAGAGGTTCTTAAAAAGATGAAAAATAAAACTATCATATGGTCTAACAATTTTATATCTAAATATATATTCAAAGGAAATAAACATTGGGACTGGAAGAGGTGTCTGTACTCACATGTTCATTGAAGCATTGTTCAAAATAGCCAAATATGGAAACAACCTAAATAACTGCCAGTGGATGAACTGGTAAAGAGTTAGTATACACAAGTGCACACGTCCACGTGTGCGTACACACGGCAATACTATTTAGCTTTAAAAAGGAAGGAAATCCTTCCATTTGCAACAATATAGATGAACCTGGAGTGCATTATGCTAAGTTAAATAAGCCAGGCACAGAAAGACAAATACTATATGATCATACTTTTATGTGGAATTTAAAACAAACTCACAAGAAGCTATATAGAATGGCGGTTGCTGGCAGAGGAGGAATGGAATGAGATGTTGTTGGTGGTCAAAGGGTACAAGGTTTAGTTATGCAAGATGAATGAATTCTAGAAATCTGACATACAGCATGTTAATAATAGTTAACAATATAGTATTGTATACTTGAAGTTGGCCAATAGAATAGATTTAAATTAAATCTTCTCACTGCACATACACACACACATAATAGCAATCATGTAGAAGTGATAAGTAAGCTATTGGGCTTGATCGTGATGATCATTTCACAGTATATACATAATTCAAAACAGCAAGTTGTACACCATGAATATATAAAATTTTTATATGTTAGAAACATCACAATAAAGTTTAAAAGAGAAGGGAAAAATATGTGCATGCTGTAAATCTCTTTCTCCTATTCCTTCTTTCTCCTTTGTGTCTTTCTACCACATTTATTTGTTGTCTTCTTCATTCTGTGATAACTGTACTATTGTCCTTATAGATACCGCAGTGGTAATTTTGAAAAAAATTGAGAAAGCCTTATTTGCCATAATATTTCTACATCTTGGCAATATTAACTGCAAGTACAATGAATTGTAATAAAATGTGGTTGAGTCTCCATGGACTTTGTTAACTTTTCAAATTAAACTTTATTGATGTTTTATAGATTCACATTGAGATTTTACAATTCTGTCTTTAGTGAAATTGTTTTATGGAACTAATGCCATGAACTAAATTAATTATTTTAAAACTTAACCCCATATTAAAAATATTATCTGGTTCTTAGATGAAAAAAATGTGCAATGAACATTTAAGCAAGCTAAAGGTTGTTGAATAAAATACACTGAGTTGAATTATTTATTAAAATATTATTATGATTTATTAATACAAATTGCTATTAATGCAGAAGTTTCAAAGATCAAAGAATAATCAGATGATTGGAAATATACCACATTTTCCTAGGTTTTGCCATTTAGTTCATTTAGTTCAATGCTAAGCTGAGATAAATATAGGATTTTTTCCCCCAGTGAGATTACTTACTATGGAGGTTCCAGAGCTTACCATTCTTAAAGTGAATGGATCTAGCTATCCACAGACATGAATAAAAGAATGAAATGTGTTCTCTTTACCAAAGACTAAAAAGAGTTAGTTCTCTGTCTAGAGCTTTGTTTCCTTGATTGAGTTTTCATAAGAAGCATTAGAGGTTAGGGTGCTGGGAGTCTCCTAGATGACTGACAAGAAAATAACTCATGAGATGAATTTGTCTCCCACCATTGAAATCAACTTCAAGTGATGTATTAAGGAAAATCTGACTTATTACTGAGATTCAGACTTAAGGAAAGCTAATAAATATGTTTTACTCATTCACACACACACATAAGATGTATTAAGAAGTTATGTAATTATCAGTAAAGATAATATCCATAAGTTCCTTCAACATTATAGCTCCAGTCTTGAGAGATTTGTTCTAACAATTCTACTGACTACATTTTTCTCAAAGCTTTATTGAGATATGATTCAAATGTCATATAACTCATCAGTTTAAATTATACAGTTCAATGGTATTTAGTGTGTTCACCAAGATAAAACCATTACCACAATAAATTTTAGGGACATTTAATTTTTTTTTATTCTGTAGGGTGCATCAGTATTTTACTCCCTTTTATTTTTTATTTTTTAAAGATTTTATTTATTTATTCATAAGAGACACACACAGAGAGAGGCAGAGACACAGGCAGAAGGAGAAGCAGACTCCATGCAGGGAGCCCGATGTGGCTCTGGATCCTGATCCTGGGTCTCCAGGATTACAGCCTGGGCTGAAGGCGGCGCTAAACTGCTGAGCCACAGGGGCTGCCCTATTCCCTTTTATTTCCAAGTAATATTCAATTATGTGGATATACCATATTTTATCTCTTCATTGGTTGATCAATTATACATCCCCACCAGCAGTGTATGAGAGTTCAAATTTATCTGCATTGTCATTGTTATTTGCCTTTTTTTTATTATAATCACCATGACTTGCATCTCTCTGATGGCTAATGATATTGAGTATTTTTTCATGTACATAGATCTTTTGTGTATCTTCTTTATAGAGACGTCTATTCTGATTATTTGTACATCTTCTAATGGAGTTGTTCAACTATTGAGATCTAAGAGTTCTTTATATATTCCAAAATACAGGTCTCTTATCAGATATATGATTTTAAAATACCTAAGCCCATTCTGTGGGTTGTCCTTACACTTTCATGATGATGTTCTTTGAAGCACTAACTTTTAACATTTTTATAAAGCCCAGTTTTATTTTTTTTTTCGTTGTTTTAGGTGTTCTATCTAAGAATCCTTGCAGAAGTCAAGGTCATTCTTATATATTCTTCTAAGAGTTTTGTAGTTTTTTTCTTTATATTTCGATCTTTTTGATCCATTTTTATTTTATTTTTGTGTGTGGTGTGAGAATTTGCACGTGGCCATCCAGTTGTTCCAGTAACATTTGTTAGTGTTGAAGAGACTGTTCTTTGCCCTATATGGTTGTCTTGGCATTCAATGAATACTGACTAAGGTTGAAAATAACTTTATTATATTGGTTGCCCTAAAAATAATTTCAGATATGTCATTCCTATAACTATGCAAATCTCAACCTTTGGAAAGAGATGAATAGCAATCTGTTTATTACTGATAACTATACTTTCTACAATTTAGTGTTATTTTAACACCTTTGACATTGTAAATATTGCAGTATCAGTATAAAAGTCTTAGTAGCATATTGCTTACAACTTTAATCAAATTTAACAACATAAGAACTGTTCTGTGTGTGTGTATGCATGAATTTGTATTCACGAGTTTGTGCGTATGTCTGTATATGACATAGAGATTATACGTAATAGTATGTCTGAAGTAAGAATGTGCTGCATTATGTTATTGATATCTGGAGTTGTTATTGTAATCTAGGGTTGTACCTAATATGAATTAAATTCTAGAATCAGTTAATAAGTGGGAAAAATTAAAATTCACCTGTGAAATCTCTTAAATTGCCTAGAAGTAGATTATTAAAGTTTCAACATCCAAGACTATTTTTAGCTTGCATGTTAGAAGAAATAGGAGTAGAGGTTGAAAGCCAGTAAGTTGCTGTCATATTCATATTGTTTCATGACTGAGGAGTGTGGCTAAGAATTACCTTCCCTTTCACATCTTTATGAAAAAAAAAAAGCCCTATTCAAATTTTTTATTAAAAGAAATGATGAATAGGGGAAAAATCAAATATGCCTTATCTAGCCAAGAAATAAAGACCATTAAAATTACAAATCAATTGGTTCTACGTACTAAGAATATTCAGGATATTTACCTATAGAAGTCACACTAGTTCCTTATTATAAATTATTACCTTTTATCTTACCTGCAGTTCCTAATTATCTAGCAGTAGTATTATATGACTGAAAATAAGTAAAAGAAAAGGAAATATTTAAAAAATTATATAAAATTATAAAATATCAGAATCCCTGAGATTTTAATTGAACTATAGTACATTTCCAACCAATGAAAATGTAAATTTTCTTCACGGTACTCTGTTTGAGATCATAAGAATGAGTAATTGTTTTTGTTAAAGTAGAATAAATAAAGTTCTAAAAACTCTCAGTGTTTCAAGATTGCCAACAGAATAAAGGAAAAATAGGCAAAGTGTAGAGGTATGGCAATCCATTTCTTGGATATCAGCTTCTGTCTGAAATGGCTTATTGGATTGATAAATTGCATAAATAATTCTAAAATATATTCAACCACTGTCCTAGGGCTTATATTTGGCACAGAGTGTATGTGGTTTTAATCATTGTTTTAGTCCAAGTTCTGTGAGAAGTAGATGTCAAGATTGGATTAAGCCTCCATGGCATTTATCAGAGGAACAATTTGTGAACCAAAATTGGTAGGGGGGGAAACCAGGATGGGGGAGGAGGGGTGTTAGACCATGATGCAGGTATGATCTTGAATTCAGGAAAAAGGTTGGTGAAAGCACTTTCATTTGCAGTAAAGTTCTTGAGAAAATTAGATGAGACTGTCAAAGGAGTTCTCAAGCCAAGGTTGCTCCTGAGAAACATACTGTGTCTTCCAGGAATGGGTGTGCTGTGGCGTCTCTGCTGTGTTCAGTGACTGATTAAGCACACAGATCTTACAATTTTTGTCAGATTTATCCTTGAATATTTTATACTTTTTCATGCTGTTAAAATGTCATTTTTAACTTTGATTTCTGTATGTTCTTTGCTAGTTACTGTAGATTATCACATATTAGTTCTGTGTCCCTAATTTAAACTTACTAAATGATTAGTGTCTTTTTTTGGTCGATTTCTATTTTTGTATATTTTCTATGTAAAATATCATGCCATCTTTGAATAGAGACAGCTTTACTTTTTCCTATACAATCAGGACGACTTGTTTATTTTCTTGCCTGATTTCACTAGTTAGACCCCTGTAGTAGAATGGTGAATAAAAGGGTGAATGGTGAATAAAACATTTTATCTTATTCCTGATGGTAGAGGGAAAGTTTTCAGCCTTTCACTGTTAAGCATGATGCTATCTGTAGGTTTTATAGATACCGTTTATCAGGTTGAAAAAGTTCAATCCTATTGCTGAAAGTTATCAGGAAGGGCTTTGAAATTTGCCAAGTGCTTTACCTGCGTCTATTGAGATAACCTTATGTTTTTCTTTTTCAGTTTGTTAAAAAAGTGGCATTCCTTGGTCATGATGTAGTTAAATATCCTTGGTCATGATGTATTACCTATCTTATATATTTTTGGATTGAATATTAACTATTAAATGATAATATCAATATTAAGTAAATTTATATAATAGGAAAATCACATTTATTTATCATGTCTTCTGGTCTTCATTCATATGTTGATCCTTATTTTCACTTGGTATTTTCCTTCTGCCTAAAGGGTTTGTTCAACATGTCTTATAGTACAGGTCTTAGGTGGTGTTATTTCTGCTTCTGCATGTCTAAAAAGTCTTCATTTTTACTATTTTTTAAAATATATTTTTACTGGAAATAAATCTTAGGTTGGCCTCTTTTTCCCTTCTTTACTTAAAACTGCTGCTTTACCATTTTTATCCCTTGCATTTTTTTCTGACAAGAAAGTGCTGTCATGTGTTTCCTTGTTCCTCTGAAAGTAGGGTTCTTCCCATTCCTCATTGGTTGCTTTAAAGGTTTTCTGTTTATTACTAGCTTTTGAGCAATTTGATTATTATTATATAATATTATATATAATATATAATATTATATAATAATAATAAGTATAATAATTATAATTATAATTACAAAACTTTTAAAACTTTAAAAATTTAAATTTAAAAAAATTTAACATTTTTAAACTTTTCAAACATAAGATCATGTTTCTTGCCCTTTGGGTTTGGTGAATCTCTCGGATCTGTGGATATATAGTTTTTATCACATTTGGAAAATTTGGGTCTATTATGTCTTCAAATATTTTCTGTCCCCTCTTTTGAGGATTTTGATTCCACATATATTAAAATTCTTGAAGATCTACAGCTCCATGATGCCCTTTTAACTTTTTATTTGATTATGCATGTGTTTAATTTTAAATAGTTTCTGTTACTATGTCGTAAATTTCAGAAATCTTTTCTTCTGCAAATCTAATTTGCTGTTTTTTTTTTAACATTTTAAACATTAACATTTTCAGTTGTAGAAGTTTATTTAGTCTTTATATTTTTTTCCAAGTCATGATTTAACTCATGGAACATAAGAAATACAGTCATAATAATAGTTGGAATAGCCTTATCTTCTAATTTTAACATCTATGTCAATTTGAGTTTCCCAATTAATTAGTATGTTTTTTGAGTACATGTCACGTTTGCGATTCTGTGTATGTCTGGTAATTTTAGATTTGATGCTTAACATTTTGAATTTTACCTTGCTGGATACTGGATATTTTTGTATTCCCATAAATGCAAAAATCCCTGTAATTATTTCTGAGCTTTGACATTATATTTCTTAACTCTTAGACTAATTGGGAGTTTGGATAGGTAGAACTGGTAGGAAATAATGCATGAGAAATACCAAAGACTGCTTGATACTATATACACCTGCCTAGAAATATTCCAAATGAATTATGTCTATGATATTTATTTCCATCCTGCCAAAATGTAAGTTCACTTTATTAATGGGTCATTTAACAAACTGTAAGCAACAAATAACTATAATTGACTGAATATTTTCTTAGAAACATTAATCCAGATCTGATTATTTGACTCCATCACTTGAGAAGGTAGTTCACACATTTAATATCTCCCTATAACATTCTCTTCTCCCTTGTGTAAGATGATGCAATATGTTTGACTGTCTAGATAATTAAGAAAAATATAGAAAGATACAAGTATAAGACATCAAGTACTTTCAAATATCTAAGTAGGTCATAAAGCTGTCTTTTCCTAAATCTTAGTGTTTTGTTTATATTTTTTGTATTTACACTCCCATCAGTGCCAGACTTCTGCTTGGATACACTCCAAGGCATGTCAACATTTTACTGAGCCTCTGCCTATAGCAATTTGAATTATAGAAATTGAACAACTTCATGGTTAAGCCTTTTTCTATATACAGGACCTCCTCCTGATGCAAAAGTAGATCTGCTTTCCAATGGTTATTGAAATGCATTTCATTTGAAACTCAGGGGGAAAACCAAGAAAATTTATGCTCAGCACTTTGAAGATTCAGAATAATACCAGGGTTTACCTTCTGTTTTGCTTTTCACATTTGCACATACCCACGGTGCAGTGAATATTTATTATCTCACAATGAAAAGACTAATTCTTATCTAGCTAAATAATAGTCAATGGTTAGATTTACATGACCTCAGTCTAGTGAAGTAGATAACTTCAGGGGTCAGGGAGATATTTCACATAAGCCCATTGTAAATAGTGGGAAAAGGGGCTGCGGATGTATTGTGTGAGGTTTAAGTTCAATTCCTGTTGCAAACATAATAGAAAGGTAACATTAGTTTATATCCTATGGACACTTGGTTTTACTTGCTTCTAGGAACATCTATCTTTTTTTCCCTTTCTTTGTACAAGAACACTGCTTTACTTAAAGGAAATAAAATCAGATTTTAATTATAAGACTTCAAAAATTTTAGTTATTGCCACATTTAAAAGCATTGAATGTTTGATATAGCTTTGTTTATGAGAAACCATTTTTCAGGTTTCTCACTTAATAACTGTAGAATCAATTTTTAAAAGAGGTAGTTTTACCAATAACATTTTGGTTGTTGGTATATTGGTGGTATATTTAGTATATTTGGTTGTTGGTATATTGGTGGTATATTTAGTATATTTGGTATTTGGTATATTGGTCGTTCCTTCTTATTTGGAGTACTTTTGGAATACTGGAATGAATCCTTTTGTAGTCAGTCTTCATCACTCAAGGGTCAAAAATTCATGCTAAGTTATGAAAATCTGCATCCGAAAGGTGAACAAGAGATCTTCCATACTTTTCTAAAAATGACATATTCTTTATATGTTAGAATATCAAGTGATGACAATACTCTGAGGCATTATTTACAATATTATTCTTAAGCTCAATAATCCCCATTTTTTTGTCTTATTTATAGTAATCTTTATATATAATATATAATCATATATTTTTTGCTATTGTTCAGGAATGTCTGTTCTGATGGAACCCTTAATTCTTTAACTGCCAGATGGATCATATTTAAAGACTAGTATTGAAATACTTTAACTTTCCGTAAAGAATAATTTGTCAAAACATTGTATTGACTCTTAGATATAATGAGTTAATAAAATAGCTTTGCACTGCTTCATAAAATAATGCCACATTAAAGTGTTAACAGTGAAAAGAAGAAGTGTGGGCTTTGAGCATCAGGATCAAGCAATGAGACAAGATGATCATGGGTTTCAAACTTGGGAAATTTCAGATCAAGTGAGGATGCAGAATCCAAAGCAGATTGGAAAAAATGGCTCAGAGCAAGGTTTTGGAAGCCTCCATGAAAGTGATAATTGAATTGTGTTGCAGGGAATCGTTTCTTAGAACTATTCACTTTGCATCTCTTTCCAGTTGACTCCATGGTCCAGCTGCAATGAATTTTCTCTGATTTCAATTTTTTTAAAAGATTTTATTTATTTATTCATGAGAGACACACACACACACACAGAGAGAGAGAGAGAGGCACAGACACAGGCAGATGGAGAAGCAGGCTCCATGCAGGTAGCCTGATATGGTACTCGATTTCGGGTCTCCAGGATCACACCCTGGGCTGAAGGCAGTGGTAAACCGCTGAGCCACTGGGTTGCCCAATTTTCTCTGATTTCAAAAAGACTTCAGTGAGATTTTTAAAGAGTAGTTGAGAATGTGATAAGGAATATAAGCCAAGAGCAATCAGTCCTATAGGAATTATTTGGAGGGTCACATGACTTGTTTGTTAGAGCGGATGGCAAGATTGTTTAGGGAAGCCTATATTTATGCAGTGCTCTCAAACTGTTCTTGCATATCTCCCCCTGTGGAAGTTTCTTAACATCCTCCACCAAGGAATCATGTGCAACTAATGCAGATAAAAAGGAAAGTAGGAATCTGATAACTGACAAAGAATACTTGATATTATAGTTCATTGAATACAAACAAGAATAATTATTTTGAAACTTATGACCATTTATCTTTTTTTTATAATCTTATTTCATTTCCTGCATCCTTTTGTGTTATTATCCTAGAGAGAGGTGAGGGCAAATTGAAAGAAAGACGATAGGGCCTAAAAAGAATTTGCCATAAGAAATAGAGAGACCTAATGGTGGAGGTGAAGCTCTGGTGCAAAAGAGGATAGAGTATAGCAGGCAGTAAAATGTGAATATTTTTACTTGTCTCCTTTGCACTGACCATCATAGGGCAAGAGAGGAGAGGGACACATAGAAACACTTAGATAGGTTTGAGAAGATACAAGAAGCTCATGTTTAGTGCCCTATGCTCCCTCTTGTGGTGTTATTGAGACTGGAAGCCTTCCAGAGAAATATCACACGTGGCATAGCACAGTGGACATTACGGTAAGAGTGGCCAAAGGAGCAGCATTACGGGAGGAGGTCTAGATAAAATCTGATATGTAGCACTACATGTTGCTCACAGCCTGAATGTACCATGTAGGAGGTCCAGAAATTAGAGTGGAAACCACAAAACACCAACATATCTGAACACATTTTTAAGAGGAGAAAAAATATGTTAAGATAAAGTCCAAATTTTAAATGTATAGCATTTATGAAAAAGTATCTATTCTAGAGCAGAGAAGATAGAGTTATTACCAAACAGCACTTCTCCAATGGACAAAAAAAAAAAAAAAAAAGGCATTTATATTTGCTTAAAATAAAAGCTCTTCCATAGTGCCTAATGACGTAGTACAGTTGACCCTTGAACAACATGAGTTTAAACTGCATGGGTCTACTTCTATGCAGATTACATTTGATAAGCATGGTACAGTGCTATAAGCATATTTTAACTTCCCTCTGATTTTCTTAATAACATTTTTTTCTCTAGCTTCCTTTGTTATAAGAATATAGTATATAGAACATACAACATACAAAATATGTGTTAATCAACTGTTTATGATATAAGTAAGGCTTCTAGTCAATGGTACGCTATATCGCTAAATTTTGGGAAAGTCAAAATGATATACATGATTTTCAACTGCACAAAGGTTCAAGGGCCAACTGTGTGTATAAGCAGTACAAAAGTAGAAATTTAAGGTCAAGTGTCAAAAGAAGCTTTTGTTTGTTTAACAGCTTTCTGAGTAAATAGCAGACAAAAAATTAAAAATAAAATTAAATAAATAAATAATTAATTAAAAATAAAATTTAAAAAATAGCATTTTTAACTTCTAGCTCAGATTTATTTTCAAGATAAATTTGTCACAAATTAGTCTATGTTTCTTCTCTTTTTTCTTTTCTGTTCTTCTTCTCATTTCTTCTTTTTTCTCACCCTACTCATCCCTTTCCTTTTCTTGGACAAAACAGGGATAATTTAACCTGTATTTTGCTTCCTTTGATGAACTTGGGAACAGCCCAAACATATTTCTTAAAGGTTGCCACTCTTTCATTCAAGCCTTCCTTTCTTTCTGGAACCCTAAATCATTCATATATCAGACTTTATTTTTAATGTCTTTAAAATTTTCTTTCAGATTTTCCAACTATTTGACTCCTGCTGGTGCATTATATATATTATTTAACCTGACATGCAATTTATTACTTTTCTCTTTAACTGGTTCTAATCTGTTCTAAACTTATTCACAGAATTTTACTTTTAATAATTAGATTTTAATTTTGAAAATGTGTATTTGGTAATTTAAAAACATGATATTTATTATTTTAATAACATTTTATCTTTTATTTTTCATTATCTCAATCACTATTTTATTCAATCTCTTATTTTTCAAACATATTGAGGGGTGTGTGTATATGTGTGTGTAATGTAAATCTCCACATATACTATTTTTGCATTTTTCATTCTGCTACAGTTTTTGTTGGCTTTTGATCATGGTACACTTTTCCCTTGTGACTTGGTGGTTTACTTTTAATTGTGACTCATATTGCTTGGATATTTAATTGCAAGGATTACTGAAGTGAGTTCCTACAGAGAAAATTTGAACATATTTCTGAACAATTCCTGGGGAGCAATATCTATGTTGAATCAAAGCTGAATAATTGAAGCTGAATTATTCACCAGAAATGGTTTTCCTCCCAAATAAGTTCTGTAGTCTGAACTTTATGAGAACTGCCTTCAGAAATGACATCATTTTCTCTATCTAGCATCTTATTCAAGACAGGTACCATGGTATGGAAAAATATGGTATTTTTCTTCTTCAACCTTACACTAAATATGTATCCTTTATAATAAAGCTGAAGTTTATGCAAGTTCAACAAGTGGCTATATATTAATACTTCTTCAGTTATCTGACAATCTTTCTGGACATGAACTTTCACATAGTCTATAGCATATGACGCTTGCTTTTCTTTCTTTCTTTCTTTCTTTCTTTCTTTCTTTCTTTCTTTCTTTCTTTCTTTTCTTTATTTCTTCTTTCTTCTTTTTCTTTTTTTTTTAAAGATTTTATTGATTTATTCGTGAAAGACACAAAGAGAGAGAAAGGCAGAGACACAGGCAGAAGGAGAAGCAGGCTCCATGCAGGGAGCCTGATGTGGGACTCGATCTTGGGACTCTGAGATCATGCCCTGAACCAAAGGCAGATGCTCAACTGCTGAGCCACCAGGCATCACTCTTTTTTCTTTTTATCTGCCAGCTCATTATGCAATTAAAAGATGATTTTTATATTAACTTGATGTTATTAGATACTATCAGTGAGTAGGTAACTCAGGGTATGAAGTGAACCAGATTACTGACAAGGGAAATGCAAGTCTTGACCCCACTAAAAAATAAATTTAAAAAAAAATTACAGAACATACCAGATAATTAAAATGCCCATACAAAGGCATATCTCACTGTTATAGGTTGAACTGTGCTCCTGCACCACCAAATATTATGTTTGAGTCTTTAACCCCAGTATGTAATTTCATTGAAGATAGACCCTTTACAGAGGTAAAAATGAGGTCATTAGGGTAGTCTCTAATCTTATATGACTAGTATTCTTATAAAACTCTTGGTCACAGATCTGGGATTATAAAAATCTTGGACACAGAGGTTAAGTGACCAATATGGTCTCTCATAGGCCTTTGAGTAGTCTAGAAGAGCCTAATGACCATCACATAAGCCAAGATCTAAACAAGGTAGTTTCATGCAGCCACAGGTGTTCTGTAAACCTTAAAGCAGTATTATAGTAGGGGTTTGTGGGAGTTCAGGGAACTTTAGTAAGATGATTGGGAAGGTCCCTTGAATGAGTTCATATGGTTTAAGATCTGAATGACAAAAAGGAAACCATGGGACATTCTTGGTAACAGATATAGAGAACGAAGGAGCAGCAAAGGGAAAGACCCAGAGAAAGGAAGTGGCTGCAGTTTTCAGGGAAAAGAAGAAAGATCACTGTGGTTATGTCTTGGTAAATGATGGCAACTGGCACTTAATTCCCAGCAAGACAGAAGAGACAGCTGTTATTACAATAAATCAACCAATGTCCACTCTAGGGACATTAAATGCTCAGGGCATTTTTCAAGGGAATTTCCTATATGGAGTTCAGCAGATTTATAATCAGGAAGCACTTAGTTGCCTTGAAAATGGCCTCACCTTTACAGCCTAGGGCCAAAAATCCTAACCACTGAAGATGGCACAAATACGAAAGAAATTGATATTTCCATGTTACATCCTGGGGCTCCAATTCCATAGGCATTTTTTACCTCATTTCACATGCCATAAAAAAAAGGCTTAGAGAGGTTTTGCAGCCAGTCCTTGTATTCCAGAGCTTATAAATTGCTCTCTTTAAAAAAAATCCCGCTATATCTCACATTACTATACCCTTTATAACTAAACTCAAGCATCTCTGAGTACAAAATGAGTCCATTCTTCAGGACATCTGTTTTTACCAAGAAAAAGAGGCTACAGCGTGTTGATCAACATGGCTTCTCCAAGAGGTCAGAATGTGGCCTTGTGCACATCACTTCGTTTAGTTTACCCAAGAAATGCTGATTAAGTTCCTATTGAGTGCTGAATACTCTCCTTGAAGTGAGGCACATAGCAACGAGTAGGACAAAGGCAGATCCTGATAGCTTATGTTGGAGCTAGAGAGTTAGCCAGTTAACAACAACATTGAAAAAGAAAAACACAGAGACACTCACAGTGGCAGAATGTCGCTTGAAGATAAGAGCTTTGCTACCACAGTGTAGTGAGCTAATAAACTAATTTTATTTATCATTTACTCTACACCAGAGACTTTTCTGTGTGCTTGGTGTGTATCAACTCATTTAGCTCATTTAGCATTCAACTGTCTATGGTGGGTACTGTTGTCATCCCTCTGTTACAGATGGATTAACTGATGAATAGAGAAGTTTAATATTTGCCAAAAGACACACAGCTAGTAGATGCAGAACTGAGATGCCAATTCAAGGAGTCCAAAGTGTGCATATCCTCTACAAACCATCTTAATATTGATATCTTTAAATGCATACCTTCTAAAATGCGTTTGCCTGGATGCTTCTTGTTCCTTTGATATGGTCCAGCCACACATAATAGCCAAGAAATGGACAGAAAAAAGGAAAAAAAAAAAAAAAAACACTTCCCTAATATTCCCTCATTTACTTTCATGTTTATCTTTCTTTTCTTATTTTTAGTTTTTTGACTTCCATTTTCTGCTTCAGATTTAAAAAATTTTTTTAATTTTTTTTTACTTATTTATGATAGTCACAGAGAGAGAGAGAGAGAGGCAGAGACATAGGCAGAGGGAGAAGCAGGCTCCATGCACCGGGAGCCCAACGTGGGATTCGATCCCGGGTCTCCAGGATCGCGCCCTGGGCCAAAGACAGGCGCTAAACCGCTGCGCCACCCAGGGATCCCCAGATTTAAAAAATTTTTATGAAGACATATACCTAACTTAGTTCATCATAGTCCATTCTGCACTCATACTCTTAATTTCCTATTTGTCTCTACATATTAACAGCTACAGGAAGAGGACACCCCCCTTTTTTTTTAGTGAAATCCATGACCAGTGAGGCATCTGTCCACAACAGGCTGTGCAGGGAGAGATTATCAAAATGTTAAAAAAAAAACAGCAAAAGCATTAGAATCAGATAAACCAACTCTTTAACAATATCTCCAACCACCTGGAAGTATGTGGTATGTGACCATTTCTAAGTCATTAAAACCTTCAGCCTCAATTTTCCCATCTGTAACATGGGGACAGGAAAACAATCTTCTCAAAAGACTCTACTTGAATAATTTCTGCATTACACTACTACTGGAAGTAACATCAGTTGCAGGCAATGGTTGGCTGGAAATTGAATTGCATAGAAACAAATAATGATTTATTTTTTATTTTTTTTAAGATTTTATTTATTCATTCATGAGAGACAGAGACACAGGCAGAGGGAGAAGCAGGCTCCATGCAGGTAGCTTTACATGGGACTCGATCCCAGATCTCCAGGATCAGGCCCTGGGCCAAAGGCAGGAGCTAGACTGCTGAGCCACCCAGGCTGCCCACGAATAATGATTTAAAGAGTAAAAACAAACTCTATCCTTAAAACATTTTCCCAACATGATCTTTGGTAATGATAGGCCATAAAATCTTACAATTTATTCAGTGAAAAATCTATGCTGATTTGTTGTATTTCCTCACAGAATTTGTGTAACTCTGTTCTTTTCCACAATGATTGTGTGGTTATATTATTTGTAATATTTAGCTAGAATTTATATTAGAAAGAATAATTTATAGGACATTTAAAGCTAAACTAGCTCAACAAAATGGACAACTCATTTCTACTGCCATAGTAGCCATGGGCACACTACAAAATGTTATAAATTAACATCCTAGAGTCAGTATTTTTTCAGTGTATTATCATATAGATAAAGACATTTTATAATATCTGTGGGAGGAAATTTGACAAATACATAAGATAATTGTTGTCACTAGCAAAAGAAAATCATCCCTTCAGGTTTTTGGTTTGCTAATTCAATGAAGATCACCAAGATCCCAAGGCACCTGGGTGGCTCAATCAGTTAAGCTACTGACCTGTATTGGGCTCAGATCCTGATTTCATGGTTGTGAGATTGAACCCTGTACTGGGCTCCGCACTCAGAGTGACATAAGCTTGAGTTTTTTCTCCCTTTGCCTCTGCCCCTCATGCCCCATAAATAAATAATAAATAAATAAATAAATAAATAAATAAATCTTTTAAAAACAAAAAAAAGATAACTGAGGTCCCAAGGCAGGATTAATAACACAGAGCACAGTCCATGATACAGTTAGATAGATATACACAGCTAAATGAATAAAAATCCAAGCCCAGGATGACAGAAAATATTTGCAACATAGAGACACAAAAACTTTTAAAAGTCAGCAATAAGAAAATAAGCAACTTAATTAAAAAATGAAGGAAGAATCCTAACAAACACTTTAGAAATCAAGATTTTTAAAAAAAGTAAGAGATGGCAAATAAATGTCTGAAAAGATGCTCAACATTATTTGTCATTAAGGGATTGCAAATTAAAACAACAATGTGATACTAGTACTTACTGATGAAATGACTAACATTTTAGAAACTTATAACACCAATTACTGGCTGGGATGTGAAGCAACAGGAACTCTCATTTATTGTTAGTGGGAATGCAAAACAGTACAGCTGTTTTCATAGATAGTTCGACAGTTTCTTACAAAACCAAATATAGTCTTATTATATAATCCAATATTCATGATTATATATATTTGCTTATTTGAAAATATGTGTGCATTTTATCTGCACATGAGTGTTACGGCAGCTTTATTTATAAACACCGAAAAGTGAATACAAGCAAGATATCCTTTGATGAGGGAGTGGATTAAAAAATAAATAAATAAACAATGATCCATCCATATAAATGGAATACTAGTCAACAACAAAAAGAGCTATAAAACCATGAAATGGATTAATCTTCAAGGCATATTGTTAAGTGAAAGAAGCCAGACTAAAAAAACTACAAACTGAATGTTTCCAATTATACAACATTCTGGAAAAAAAAAAAAAAATAAAACTATAGAAGCAGTGAAATGTTAGCTAATGTTTTGACCTGAAGCCTGGGAAGAAGTTTGAATATGTAAAGCACAGGGGATTTTTATGTTGGTGAAACTATTCTTTATGGTAGTATACTGGTGCATATAACACATTAAACACTTGCTGAAACTCATAGAACTTTATAGTGCAAAGAGTAAATCTTAGGGTATGCGAGTTAGAAAAAAAATAGGAATTTGGGGGAATCTCCAAATAGGATGAAGAGTATGACACAAGAATCCAAACATATTAAATCCCAGGGACAATGAATACATCTAATGCCAAGACTTTGGTGATTAATACCATTACTCAGTAAAAGCAATAGAGCTCCTTGGAGAAATGAAAGATTCCAAGACTGGGGAAAGAAACATACATACAGATCCTGAAGCAGCTTGTGATGCCAGGAAATAAGTATTCAGACCAACAAAATACAAAAACCAACGGATCTACCAACCAAAACCCCCAGTATGATAAGGATATGTTAAAGGAATATAAGGACCACCTAAAAGAGCTCTTAGTGGCCAACCTGGAGCACTTTGAACAAGAAAATAAATAAATTAGTATTGAATTATAACCTAAATAATAAAATAAATAATAAGTCCATACTGACATAAATAAATTATTACATGAATAAATAATTATGGAAGAAGAGCCAAATCTCCTATATAGAGAATCCCAATTTTTAATGTAGATATCGAGCAACAAGATGGAGTGTAACACTTGCCTACTTGAGTGTGGGTTCTGCATAGTGACTTTCTTACAGATTATAATATAGAGAAGAGGAAAAAAGAAAGAGTAATTTTACAGTGTCTAAGTCTGACAAACACTGCCTCAAGTTAGCTGATGAAGGTTAACATCAACAGTGTGTCATATTAATAGCCTGTACTCTTGATATGATGTGATAAGAATGGATTTACCTCTATAATCTTCCTCTTCAAAACACTTTACCCTGTTCTTATCATGGGAAAATCATGAAATAGGTCCCAAATGAGGGACATTCTGCAAATTATCTGACTAGTATTTTTCAAAACTGTCAAGATCATAAAAACAGTCTGAAAAACTGTCACAACTAAGAGAAGCTTAGGGAGACCTGACTATGAAATGTAGTGTGGTGTCTTTGGAGGGATCCTGGAACAGAGAAAGGATATTAGAAGAAAATGGAGGAAATCTGAATAATATATGGACTATACTTCATAATATACCAACATCAATACTTTAATTATGACAAATATGTAATAGGTGAACCTGAATGTACAGTATACAGAAACTGTATTATCTTCATTTTTAATTTTTTTCAAGATATTATTTATTTATTTTTGTAAATAAAAGAGAGAACATGAGCAGAGGAAGGGACAGAGGGAGAGGGACAAGCTGACCCCTTGCTGAGTGCGGAGCCTGACATAAGGATCAATCTCACAACCCTGAGATCATGACCTGAGCCAAAATCAAGAGTTGGTTGCTTATCTAACTGAGGAACCAGGCAGCTCTGTACTACCTTCATTTTTTTTTTTTTTGAATCTCAAATTTAACTTGAAAAAAAAAAAAGCATGTTTAAAAATTTTTTATTCTTACATTTTGTTTTTTGATGATCTCTGGATCTTCACATACACAATCATTCTCAAAGAAAGCAACAATAATTTTATTTCTTTTTATACAACCTTGCTATCTTTCATTCTTTTTCTCTCTTATGTTCAAAAATGTCCAGTAACATATATTTTTTATATCCAGTAAAATATTAAATGAAGCTGGGCTTTTCAGCATCAGTAAGCTTCCCCAATATCACCCTTACATGTTTCCTGTTTGGTGTTTTTAAGATACACTTTCATTTGTTCAAATTTTCTCTGGGTGGATAAAAGTGAGAGTTGAAGAAGTTTCAGAGGTAGGGACCAATAATAATAGTTACCATTTATGACTCCCTGTTGTGTAGATATTATTCTAGACCCTTTACCTAGATCTTTTTGAGTCTACAAGATCGCATGGCAAGTCACTTTATAGACTTTTAACTCATCAGCAGAGTAGATCCCAGAGAAGTTAATTAATTTGCTTAATGTCACAAAAAGGGTCTAGCAGAGATAGACAAAGCTCTTTTGTCCATCTAAAGTAGCATATACTTAAAACAAGTGATTTAAGGAGTTTAAAAAGGTACAGACATTTATACGTCAAAAAACATGATTTAAGAGTTTGAAATTGAAGGCTTTGTAGAGAAACGAGGCTGAGTATGGAAGAGGAGGAGTTGAAAAGGGGTCCGTGGCAAGGAGGTTATATTTGGGGTCTAGTTTGTGGATGTCACAAAGCACAGATCAGGGTAAGAGCTAGAGTGTACCAAGAGAAGTGACAAAAGTATTAGGGTCAAGATCAGAAATGATACTCTGCTTTTTGGTGTAACCCACATGCTTTCACCCTCAGATGCACAGACACTGTAGCTGTAAATACAATAATTAAAGAAATACCAAATACCCACCTCATCAATCATATTTGGCTTCAATATCTGTCTCTACCCACTGAAACTGTGTGTTGTTACACAAACAATTTAATAGTTCTGTTTCAATTATCTGATTTGCAAAAGGGAAAGAATAATGATAGAAACATCATAGGAGACACTGTGAAATTCACTGAGGCTTTAGAAAGACAGATCCTCTAACTTGCTAGATTTGAAGATGAGAACTGTCAAGCTACAGTACCGCCTTTCTATCCTGAATGAAAGACTAAGAGGTGGAGAGAAACTTAGCTCTGAGCACCTTAGTCCACCATGCCTGAAGCACTGAAGACCAGTACCTCTAAGAGGATGGTGTTGGCATGTTCCCTTCTTTGTCTAACCTAGTTTGAGTCAGATTTTCTTTCGTTTTTGAAAGAGAGAGAGAGAGAGAGAGAGAGAGACTTAACTGATATATTCTTTTCTTCCTCATACTCAAATTCTCAAGTTCTTTGTCTATAGGTGAGTGTGGTCATGATTTCTGGTAATAGCACTGCTCAAATGATTTACCAAGAGGGCCACTGTGGGTTAAGTATGACATTTAATTAACTAATTAAAATCTGAGAGATGTTCTCTCATGGCTGCTGGCCCCAGACAGAGCCCTGGGGAATGAGGCTCTTCCAATACCTCTCAGACTCTCACCTTCTAGGTTATATTGAAAGAACCAGGTTTCCAAATCTGAAGTGGGAAGTGTAGTGAAACTCACGTCTCACGCGAGAAAGGTCCCTTAAACAGCAGATGGCTGTCTGAGTGGTTCTGAAACATTTAGTTTCTATTTGATATTAACCACAAGTAGTCAGAAAATAGCTTGGCTCATGCTACTCAGCAAATTCTCTCAAGGGCAAGGATTCATGCCATGAGTTTTTTAAGGTCTGATGACTAAATCTCCTACTTCATTTATTACGGGGGCACTATCTGTTCTCTGGGGGCAGCACAGAATAGAAAAGAAACATTTTGTAGAAAGAGGTTGGATGATGAGTGTGCATCTCTTTCCCCAATGCTGCATTTTGTCACTTCAGCCCAGGACGAGAGCAGCCAACTAAAGAGCTTCTGGATGTTGCATTGTAAAAGATAAGAAAAGAATCCCATTGAATGGCTAGCAAGCAGAAGAATGCATGTCAGCTCCTTCTGTGAATACCTAAGGAATGGAATGGCAGCCCTGCCCCCCAACTTCACAGGTACTTTTGCATTTCGTGAAGACAGTTGTAGATTTTGTTGGAAAACTTAGCCACTAGAGGGTTCCTCTGTTCAGCCAGGGCATACAAGGTTGAAGAGTTGACACAGAGGAAGAGAGAGAGAGAGAGAGAGAAAGAGAGAGAGAGAGAAATGGGAGGGGAGACGGAGAGAGAGAGAGAGAGGGAAACAGTTACAGCTTTGAAAATATGAATAAAAGAGAAAAACAAAAATTGGAAGGTAGTAGGATTGCTTTAGTTCATGAATATCTGCCTGTATTCCACTAATACAGGCTGTTGGTTGAGCATCTTAAATGGGATTGCTCCTCTTTGAAGGAGAAATAAATGATTTTGCTCTAAAATACACAATGTCATATTGATAATTATTGATTCTAACTAGCTAGTATATTAACATCGGAACGGAGGATTAAGGTAGTTGGTTGCAGTCCTTCTCCCCCTCACCTGCACCATCATGGAAATCCTGATATCTAAACTGAAAAATGGATGAGATTATATGATTTATAAGAAATATCTATTTTGGTCATTCAGATAATGAAAAAATATTTTTCTCGGCTCACACTCTCCCAAACCCTTGGAATTTTCTAAGTAAGGAGAACTATAAAGGTGTCTTTGTTTGCTCTAGGGTGACTTTTGGACCCCACCCAAGCCCAGGGCCTGGTTGTCAGGAGAACCAACCCTGAGATTAAAGGTTGGGAATTTTCAATTCCCACCCATGTCCTCTGGAGAAGGGAGAGGGGCCAGAGGTTGAATCCGTCACCAAGGACCAATGGTTTGATAAATCATGCCTCTGTAATGAAGCACCTTGTAAAAACCCAAAAGGATGGGTCAGAGAGGCTCTGGGTTGATGAAAATGTGGAGATTTGGGAAGAGTGTCACAATTAGAGAGAGCATGGAAGCTCCTGGTCCTTTCTCCACAGTTCGCCCTCTGAACTTTTTCCATTTGACTATTCCTGAGTGACATCCTTTTATAATAAACCAGTGATCTAGTAAGTAAAATATTTCCCTGAGTTCTGTGAGCCACTCTAGGAAATGCACTGAACCTGAGGAGAGGGTCATGGGAATGAATCTCTGATGTACAGCTAGTCAGTCAGATAAACAAGTAGCAATACAGAAAAATGCTTTTGACTTGAGATGTTAGACTTAGATAACAATTAATTCAGAAAATTTATGGGTTTCTGCCATAGGATGAATTGTGCCCAAATAACATCCTTCCGAAGTGTTTGGGTATTTATAAATGTGATTCTAAAAGAAGGTTGTGTCTTCCTTGGTTTGGAAGTGGCCATGGATGGCCATAAAATGAGGTCAGATATTTATTAAACATTTTCTGCTTTCACTTAGAAACTTGAAAGGTCCAGATGGTTAGTAAAAATATATCCTGCAAGTGAAGTTTCCCAGCATTGGGTGTCCAAAGCATTTTGCCCCATTTTTAGTTTTGCTGACAGTGGGAATATATTTTCAGGCTGGCTGAGATAGTGAATCAGATTGTAATAATTGTTCCTGCATGGACACACTCATTAAGCTGGTGAAGATTTTATGACTGCTGTTTTTTTACTTTTGTTCAAACAATATTGTTTTTATTCCCCCATCAGTAATGTCTTGAAGTCTTTTTCATGTATTTATATTCAATCAATCTTTTAAGACTGCTAAAATCCTAAAACATCTTCAAAGTCTTCAGGCCTCCCAGATGAATGATTCTTCTGAACTAAAAGACTCTTTAATAATCTATGCCTTCATCTGGCCCTTGGTCATATGAATATGATCTTAAAATTTATTATCTTCATTTATTATTATTATTATTATTAATTATTATATAAACTACTATGAACTATTATTTATGGAGATTTTTGCCGTCTATATAAAAAGTGGAGAGCTGAGACCATGTCTGCTTGACTTTAATACACTAAATCATCCATCTATTAATTCAGATGAATTCCTAAGCATGGAAGACTTTATACTTTTCAGAGAATCCTACATTGGCTATGATTGGTCCTGCATCTGACTCTATTAAACAATTCTCACATTGAATTATATATGTTTGCCTCTCTGGCACTCTTCTGGATAGAAAAGGAGGAATCCTTAAGGGAAAGACTTTTCTTTTTCATCTTTCTATCTCCTGTATCTAATGTAGTACAGGTGACATATTAGGCAATTATTCTTTCTTTCCTCCATTTATTCACCAAGTCAATCATCCATTATAATTCAAAACCATATTGAAGCCCTACTCTGTCCCAGGGTCTCTAATTTCTAGTGATGCAAAAATTAATCTGGCATTAATTTTACCTCTCAAAAAGTCCTTGGCTAGTGGTGGGTCATTTATATTTAAATAAACAGTACAAAATAACATTGTTATTATAGAATACACGGATATACTCAAAGAATATACTGATAGAAATGCCCAGGTTATTGGGTGCGTGGGTGGCTCAGTTGATTGGGTGGCTGACTCTTGATTTGGGCTCAGATCATGATCTCTGGGCCTGGGATTGTGCCCCAAGTAGAGGCCCACGTCTGGCTCCAAGCTCAACAGAGTGGGCTCCAGCCCTCTCTCCCTCTCCCCCAACTTGTGTGCATATACTCTCTCTAAAATAAATAAATACATCTTTAGAAAAAAAAAAAAATTCCCATGCTTGGCTTCTCAGAGGTTGATGTTCGATCACCTATTACCTTTCCAAGGCTCAAAGTATAATATTTCCTTTAATGCCAAATCAAGAATTACAACAACCACGAGTTTGTTTTAAATGCTTTCACACAAAACATATAAAAATCCAATGAAATATAATTCTACTACTGGCAAATATTAAAAATATTTCTGAAGTATTCATAGGATACTACAAGTCTGGCCATATGTGTTCAGCTCACCTGTAGTAGTGTAGTAGACATGGGTAGAACTGTGTAGTAGCAATGGGTATCCATGTATGTCTGTAAGTGGAAGATGTATGAGAAAATCCAAAGATTAGCCAAGGGAATATATACAAAGGATTCTGAGTAACTGCTGTACAAGAGTTGTTCTGGGTATGGGACCATGTGGGAGTAAATAGTTTGAGAAAATAATATCTTCCCTTTGTAAAACTTTTAGTATTAATGAGAATGTGTGCTCTCCAACAAGAAGGAGCTTACAGAGCCACAAGACACAATAGGTATGCTGTGGGAGGGCTCAGTCTGGAGGAAAGAAAGGGATGTGAAACAGCTGAGAGAAGAGTCCTGATTTGGCTCATTCCTTCTAACATTTATTTATTCTCTCTGGGTCATCTTATTCTTGATTTAAGACTCATTTGAATCACAGTTGACCTAGATGACAGTGATGGGAGGAATAGGGAATGAGACCCCAGATGCTTTATTAAGTGTCAGTGAAGTATTTGACTCCCTAACTTACTTCTCTTACTTGGTGTGACAAAACATTCTGCTCTTATCCAAAACTGATATATGTATACTTATCTCTTGTATTTTAAAGACATAAAATTATAACATAAAGTGAATACTGAAGAAAGTATTGTTAACTGTTTGGTGTGTGGGATTATGGACACAGAGTGTCCTGCCTTTTGGGGTTAATGGCAAATTGCTAAAGGACATTTGAAGATCATTCAGAGCTTCAGGTGGGAGAGGTGATTATCAATCACGATTGTACCGAAGGCTGGCAAAGTAGTGCTTTGAACATAATTATATGATGGATTCAATGTCCCTCACCCCTTTTTAAATGCCACTTTGCTTTCAGAATCTGATGATGTTCTTTATATAATACAAAATGTCTTAGGGGTGAAAGTCACTATATTAAAAGTATCTCTATGTTCCAAATGTGTTGCAAAATATTGCAGCAAGAAATTCAACCAGAATGAAAGGAAGGAACTCTGAATTATGCTGTGTATGGATCACTGCAGATTTATAGAAAAGTTATAAACCAGATCCATATATGTGAAGGGTTTGCATAAAACTCCTTTCCTATAGAACAGAGACCAAGAATATTAACAAAGAAAGTATATAAAGAGTTAAATCCATGCTACTTCAATCTTTCCAATAAATTGATTTTATTTATAACAACATTGCCTGGCTAGCTTATTTCTTGACTTTTTTCTTTAAAAAAAAACTATGTGTCAAGGAGAGAATTACCTGATTCCACTCAGATCAAATTTATTTCATAGAAAATAATGCCTTTAGGAAGCAGGTGCAACAATGTTTTATTCTGTTTTATAACATTAAGAATTTCTCTCTTACTTCTCAAGAAAACATTCTGAGCTTTTGGGTTAACAGTGGTGCACACAGAAAACATGAATTGGGAATAACAAGGCCGAAATTAGTTATTTTTAAAGTGTATCTTTCCAAATTGGACTTGATATAAGCTTTATTAACTAGTATGATGGCTGGCTGAGGGTGGCAAATCAAGAAAAATGACAAGAGGCTAGGTAGCTGGTCTTGTTTTACATCTTCATTAATGATCGAGAAGGAGCAAACAGCGCATTAAGTTTGGATGATATTAATTCAATAGCTTTTGAAAGCCTAGTGAGGTCAGGGAAAGAATTTTTTAAAAGGCCTGTAAAACTTAAAATTGATGAAAAAAGATTGAAATAAGAGAAAGGGACTTCCCAGAGCTTGGGAATAGGTAATGTTCAGAACCAATACTTAATGAAAAGGGTATATTGCTAATGAGAACTACTGAATAAAACCTCAGATTTATAATGGGAAAAATTAATAGAATTTGCAATATGACCCAAGGGTGAAAAGATAAAGATAAATTAGCCTAATCATGTATTAGTCTAATACATGAATTTAAGAATGTGAGCATTTATACAAAATGAAGATATCACCCACAAATATTCTTCATAGTTCAGTCACAACAAATGAAAGCCCCAAAAATCTTTGTATATGTCATTCATCCATAACACCTATGCTTAAATTTTCTCTTTACTTCCAGCAGCAACCAGAATCATATTCAGATTTTCCTTTGACTTATAGGCCAAGGACTCAAGTTGTCATTCTATCTATTAGTAATGTAGTTATGAATAAAACAGACCAAATCCTGCCCCTACTGAGCCTATATTCAAGTGGAGGGAGACAAACAATTTTGGGGGATCAATTGAAAGAGTTTTAAGAATAAAATTAATAACTTAATGGGATGGGCACTGGGTGTCATACTATATGTTGGCAAATTGAATTTAAATTAAAAAAGAGAGATGCTTGGATGGCTCAGTTGTTGAGCATCTGCCTTTGGCTCAAGTCATAATCCTAGGGTCCTGGGATCGATTCTCGCATTGGACTCCTCTCAGGGAGACGGCTTCTCCCTCTTCCTATGTCTCTGCCTCTCTCTGTGTGTCTCTCATGAATCAATAAATACAGTCTTAAGAAAGAAAGAAAGAAAGAAAGAAAGAAAGAAAGAAAGAAAGAAAGAAAGAAAGAAAGAAAGAAAGAAAGAAGAAAGAAAGAAGAAAGAAAGAAAGAAAGAAAGAAAGAAAGAAAGAAAGAAAGAAAGAAAGAAAAAAGAAAATTAAATGATAAAATAAACATTTTGGAAAGTGTTGAAAATGCCACATTAATTGCATCTGTGTTAAACCTTATTGATAGAAGTATTAAAATAATAACTTTAGTATCCATTTCAGTTGTCTGTGTAACAAATCACCCCAAATTTAGTGTTTTAAAACAATGTCAATCATCTTTTGTCATTATCCCGAATATTCTGGGGCATTGATGAGGCTCAGCTGGGCAATGTTTTCTTGGATTCTCTTCACTGTTTTAGTCAAATGGCTGCTGGGGCTGGAAGCATCTCTAAAGCTTCTGTGCTCTGCTGTCTGGTACCTGGTCTGGGAAGATTCAAACGGCTGGAGGCTTAAACAGTCACAGCTCCTTGAGCATCTCTGTCCTATGTGGTTTATCCTTGTGATTTATCAGCATGGTGGCTTCAGAATAGTTTTGAGCTCCAAATGCAAGTGGCCTGGGAGGAAGAGACAAAACCAGGTGAGAACTATATTTCCTTTATAACCTAGACTAGGATCACTCAGTGTCACTTTTACCACAATTTACTGATTGAGATATTTATAAAGGTGCAATCCAACACTTCCATAGGGCATCCTGTGCTCATCACAACAAATGCACTATTAATCCCTATCACCCATCCCCCTCTCCTGTGGTAACCATCAGTTTGTTCTCTTTAGTTAAGAGTGTATATCTTGGTTTGCTTCTTTCTCTCTCTCTCTCTCCCTCTTTTCCCCCTTTGATCGTTCTGTTTCTTAAATTCCACATATGAGTGAAATCATATGGTATTTGTCTTTCTCTGACTGACTGATTTTGCTTAGCATAATATACTCTAGTTCCACCCTTGCCATTACAAATGGCAAGATTTCATTTTTTTTTTTTTAGAGATGTGCTCACTTATTTTTTTTTTAATTTTTATTTATTTATTTGTGATAGTCACAGAGAGAGAGAGAGGCAGAGACACAGGCAGAGGGAGAAGCAGGCTCCAGGCCCCAGGAGCCTGATGTGGGATTCGACCCCGGGTCTCCAGGATCGTGCCCTGGGCCAAAGGCAGGCGCTAAACCGCTGTGCCACCCAGGGATCCCCTATTTCATTCTTTTTTAATGGCTCATTATATATATATATATATATATATATATATACATATATATATATATATATATATTCAGCCTATGCTTACTTAGGCTGTTTCCATAATTTGTCTATTGTAAATAATGCTGCTATAAATGTAGTGGTGCATATATCCATTTGAGTTAGTATTTTTGTCTTCTTTGTTTTATTATTATTATTATTTATTAATTTTTAAATTAAATTAAATTAAATTTTTTTCTACTTTGGGTAAATACCCAGTAGGATGATTGCTGGTTGTAGGGAGTCCTATTTTTATTTTTATTTATTTTTAAAATATTTTATTTATTTATTCATGAGAGACAGAAAAAGAGAGAGGCAGAGACACAGGCAGAGGGAGAAGCAGGCTCCGTGCAGGGAGCCCGACATGGGACTCGATCCCGGGTCTCCAGGATCACACCCTGGGCTGAAGGCGGCACTAAACCCCTGAGCCACCCAGGCTGCCCGGGAGTCCTATTTTTAACTTTTAACTTTTTCAACCCTATACTGTTTCCCAGAGTGGCTGCATTAGTTTGCAATTCCCACCAACAGTGCAAGAGGATTCTCTTTTCTCCACATCCTTGACAGCACCTGTTATTTCTTATGTTTTTGTTTTAGCCACTTTGACAGGTGAGTAGTGATATCTCATTGTAGTTTTGATCTGCAATTCCCTGATGATCAGTGATGTTGAACATCTTTACATATGCCTGTTGACCATGTGCATGTCTTCTTTGGAAAAATGTCTATGTATGTCTTCTGCCCATATTTTAATTGGATTATTCATTCTTTGGGTGTTGAATTTTATGTTTTTTTATATATTATTTTTAAAGATTTATACATTTATTTTAGAGCAAGAGCATGAGAAAGAATGCAAGTGGGGGGGTGGGGCAGAGGGAGAGAATCTTCAAGCAAATCCCCTGCTGAGCAAGGAGTCTGAATCGGTCTCCTTGCTCAGCAGGGGATGTGCTCACAACCCAGGAGATCATGACCTGAGCTGAAATCAAGTGTCAGATGCTCAACTGACTGAGCCACCTAGGTGCCCCATATAGGTTCTTTATGTATTTTAGATATTAACCCTTTATCGGGATCCCTGGGTGGCGCAGCGGTTTGGCGCCTGCCTTTGGCCCAGGGCGCGATCCTGGAGACCCGGAATCGAATCCCACATCGGGCTCCCGGTGCATGGAGCCTGCTTCTCCCTTTGCCTATGTCTCTGCCTCTCTCTCTCTCTCTCTCTCTGTGACTATCATAAATAAAAATAAAATAAATTTAAAAAATTAATATTAACCCTTTATCAAATATGTCATTTGCAAGCATCTTCCATTCCATAGGTTACCTTTTAGTTTTGTTAATTATTTCCTTCACTGTCCGGAAGCCTTTATTTGGATAAAGCTCCAATAGTTTATTTTCGCTTTTGTTCCCCTTGCCTTAGGAGACATATCTAGAAAGAAGTTGCTATGGCCAATGTCAAAGAAGTTATTGCCTCTGTTCTCTTCTAGGATTTTTATAGTTTCAGGTCTCACATTTAGGTCTTTAATCCATTTTGAATTTATTTTTGTGTATGGTGTAAGAAAATGGTCCAGTTTCATTCTTTCGCAAGTTGCTGTCCAATTTCCCCAACACCATTTGTTGGAAATACTTTTTCCCATTGGATATTCTTTCCTGATTTCTGAAGATTAATTGACCATGTAGTTTTTGATTCCTTTCTGGGTTTTCCATTCAGTCTCATTGATCTCTGTGTCTATTTTTGGATCAGTGACATATTGTTTTGATCACTATAGTTTTGTAATGTGACTTGAAGTCGAGAACGATGATGCCCCAGTTTTACTTTTCTGCTACAAAGTTGCTTTGGCTATTTTGAGGTTTTTTTTGTGACTCCCTACAAATTGTAGGATTGTTTGTTCTAGCTCTGTGAAAAATGCTGTTGGCATTTTGATAAAGATTGCAATAAATGCATAGATTGCTTTGTGTAATATATACATTTTAACAATATCTCTTCTTCCAATCCAAGAGCATGCCATTTTTTGTGTTATCTTCACTTTCTTTCATCAATATTACATAGTTTTCAGATTACAGGTCTTTCACTTTGGTTAGGTGTAATCCTAGATATCTAGGAATGCAGCAGATTTCTGTATATTGATTTTGTACCTTGCAACTTTATTCAATTCACATGGAGTTTTTCAGGTTCTCTATGTAGAGTATCATGGCATCTGGAAATAGTGAAAGTTTGACTTCTTCCTTGCCAGTTTGGATGCTTTTTATTTCTTTTTGTTTTCGAATTGCTGTGGCTAGGAATTTCAGTACAATGTTAAATAACAAGGTGAGAGTGGACATCCTTGTCTAGTTTCTGACCATAGAGGTAAAGCTCTCAGTTTTTTCCTATTGAGAATAGTATTAACTGTGGGTTTTTCATATATGGACTTTATTATATTGAGTTATGTTCCCTCTAACTTACTTTGTTGAGGATTTTTATCTTGAATGAATATTGTACTATATCAAACACTTTTTCAGGATATATTGACATGATTACACGGTTCTTAACAGATATATACAGAACATTCCATCCTAAAACAGTAGAACACATTATTTTCAAGTGCATATGGAATATTCTCCTAAATAGATTACATATTATGTCATAACACAGGCCTCAACAAATTCAAAAAGATTGAAATCAGACCATGCACCTTTTCTTTTTATTTTTTTTTTTAAAGATTTTACTTTTATTTATTCATGAGGGACACAGAGACAGAGAGGCAGAATCACAGGCAGAGGGAGAAGCAGGCTCACTGCGGGGAGCCGACGCGGGACTCAATCCTGGGACTCAGGATCACGACTTGAGCTGAAGGCAGATGCTCAACCACTGAGCCACCCAGATGCCCTCTCATGCACCTTTTCTGACTACAACATGATGAAACAAAAAGTCAATTACAATAAATAATGTGGGAAGACCATAAATATATGGAGCTTAAAGAAGATGCTACTCAACAATAATTGGATCAACCAAGAAATCAAAGAAGAAATTTAAAAAAAAATAATACATAGAAACAACTGAGAAAATGAAAACACATTAGTCCAAAATGTTTGGGTTGCAGCAAAAGCGTCCATAAGACAGAAATATGTAACAATATGGGCCTAATTCAAGAAGCAAGAAAAATCTCACATAACCTTATACATAAAGAAGCTAGAAAAAGAACAACAATTGAAGCCTAATGCCAGCAGAAGGGAGGAAATAATAGAGAAGGAAGAAATGATATAGAAACTAAAAACAAAATGAAATAGATCAATGAAACCAGGAGGTGATTGAAAAACTTAATAAAATTGATAAACCTCTAACCAGACTTCTCAAAAAGAGAAAAGAAATAAATATTTTTTATAAATAAATCACAAATGAAGAGAATTAACAATCAAAACCACAGAAATATAAGCAATTAGAAGAGAATATTATGAAAAGTACATACTAAAAATTAGACATCCTGGAAGAAATGGATAAATTCCTATAAACATATAAACTACCAAAACTGAAACAGGAAGAAATAGAAATTTGAAAATTTGAAAAGATTGATAACCAGCAAATAAATTGAATCAAAAAAAAAAAAAAAAAACATCAAACAAACAAATATCCAGGGCCAGATGGCTTCACAGGTGAATTTTACCAAACATTTAAAGAAGAGTTAACACCTATTCTTTTCAAACTATTCCAAAAATTAGAAAAGGAAGGAAAACTTCAAAATTCATTCTGAGGCATGCATTATCCTGATACCAAAACCAGATACCATTATCCTGATACCAAACTATTCCAAAAATTAGAAAAGGAAGGAAAACTTCAAAATTCATTCTGAGGCATGCATTATCCTGATACCAAAACCAGATTTTTTTCTTCTCTAAAAAAAAAAAAAAAGAACAGGCCAATATCCCTGACGAACATAGATGCAAAAATTCTCAATACAATATTAGCAAACCAAATCCAGCAAAATATTTTAAAAAATCATTCACCACAATCAAGTGGGGTTTATTCCTGGGTTGCAAGTTTGGTTCAATATTTGCAAATCAGTCCGTGTGATACACTACATTAATAAAAGAAAGGATGAGAACCATATGATTTATGGTTTCTTAAATCAGGCCTAAAATCCCCATAATTGTCCACATATATGCCCGAATATGGACAACTCCATTGATCAGATTCTCCATCCACACTACAAATGATGTGTTTCATTCTGTAGTATCTGTTGATTAGTTTCATTAGATATGCATAGTTTTTTCCTTGAGCTTGTTATTTTGCATGCAGAGAAAGGAGTTAGAACTTTTTTGTGACATCTTGCAAAAACAAACTTTTTTTAGATTGGGAACAATGTGGGAAAGACTCCCCTACCTTAAATTCATGGCATCTGTGATTCTGTCTTCATAAAGCAGTTGATAATTCAATTCCTTATATTTTCATATTGTAGGCTGTTTTTTAATTGGACAATATTTCATATTCATGTCCTATTTTTGGATATTTTGTTTAAAGTGACCTGGGTCCAGTAGTTCTTAGCATCTCAATCAACTTTGCAGATTCTGCACAATTGGCCCAAATATTGACAATATATCTTATCGGAGCAAGAAGAAAAACACAATACTGCAGGTCACTCTTATAAACCCACTCCACTCCTCCCACACACTCACCTCAGAACCACCACTGAGGGAGCACGACTCCTTCATTTCATTTTTGAATTTTGAATCCATAGCAGTGATTCACTTCGTAACAACACTATTTAGCTGTGGTAGAACTGCCATTCTTCCCTACAAATTCTACCAGGCCATAGTGTTTTACAGATAAACATAGAGTCTAGTGTATACTCTGGGAAGAATGAAGACTGGCTATAAAAAAGAAACACAACTGTCTGAAAACCCATTATTGATCATCCTCTTCCCTCTCCATAGGCAATGATTCCCTTGGAATAACCCGTATCACATAGTTCTGAAACCTAAAGCAAGCAGTAAACCTCATTTAAGTGCCACTGCTTCCAGGAAGTCTTCCCTGAAGTGATCTAACAAGCTCTTTAATGTTCCTGGAGATCTGTTTATATTTTTTCGTTTTTTTATTCATTCAATAAGTATTTATTAAGCACCTAATATATGGACACATAGTGCTAACTAACGGATGCATAAAAATCAGAAAGAAAACAGACACAGATTCTATCTTACTAATTGGATTGGTGATTTAAGGGAAGCAAATAGGGATCATGTAATAATAAAAACAATGTGTGTTTCTGTGTGTCTGTATGTGTGCATGTGGTGATGGGGGGATAGTGGTGGTTACAAAAAATACTCCAAAAAAATATCTTAAAAGAGGTGCTATTTATTTATTTATTTTTTTAAGATTTTACTTATTTATTCGTGAGAGACACACAGAGAGAGGTAGAGACACAGGCAGAGGGAGAAGCAGGCTCCATGCAGGGAGCCCGATGTGGGACTCGATCCCAGGACTTCAGGATCACGCCCTAGGCCAAAGGCAGGCGCTAAACCGCTGAGCCACCCAGGGATCCCCTAAAAGAGGTGACATTTAAATTGAGACCTGAAGAAGTTAATGATGTAAAGGATATGACCAAGGTTGGAGGAGAGAGAATGGAGCTAAAGGAAGCTGAATGAGGCTGAAGGAAGAGCAACAACTAAAGCTCTAGAGAATAAAGAGCTTGACATGTTCAAGACAGTGAACTCCAGAATGTTTGGAGAAGCAGCAGGTGAAGCTTAGGAGCCAGATGTGGCACAGAGTTTAATTTTAACTCAAAAATGCTATAGAAAGTCATTACAAAATCTTAAGGGGTTTCATGCAATTTCATAATGAATATCTTTCATATTCTGAAGTTTGCATGGTTTTCACTAGATTATTTACCATAGTTTCTTTTTCTAAGTGGTAAACTACTTTTGTCCGCAGGCTTGATGGTTACCTACCAGTATTTTTTCTATGATATCTGATAGAAAGTTGGTGTTTATTAAATAGCAGTTGAATCGAATTGAAAAAAAAACTAATTTAACTCCTTATTTACTCTTCTCAGGCTCATCAGTTGTTTGATTATGTATTAGTTATCTAGTACTATACATCAAATCCCCCCAGAATTTTTTGACTAGGTAAACAATAATCATTTATTATCTCACACATGTCTCACCATATTTATAGGTCAGGATTTTGGGAGGAGCTTGGTTGGGAAGTTCTGGCACAGGGTCTTTCATGAGCACGCAGTTCACTGGGCTGCAGTCATTTGAAGGCTTGTTTGGGGTTGGAACATCCCACTTGTGAGATGGTTTATTCGCATGGCTGGAAAATTGGTGCTGGTTGTCTACAAAAGTCTCAGTTCTTATCCACATGGACCTCAGGGCTGTTTAAGTGTTCTCATGTCATGGTGGTTAGCTTCCCTGAAGGAGTGATTCTAGGACCAAGGTAGAAGCTGCAATACTTTTTATGATGTAGCCCTAATTCAGTGTTAGTGGACAAGCACAAAAGCACAGATGCTAAGAAGCAAGGCTCATTGGGAGCCACCTTGGAGGCTGATTGCCACAGGTTGTAAGTACTAAATACCAAATGTGTTCTACCACAGATTGGTTAGGAGTCATCACACATTGTTTTCGCTTTGCTAAGTCTGGTATGCTCCAGCAGGGCTGCACGTGAAATTGATTTTTCTATCGAAAAGAAAATCTGGAGATTCTAATCCAGATGCTCTAGGCTGTGCAGAAACCCACCTCTGGCTGCTGAATACAATCCAATATCTCTTCTGCTCTCAGCTCCATTTCTTTTTTGCCACCATGGGAACCAGATGGTAAATCTCTCAGGAGTACTGGTGGCTTTTAAAGCCTATTTACAAGATTACATGAGACAGCATGTCTTTAATTTGCTATTTAGCTGAAGAGTAATATGTTTCTCTATTTGCAAAATGGTTTTATCAAGGTACCGGAACAAGAGATAGGAAATTAGGATTTCTAGGATCAATTTCCTAACTGACTTATAAGTTGCTGTGTAGCCTTCAGCAAAGCACCTGATGTGCTTATGTGTAAAACAGGGATATGAAGAATAAATCCCTACTTCAAGGGAATGCATCATAGTTGAGCTCATATTAATTTAATGGGCTTTGAAAAATCTCACAAGAAAAAATACTATGGAATGCAAATTATTATGGTGTAAAGCTTTTTGGGATAGAAGCGCTATGTGCCTCAGAAATATCACTCTATTTTATCTTCTTTTGGGTATCGCCTTTTAATTTCAAAAAGTATCTCATTTTCTTGAATTGTGACAGGACAAAGGGCAAGCTCAAATTACATTTTGTAAATGATACATTGTTTTCGTAGCTGTCTTTCTCGTAACCTTAAAAGTGTTCCATCATTCTCATTTGGAACTCACTCCTGTAATCAAATAACTCTGCTCAAAGATGACAATTGCTTTTTACTCTTATGCTAACAATAAAAGGTATACCACACTACGCACATTTTTTTTACTGCTTAAAGTGTGGTTTTAATAATTATGGAAGTCTGAGGGAAGGTAAAGGAAGAAGGAAATTGAACTACAAACTTTGCCATGATTATTACACATAATAGTGCATATAATACAGTTGTGTATAATAGTGTATAGCATATCAATATATGTATAATATATATTGTGTGGATATAGTGACGGTCTAGTATCTATGTATATATCTAGTTTTTCATTTAGTATCTGGTATAATTAGGTTCTTGAAAATTATTTGGGGGTTGTCTTGTCTTAGGAAAGGAGAGGGGGAAAGGTAGGTATTGAATATTATAGAAATTTTAAGGACTCAGTCATAGGAAATGTTGACAATATGTGACATGCACATATGATCAAAGTCCAAAGTTCACAAAATGTAAAGTAGTTGGATTTATATTTTAGAGCTCTCTCCCTTCCCCATCATGTTTTCCTTTTTCTAATCAGTTATGCTGCCACTTTTTACCTTTAGGAATCCATTAGTCTCATGCTGTTTCTCTATCAAAATCTCTTCTTGAGAGTGAAGCTGAAATTGCTTCTCATGAGAAGCCAAAGTGACAGAGAGCAGTTTAAAATATGACCTCAGCCTCGGGAATTTGCAACTTGAAGAGGGGTGAAGGTCCCGTGGTAGAAGTTAATAAATGACCCTAAAATGTCTCTTAGTGACAAGAAGACTTCTTCACCCACAACAAGTATATGATTGGCTCTGCCCACAACAAATCCAATACCAATTTGGAATCTTGTGGCAAGAGTGAGAAAAGGTGACAAGGAGGTAAATCTGAGTAAGAAAAGGGGAAGAGTCAGATCTGTGGCACCCCAAGTAAATCTTCTTAGCATCATGTATTCTTCTATTCCTGTCGCTCCAAATATTTAGGCATTATTTCTTTTTATCCAGGAGGAAAAAAAAGAAAACTCTGTTAATAAAAAATTAAGTACATAACAAATCATTCCAAGAACTAGTACTTAAAATAATAAACATTGATTGTTTTTTATGGTTTTGTGGATTGGCTAGGTGTTTCTTCTGGTCTGGGGCAGGTTACTTGCGATAGAATAATTTAGAATTGCCTCAGGAACCTATCTGATGGCTGGCATTAGTTGGTCTAAGGTACCTCACCTATCTCTTTGTTGACTGGCTCGATGTTACATGGGACAAAGTCATGCATATCTCACCATACAGCAGGCTAGCCCAAGTTCGTTTTTATGGAGCTAGAAAGCTTCCTAACAGTAACAACAGGCTAGCCCCAAATTCACAAGCATTTGCTGACAGCATATTTTCTCATATACCCCATTGTACAAAGTGAGCCAAAACCTAGGCCTGGCATCAAAGGACTGAGAAATACACTTGACTTTTTGACGGGAAGAATCTGAAATAATACAAGGCCTTTTTTTTTTTCTGTCACATACCATATATTCTTTCATTACATCTGTAGTCTGTCATTTCTTACTGATGCCACAATATTAAATATATGCTCCTTCTTTGTTTCCCAATGGATAGGCACTATCAAAGTGCTATTCTTTGTTCCCTAACAAAATATTTTCTGGAGAAAGGGTATAAAAATTTTGTTTATATTGAGGTGCATTATTATCATCATCATCCTCTTCCTAGGAATCTATCATTTTAACATGGAAAAGTGTATTGAGCCTAATGTCATCATCATATGAATAGAGTCACAGATTTCTACAGACCTATTTGGAGATATTTAAGAGTAAAACTAGGAATTCCTTTTGATTCTGAAATATTACCAGATAGGCCAAGTGGTATCAAGTCCTCTTTCGAAAGAGTTACTGTTTATCTAGAGAAGCCAGCCTCAGTCTGACTTTTAAAAGTGGTGTTAACCATCTATTGGATGATACAGAAAGCCACCATCTATGGAAATCAACTACCATAGTATCTATTTGTCATTTTCCCGTGTATTTTCCTTGTCTATTTCTTATTTTCCTGATATGTAGCTACATGTCTGCAATCTTAAATATGCCCACCTTTCTGTATACTCATTTATCTATTTTTTTGAAAGATTTTGTTTATTTGAGAGATAGAGGAAGAGAGTACGCGCACATGACTGGGGAGAAGAGGCAGAAGGGGAGGAATGAGGAGAAACAGACTTCTCGCTGAGCAGGGAGCCTGACTCAGGGCTCAATCCCAAGACCCAGGGATTATAACCTCAGCCGAAGGCAAATGCCCAACTGACTGAACCACCCAAGCACCCCACATTTATCCATCTACATAGCCGATATTTATGTAGCATGTACTATATGACTGTTAGTAAGTGTTAGGTAAACCTGAGGGAAGATAATGGACAGTGTCACTGCCACCGTGGATCTCACCTTTTAGTGAGCATACTGGTTCTTTTCCTTTGTCTTTCTAAACTCAATCTTCAACCTTCTCCACTTTGCTCTGTGCTCCAGACTGTATCAACGTGCTTCTTTGCCCCAGACTGTATTAATGTGCTTCTTTGCCCCTTTGGCTTTCAGAGGAGTTTGAATAATGAGAGGCATCAGCCACAGAACAAAAGGTATACAGAATGAAGTAATGGTAGTACTCCCAGGGCTGAGTTTTTGTTGGATTGCCATAGTTTGGCTGCCCCTTTCTACTGAAGTTTCGGAGACAGCATTTATCATTAGAGACAAGGTGGGTGCAATTATCACTATAGGCCATAGTTACCCATAAGAGCAGTAATCAGAGTGTTTGGAGCTGTTGTGATAGCTAATTGATCAGAGTCCTGAAGACTTAAATAGATGAATAGCCTTCTAAGATACTGCTTGACACGTATAGAAGCAGGCATTTTCTAACTATGATACAAAGAAAGTAAACTTGAGCCACTGTCATGGAGATCATGCTCTTTACTGAAGGACATAAGCTAGTTAATTGATCCAGACTGCTTGAGGGTTAAGACCTTATCCATTTGAGGAAGGCACAGTAGTGGCCACAGATATACACCATGCATGTTCCCCAAAGTGGTCAGGGGCCATTTCCAGAGTCACAGGGATTAAAAAAAAATAAAAAAAGATAAATGCTCAGACTTCCTTGTTGATATTACACAGTAGCTTTGCGCTTGTAGCAATCACGAGACCTAAAGTACCACTCTGGTCTACTGGCTTCAGAGGGTTTTGGAGGTCAGGTGATAATTGGGAAACTTAGATAAATCTATCTCATTGTCTCTCCAGTGGGATTGAGGGTCCATCTCTTGTTTTATTTTGTTTTCCGGATCCAGACTGTATTATAGGACTAAATACACTAAGTAATTAAAAGAATCCCCACAATGGTTCCCTGAGCTCTGGTCTTTTATAATAAGAATGGGTATGTGGAAGTCCCTAGAAATGCCCCTTCAGAAGCTATATGGGGCCCCCAAAGAATGGCAAATTACTACTTTTAATCAAAGCCCTGGGAGATGCAGAAGTCTTGATTACCATATCATCCTTACTTAATTCACACATTTTGGTCAGTAAAAAAGCTAAATAGTTCATGGAAAATGACAGATTATTGTAGACATAACCAGGTCATGCTGTAATTCACAATTATAAATCCAAATGTGGTATCTTGACTGAAACGAATAAACCATTTGGCACCTGGTATACAATCATTGGCCTAAAAGGCTTTTTTTCTACTTGCCTTTCAAAGATATGCTTATCAAAGATAATCAGAAAATGTTTTCAACTAGCAAGGACTGTAGTATACCCCTCCTCTCTTGCCTCTGGATTGTGACAGCTCTCCTACTCTCTCATTATATAATCCAGAGGGAATTTGGTGATCTTTTTTTGTTTTGTTTTTCCTTTTCCCCCTCAGCTTTAGTGGGGAATGACTGATAAATAAAAATCGTATATAAGTTGAACAATATGATGTTTTGATATGTCTGTATACGTGGATAAATAATTTACACAATCAAGCTAATTAGCCTATTTATCATCTTTTTATTTACTATTTGTGTGTGTGGAGGGGGGTGAGAATACTTAAGATCTACTTAGATAGCAGATTGCAAGTAAATAATAAATTATTATTAATTATAGTCACCATGCCATATATTAGGTTTCCAGAACATATTTATCTTATAACTAGAAGTACCTAGTTACAGGTACTAGTACTATAGTAACTAGTATTGGGTATAGACCAATGTGTCCCCATGTTCCCCACCCCTAGTCCCATATAACCACTTTTCTGCCATCTGTTTCTATGAGTTCAACTTTTTTTAGATTCTACATATAAAATCACTGTCATGCAGTATTTATCTTTCTGTGTTTGGTTTATTTCACATAGCATAATGTCCTCCAGGTTAATCCATGTAGTAACAAATGGTAGGACTTCATTCTTTTTAAAAACCAAATAATATTTCATTGTATATACCTTTTTTTTTTATCCATTCATCTATTAACAGAAATTGAGGCTGTTTCCACATCTTGGTTATCGTAAATAGTGCTTCAGTGAACATGGTAGTTCAGATATCTCTCCGAGACAGCTATTTTATATCCTTTATGTATATACCCAGATGTGATATTGCTGGTAGTCCTATTTTAAATTTTGTAAGGAACCTCCATACTGTTTTTCATAATAGCTGTATTGATTTATAGTCCTACAAACAATGTACAAAGGGGAACTTGGTATTCTTGATAGCACAAACACATGGTTCATTATATTAATGATATGAAGTTAATTGGACTGCGTGAACAAGACATAGAAAGCACCCTAGGTAACTTAGTAAGCTTTATGCATTTCAGAGAGGGACAATAATACTTGAGGGATTTCAGAGGCTTGGATTGGTGAAGTTTCTAGGCATCTAGGAATCTGATGCATGGCAGTATATCACCTTTAAGCTGAGAAACCAGTGTTGCATCTACCATGTCCATCACAGAGAAAGAAATATATTAGTGTTGGTCTGACCCACATAATGTATAATCTTTAAGGCTGCCAGTTCCAAGTGGAGTTCAGAGCAAAACAAACAAAAAAAGGCTTTGAAAAAGGTGTATAGACTGTGATACAAGTTTTCCTGCCACTTGGTTTTTAAAATTCAGCAGCATTCACGGTAAGGGAAGTGTCTGTGGCATATAGACATAGGGAATGGTGCCTCTGGGAAACCCTAATAAGAGTTGGTGGCTGTGCGTCTGGAGGTGGACAATACTTTTCACTGCCAGCAAAATTCCCCATTGTGAAAGCAAAGTTTGATTTTATGTCGGGCCAAATAGAAATCAATGTCTTCACAAAGGATAGTTGGAGGCTCAGTGACTTTAACTAGTTGTGTTACTCACTACCAAAACTTGGAAAAATGGAAGTGCTATGGAAGACCAAACCTTGGAAGGGCTTAAAGGCTAGTGCAAACACCATGAGCAGGTGGTTCAGGTTCTCGTGGTATCTGCTCTTACTGCTTTACTCTTACTCTTTTATCGCATGCTCTGGCTTCATCAGGAGTTCCCAATTATAAGTTAAGTGGGGGAGGAGAATATCAGACTTGCTATAAAATGGACCTTCCTCATATGCTGGCACTATCTAGAAGTAAATGCAACCCTACCTAAGGGTGACCTATAGTACAGCAGTGGAGGAAAATTCTTCCAGTGGCAGGAATTTGGGAATAATACCTGTTTTTCTGCTTCATGAAGACTTGGCCTAAGGTATGTATCTACACTACTTCAGAGGTGGTGACTATGAATTTTTCACATAGTTAACAACTTAGAATCAAATTGAAAGATTAGAGGTAAGGCGATCTGAGGAGGGGTAGCTGAACAAATCTCTCAAGATGGGCAGAGATTATGCAGGTATTTAGGTCCCAAATGTCAACTTATTTTTATGCCCTATAGGGAAGGCCCAGAAATAATTAGGTGGGTAGATCTTAGGAGTAAATAACAAAGACTGAACCCTGTGGCATTGTCAAATTCAGAAGTCCAGGAAATAAGAAGAGGCACAAAACATTAACTATCACTCTGGTCACCTGATACATTATTATTAAAGCGATGATTTGAAAACATATCTGATCAAACTACTTTCCTACTTAAATCTGTCTTTAGCTTCCTATTTTCCATAAGGTAAAGCCTGAGCTCCCTGTTATGTCATGCAAAGTTATATATTGCACTTATCTCCTGTCCGTATCTGTAAATCTGTGAACTAGATTCAATTCATAGTTCTCTGATGTATGGTGGGACCTCAGCAAATTCCTGGGCAGAGTTATCTATAAGACTGGGAGGGTGTTACTCAGTTGGTGAATTAATGTTGTGTTGGTGATATAAACTTTCAAAAGACTATTTCTTGTCTCTATAAGCAGACTGGAATGTCTAGAGTATGATGATTCATTTTATGTGACTGGGTTACAAGGTACCCAGAGATTTTGTCAAACATTATTCTGGTTGTGGCTGTAAGGGTGTTTGTGGGTGAGATTAACATTTAAATCAATAAACAGAGTAAAATAAATTGCTGTTCCTACTGTAGATGGGCCTCATCTAATCAGTCGAAGGACTGACTAGAACAAAAGGCTGATGGAGGGTCCCCTGAGTAAGAGAGGATTCTTTCTGCCTGATTGCCTTCAAACTGGGACATTAGATTTTTTTTTCCCCTACTTTTGGACTCAAACCAAAACCATGGCTCTTCATGAGTCTTAAACCTGCTGACCTTTGGACAGGAACTACATGATTGGTTCTCCTGAATCTTCAACTTGTTGACTTGCTCTGCAGACATGGGATTTATCCATCTCCACAATTTCATGAGCCAATTCCTTATAAGAAACCTCTTTATATATTTCCCCTACTGGTTCTGTACTTATTTACTGAAGGAATGAACTATATAACAACAACAGCAAAAAGAGTTATAGATTCAGATTCTTCTTTTCTATATATAAATACCTAGTTTGAGTGATTCCCATGCTGATCTATCATTGATCTAATGCCTATAATTTAATTCCCCACTATATAATTAATATTACTGAGGTCTTGGAACATTGATAAATAATAATAAATATAGCTAATAACATTTTTAAAAAGATTTTATTTATTTCTACATGAGAGACTCACACAGAGAGAAATAGAGAGAGAGAGAGAGAGAGACAGGCAGAGAGAAAAGCAGACTCCCTGCGGGGAGCCTGATGCAGGACTCGATCCCAGGAATCTTGGATCACACCCTGAGCTGAAGGCAGACGCTCAACCACTGAGCCACCCAGGCATCTCAGCTATTAAAAATTTTAAGAGTACCAGTATGTACCACCGATTATTCTAAAAGCTATATCCATTGATTTATTTAGTCCTGGCAATAATTACACATAGTAAATATTAATGTTATCCTGGAAAAAAAGCATATATAATTTGTGAGACATGTCCTTTATGCCAGTCCCTTTGCTATGTGTCTTATATAAATTATTACATTAAACATTTACTATAAACTCACAAGTTATGGAGGTAACACTGTCACTCAGTAATTTTAATAATCTGTTCAAGTTCAACAATGTGGGAGATGTCAGTCTGAAACCCACGTGTCTATGTAAATCCCAGATTCTTTTCCTCTAGTATTCTAATTGGGTTGAGGCTAAATTCTGACCCAAGATAGAAAGATGCATCTTCTTTTCACCTAAGTAAGCACTATGGAGCTTGGTCTTTAGAGGCCATGGCAACACTTTTTAGGTCTATTTCAAGGTCTGTCCAGATAGAATATTGTAAGCTTATCTAAGGTTCCATGCACTAAAAGTACCAAGCGAGTACTTATCAGAAGGGATTGATAAATAACAAAGCCTGGGACATTGGAGATCTTAACAAGCAATAGTCTCAAAAAATTCAAAAGAAAATGGATTTTGAGCTACAATCAACATGAATCTAAAGCATGTGTGAAAAAGAAATGCATGTTCAGACCTGAAAACCTGTCATTTCATGAGCTCCTCCCTTAGCTTTTCGCTCTCTCTTGAGTATACTCTGGGTTTATTTATTGCTTCTGAACCACTACTGAAAGTCTCCCAGCTCTAAGTTGAGTCACCAACCTTAATAACATAGTGACATGTATATTGGATTATATTTCATCAACGTACAATTCCATCCATTGTGTACTTTGTCCAATCCTCCAATATATCCGATGATGTGTTTTTCTATCTAATTATGTTTCCAAATATTAGCAGAGATAGAATTGTCTACATCCCTAGGAAAAGACAAGCCCTCATACTATTCTGCAATACTTTTTAAAGGAACAGCCCTGCTGCGTTTTGCCCTGAGGTATTTTCATTGTGTGTTGCCTGCTTAAAAGCCGGGTGACCTTTGAGGATGGAAAATATGCACTGTCCATTATGGCCACACATTCACTAGTGGCTACCTGGATTCTAGTTTAAAGAACATATTCCTGTGCTGCTCCTTCTGTGTCAGAAGGTTTAGTAGCTGCGTCAGCAGCCAGCCACTGCATGTTTCTTCTCCTGTATATAGGCCCTCAAACTGGATTTAATGAGCCAACCATTTACATTAATTTTATTAGAAAATAATTTCTAACTAAACCTCAGTTCATTATTCTTTTAAAGTTCTTTGAAAGAATAGAGGTTTGCCTTGAATAATTTCACAGCGATTTAAATTTTCAATATGTAATATTGAGCTGCCACAGACTATGAGACATCAAAGCCTCTGTCTCTTAAAAATATTAAAATGTTGTGTATGAGGGTAATAATAATGGTTGGCATAAACCTATGTGAAGATCTCAAAACATTTTTACATTTCTTTTAGTAATACTGAATTTGCTGAATTACTGTCTTTTGCTAGTTGTTTTTGGTCCTACTTGATGCACATTAAAGTGATAACATTTCCATTATTAAAATCGAGGACAGCGGGCAGCCCAGGTGGCTCAGCGGTTTAGTGCCTGCCTTCAGCCCAGGGCCTGATCCTGGAGTCCCAGGATCTAGTCCCACATCAGGCTCCCTGCATGGAACCTGCTCCTCCCTCTGCCTGTGTCTCTGCCTCTCTTCTCTCTCTCTCTTTCTCTCTCTCTCTGTCTCTCAAGAATAAACAAATAAAATCTTTTTTAAAAAATGTAGAACAATCAAATTTGGCATAGTTCCTGGAGATCTGAAAAAGTTACTCATATTCCTATAAAGAAGCAAATCTGAGAATGCTTCCTTCTCTTTTCTGTGGACAAGTGTAGAAAAGTCTGGAGAAATCTTCCAGCTATAATAACCATTTCTCTCTGATGATCATACTATTTGATGACGATGAAAAATAATTCTGGGTTTTCACTTAGTTTCTTGGCATCTACACAAGCTTCGCATATTTATATGATGCATGATCATGGTTAGAAATGTTTTCAAAACTATTCCTGGAGAGAAAAATATCAATAGAACTCTAGCATCATGATATATGATGTAAGCTTAAGACTATGAATAAATTATTTCCAAATAATATACAACCCTGTGCCAACTTGCATTTGGTCATTTTTTAAAAACAAAATATTAGTTACAAAGTCAGGGGTGGGTTCCTGGTCTTTCTTTGAAACAACGGTTAATATGAATATTTAGAATCTGAAGTATAGAACAGAGTTTGAGGAGTAGAGAGGGCTTTTAGGAGAAAGCTTTAAGCTTGGGGCAAACTATCTCTTATCTATGGCTCTTTCTAATGACCATAAAATAGAGAATGATATGAGACTATTGTTTATAAACACAGGTAGTTATAGGAAAAATGAAAGGTGAAGTTGAATAAGTAAAAAAAAATAGACATATATGCTGTATGTTTACCTCAGTAAACTAGGTGAGATGATGATGTGAAAGAGTTGTGTAGCTAAAAATATTAAGAGTAGGTTGAGCACAGATATTTCCCTAAGAAGAAGGGAATAGCTATACCAGTATAAAAATTATCTGTTGTCACAGAGGGCCAAGATTCTGTAGAAAAAATAGGTAGAACCATCCCACAAGCAGGGACATCAGCACCCGAACTACCTATGGGTCTAAGAGTTAAGTTTGCTCCAATAATTATATTATACATTGATGACAAGACAATCTCTACCAAGACACCAAAATGGGGATAATTCCAAACTTTTTTTTTTTTTACTCTAAGTTGAACTCTCATGGCCAACACCACAATTTGCCCACCCTCTTGTCTACGATTATTAGAGATCTGTTGGCATTTGCTATATTAGCCATGATCTGTGGGTGGGGGCAAAGTATGGAAAGCAGCATTTCATTTTCCTAAGACAAAGCCCAGGAACACAAAGTTTCCATGCCCCTTTCTTTCCTGTCTTTTTCATCTCTCTTTAAACTGTTGATTTCCTGGTAAATGGATATGAGACATATTAATTGGCGTCCTGGCAGGAAGCAGATGGCATATTCAAACCAGTGATTTGAAGAAATTTAAGTAAAGAGACTATTTAAAAAGGGCTTTGGCAGAATTCAGGAAAATCAGTATGGGAACGTGGAGTACACTGGAGCTAGTGACAGGCCTACAGCGCTAAAAGGTTGTAGAAGTTCAAGGGATTTGGAGAAAGGTCACTGTTGGGACAAGAGCCTGGTTGAGGGATGCAACCAGACATCCTTACCCAACAGATAGGAAGCTGACCTCAGGTTCTCTCACTCACTTGCCTCTTGTTGGCTAAAATCCACACAATGACAGAGGGCAAGGGATCCTTTGATATAATCCGCAAAGCTCATCTGTCGGGGGCCAGGGCAGAGTGGAAAAGGAAACACTGAAAATCTTCAGGGGTAAAAATGTTCTTTAAGACACTAGAAGAGAGGGACGCCTGGGTGACTAAGTGGTAAGTGAGCGCCTCTCTTCGGCCCAGGGCGTGATCCTAGAGTCCCTGGATCGAGTCCCACGTTGGGCTCCCTGCATGGAGCCTGCTTCTCCCCCTGCCTATGTCTCTGTCTCTCTCTTTGTCTCTCATGAATAAATAAATAAAATCTTGAAAAAAAAGACATAAAATCAGGATAAACAAACTTTTAAGGAACCTTCACATCTGCTTTGGAGCAAGCAGATAGTTATCAGATGCAAACAATAGGGTTAGGAACTTTTCCTTAGATTTTGGAAATTCTATTACAGTCATTCACAATGTTCAAGACAGGGCCAATATACAGAACAATTTTATGGGACTGATCCACAACGTATAAGGAGTTCAGAGAAGTTGGGGTAAAATGAGGGGAAACATAGACTTAGAAGCAAATTGCACAGGTCTGCCGCAGCTGAGGAGGTACTTGTTTGCTCAGGGTAGAATTCTCTGGAATCTGGCCTAGGTTTGAGGCTTGACCTCTGTCTGACTTCACCAAGCTTTTCTTCTCTTATTACTCAATGTAAGAATTTATTGAATGTTTTCTGAAATTATAACACCTTGCCAGTTCATTTGAATTTTTTCTCTCCAATTAGCTTTGTTGGTGAAGAACCTGGCAGTGTCTGTGAATCGCTCCACACTCTTCATTCTGTCTTTCTCCCCTTCTCTGACTATTGCTTAGCAAACACTTCTGGTCTGAACTGCACAGAGGAGTGGCTTCTTCAGAGGAGGCACATTGAGCCCTGTAGTACTTGCTTTCTCTACCCAAGGGGATTTTTTGAGCCAATCGTATCATGTACTTACATTGCTCTAAGAGTGCCAGGGTGGGGACAGTAAGAGGGGTAGATATGCAAACGTTGCACAGTCATCTAATAAGGCCTAGAAGAGAGAGATGCCCAGTGAGCATCCAGCAAACATATGAAGGGTAATTTATGGAAAAGCAATTTGGGGACTTTTTGTAGATTGTATGACAATCATCATAAAAAAATTTCAATCCAACAATATATTTATATATGGTAGTATAAATTTGCACTCACTGAATTGTTAGGTGTTACAGAGGGAAAAATGTCTATAATATATGCTCTGTGTGTCAAGGAACTTACCACCTGGTTAAGATGACTGTGTTGCACTGTTGTTTAAGTGCCCAGTGAGTGGTACTGGCATTAAGTATTGAAAGAGAACTCTATATAATAAGAAAACTTAAAGAATATGAAGGTCAGACTATAAGCTGAAACACAGGCATTCGAAAGATTGCAAGGGGAGATGGTTTTCCAAAGGAAGTATAAGCATCTACCCCTTTCAAACTAGAGTGATAAAGAATTACAGCAGCAGCAGAGTTGGCAAGAATAACAAGATTCCTGACCTCCAAAATCTTCCCTATCTATAATTCTCATGGATTTCCATCTGTCTCAGCAAAGATAAGAATATGAATTCTTCTGCAGTGTGGTCTTATTTATCTGATATGTGTCATAATTTATAGCGTATAAGAAATATGAAACTATATCCATTTGGGGTTCATTTGGGGGTAAATCTAGAGTGCTTGTATTAAATCTGTTTCTGTATTTGTGTATGTGTATGTATAAAATATCGTATTTCTAAATATGAATGTCCACATACACAAATATGAATATATCTACAGTATTATCAAGTGTTTCTGAGCTTGCAGTATTATGAATAATGTACTGTTAGACATATAAATACCACCCAGGTTTTAAAAGCCTAATAAATGTTATATAATCATTCTAAACATTTTAGTAGAAACTTTCTGTTTCCTCTGCTTTGTTAGCTCTTCATCCATATTCAGTTCTCATAAAATACAGTATGTTTTTCCTGGTTGGACTTAAAATTTCTCTCCTTGTGCTTGATTATTTAACTCAGCGTCAGAATTGCTTGGTTTGGCAAGATCTTAAAGCATCCAGGAAGTTAAAATTATGCATAGAAAATTACATTTTGCTTTATTATGTGGGCAGGTCTTATTTTTACATGTTGTCTCTATTGCAACACATAGCAAGACAGTCTCTCATTTTGTGAAAGTACATGGAGATAAATTTCTTTATATTTGGGGGCTCCTTTGAAGATGTGCAACTACCAGACTTAGCAGTCAGATTCAAGATGCTCTTTGTTCATTAACACTCATTGCCTTTGTTCAGGTCCGCATCATTACCATTATCTCAATTATTAGAGGCTCTTCTATCTTCCTCCCTATAGAATGTTTGTAAAGAATAAAACCCCATTGTTTTGTACTTATGGTAAAGCAAATTTGCCCACCCAATTTGTCAAAAATGCTTAAGTGGCTCTGAATGCCTGTTGTTTTAATTCCTTAACGCAGCATTAGTCACTTTTCACAATGACATTTAACATCTCTTTTACGTTTTTTTGTTGTTCTTGTTTGTTTCTCAGTATACCCAGGTCTCCACTGACCACACAGACTTGCCAATAAGACTCTGTAGTTGTTACGGAGCAAATTTTGTAATTTATATCTCCATGTGTTGGGTCATATTGTACTTCCTCCCTGCAATGACATCTCCCCTCTCTTGCTTTTGTAATATCTGTCCTTTTAGGCCAAAATTAAATCTTCTGGTCATGATCTTTTCCTTTTCCATTTATCCATGTTCCATTTATACTCCAATAAAACATGTGTCATTCTTGTCTCTGTTATGATAATTTATGTACATCTCTCTTCCTCTCTCTCTTATTGGCTAACATTTTACTAAAACAACAACAACAACAACAAAGAACATTTAGTATGTCTCTACTGTGGGCCATGTTATTTTGCTAAGAGTTTGGAAAGAAAGTAGAATACAACAGAACCTTTGTGCTATGAAAGTAGTTACTTTCAATTTAGTGGATCCACAGTTAAACAAATTATTACAAAACAATCTGATGTAACTACTTATAAAAGAATATATAAAATGTTATATAAAAAGAGAAGAAATACTACCAAAGTCTACCTATGAGAGTAAGGGAAGTCTTCATTAATAACAGGTTAATAATGAAAAAAAGTAACAGGTTAATAAAACTCAGTCTTTATAGATGAAGAGAAAATTCAGGCAAAAATGAAGCAAGACTCCTAGAAAATAAACAGATTAATTGGAAAAATTAGATTGCCAGATGCATACAAAGGATTAAGTAAAGTTAGATTCAGAGTGCTTATAGAGGAAATGCAGTAGAAGTCAGGTCATAAAAAGTCTTTTGTGTCCTACTAAGGCTGTAAAGGATAAGGAAGAGCTGAAAAAATTCTAAGCGGAGCAGATTTGTGTATCTGAAACACTGCCCAGGCTGTGGTGCAAAGAGAGTATGGCTTTGAGTAAATTAAACTTGAGAAAGGGAGTAAAATTATAGGATTGCTACTGTGGTTCAAGTGAGACATGATTAAATAATGGACCATGGCAGTGGCCTTGATCATGAAGAAGAGAGGAAGATTTGAGGACAAAGAGAAGTAACCAGAAGTAATAGCAATGTTTTTAGTGGCTAATTGACTACAGGAAAAGAGAGAGAGAGAGAGAGATAGGGAGTTGAAATCATTCTCTGGTTTGAGACAGGGCAACTAGAGAAGCAGGCAGTCCATTTGCCAACACAGGGAATGCAAGGAAAGGCTAGTAGAAGAGGCAAGAGAATGAAGTTGTGTTGGACAGGCTGAGTTTGAGGTGCATTTAGAATTTTCATCTTGAGTCATCAATTTGAAAGACAGAATAAAGTTGAAGAGCTTGAAAAAAAAAAAAGTTGAAGAGCTTGAGAGAGAGATGATAAGACAGCTCGAGAGAGTATGAAGGTGTTGTCAGGACTGGAAGCAACACAGGTAATTAAAGTGGCAGCTTGCAATGGAATGTCCAGAGTAAGGTTATGGAGTGAAAACATTCAGAGAGCACTAAAAACTCTCAACATAAAAAGAGCCAAGGGAAGCTTATGATCAGTAAAAATGTAAGGTGAAGAAGATTTTAAAGGAATGTAGAGTAATGAAAGATGAAAAAGGAGAAAGTTTTCAATGCCATCACATACTAGCAAGCTAACAATGAAATATTATCCATTGAATTAGGGAATCAGGATCTTTGATATCTTCATCAAGTCATTTGCAATTGGAGGAAAAGTCAATTTTCAGCAACTTGGGAGTGGAAAGAAGGAGACACTACATATTGTATTCTGTTTTTGATATGGTGAGAAATGAAGAAATAGTATGTGGTAGGGCAATTACCAAAGAGAAACAGTATTGTTGAATATTCTATTTCTGTTCTTGTTTTATTGGTGAGAGATCTCAAGTAGAACTATAGTTTTATGGAAATGACCAAATGGAAAGCAGTAAAGTAACTCCCTTGAGACAGTGGGAATTTGATAGAAGTTGAATCAAGATGAATTGTACGTATTAGAAAAAAAAGGTGATGGAATAGTCTTTGAACAGTATCTGGAAAAAAACCCAAGATTTTAAAAGAAAAAGTGAGATGCCTTTGTCCCCCTGCACAGCACTTGCCCCCCAAACTTGGATTAGGAAGCTAGGTCATCCATCTACTGTGATGTAGAGAGGAGAAGGGGCCTTTGAAGAAATGGATACATATCTGAAATAACCACTGTGTGGATATGGACAAGGACTTGACCAACTGCATTTGGTAGGATGTCTGTGCAATTTTCAGGGCCCATATGAAGGTTGACACCATAAAGTTTCAATGGTACCTTTATTAAGAATTGGATGATTTTTATACCAGGTGCAGAAATAAAAGAGATAATGGGACAGGGACAGTTCAATGTAGATTTGAGGAATTTTAGATGGAATATAATTTAAGCATTGTGCAAGGAATGTTGAGGTGATCATATAAAAGATCAGAAGTAATGAACCATGAGGTTTTGAAGCCTTAGAAGTGGGTGGTAAGTTCAGGAAAAATAAGAATTTCCTTTTGGTTGACGCAGAAGCCTGTTGTTCTCAAACTTATGTGTATATAAGAATCATCAGGGATATCATGTTAAAAGTGTAAGCTTTCAGGCTGACTCCACAGACTTTAGGGTGAGTTTTGGGAAACTACATTTTTAAACCATCCCAGATGATGATGCGGGAGGTCCTCAATCAATTTAACTTTTTTTTTTTTTTTTTTTAAAGAAAGAAAACACTGAGAAAGGATGTCAGTTGAAAATAAAGATTGGGAGTGAGGCTGGAAAGGTAAATGAAAGTTGTGTTGTCATGGGACTTAAGTGTTTGTGTTGAAGAATGTAAAATTCTTCTTTCAGATAATATATTAGCCTGAGAAGTTTACAAAAACAAAACAAAAACTCTAAGAACTAATAAGTAAGTTCAGCAAGGTTGTAGGATACAAAATCAACAAGCAAAAATCAATCACATTTCTACATGCTAACAATGAACATGTGGAAATCAAAATTTAAGACATAATACCGGGATCCCTGGGTGGCGCAGCGGTTTGGCGCCTGCCTTTGGCCCAGGGCGTGATCCTGGAGACCCGGGATCGAATCCCACGTCAGGCTCCTGGCATGGAGCCTGCTTCTCCCTCTGCCTGTGTCTCTGCCTCTCTCTCTCTCTCTGTGTGACTATCATAAATAAATAAAAATTTATAAAAAAAAAATAAAACATAATACCATATATAATCATTCCAAAGAAATGACACACATACGTATAAACTTAACAAAATATATATGAAATCTGTATGCCCCAAATTATAAAATGCTGAGGAAAGAAATCAAAGAAGAGCTAAATAAACAGAAAGACACGTTATATTCATGGATGGAAAGATTCTATATAGTAAAGATGTCAATTTTTTCCAAATGGATCTATAGGTTTAATGTGATTCCCATCAAAACCCTAGCAAGATTTTTTAAGACATCGTCAAACATTCTCAAACGTATAAGGAAAGGCACAGGTACTAGAGCAGCTAAAAACAATCATGCAACAGAAGAACATAGAAGGAATTGCTTTATGCATTATTAAGCCCTGCTGCATTTCTATAGTAACCAAGACACTGTGGTCATGGTGGAGGGATGGATGCTTACAGCAATCAAATTGAGAACTCATGAATAAACCCATGTACGAATGACCAGTTGATTTTTGACAAAGGTACAAGATCAAGTCAATGGAGTAGATAGCCTTTTCAAAAAATTGTGATGGAGCAATTGGGCAACCACAGAGGGGAAAAAAAAAGGGTTGTGACTGAACCTCAAACCTTACACAATGATATATCAGGTGGAAGTTTTTGCAAGAAAATGGGAATTGGTTGTCCTTGTCTGGAGCAGGGGGGGCAGGTTTGAAGTCTTTCTCTCCCTGCCCAGAGCTTCCTGACAGGACTCCTTCACCAATCAATGACCCTCTGGATTTTGTTCATGGTGTCTCAAAATACACGTGCATCAGTACGTCTTCATGTTAGAAGACAGATTGCTGGGCCTCACCTTCAGAGTTTCAGATTCTTAGTAGGTCTATGGTGAGAACCAGGAATTTACAGTTCCAAATGAATTTCCAGATGTCCCTAGGGAATGCTGATGCTGCAAGTAGGGAGTGATGTTCTGAGAACCTCTGTTTTCAGTGTCCACAGAGCACAAGTGAAAATTGATGTTCACACCATAAGCAACCGAAAGACATTTTTAAGGTAGTAATAAATGTAATAAAACTAATAATACCTTGTCAATATTTGGAAGATGATTCTGAGTGGGAAGATAATGGAAGAACAGTGAAAAGAATGCTATGGTGGTCCAAAAAAAAATGAAAGAGGCATATTTAAGGAGCCAGATGTATAATTGGAAGTGATTGGTGACAGCTTGGGAGTCAGGAAAAAGAAGGAGGCATGCCAGTGATGTGTACAACATTTTGGCTTGGAGAGATTAGTTTCTCTTCAATGATGTGACAGAGAAAATACGCTCAACTCTGCACATTAACATAGTCATCTTCTGTAAGTGATCTAACTTTACTTCTAAGCACCCACTCCAACAAGAATCAAGGGGTGACTGGAACTTAAATTGCCAACTAATGGAAATAGATTATTACAGAAGAAGAAGAAGACTATTTCAAGAAGCCCCACCCTTTTGCAGGTCAATGATCACTATCTTGTTTATTCTCCTCTGTGCTTCTGGGAAGATGTAATTTTGCTAATTGAGAAGGGATGAGGAGTATTGTGTCCTAGGAGACTGAGTATCAATGGCATCAATGCCGGAAGATGACTCATTGAATCTATTGAGGTGTGACAGGTGCCATCCAGCCTTGTGGTTTCAGGTCACTCCCTCTGTGGTTGCTACCTGCCATCAGCCATTGGTACCAATGTTTGCATTTGTGATGTTCTCCTTTATCTGATGCAGGCTTTGTTGGCCCAGCTGCCCTCTCAGCATTTCTTGGTTCCATCAACAAAACAGGTGGTAACTTCTGTTGTCCTGAGTGCCATGTGTTGACCACGGACCATCAATGGTGTCACGCAGCTCTCCATCCAAGCTTCTGCCATGCATGCTATACAGCTGCTCCTCAGCTACACTTCATCTGGATCCCAGCCAAACACTGAGCTCCTTTCTGAGGTTTTTCCCCAGGAAATCATGCTAGAATTCCTCAGGATTCATGTGTATAGCCCTGAGTGTTAGGGAAACAGAGGCCTTACCAGGTTCTTCTTTTACCATTCCCTTTCTTTTTTCTCATACTCCAAGGAAGCAAAGGAGGCTAAGCATTTTCTGCTAGTATTGGGGAGAGAACTCCCCTGTATTATCTTCTCCATTCCCAAAGTAGTGTTCATCCACTCCTTTTCTAGAAGCTACAATCATGGATGAATACAGGTGGAAATGGATTTGTCATAATGTAAGATACACTGGAAGATAGGACATATGCAAAATATCCCAGGCACAGAGTGATAAAGAATATGAAAAAGGAGCTACTTTGTTAGGGAAGACTGCTTACTCTGCTTGAGCAGGATTAAATTTACGTCTTGCCATCAGTCTTCTAGTTGGAGATAATCCAACAGAATTTGGGAATATAGATCTAGAGTTCTGAAATAAGATTGTGCTGAAAATATAGATATAATAATTCTCCATGTAATTCTTCAGGTTGCCCCAGCCATTTAATTAAAAGTAAAACAATCAGTTAATTAAAAGCTGTCTCCTTAGCTGGAATATATTCAAGCTAATTGGAGTGGTTTTACGGTCATGGTTTTTTGGTTTTCAGTTTTGTTTGTTTGTTTGTGTTTTGTTTTGTTTTACAGAATGTCACACTAGTTAACTATTTTGACTATAGCCCTGGGATATGCTCTATGTTTAATAGTTAATTTTGACATTTGGAGTTTGGAGAATTAATTTCATATGGCTAAATTACAGATAGTGACATAGTATTGTAGAAATGGCCCTATTTATTTATTACAAAAATGATGTGGTTGCAGCTTAGTTCTGGGTTGAACTAAAAAAAAAATACATATTTGTAATTACTCCTCCTCACAGTTATAGCTCAAAATGTCTATTTGATGGGGGATTTGAGAAAGCAGTCTGATTGTGGTGAGAGCCTTTCTAGAGTCTTCTGTCTGCTAACTTCCTGTCCTCTCCCTTCCCTAGTTCCTCACTCTTCCCCACTCCCAACCCAAGCCAGGTTTCCGCTCTGCAATCCTATTATCCTTGTTTCTTACCAGCCACTTCTCAGATATTTTTTTCTCCTGGCTTTTGCATTTTTTTTCTCCAACCTCTGAATGTTGGAGCCCCCGGAGGTCCATGCTGGACAGTTTTCTTCTTTCCCTTACCCTTGGAGATCTCATTCTGTCTCCCAGATTAGTGTGTTCATCAGCACAATTACCATCTATCAGCAGAGAACTTGCATGTTATGTCTGGCTCTGACCTCTGTAAACTCCAGACGCTCCAATATCTGCCATTGTGGCTCAAGATAGAACCAATCTTGAATTTAAATATCCCAGATAGAATTCTTGATACATGTCCTCCGTGCTGCCATAACAAAATAGTACAGAGAGCATGGAGTAAACAGCAGAAATGTATTTTCTTATAGTTCTGGAGACTGAAAGTACAAGTTCAAGATGTTGGCTGGGTTGTGTCTCGTGAGATGCTTCACGTGGCGAATTAATGGCGGCTCTTTTGCTGTTTCCTCGCCTTACATTCCCTTAGTCCATTTGTGTGGGGAAGGAGAGGGCTCTCTCTCTCTTCATCTTCTCAAGGCGACCTATGATATCAGATTAGGATCCCACCCTCATGACATTATTTAACTCTAAATACCCCCTAAAAGCCTTATCCCCAATTATAGTTACACTGGGAGTTAAGGCTTTAACATACACATTTTAGAGGAACACAATTTAGCCCATCCCCTCCTTCTTCAGGATCCTGAAACTTTTGGTATGGAGGAAACAGAAAGCAGATGTTATTATAAGGGTAATTCTATTCTCTGGTGCCCCTTCTTGTAAGGACATGGATCCAATGAGTTCAGGGCCCTACTTTTATTTCCTCATTTCAACCTTAAGGTCTTCCTTTTAAATTTATCTACAAAGTAAGCCACATTGGGAGTTAGGACTTCAACCCATGCATTTTGGAAATCACAAGCATTCAGTCCATGTCATTCCCCGCAACTTGAATCTTCTCTTCCATAGTCCTCCTCCATATTGCAGTCAATGAGGTATCAGTGTGACCTCCAATCCATCAGTAATGCAATGGCCTCCATCCTCAAAATCCATGCCGAGTGTGATCATGTTTCACCTCCTGTCCACCTGCCTCTCTATAGAAGCCTATTTCAATAGACTCTAGATTTCCCTGCTTCTACTTAAGTTTGTCTACAATTTGTTTTCCACAAACGTAAATCAGATAATTTCACTCTCCTGCTCAAAGCCTCTCATACCTTTCATGTCCCTTGGGATGAACACCAGCCTTCTTGGCCCTGGCTGTGAGACCTCACGTGGTGCAAGAGGCTACCAACAGAAGCCAATTCCTCTACCCTGGTTTATTCTGTTACTATGCTACACTTCTATCAGCCCCTTTAGGAGTGTTCATGCTTCTGCCTTCCCACCTTTGCATTTGTTCTTTTCTGTCTAGGTTGTTCTTTCTTTCTCCTGCTCTGTGCATGGTTTGATGCCTTCACTTCAGGACTGTGTCAGTTGTGTCTACTGCTGCCTCCTTCCATTCACTTTTCAATCCCTTGTAGCCAGGTATCATATCAGAGAACCTACGTTCACTAGCCAAATTGCTAAATCTAACAGAAATGATTCAGCTTGTGTATAGCTCGTGCTTGCAGCAGCATTTGACACCCTCGAACACACTTTTTTTCTTTCTTGAACTATTCGTCTTTGCCTTTCGTTACACCTTTCTGATGTGTCACTCATGAAACATTCTTCTAAGGGCAAAAGTAATGAATAAACAACTGAATGTATAGCATGAGGTCACCTCGATAGGAGATGCTTTTTCGGACTAGCCTGTCTAAACCATAGTCCTTCTTTTACTTTCCACCCCAAGACTCTATTTATCACCACCTGATAGGCTATTATACAATAGAATGTACACTCTCTGAGGGCAGAAGGTCAAGAATGTTTTTGTAAATCCTTGCTATGATTCTGGTTTTCAAAACACCACCAATCATGTGGTCATAGCAGCTCAATAAATATTTTCTGAGTTACTGACTGAGTCGTGGCATTATTAAGCCAAAAGGAATATCATTATTTGATGCCTTACATCTTGGTGTAATTTCAAGTAATTTTTTTCTTATTTTTGATGCAGACAATACAAGTACTCACAAGTTTCTAGAAAGTGTGTACAGCATCCACATAGTCCTGAGGGAAGTTGGGTGCAGTTTACACCATTACAATAAAATTGGAAAGAGAAGAGAGAAGTATGAGCTCACTCCACTGCCTGTCTCCAGGGAGAGGTTACAGTGCAAAAGGTAGAGATGAAAACTATAAACTGTTTTTTCTTGATTTGAACGAAAGTTTCAATGTGCCTGAAAAACTGTTGCATACGTCTGTGGTTCTCTGAGGAAGAAGTCAGCACGAGTTCACACTCAGTCAATAACCTCTTTAATAATTTCTAGAAGTAACTGCAATATCCATGGTTGTGCTATCGTTTTTACTGTTCCCCAAGTATGTTTTGATCAGTTGTAGGAAACAAAATTAATTCCTCAAGTTTCAAGATTAACTGGCAAACTCTCAGTGAAACTGACCAGATTATCAAGTACTAGAAAGCACCATGGCATAGACTGAATGTGATAGAAAATCCAAGTGAGAAAATGAATGCATTTTCTTGTTTTTATTGTCAGAAACGTATTAAATTGAATTAATTGTGATGTGTAAACATTCCCTTTTGAATCCGTAATGAAATCTCAGTTTCAGAATATGAGGAATCCAGAGCCAGCCAGACACAGACGACGAAGACACATACCCCTTCACATTCAGAAATGAAGTGTTTTGAGGATCAATCATTGAAAAGTGTCGTTCATGGTGGGATATTTGTCAATTATAAGAGAAACTGCTACGTGATGGCACATCCTCCCATTACATTTTCTTACTTAGAAGTAAGAAATAAAGCCAATTTTCGTTGCCTTAACGGAAGCAGCAAGCTCATTAGTTACAGATGCATCAAGTCTTCAGCAGGGTGATAAGGATGGGTGGTATCCCATCCAGCCCACCTCCCACATCTGGCATTAAATATGCCCCAGTGAGTAGCCATCCTTCCACACTAGGTTTGAGAAATTCTCTACTTCATACTCTATCTAATATCGCTGCCAACCAAAGAACACTCCTAGGTGTGTAACCCTTCAGCTGCAAGAACTTCAAAGACAAAACTTATTTTTTAAAAGATTTTTATTTATTCATTTATTCATTAGAGACAAAGAGAGAGAGGCAGAGATATAGGCAGAGAGAGAAACAGGTCCCTCGCAGGAAGCCTGATGGGGGACTCGATCCCAGGACTCCAGGATCATGCCCTGAGCCGAAGGCAGACGCTCAACTACTGAGCCACCAAGGCATCCCAAGACCTATTTGTAAACAGTTTGAATTATGCTTCCTTGTTTCAATCACCCCTGTACATGGGGAGGTGGCTGGTTGTGGTTAGAAGAATAGCAATCCTCAACTTGATAAGATACGATAGGCCGTATTTTGGGGTGATTTCCAAGATTCTTACTTCCTGGTATATATAAATTTGTACATCATTCCTTCCCCTTGGGGATGGGAGGAACCTGGAATTTGCTTCTAACCAGTGGAATATTACAAAGGTTAAGAGGATTTTTTTTATCTATGATTAAGGTCCTTAACCATTTGATTTTGATTTAGTCAAAGGGTGATTTTTCTGGGTGAGCCTTACTTAATCAGTCGAGACCTTCTCTGAACCTAGAGACTCTCTTTGTTTCTGACTTTGAAGAAGCAGCTTTGAAAGCTGCAATGAAATGAATTCTGCCAACAGACTGAGGGGGCTTGGAAACTGATCTTTTCCTAATCAAGTCTTCAGATGACAACACAGCTCAGCCAACATCTTGGTGTCAGTGTTGTGAGACCCCGAGTAGAGAACCCAAATAAGGTGTGCCCAGACTCCTGACCTATAGAACCTGTGTGATAATAAATGCACACTATTTTAAACTCATAAGTTTAAGTGATAATTTATTACACAGCATAGGAAACTGATACACAAGCGTTCAGGAAGTTAAAAATAATTGCTGAGCAAAGACAAGGATTTAGGGCATGAGATGTGTTCTCTGCTATCAGGACAGAGGAGAATTCGATGGAGAACATTGATAAAAATCTGAATTTACTGTATCTGATAATCTGAAGATCTAGACAGTGTTTTAGATGTGTCTACTTATTTGACTCATAAAATAATTTATGTAAATTTTATATTCCCATTCTCATCCTCTAAACCTATCTTATTATTTTCTTTTGTATATTCACTAAACTGTGTAATTTACTTGTTTCTTGAATATAAAATGCACCACCATCTGGATAAAAACAGAAAAGAAAAATCAATGATTTGGAGAGCCTCAAATATACAGATGTTTAGTGTTGAATAAACTAACATTCTGGATGGCTGACTGATTTGTATTTGCTTTTATTTGGATGTTTTGGGACTATGCAGATATACCACTTGAATCTGTAGTTAATGATAAGAACCCAGATTTGTTAGTGATGACAATATGTAGTATGATAACATGAATTAAAAACCTTCTATGACTGTGCCTATGTGTGTTTGATAAAATGTTTTCTATTTCTTCTCCTATCCAGAGTTTAATATATAATTGAAATGAATTATAACAAAATTTACAGACTTCAAGACATTTAAAATTACATTTCTATTTTGCTTCCCATAAATAGGGCTTCTTCTTTCTTTCTATTTTCCACTGGACCTCAGTTTCATTCATTCTTAAATGCCCAGTGTTGTCGGCAGTGGTATATTACATTAGAATACAATAAATAAATAGTCCAATTGGCAGAATAAAGAAATTCTCACTGTGCTTGTGGGAAGGGATGAGCTCAGAATTTTTCTACACCATCTCCTTGAACCCCACTCCCTGAATAGAGAAATTCTTGTTGTCTCTAGTCTGGAATATTCTGACTCAGCAGGATAAATTCCTGATATTCATAGATACAACTAAGTGTTTATGTGTGTGTTGATCTATGGAAGAAGTAACCCTAAGGATTTTTTGTAATACAACATTACCAGTCATTGAGAATAATTCACAGATAGTGGGACGCCTGAGTGGCCCCACAGTTGAGCATCTGCCTTTGGCTCAGGGCCTGATCCCGGGATCCAGATCGAGTCCCACATTGGGCTCCCTGTGAGGAGCCTGTTTCTCCCTCTGCCTATGTCTCTGCTTGTCTCTCTCTCTGTGTCTTTCATGAATAAATAAATAAATCTTTTTTAAAAATTCACAGATAGTAACACAAAGCCTATGCATTCACATTTTTTTCAATGAAATGAGTAAGACAATGCTCTTTTACAAATAATTATAAATTGAGTGAATGTGATAAAATCTCCCTTGTAGAGATACAGAGACTGTGGTAATTCAAAAGAAGAAGAAGAAGAAGAAGAAGAAGAAGAAGAAGAAGAAGAAGAAGAAGAAGAAGGAGGAGGAGGAGGAGGAGGAGGAGGAGGAGGAGGAGGAGGAGGAGAAAAGATGGGAAAGAGGGTTTCCATTTGGGGAGAATTGTTCTCAACCAACTTTATAATGTAACCTATGAATATTTGATCTTTGAATCTCTATGGCATATAGGAAAATTTCTTTTAATTATATTGAGCACTGGAGGTTGTATATACATAGTTTAACACTGAAAATTCTTAACCACTTAAATAAATTCTTAGGTTGCATGTTCATACTTTTATCTGATGAATAGAGTAAGGGATTAGTTGCAATGTTGGAAAATTGCATTTTGGGAGGACTGCCTACTGGACAACCAACCTAGGCATGTCCTACTGATTATAGGACAATTTCTTCAAAGAATCTGGTGGTGAAAAGAAACATGGGTGATATATCCTGAATTTGGAATTTTTATGTTAATCTCTAAATGCATTACCTTTTCTCAGGCATTTCTCATTGCAAATAAATGCCATCGTCTCACTATCATGAGTAATATTTTTCAATACAAAAAGTACTTGAGTTTTCAAGTGCTTCCATATATGTTATTTCAAGAAGGCATGATCTCCTTTAGGAAGAGAGAAACATTTTTGTTTTTGTTTCTGCTTGCAGGTCACCTTGGGCGATTGAAAAGGAAAGCATTCTTATGCATCCAGATTCATTTATTTTTTGGCTTGAATTTGTAGCAGAGAAAAAGCACCAATTCCCCACTGTTTCCTGTTCGTAGCAGGTCCAGCTGCCTGCGGGTGGTCTGTACGGCTATGAGAGCAGAGCTTCATGTAAGAAAGAGGTTGCCCATGGTCTTCCAACCTCAGATTCATCAGTTAGGATTGCTAAGATCTGGCACAAACTCTAGGGAGAGATTATAATTTGAAAAACTCTTCCCTTTAATTAATGATTGTGTTTCAATCTTAGTATAACTCTCCCTTGTTTAAAGCTACCCTTGCATTTACGTACTGATTTTTAACATTGATTTTGTTATGACATTGTCTTAAGATAACATTTCTACAAAGAAAAGGCAATGATATTTATTGATGTTTGCTTCAAGTAAAGCACAATGGCTTTGTTTGAATGGATAGTTTGGTATCTTTATAAATTTTTTAAAATTTATTTATTCATGAGAGACACAGAGAGACATAAGCAGGGGGAGAAGCAGGGTCCCTATGGGGAACCCAATGCAGGACTCGGTCCCAGGACCCCGGCATCATGACCTGAGCCAAAGGCAAACAGTCAACCACTGAGCCACCCAGGTGCCCGATAGTTTGGTATCTTAAAGTTTATTAAAAATGGAAATGAAAGGGTCATCATTGCAACTTAAAACAAAAACAAAAAATTTCAAATCAAAGGTATAATTTAGAGAACATAAAGTTGAATTATGTTAAATTAGTCATATAAAAATGTGAACTTTATACCTTTCTGTTTAGGTTACATATTTGAAATATCAATTTTGTTTCAGGAGATAAATTTATACATTCTTATCTTTCAGCTATGTTTTCTTTTCTTTTCTTTTTTTTTTTTTTGAGCTATGTTTTCAAATGAAATTTCTGTCTCCAGTACCATTTTACTTAACAATTGTTTGAGCTATTTTGTGTTCCAGAAATGGTGCTATGTCCTGGGCATTCAGAGATAAATATCACCCACTTGATACACATCAGCCTATGGAGGAAAATAGTGGACTCCAACAGGAACTAAATGAAGGAAGTAGAATGATCTTTTAAGACACATTCCTTTAATCTACTTTTTATGCTGACTTAGAAATGAGAAAGAATGGTTCACTTACTGGCAGTTAATCATGTTCAGTCAACTTGTATTAGTTGGTAGCCCTTTGGTGTTTGGCTGACCATGCATGAGTTATTATTACTGATGGGAGAGCAGGACATTGCAGGCTACTCAGTCACATAGGATGGGTGTGAGCCCCTGTCTCATCCTTACTTAAATCTGTGACTTCAGGCAAGAGATGAGGACCCCAGTGCTGCACAGCTCCATCACAACAGCAGGATAATTACCATATGTCCCTACTGAAATGTGAAGATGAACAAAACAACATGTATAAATCACTTAGGAAACTGCCTGAAGTATTATTACTGAACATGTGCTATGGGTTTGCAATTACAAATTCCATGTAATGTTATAAGTAGAAAAAAAAAATAAGTTCCTGGATCATAGGTAAGCAGAATATTTTGATAAAGCTAGGACAACCCATTTGAAATACCAAATTAGGTATAAGAATCCAGCATCTGGTGACATTGTACTAACCCATAGGAAGACTACCAGGTTATCAGCAATGAGAAACATGAGCAGACTGTGGCAATGTCTTAATTATAAACTTTCAACTCATGGGAATATTTTTCCTACACTTGAAATCATGCCCATTGGTAAGGTCCTTTAAATAATCTTGTTCAATATGCACAGGGATCTTGTATAATTTAAATGACTTCCCCATTTTTCAGATAAATGTACTAAGGTCCTAATATAGTTTAAGTGAATTTCTCATAGTTGTACAGCTAGAATTTTATGAATTTGAATGCATGACTTTTGACTCTGAAGCCTGGCAGTTAACCACTTATCTCCTGTGGGGAGGTTGAGCATGGTTCATATGAATTTCCATAAGTCAAGACAGAAGGAGCAGCCATCTCATCACTGGAGCAAAGGTACATGGATGAGCCAGCTGTGGTTGGGGACAGTGAGGGATCCACTTTGACTGATAGTGTTGGATTAAACATGGGACTTGTATAGTTGTGGATTAAATCAAAACTGAAAAATAAGAAACTCAAAGTGACTTAAACAAATAGGTTTCTTGTTCACATAACCAGAAGTTTAGGGGTAAGTGGTTACTAAGGTAAAAGAGATAGTTTAAGGATGCCATCAGGGCTCCCATATTATTTTTGTTTGCTTCTCTTCTTCATTTATAATAGGGTCAATTTTTTCCTTATGTTCATCACTTTACGGTCATGTTTCAGTTCCACATAGGGAAATGGAAGAAGCTTGAGGAAGAAGCCTTAAAAATCTATGTCAGCCACATATGTCCTTTCTTTAAGAAAGTCATAGGTTTCCAAAAATTCCTCTTACCTCCACCTCCAACCAGGCAGACTCTTACCTTGCTCTCTCTGGCTGGAACTAGTTCACAAAGTCAGCCTAAGCTATAAGGGGACCAGACAACTTTCAGTATAATAGTTAGTTTGGGGGTACCTTATGTTGCAGTTACAAACAACTCTCTGAACATCTCTCTGAACATCTTGATGACTTTAAGGACAAGGGATAGGAGAACACGGTTTCCTAGAGAAATGTACTATTACAAAATGGCAAAGGAACAAGTAAGTGCTTTTCTTTCATCAGATTCTAGAGCTTGAAATGTCTCATAAGTCTCTACGTGAATCTACAAAAGAAAAAAATATATCCTACATGGATCTCAAATATAAGGACAATATTAAGATTTCTCTTGTGACATTTTCTGCTCTTGATAATTTGCTTTCAGGACTAAAGAGCACTGCTTCTTCCTTCCCACTTTCGGTGCCTGCTACGCAGAACAGCTGGGCCTGTACTATAGATTGAAAGTTTGTTATACTATATGTTGGCAAATTGAACTTCAATTAAAAAAAAAAAAAAAAGAAAGATGATTACCATAAAAAAAAAAAAGAAAAGGAAAGGAAAAAGAAAGTTTGCTTCCCTATAACCTCATATGTTGAAACCTATTCTGAATGTGATGGTGTTTGGAGGCAGGACCTTTGGAAGGTTATTTGATCATTCAGGGGGAAGGAACCCTCACAAATGGCTTTCATACCTTTTAAGAAGGGACAAGAAAGGGTTTCCTTCTCTTTATCTCCCCCTGTCATGTGAGAATGCAGCAAAAAAGAACTCTTCCACAAGGCAGGACACAGAGTCTCACCAAACACAAATCTGTTGGCTTCTTGATCTTGGACTTTTCAGCCTCCAGAACTGTGAGGAAAAAACATCTCATTCTTTTTTATTCGAGGAGATGTCTTGTACCAAATGCTATTCTCCTCATTCCTCCTCTAGTAATAGCACTAGTGGTAATGGTAGTAGTAGTAATCAGGAAGGGAGTAGGGACTAAAAATAGGTTGCTTTAGGCCCGGACAAGAGAAGACCCTTCTCAGGGTCCTGCAATTTATAGGACCTTGTACTCTGGCCCTTTTTAGTTTTGTCCATAGAACAAAAAGTACATGGCTACAAGGGACTCTTAGATCTTATTAGATTGCTTGAGGCCTGGCCCGATGCCCCTGAACCTATCTTTAATCCTGCAGTTTTCTTCCCTAGTTGGCCTCCTGAAGGCCCCAATGAGAGGCTGTTGTCATTATTTGGGAGAGGCAGGTGCATGAGCCCAGCTGAGCAGATGGGCGTTCATGTATATATGCAGAGGCCCTTCATGCTGAGTAACAGAACCTGGAGTGGGAAGGGAAGACCTAAGGTCCAGGATTTCTCATTGTCCTCTTGCCTGGGGCATGACAAATTTTAAGGGCAGGCCTTACAGGAGAGGGAGATAAAAGGGGGTGAAGGTGACAGGGAGGGAAATGCAGTGAAGTGTAATTGTAATTTCAGGTCCCAGAAATTGCAGTCCTGTGTCTTAGGGAAAAGAGAGTTGAATCCTTTGTAAAGAACTTGATAGGGTCATCTCAGGGAGCTTTCTTCGGCTTAATTGTGTTCTGATAAGAAGAAAGCACACATAGGCACAGTGAAAGAAAAGAGAGAGAAGCTGACTGTTAAGATGATTATAATTGCTAGGGAAACCAAAGCTGCAGTGGTATCTTAAAAAACAAAACTGTTCAGTTCCATGAACCTGAAGATGTAGCTACCAGGGCAGCTCTATGTTTCCATTTTCCTCAGTGTATCCTTATAATTAACTCCAATTCCCTGAGGCTCCATTCTGTTTCTTGCAGCCTCCAAGAGCTGGGCTATGGGAATAATTATCCCAACACCACTGCCACCTTCCTCATGCCTTCAGAGACTCACAGCTAAAATGCTATGAGAGATCGATCCCTTTGTTTGAGTTTGAAGTTTGCAGCATCAAAGCACTTTAACAAACTACACATCTGTCCTCCTGTTGTCTTCAGCTGATTGAAGGTAAATGCCATGGAAGCCTGTGACAACTTTGCAGAAGGGGGAAACTGACCCTGGGGGGGGGGGGGGTGTTTCACTGGTTGCAAGCAATGGCGGAGTCTACATCTAGTCCAAGAGAGCCATTTGTCCCTACTTCCTTCCTTCACATCTGCACATTCGTGCTTTCTGGCTGAACGTGTTTCACAAACAACCAACCCAAGCCTTGGTCTATGTTGGAAGTTTGGTAGAAAATATAGTTTCTAGTTCAAATCTCTTTTTCCTATCTTCTTCATCTGTGTTTTCTTTTTCTTTTTTTTTTTTTTTTTTTAGGTTTTTTTCAAAGTGCTGAGAGATTCAGCTCATTGACCTTGCTGCACAGATGCATCCTTCCCCTTGCAGTTCTAATTTCTAACTCCTGTTGAGAGCTATTGTGCGAGGGCATTGTTAGGCTCCCATGCCCCGCTCAATCCTCAGCCTTTCTTCTTAAACTGCCAACAGCGCCAATTAGTACCACATGTGGTGTGAGTTTGCACAGTGGCTGTTGTAGCCAAATCCTGAAAATGTGGCCAAAATGCTAATTGGCCTATAGACAAGTTCTTGGGTGTGAGTTTCGAGGAAAACGTTTAAGCATCACAGCATAAATATAAGTCCTTTTATTTTCTGTAGGTCCTGGCATGCTTTATGCCTTTAAAGTGAAGTGTGCAACAAGACCTGGGGTGCTCTAAAGAGGAAATATGAAGAAATACCAAAATGAAATAAAATTGGAAGAGTAGATCATTGAAAGCTTGGCTGAAGAGCTTTAAAGGAAGAGACAATGTGTGCCTAGAGTTTTGAGCTTGTAACTGCCCGCCATCACGACAGAGGTCCCTAAAATCTGTCCATCAACAGCAAAGCAAGTGCCTCTTGCCCTCCCAACCCCTTGAATCTTTTAGCAGTTACAAGAATTTTGTGTCGGGAACCTTTTTGTGACTAGGTACATCTATTCTGAATTCCCTGAGTGCTTCGTCTCCAAGGATGTGTTCTATCATCCCAAATCATAACAAATCACCCTGAATTCATTGCCGCATTTTCTTCCTCCGTTGTTCTAGTTTAGTGCAGAGCTCAGGTCTGGGTGTGCAGTCTTTAGAGAGTGAGCAGAGACCCTTGCCAGGTCTCCTTCTTCATCTCTGCCCTAATCTGGGGAAATTATATAAATTTGGGGGAGAGTAATGACATAGTAAGTGGACACTATTAAATGCTAGAGACTCTCTTAGGCATTTCATTATATCATTGGTTTAATGATCAAATGAACCTACAAGTAATTATCGTCTCTCCCACTACAGAAGTAAAGAAAGTAAAGTTCAATGAGGAAAGACATTTTTTCTAATTCATATAGCTACAAAGAGGTAAATCTGGTATTGAGACCTGGTTCTGTCTCATTCGCTAAATGATACTGTCACATAAAACTTGAGTGATCATAGAGATTACCATTTATAAAGCACTATCAAGTACCAGGCATAATGTAAAGAGCTTGACACACATTTTCACTAAGCCTTACTGTAAAACCAAGGTAGGCACAGGCAAACTAAATGACTTGCCCAAGGCCACGCAGCTGAAATGTACAGAAATGAGGTCGAATACTGATCTGTATCATCTCTGCTCCTTTCATTGCACTAAACCTTCTACACCAGTAAGAGGCCCCAGTTTTCTGTGAGACAAAATGGTCACTGAGTCTCTTCACCTCTCAAGAAGAACACCCTGGAGTATGGTTTTCCCTGGCATCTGGGGAATCACAGCTACAAGTCATCTTCTCAAGAGGCTATCTTCAAGTCATTGTTTCTGTGTACTCCCTCATAAACCGAGTTCTCGTGTTTGTCTTGTCGGGAATCATCTAAGGCACCCTTCAGGACCCTGATATGTAGTTTCTTAAAATAAGCAGAGTGTACTCAGCCCCTGAACATTTGCTTCCATATTGCTATGAGATTCTGTTTCCCCAGGTTTCTCATTTGTATACAACTGAGTAATTGGTGGGTAATTGGCACCTTAAGTAGTGGGGGTGGGTCCCCATGCCCTCTTTCTACTTAGTGGTAGATCATGCCCATTATATAACCATATATGGGCTCACCTTCTTATATCATCAGTATCACTCAGTGGACATATCTGTAGTTGTGCTGTCCAGTTGGGATCTTGGCCAAATCAGATTTGAGTTATTTCTCTGTATGTCTTCTACTCACCATGCCAAGTGGTTGTCCAGATCATAATTTGGGTTTGAGCAAGAAAAGAAAAAAAAAATAATCTTGCTGACCAGATCAACTAATTTCCCTAAAGTATCAAGCTTTCATCCCAAGATTAAAACCCATCATTCCTGATTCAGCTGGGTTTAGTCAGTGACCTGGGCTCTGTGTATATCCTATTTCCAAGGCCAAGCGGCACAAACCACAGCCTGTCTAAGTATTTGCATAGAAAACAACCCGAACCAGAGATTACGCAGTTTGGGTTGGGAAAAGCAATCCATTCCATTTACAAACATCTGTTGAAAAGGTCAGACATAGGTTGGCCAGTCCTTGGGCTCTGATTCTGGAGACTACTTTGGTTGCAAGTAGTGTGTCCAAGGGAAACTAAAATTCAAAGAGAACCCAACGTCAGGCAGAAATCCCTGACGGTTAACTCAAATTCAGTCCAAACTAAGATTTCACAGTCTCTTTCCAGAGGTGTTGAGCCAGAGAGACAAGTGAGAGAATTTATTACTTTTATTCAAGTATATAGACAAAGAGTAGAAATTGTGTGTGTGTATATTTCCGAGAGAAAGAGCGAGAGCGAGAGAGAGAAACATTTCTGTTAGCTCATCTTAAATTCAAGATTTTGTTTCCTTTTCTATACATGCATAAAGAAATTATTTTCAGGTAACCAATGTGCTGCTAGCAAAATATGGATCATCGATTTCATTTGATTTATTTCTTTTTTTCATGGAAAGCCACGCTACCACTCAAGGTAATTTAAAATAAAGTCCCTGGTAATAATGTGCAGTTTAAGCAATGAAAACAACAGAGACTATCAGTTTCCATTTCAGAGTATTGGAATGAAACATTCTTTCAACTTGGGGTCAGTGAACACATACTGCTATAATTCCTACAAGCCTGTGCCCCAAAGAGCTCATTTCCCTGATCTGATCTGACCAGGGATGTATCTGTCAGGGAAATTCATTACCAGTCTCCCAGCAATGCCAAATGAAGTGAACTGCGCAGCAGGGCACACTGCACATGTAGGAGAACCAAAACCTACTACTATTTATTGGCTACTAAAAGAAATTTCCTTTTAGGATCCACAAATATGGCTTTAATTTAGTGGGGTTTTGAGATGGTGGGGAGGGATGGGGGATGAAGGAGGGGGGGAAGTTTAGGAATATTCTTTCTCATGTAAATGGAACAGTATGTTTCTAAGCTTGGTCTACTAAGAAAAACACCAATGTCACAATCACTCTTACTCGCGTCAAATACCCTGCCTCTGTGTTTGGGCTTGAGCGTGGTGAGGGCTAATTCCAGAGGGTGCCTTATCTTCAGATTGGCTGGGTAATAGCCATCTATCATCTACCTCTTTATTTTTCCTGTCTTTGTCATTATGCTAATTACAATCTGTACCAATTGCCTGATCAGTCAAAGTAAAGAGATAGGATCTGTTTCACTTATGTTCCAGGCCGTGTCTGGCTTTCTTGGGTGTTTGTCAGGATGGTGGTGAGTCTTTTGCCTTAATCAGAATTTTAGCACAGGGAACATTAGTTGGGCTTATATCCATGCTGTGATTTGAAGTTCAGTGTGCTACAAGAGTGTGGTAGATTAAAGATAGTTGCAAGCTCTTTGAGGAATGGAGTCTAATTCTACACTCCTTGGACTGGCTTACATAACTTTTTCCACTAATAAAATGTGAAAGAAGTGGCTTGGATAATCCAACTTTGGGCTGTACGAAGCCTGGCCATTTTGTCTCTTGAAATGCTTACTCTGTTAGCCCAGAACTGCCATGTAAGGAGTTCGACAAACTCCCACATCAAAACAAGATACCATCAATCTGTAGGCTTACAATCGACAGTCTCAACTGAGTCTAGCATTTGGGTCATCCAGAGATGGGTCTCTTAAGATGGGGTTCTGAAAATGCTGGAGATAGTTCGTATCCACTGAACCAGCCTATCCACCTGCTGAATATCATCCAGGTGACACCTGGAACAAGAAAAGGTTTCCAACTACCTGTCAACTGGACAAGTATGAGAGCTAGTAGCAAATCATTGTTTTAAGCTATCAATTTGCGGGAATGTTTGTTAATCAGAAAAAAAAAAATCCCACCTAAACAAAGCTTGATTCAAAAATAGAAGCATACCACTTTATATGCTAGGATGGTCATCTCATTTTTGTCATTTTTGGTGCATGCTTTTATCCTTTGGATCTCAGATCAATTGTCATTCCCTCTTAAAGCCTCTGTCTCCAGCTTTGCTCAAGACAGATTAGATCTTCATTCTCCTTATTAAGTCCTCCTGCCTCAAATTCAGTTCCCTGAGGAGATGTAATTTTTAAACTGATTGATCATTTATTCATGTAGGAAACACCTACCAAGTGCAAGTCATGATGTTCATGGCTGGGAAAATTGGGGAGCCTCTCATTTTGTTTGTGGCATTCCTCAAACCTAGTATGCATGTACTTGGAGCTTGACACACATCAGTTTTTGCCAAATTCAAACTTTAGACATACTCTCTTTTTGTGCAGTTAACTGGTTGCTCTGAGTTGCCTCATTTGTTGCTATAAGATAGAGATCATGAATATGGATAGCAATTAGAATTGACGTCAGGGACACCTGGGTGGCTCAGAGGTTGAGCGTCTGCCTTTAGCTCAGGGCATGATCTTGGTCCAGGGATCGAGTCCCACATCAGGCTCCCTGCGAGGAGCCTACTTCTCCCTTTGTCTATGCCTCTACTTCTCTCTCTGTGTCTCTCATGAATAAATAAATAAAATCTTTAAAAAAAAAAAAAAGAACTGAGTTCAAATTCAAATAAAAGACATATGACTGCATTGATACCTGTTTGTGCTTCTTTCATGATAGAAGTTATTTTGGGTGGCTCAGTTGATTAAGAAACTGCCTTGGGCTCAGGTTCTGATCTCAGGATCCTAGGATGGAGCCCACCTCTGCTCTGCGCTCAGGGGAGTGTCTGTCTATGCCTCTGCCCCTCCCCCTGCTCATGCGCACTCTCAAATAAAAAACTAAAAACTAACTAACTAACTAACTAACTAACTAAATAAATAAATAAATAAATAAATAAATAAAATATTTTTAAAGAAGTTACCCCAAAGGCTAAGGGGTTAAATTACAGTCCCATCACATCACAGCAGCTCTTTGTTTCCCAAGCACTAGAGTGGGAGCCATATTATTCAACTCCTACAGTTATGAGTATTAATACATTACTATGTATAAAGTGGCTTGGAACAGTGCCCTGTACATAGTAAGTGCTAAAGAAATATTTGTTAAACAAAATAATTTAAAAATATTTCTTAAAAAAATATTGCTTAGAATAGTATCTAGTATAGAAGGACAATGATGAAACTATTTTTCTCATGCCGTGCCATTCCTTTTTACTTTTTTTTTCTTTTTGCTCCTTTTAGCTTGTTGACACCTAAAAAGAAGTGACAAGTTTATACATTGTTTATCTTTTTAACCTAAGTAATGGGTAAGTTTGAAAATAATTTAGTTTCATACTACAGGGCAAATGTTATGTGGGTAAACCAAGCTCTTTGTTAATTAAAGCACATACCTGCTAAGGCTCTCAGATGGGCAAAAGCCCAATGATTTTGGCTTTCTCTCTTTTTTTTTTAATCACTTGATTTATTATTGGTTTGCAAATATAGTACTGTTGAATTGCAGTGAAGTGATACTCGGTCAAATTTTAACCAATGCATGTACTGTGCACTTCTTTCTTTGAGTATTAATATTCTACTTTATAGTTGAATCTCTAGGGGAGAAAGAAAGGAACGAGGAAACAAACAAGGAAGATAGGAAAACAGAAAAGGCAGACATGTTATATGTCAATATGATTCAGTATCATTGGATCCAACTCATTTCTGTTTCATTAGAATCTTTATAATTAAAGTCATAGAAGTTTAATTATATTAATCTGAAAATATATTCTTCAACCTGAATAAACACAGCAATAGGAAGATCTAGGGACACTTGGGTGGTTCAGCGGCTGAGCGTCTGCCTTCGGCTCAGGGCAGGATCCTAGAATTCTGCTTCTCCCTCTCCCTGTGTCTCTCATGAATAAATAAATAAAATTTTAAAAGAAAAGAAATAGGAAGGTCTAGTTTTTATAATTACTGGTGGGCAGTACATATCCTTAGAACTTTCAATTATACTGGCAAATTAGAGTCATTGTATACAGTCATATAAATACATATATATACATAAATATATGCATATAATACTGATATTGTTTAATTTATGTCAATCATGTCCAAGTAAAATTCAGCAATCTATAGGTAGAGAAAAATAAAGGTTTTCAAAAAACTATATGTGTATCTAATTTCTAGAGAGAGATCAAACAGTGATTGCCTTAAAAAATAGAAGCAGAAAACAGATAATAAGCAGTTGCAAATGCATGAAATTAAATAAAGCAACTAGTGAACATTATATAAAACAAATATTAAAAGGAATAAGGATGGATATAATGAGTCAGGAGTTACCAACTCCTCCTCTGCTTCTACTCTGTAAATTCCTCCCAACCAGCTGCTTCTTTCACAAAGAACCTCCCACTCTGTTTTCTAAATGTTTATAATCTTGAACTATTTTCTGATCAGATGTGGGTTCCTCAAAATATGAATCTCTATGTGACTATCCTTGGTCTTAACTACATTATATTGAAATGATTTGTTTACCTGACTGCATTTTCCACAGGTCTATGATCTCCTCGAAGGCAGTGCAACTGCCTTCTACTCGGCTTATTATCTCAAGTCCAGTATGTGTCACAGAATGTCAAGTGGAAATTGTCTTCACATCTCAATGTGTCTAATGACCCAAAGCTGCATATAACAGGTGACAAGAAATCCTGTACTATAATGACAGCTGCTACACACATCACTGTAAGATTTAGTAACAGTTTGGCAAACTGATCCTGACTACCAACACCCTTACCCACTTTCTCTATGCATAAAAAAGGCTGGACATTTTAAAAAGTGCGTTTTTCTTTCTTTTTTTAAACGAAAATACAGAGAAGAAAGTGCTTCACCTTCACCTAAAGGTGAGAGAAAGAACCAGATATTTCTCCCTCCACTTTCTCCTGTTCCCACCATGCAAAATGAGGGGGAAAACCAGAAGAACCACTCATGAACACTTGATTTTTTTTTTTTCCAAAATGGCAAGCAATCTCTTCATTCTTACATAGACTCTGGCTGAGATGTTGGCTGATTCCAGCAGACAAAGCATAGGAGTGTTCTCAGAATCTGACATTTATCTATGAAAAGATTTGTGCTTGCTTTTTTTTTTTTTTTTTTTTTCCTTGAAAAAGCCAAAGGAAGGAGGATACCTGGCCCTGGAAAGCTAGGCAAGAAAATAGACCTGCAATAGATACAACCACTATTTTCACTATTTTTAAGAGCAAAATACTTTGTCACTGGTGACTAAAGATACCTCTGAAAGGGACCTGAGCTTTGATTCCCCAGTGAGCCAAAAGGACTTTAGCAGAAAGAGGCTCTGGGTGCATTGTCTGGGTCAGGATTTGAGGGAGTTGCACAACATTGACCACAGGCAATTGCTTTGACACAGAAAAAGTGGAATTTAGTCATTGGAGTGGCATTGGAATAAGCAATGCCAAGAAAAAAATTCCCTGCATAAACTCTATGATCAAGGGTTTGTATTTTTAGGAATGCTATAGCAGAGGGTACCAATTACCCAAGGCTTTACATCCAGGATTTTACTCCCTTGTCTGTAATTCTACTCTGAATCTAGAAGAGCCTGGGCATTGGAAGACAAACTCACAGGAATGGGACAAGAGCAATGGAAAAATTAGATAGTTGTAAACATTTTACTCAAAAGCATTTAGTTTTAAGTCCACATTTTGATGAATTTTGACAAATGTATGCACTTGTACAACTACCACCGAACCAAAATACAGACCATTAAAATCACCCAGAAAAGTTTCTTGGTGCCTCTGCAGACTTTGACTTTCCAGCCCTACTCTTGGCCATATGAGATCACTGATTTACTTTGTCGCTATAGATAAGTCTTTTTTTTTTTTTCAAATTTCAAATAAACAGGATATTAGAGTGTCTGCTTTTGTGTTTTGTTTCATTAAGCTTGTCTTTTTTTCTGAGATTTATGCACACTGTTGATGTATCAGTTGTTTGTTCCTTTTTAATTCTGGAATTAAGTGCAATTTTATTATATGGATATGCCACAATTTGTCCATTCACCTGTTGATGAATCTCTGGGTTGTTTCGAGTTTTGGGCTACTATGAATAAAGCTGTTATAAACAGTAGAGTCTTTGTGCAAACTTATGTTTTTATTTTCCTGTTTAATACTTAGGATTATAATTTCTGAATATATGGTAAGTATATGCATTTAACTTATAAGAAAATGTAGGACTATTTTTCATGTTGTATCATTTTACATTACCTCCAGCAAATATATGAGAGTTCCATTTGTGCCACATCCTTATCAAAACTTGATATTGTGGGTGTTTTTAACATTACCTAAAAAGTATAGTATCAAAAATATATACAGAACTAATACAACTCAACACCCAAAAAACAAATAATCCAATTAAAAAGTGAGAAGGGACGCCTGGGTGGTTCAGTGGTTGAGTTTCTGCCTTTGGCTGAGGTCCTGGTCCTGGGGTCCTGGGATCAAGTTCTGTATCAGGCTTCCATGCGGGGATCCTGCTTCTTCCTCTCTCTGTCTCTGCCTCTCTCTGTGTCTCTCATGAATAAATAAATAAAATCTTTAAAAAAGTAAGCAGAAGACATGACCAGATATTTCTCTAACGAAGACATATAGATGGTCAACAGACACATAAGAAGATGCTCAACATCACCCATCTTCAGGGAAATACAAATGAAAGCTACAATGAGCTATCACTTCACACCTGTCAGAATGGCTAAAACCGAAAACAAGAAAAAACAAGTGTTGGCAAGGATGTGGAGAAAAAGGAGCTGTCATGTGGTTTTGGTGTGAATGCAAACTGGTGCAGCCACTGTAGAAGATGGTGTGGGGCAGCCCCCGTGGGTCAGCGGTTTAGTGCCGCCTTCAGTCCAGGGCATGATCCCAGAGACCCAGGATCGAGTCCCACATCTGGCTCTCTGCATGGAGCCTGCTTCTCCCTTTGCCTGTGTCTCTGCTTCTCTCTCTCTCTCCTCTCTCTCTGTGTCTCTCATGAATTAATAAATTTAAAAAAAATCTTTAAAAAAAGAAGAGGTTTCTTTAAATCTTAAAAAAAAGAAGAAGAAGAAGAAGATGGTGTGAAGATTCCTCAAAATATTAAAAATAGAACTCCCGGGATCCCTGGGTGGCGCAGTGGTTTAGCGCCTGCCTTTGGCCCAGGGCGCGATCCTGGAGACTCAGGATCGAATCCCACATCGGGCTCCCGGTGCATGGAGCCTGCTTCTCCCTCTGCCTGTGTCTCTGCCTCTCTCTCTCTCTCTGTGTGATTATCATAAATAAATAATAAAAACAAATTAAAAAAAAATAGAACTCCCTATGATCCAGTAATTGTACTACCGGGTCTTTATCACCAAAATACAAAGACACTCATTCAAAGGGATACATGCACCCCTATGTTTATAGCAACATTACTTATAATAGACAAATTATGGATGTCCATCGAGATATATATAATATATGTATATATATGTATATAAAATGGAATGTTATTCAGCCATAGAAAAGAATGAAATCTTGCCATTTGCAACAACATGATGGAGCTAGAGAGTATGGGAAGCAAAATAAGTCAGAGAAAGACAAATACCGTAACATTTCACTCATATATGGAATTTAAGAAACAAAACAAATGAGCAAAGGAAAAAGAAAAATAATGAGAAGCAGACTCAACTATAGAAAACAAACTGATAGTTACCAGAGAGGAGGTTGGTGGGGTGTGTGTGAAATAGGTGATGGGGAATCAAGAGTACACTTGTGATAAGCACTGGGTGATATATGGAATTGTGGAATTACTATATTGTATACCTGAAACTGGTATAACACTGCTAACTATACTGGAATTAAAAAAAAAAATACCTAACTTAGTAAGTAGTGTTATTTCATTGTTGGTTTACTTCACGTTATCCTGTTGACTATGGATTTTGAATATTTTTATGTGTTTACTACCATTAATGCATTTCCTTCTGAGAAATGTTGAAAGCTTTCTCTTTATTTTCTTATTGAGTTGTAAGAAGTTCTTATATATACTCAATACAAATCCTTTGTGAGACAAATATATAACAAATACTTTTTTTTTCCCCCGTCCTGTTGAATGACCATCTTTTCCTCACCTGGGCACCTATGTCAAATATAAATTAATTATATATGAATGACTTCATTCCTGAACTATCTATATATACATTTATCCTTATACAGATAACAAAAGGTTGTGGTTCCTGTAGTAACATATAAGTTTTGGAATCAGGTACTCTAAGTCCTATAGCTTTGCTCTACTTTTTCAAAATGATTTTGACTATTTGACTATGTTTTGTCTTCTGCACTTCCACACACATCTTAAACCAAGTTTAATTTCTACAAAAAAAATTGCTGACTTTTTCTTGGCTTTTGTTGAGTGTTAAATTAATTTGGGGAGAATTGACACCCATTGAATCTTCTAATCTATTGACATACAATGTTTCTTTGCTTATTTGTGCTCTTTTAAACATTTCTCTCACCAATATTTTATAGTCTTAGTCCATAGTTCTTACAAATATTAAATTAAACTTTACCCAAAGTATTTCATATTTCAAAGCTATTGTCAATGGTAATAATTTGTGAAGATTAATGTCTAATATTTATTTGCTAGTAGATAGAGATGCAGTTGAATTTTGTAAACTGAACATATGTCCTATGACCTTACCAGTTGTTATTTTCGGAGATTCTTTAGAATTTTCTGTATAAAACATCTAGTCACAAGTGCATAGAAACAGTATTACTCCTTACTTTGTAATCTCTTGTCTAATTTTTTTTTTCTTAACTCATTTCACTAGCAGGACCCTACATCTAGCTGAGTAGAAGTAGTAAAAATACTTGTTTCCCATCTACAATATTAACTTGTAAGTCTTATATAGATTTCCTTTAAAGGTTGAGGAGCTTTCTATTCCTAATTGTTGAGAATTATTATCATAAATCGTTACTGAGTTTTGTCAAGTGTCCTTTATATCCATTGATTGATCACAGTGGATTTTATTTTCCATCAGCTATTGTGTATTAAATTGATTTTTAAATATAAAATAATCCTTGCATTTCTCGGATAAATCCGATTTGTGCATGGTATAAGATTCTTTTTATATAAAATTGGATTTAATTAGCTAATATTTTGCTAAGAATTTTGTTTATGAAGGATATTATTTTCTAGTTTTCTTGAAATATCTTTATGGTTTGATAACTGTGTAATACTGTTTTATAAAATGAGTTAGGAAATGATAACTCCTTTATATCATAAAAGAGTTGAGGTACAAATAGCAATTTTTGCTTCCTTAAATGTTTGAGACAATTGACAAGAGAAATTATACAAGACTACAGCTTATTAATATGACTGCCAAATTCTAGAATTGCTCAGGGAAATATCCAGACTTAGGCAGTGGCAATGGGAAAGGATGGTGGAAATATTGGCATTTCTCTGACCAGGCAGGAGGAAGGGAAAATGGAACATCACCATACACCCAGCCCTTGGGCAATATCTGCATGGAGCTCAGAGGTTCAAGGTGTTTTCTCCCTTATAGATTGGATTATGCAAGCCTGCAAGGAGTCTTGTCTTAATCTCCCTGGGCACGTGGGATCCTGGAAATCCATAGAGGAAGCACAACAAATCCTAGGGAGTTAAGAAGAAGACAGGCTATCTATGTCCCTTGAAGAGGCTGATCAGGGCATATTCATTACAGGATGAAAGCCAAGATACTCTAATCCACTTTAAGTACCTGTATAAGACACCAAGTGGGACACAATATTTATGATGCCAATATCAATTCATTGCTGCTATGAAAGAAACTGACAAATCCTGGGAATGGGTATAGGCTGTGGGATTTGAGACAGTTAAGGAGCTCAGAAGCCAAAAGCCTACCCCAAGTGGCTGTCAAGGGCCCAGTAAAAGTAACCCAGAGGCAAATGTGGTTTGACCTCATTGTTACTGGGATCTCACCTGAAGAGACCCTACTGCAATTTGACACTCTTTGTCAGCCTGTGGAAAGCCTTAAAACCTCAACAGTTCAGACCTGCTCCTCCTACCTCTCCTGCCCCACTGTCCCTGATGCCCCACCTGCTCCAGCAAGAGGCCTCAGGATATAGTCCTATTCAGGATGAGTGCCTCTCATCCCCAGGTATAGGATGAAGGCTATGATTACCTCCAGATAAGGGCCACTGAAGGTGATTGGAGACCCACATTGAGCTCACTAGTCACTGATCCCCCAGAAATAAACAAAGGTGACAACTCTGGTAGATACTGGATTTGAATGTATTCTAATACATAGTAACTCAGAAATTTTTTGGGGCCAATCAGCATTATTGAATACAGAAGGCAAATGGTTACCATCAGAAAGGTCCTTTTGACATTGCAAGTTAGGTGTTTTCCCTTGTGCCTAAGAAAACAAAATTCTCTCTCCAATACCAGGGAACACACTGGACGCTGATATCCTTACAAGAGCAAACTCTGCAAACTTCTATCAGTGAATTTCACCTCTGGGTTAGAGTAATCAAACCAGTGCTGAAGGGAAACACCGACGGGGACCAAGTAAGGTTTCTGCCCATAGGAAAAATGGTGCCTGGGAGGCATAGAAAAGCAGAAGACACCATCCAAGAACTGCACCAAGCAGATATTTTATGTTCTGCCCAGAGTGCTTTCAATAGCCTGTAAGAAATGGCCTGTAAAAGTAACACATCCTTTGTATTTTAAAAAAATTAACAAGGCAATTGCCAAATGAGTCTGGGCCCGGCCACTAGCAGTCCTAACCAATGAGGAATTAGCAAATTAATCATATTGGCTTGCTCCCTCTGAGCAAAGGTTCTAAATATGTGGATACTATATCTGGCCTAACTCAAGCTCTGCCTTGTAATCATGCAACCAGGCTGCCACCATCAGGGGATTGGAGAAGCTAAGTACCATCTACAGATGTCCTCATTGACTAGACAATTACTAGAGGTTATGTTTCAGAGGTCATGATGTGCAAAACTGAGCAAAGGAGCATGGTATTGAAATACAGGTTCCATCACCCTTATAACCCTAAAGCAGGAGATTAAATTATTAACTGGTAAAACCGTTTTGGCCAGGTAGACTAAAGTACGATCCCAGGTTTTAACACATTTGAATGATCAACAGTAGAGTCTGGTACCCCATACCTGAGACTGGGGACCCCTACCAAAACACCTAAACCCTTAAAAGTATGAAATTACAGGAGACAGCCATTGCCCTGGCTCCCCCCATGGGTCATGTATGCTGCCGAACAAACCAAGTCCCTTCATTCATGGGAAAGGAGTTATCTACTGGAATTTGCAATGGGATGTTCCACCAAACTAGGTAAGTAACTATGCACCCCTGGGTAAAGGGAAAGTACTCCATCTCCATTAGGATCCCATTGGAGCAGGACCTGTTCAAATGCATTAAATGTGAAATGGAGCATTTAATGGAAAGAAGGGAGAAGATGGGGGTCCTGGTCTGGGATATACAGTCCCCAGCCCATCTCTTCACATCTGACAGCACTACTTCCCTCAGGCAATATGTGTGTATGAACAACTAGGTCAGATTCTTAAAGTTATAGTCTCATTAACATCTAAAGATCAGGCCACAAGAACAATTCTTCTAAAAGGAGAACTTACCAAGCAAGTTCCTACTAAATAGCTGTCTTATCAGTCTTAAACTCCTGCTACTCTTGTGATGTCTAGTCACGTGACAAGCTTTCTGTAGTGGGCCCACTTTTACACCTGACAAAGAAATCACTCCAGATGTTGGCAGCTGCCCCCTCTAGCTTGTTAGGATTGCCATGGTGGGTATGGTCCCATCAGGATAGAGATTGGAAGGCCATAAAGCACTACATGAAGGAAGAACAAGCTAAGATTAGTATTCTTAATTAATCTGCTTTTACCAACGCTGATCCAGAAACCTGGCCTGTGGCATACACTATCAATAATACTGGGTATGGGTATTCTTTTCCTGTCAGTCAAACTACACAAGCCATCCATCAAATTGCTGTCAAGAAGAGGGGGGTAAAATGTTAGAGGAGGTCATTCAGAAGACATGACCTCCAGTTGACCTGTGAGCTGAACCCCAGTGAACCTGAGAGAATCAGAAGTTCCTCCCCTGGCCCCCAGCCCCCTGAAAGGAAGGCTTTGCCCGTACTTCCATGGTGGGAACTTTTTCCAAGGATGCAATCTTGAGAAAACAATGTGTGGTTGAGACCATCCAAACAGTTTACGTGGGGACGAAACCCAGATAAGGCCTTCATACAAGCTTCTAAGATTCAGGGGGGAGTGTGGAGATCTCCACTTGCAGGCACCAGGACAAGCCACCCACGTATGCCCCCTTGCTTATGGAATCTGGAGTGAGAATGGGGCCAATTTCAGATTTTACTGGGGAGAGCTCCGAGTTTGCAAACCAACAGGGAAGGCTTTTAATTATGATTTTCATTTATCTGATAGACATAAAGGCACTTCTGTTTTCTGTTTCTTCTTTCACTTGTTTTGGTAATTGGGGATCTCTCGAGGGGTTTGTCCATGTGAACTAAAATTTTGAAATTGATGGCTTACTGCTATTTGTAATATTTCTTCTTAAACTTTCACTGTTTGATCTCTGGTAAGTTTTCCTCTTTCATTCTTGGTATATGTGGCTTGTTTCTTGATCCATCTAGCCGAAGTTTCCTCCTTTATTTTTGTTTTTGGTTTCTTTACTTTTATCTAGGCTTCAATTTCATCAATTTATGCTTTTATTTCTTTTTTAATATATTCATATTAAAAAAGAAATAAATAAAATAAAATAAAATAAAATTCATATTATCTATTCAATATATTAATATGAATAGATATATTCATATCTATCTATATATATTTTAAGGGGGAAACTTATGTCATTGGTTTTAAGTGTTGCTTCTTTTCTGATATAAATCTTTAAAGATAATAAGTCTTTCTTTAAGCTAGTTACAGTTACAGTCCATATTTTTAATATGTTGTGATTTTCATTTTATGTGATTTAAAATATTTTCTAATTTTGCTTGGGATTTTTTTTAATTCATATTTATGACTTCGACATGCATTGTTTGAGTTTCCAAATATTTGGGGGATTTCCAAATGCTTTTTTGTTATTGGCTTCTCATTTAATTGTTTTTGTGGTTACAGAATATTCTATGGTCCCAATACTTTTCTATCTTGTTGGAAATTTCATGTGCACCTGTAAATGTGTAGCTTGCAGAGGGTATGGGAATGTCAGTTGGGTCACGTTGATTGATATCATTTCAATCTATTGCCTCTTAATGCCTCTTCTATCTACTAGTTATACTCATTATTAAGAGAGGAATGGGGAAATATTCAATTTTATATTATTGTATTCCTTTTCAGTCTATTAATTTTCCTTTCTGTAATTTGAAGTTCTATTTTAAGATACATACACATTTATTATTGTTGTCTTCTTTATGAATTGACATTATTACAAAATGTCTATCTTTATTTTGAATAATATGACCTCTTTTGAGCCTTAGTCCAATTCTAATACAAGAAATCCATATCTCCTATGCTTAGAATTTGCATGCATATTTTTTCCTGTTCTGTAATTTTAATCATTCTGTGTCTTCACAGGTAAAATGAATTTCATATGGGCAGCATTTTGCATTTTTATGTATCCTGAAAATCTTTGTATTTTAATTGAGAGTGTACAACATTTGGATTTAGTATATAATTATTGAGAAGGTTGTACTTAACTCTATCACACTGCTAGCTGTTTTCCATTTATAGCACCAATTTTTTATTCCTTTTTTCCATTTTCCTGATTTCTTTTGGATTCATGAAGTACATTTTACCAATCAGTGTTATTACCACATTTAATTCTTTGTGTTTTCCCATGGTTGTCCTAAGGTTTATAGTATTACAGTGAACTTAGTGCACTCTATTTCAATTTAAATTTTACCATTTCATATGACTTTATAGATCTTAACTAAGTGCTTCCATTTCCCTTCCTTTCTCCTATCTTTGACATAATTATACAGATATGCATGTGTGATAACCTTTCAATGCATTACTATTATTTTTGTTTTAAAAATTAAACTATCTTTAGGAAAGATTTAAAATGAGCAAAATTTTTAAATTTAGCTACATATTTACTAATTAAGAATTTTCATACCACTGTGTGTACAAATTTCCATTTCAAATTATTTTTCACCTGAAGAACCTCTTTAACATCTTTTTGTACTGTCAAACTGTTGGTGATAAATTATCTCGATGTTTGTTTTTCTAAAAAATTCATTAATTTGACCATGCTAGTGAATGATATTTCACTTAATTAAAAAAAAAATTCTATTTTTATAGTCTTTGTCTTTCATCACCTAAAAGATGTCATGAAAATTATTTTGGTTTGCATAGTTTCTGATGGGAAGCTTGTAATTACCCTTATCTTGGTTTTTCTATATAGTCCTTATTTCCTGGTAGCCTTTATGATTTTTTTCTTTATCAACAATTTTCAGTAACTTGATTTTGATATACTTTGGAGTGTATGTATCTATGTCTGTATTTATTATGCTTTGGGTTCTTTGAGCTTCTTTGTCTCATGTATGTGTGTATTTTAAATCAAATTTGAAAAATGTATATTATTTTGTAACCTATGTGGAATATATTGTCGTTGTTTCATATTGCTACTATTGTAGTTGCTTTTGGCTTTCTTTTTTTTTTGCTTCGTTTTCTTTTTTGGAACCCTAAATGCACATATTTTAGGCTACTCGTGATTTTTCTACTACTCTTTCAGGGTCTGTTTATTTTCTTTCAGTTTTTAATTTTTCTTACTATGCTCATTATTCACAGATTCTGTTGTTTTCAATACCTGGAGTTAAAATCTTTTAAATCTTTTTATAGTGTTTTTTGTTTGTTTGTTTGTTTGTTTGTTTTCTAAGTAGACTCCATGCCCAGCATGGAGCCCAATACAGAGCTTGCACTCATGACCCTGAGATCAAGACCTGAGCTAAGATTAAGAGTCAGATCTTTAACCAACTGAGTCACCCAGGGCCCCCTTTTCTAGTGTTTAATCTGTAGTTAATATCATTCAATGACATTTTTATTTCAGATATTTTATTTTTTATACATAGGAGTTCCATCTGATATTTTTTATATTTTCCACTTACATTTTCAGTATGTTCGTATTTTTCTTTGAATACGTGAATGTAGTTATAATAGCTGTTTTCATGGTCCTCTTGGCTAATTCCATCATCCCTATCATTTCTGTTACCACAGTCAGTTACCAACAGTAACTATTGTGATATCTAGAGGTAAAATAGGCAAGTGCAGTGAATACTTTTGCTGTGGTGGTTTTAGGGGAAGAAATTCTAAAAATTTTGTAACTAAAAGCAAACTGCAATGTTGAATATGAATACTGGCTTTATTCTACCTTTTGATTTTTAACATTAATCAACTTCCATATTAATTAAAGTTGACTATAGTTATTCTCAAATAATATAAGCCAACTAAAAAAAACCTCAAACATTCATATTTCTTCTACTTATGGACAAGATTTTCCTTTTTTTGGATGTCTATTAATTTTTGGATATTTGTTAGACATTTTGACATTATGTTGTTGAGTGTCTGGATTTTGTTTTCTTTCTTTAAGGATCATTGAGGTTTGTTTTGGCAGCCAGTCCTGTTACTGATAGATCCATTTAATCCCTTTAATCCTATTTTGGAACTTTTCTAGGGCATGGCAAGAGTAGTCTTTTATCTGGAGATAGACTCTGGCTTCTCAGCTCTGGCTTGTGGGAACTCAAATATTTCCCTTTCTAATGTGAATATAGAGCATTGCCGAGCTTATGACTTTCTGCTCCTTCTTTGAAGTTTTGCTTTTCACATCTGTGATCACTTTGTGATGTGCCAAGTTTTCTAGACTAAACAAGACTCCTCAGAATCCTTTGTGTTTTCAGTTAAATGGGAAACAAGAGAGGCAGTAGCCATCTTGTAGCGTGCACAAATCTTCTCCCAGTTTATCAATGAGACAGTAAGCCAGGTGTTGCTGTAAAGAAATTTCCGAGATGGAATTAAAATCATAGTCAGTTAACTTTGAGGTAATAAAAAAACAATTATCTTGGGTGGGACTAATTTAATCAGATATAAACCTTTAAAAGAAGGTATAGGTTCTCTCTGAGGAGAGGGACTCAGAGCAGCAGCTAGGCCTGATAGGGCTTTCCCTTTCTACTGAATCTGCTCTTCCTAACTGCCTGTTTTGTTGCATCAGGCTAACTTCACCAGTCCCCTAAATTTCATAAATCAAATTCCTTGTAATAATTATATATTATTAATCATACTTACATACATATAATTATATTAATTATACATACATACATGTTGGAAATATATCCATTTCTATGCTTTGCTATAGCCTCATTTCACCAGCTCCAAAATTGCATAAGGCAATTTATTTTAATAATTATATATACACATATATAAATACATATAAACACATATATAAAACACACATACACACACAAAACACATGTATACCTACTGGGGATCCTGGGTGGCTCAGTTGGTTAAGTTTCTGACTTCCACTCAGGTCATGATGGGATAGAACCCTGCATCAGGCTCCCTGCTCAGCAAGGAGTCTGCATGTTCCTCCCCCTCTGCCCCTTCCCCTGCTGGTGCTCTATCTCTCTCTCAAATAAATTAAATCTTTAAAAAAATAAAAAAAAATAAACATATATATGCCTATACATTATATATACTAAACTAAACTATTATAACGTAGTATGTAGATATACATCCTGTTCATTCTTCTCTAGTTTAACCCTTGCTGAATTGTAATACTTACCAAATCCTACAAGGGATGTCTTTGTAAATTTCTTGAGCTCATTTCCTATGTAACTCCCTCTTTTTTATGGAATTCTCTCATACAAACTTCACCTGCTTTAGCATCCTCAAACTCTGACCTTGTTCTCCTGAACTCAGCAGGACTCATAGTTTCGGTTTGGATTTCCCCTTCCTGCTAATAATTGCTTCCAGTCAGAACACTAAGATTGTTGTAGATTTGCCTCATTTTTTTTTTTCCTTTTATGAAGCATCATGTCCTGCGTGGGTTTTTATTAAATATCTGAAAACCACCTTTTAAAAATATTTTGCTGAGTTTTCCAGTTGTTTAAGGTTGAGAGTTGAAGTTCTAGATAATTACTACAACATGCCTAAAAACAGAAACTTTGGTTTTGATTTTTTTTTTAATTTTTAAAACTTTTGTTTAAGGATTTAAGTTTTAGAGCAATTTTAGGTTTGCAGCAAAATTGAGAGAAATGTACAAAGATTTCCCATATATTTCCTGCCCCTATATATGCACAGCCTCCTCCATTATAAGTATTTTCTGCCAGAATGATATATTTGTTACAGTTGATGAATTATACTGGCACACCAAGATCTCCTCTAAGTTTATAGTTTACCTTAGAGTTCATTCTTGGAGTTGTACATTCTATGAGGTTGGATCGTCTAGATTTTTATATGTGAGAGTTGATTTTCTAGAGTTAAAATTTACCATAATCTTCCCACTGTAACCCAGTCACAAAGAATGGAAATATTTCAGACTGCACTTGAAGGCATTGGTGAGGGGGAGAATATCCTGATTGTATCCTTCCAAGTTCATCTGATTTAATTATTTAATTGTATATCTTACCTGGTACATAACATCCTTTCAAATTTTTTTTGTTGTACCATACTGAGTTGTGCTTCCAGCACCTACCTAACACAGCACCTGTTACCTAATTAATTTAAAGCAGCAGAGTGTAATGGTTAAGAACTTAAGAGCTAGATAAAATTATATTTGGATTCTAGTTACTAATTGACTAATTATATGACTTAAATGCAAATTTATTAATTTCTGGTAGCCTAATTTTCTTCATCTTAAATAAATGGTAGTTATAATTTCAACCTCATTGGGTTGCTATTAGATTAAATAAAAGCGTATTCACAAATTTCTTAGCACTGTTATTGTCCCATTGTGAACGCTCGAATGATCTTTAGAATCTTACTATATTTTTATTTAAAAAAATAATAAATATTTAAATAAAATGTGCCTATTAGCAAAAACTTGTCTCCATTTTTGAAGAAAAAGAAGCCCCAATTTGTTTGGAGCTTTAGATGTGATATTGTAAGTTGTCTAGATGATCCTCTCATCAGATGCTTGAAACTTGAGTCAATAGGGAATTAAATTCAAACAAACTTATGCAATCTAGACAACTATAGATTCATATAACTGAGATGTCCAGTGGTAGAGAAGGTCTCAAGTGATTGATGAGCTCCACTTCTCAAGAATCTTTTAAGTCCTCCTTAAGTTGCTTTCATCCTCAAGCTGATTTCACTCAAGGTAACAAAATGGCTTTAGTAAATCCTGGGCTTACAACTATATATTTCACCATCTGAAGTATGAGAATTTTTTCATACATAAATATAAAACAAATGCCCTCTCCTTTTCTTGGATAGCACCACCTGGGATCACAAGCCCATCCTTTCTAGTCAAAGTAATGGCTTATCCCGAGAGATAATCTGGGACTAAATGTCCATATGGTCGAATAAACCAGTGGTACAATTGATACGTATAGGTAGTGTACTTACTTGTGTTCTCCTGATCTATCTTTGAGTTGGAGCCAGACTTATTCAGTCAATACTTGCTGTTCAGTGGGAAAAATTGCAATGTTTTCTACAAAGACCATGTGTAATATCCACATTTTTTGTGTATGACCAGAGTGTGTTTTAATATTTTCAGTCATCAGAAACTTACTACAATCTACCCAAGTCACATGTATTGATTGTTGACAGATTTTGATCGGTATGTCTCAGATTTTGTGTTTGACAATGAGCTTGGACAAAAACAATGTCCTCTTCTGGACTGACAAGGCAATCTGAGAAACATTTATTTAATGGTCCTTATATATAAGGAAGGATACTAAAAGTTTTACATATATGTAATAATTTATCACTTTTCTCAAGCTTATGAAGCTAGATCTAGTATTATCTGCATTTTACAACTGAGGTAACTTGCATAGGGTGAGGGTCACAAAGAAATTGTCAGAGCAAGGGATTGGAATCCAACTGTTCTGGCTCCTAAATCCATGTTCTTAACCAAATACAATAATACAGTATCTATTAGTTGAAAATCCTTAATATAGAGAGAAATCAAAGACTGTAAAGTCTGATTAGTTGGGAAAACTTGCTCTAGCTCACTCTATCATCTATGTATCTATATTCATTTATCTATTATCTATCAATCATCTGTCTACCTATTCATCTTCCCATCTATCAAATCTACCTATTTTCTAGCAATAGTAGGGATACACTATAAGATATATTGTATTAACTACTCCCAAAATTTTCACTCTTTTACTTTTAATATGATGCATATATTAATTTATTTATTTATTCATTCATTCTATAACTCATTAAATGTACTGACCCATTCATCCAACCCGACACACTGAACTAACTCCTTGGAGTAAAGAGATTTAAGACAAGCTTCCTGCTCTTAAAGATGTCATAGTCTTGTCCCCTAGACCAATCTTTTTGAAATTGTAGGCTATAGGCCATCATTTAACAAAAAAAAAAAAAAAAAAAAGACACAGGAATGAATAAGGAGGTTGTGAGATACACACACACACACACGCACACACACAATGGGATATTGTTCAGCCATCAGGAAAGATGAAAACTTGTCATTTGCATTGATGTGAATGGAAGTAGATGGTATCATGCTGAGTTAAATAAGTCAATCAGAGAAAGACAATTATCATATGGTTTCATTCATATATTGACTATAGGAAACAGCACAAAGGTCATAGGGTAAGGGAGGGAGAACTGAATGAGAAGTCATCAGAGAAGGAGAAAAACCATTAGAGACTCTCAGCTATAGAAATCAAACTGAGAGTTGCTGGAAGGGGGAGGAATGGGGGTTAGAGTAATTGGATGATGGACATTAAGGAGGGCATGTGATATGATGAGCACTGGGTATTATATGCAACTGATGAATTATTGAATACTATATCTGAGACTAATGATGTACTATATGTTGGCTAATAGAATTTAAATTTAAGAAAAGACTGGAAAATATCAGAATTGTTTATATGTAATAGTTGTAACTGTTATCTGTTTTGCATGTTTTATGTGTCTGTGTGAGTGTTCTATGCATATGAGTTTATGGTATAAAGAGTGTTTCTTAATGTAGGAAATGACCCAGAATAATTTAGAATGACTACCTTAGGACCTAGTCAACCAAATCTTTAGACTTTTTTTTAAACATCTTACTTCCTATCATTATATTACAGGGACTTAAGGAACAGGACTGTATCTTATATTTTACTTTATCCCTCCTGGCACACATCCTAGTAATTTGCTCGGAGTTACTGCTTAATGCAATGGTTGTCTTACTGATTAATGAAGAAGAAATGTTTTATTTGGAATTATTGTTGTCCATTTTTGATTGATAACTAGTTTCTTTGGATTTATTTTAGAGGTCATTTAAACAATACGCTTGACTTTGTGGTAAGGAAAACAAGTGGTTGGCTGACCAAAATTTGGAGTTTTTCAACCAATTTATGTTCTTTTTAGAGACAGAGCCCAAGTCTAGCTTATGAGCAGCTATCACAAGGCAATAACTCTTGCTCTCTAACCTTATTAAAGTAGATTTGTTTTGTCAATGTTGAGGTAAAATAGTTTTAAATAGTATTATTAAACCCTAAGCTAAGCAATAGCTTTACCATCAGACTTTATGTCTTGTGGTTGCAACATTTTATGGATTTATTCTCCTTGCTGTCAGCAAAAAAAAAACAAAAAAAAAAAAAAAAAAAAAAAAAGAGAGAGAAAAAAAGAAAAAAAAAAAAGAAAGAAAAAGAAAAGAAAAAAGACCAGCTGGAAAAGGCTACATTAAATGAAGACCACAAGATTTTGGACATGCAAATGACCAACAGTAGGGAATCTGCGATGGAAATCTCATGTGTGTTGAACAATTTCATTAGTATATCATGCTTCTCACCATCCCTTTCTCTTTGCCTCTGAAACTTGTACAAGTACATAAAGATATAGAATAGTTTCTCTGACTAACAGCGTCGTCTGTCATCTCACCTCTACAGAAAACATGGGAAGAAGTAACCAAACCAAACAATTAGTTCTTTATGGATTTAGGAAAATGCAATAGAACAACCTTTGCTGGAGGTTCAGGACTTCTCTACAAAGAATGCCTGTGTAGTTAACATTCACGTGCTCATTTTTAACCTAATTTTTTTCCTTTCTAAACTTATTGATAGTCATCTGGGAAAGTGATTATTTAACATAGGTATTCATGTTGCAGAGCACTTTTTTTTTTTAAAATATTTTACTTATTTATTCATGAGGGACACACAGGGAGAGGCAGAGACACAGGCAAAGGGAGAAGCAGGCTACCTGCAGGGAATCTGATGCGAGACTGGATCTCAGCACCCCAAGATCACACAGTCTGAGCCAAAGTCTGATGATGCTCAACCACCACTACCCAGGGGCCCCTACAGAGCACTTCTTAACTCATTTTCACTGTAGTTTAGAGTGGGCCTTTAAAACCTATTTATCTTCCATCCACTTATGTCATTCATTCATTCATTCATTCGTTCGTTCGTTCATTCACTGTTTTAAAGACACCTAACAGAAAAAGAAAACCTCGGGGAGCTTAAAAGATAGTAATAACACTCCTTTATGCCTAATTAAGTCTTTTATGTAGTTCTCTAAGAAGTAACTTATATAAACATTTTTTCTGGTAATAATATTGCATAAATATAAATTGATACAAAAGTCTCAAACATGTTCTAAAAGCAAACTAAACATAATGAAAACATTAAAAGGTAGCTCATAGTGGTGTGATGTTTTATTGTTATTTTTTGAAATTGCTTATTAGTAAAGTGAATTAAGTTAATACAAGAAGAAGAGATGGAAATTAATTTAGTATAACAACTAATTCTGGGGACTTGGGGAATCACTTCTGATCACTCTCCTTTGTCTGTGAAGTATAAATATTTGAATTTAGCATCTAAAGCTATCTATAAGTATGACTTTAAGTTAGAAGGGGGTTTTCTACTGATCTTTATAGAATTAGACTTTTGGAGGAATGAGTCCCACTTACATTGACATATAATACATTGGCAGCTAAGTTATACCCAGTGATATTTAAGATAAAGGGATTTTGGAGCCCCACCTATACAAATAATGGACAAATAAATACTTTTTAATTTTGGAAAATCTATAATGCTGTAACGCTTTGTCTCCATGTAACCCAGACTGAGTCAATGCAACACCCTTGTGAATATTTCTATCACATATGAGTTGGAGTGGCGTAGTGGTATCAATTTTGGGGTGTTTGACTAAACAGATATAGTTTTAATCTTCAGAGATTCATTTCTCTTTAAAATGACTATACGATAGTCTAAACCCCATCTTGCTTGACCACAAAATTTTCAGTCTTTTGTAAGATTCCACTCTCCTGGGTGATCTGGGTGATTCTGAATAACATTTATGTGTTTTACAAATTATTCCTGGTTGTTGCTTGTCCAAGCTCTTATGTCTTTAGGTTATGATACCGAAAGTAACTCTAACTAACCATCTGTCTTCTTATGTCCTGAACTTCCAACCCAGATGTTGTAGGGGCCATCTTTCATCAGTGGAGTACCTTTGATCTTTTCTTTACTGCTCCAAATCTGTCTCTGCATTCTCAGTCCTCTCTGAAACAGAGCAAGAGGAAGGAAAAGAACAAAACAGCTTACCTCTCTCTCACTCCCAATTGTCAGCCCATTTCCCAGGCCACATAATTATAATTTACAGAGATATGAACGTATTTTACATTTTCATGCTTTTGTAGCATCTTATGTTATAAAATTAACTCACGATGTTTCGGGTTGTCAGATTTAGCAACAAAAGTGTTACATATACTTTATGCTTGTATAATAATTACTTATTCTTTACCTGAAATTACAGTGTAACCAGGCATCCTATATTTTCTCTGGCAACCTTAACTAACTGAGTCTTCCTCCTAGAACTGGTTACTTTAAGAGAGAGAGAGAGAAGAAGAAGAAGAAGAAGAAGAAGAAGAAGAAGAAGAAGAAGAAGAAGAAGAAGAAGGAAAAAAGAAAAGAAAGAAAGAAAGAAAGAAGAAAGAAAGAAAGAAAGAAGAAGAAAGAAAGAAAGAAAGAAAGAAAGAAAGAAAGAAAGAAAGAAAGAAAGAAAGAAAGAAAGAAAGAAAGAAAGAAAGAAAGAAAGAAAGAAAGAGAAAAAATATTTTGCTAGGCAAAAATGAATTAAGAATAAGTCTAGCCTAAGGAATCTAAACCTTCCCCGGAAGACACACAAATTTTTTGATTCTTAAAAATAGCAAGTTTCCATCATCCTTATCTATCAATGACTCAAGGAGTTGGATTTAACTTTCAGCCCATCTTGTAAATGGCTATTTCCCTCCCTAAAAGGTTGTTTCAGTGCTTAGGGAGAAACTTCTTTTCAAGGTATTGCCCTGATCTTGGAGATACTTCTTTTGTCTCAAGGTTTGGTTGATAGGATGCTTTCCTCAGATTCTCCTTTCTAGAAATCTGAAGGATAATCCCCTCCCCATAGTCAATTTTTTTGCCATTGCAGTCCAATTATAAGGAATATAGAAAGCAGTGTGTTCAGGACTGCCCATATAAGAGTAGAATGGAATGGGAAAAGTCAGGTTGCCCAAATACAAAAATGTCTTCATCTCTAATCTAAATTAAGGGGCTTCCCCAATTCTGAAGCTCTGAGCTGTTTTGGAATTCTTTGCATTTAATGACATTGCAGGGGCACTTTCTGAAGTTTAGCTGTAAAATGTTCTACCAGAGTGATATTTGGTGCATTTGGGTGAATTCTGCATTGACAAAACGGGCACTCTGCTCTGACACGGATCACAAAAATCTGCAAACTCAGTTTTCATAACCTATTTACAGTCAGATTTATATCAGTGTTGAAATGCTTTAGCAATCAAATTAATTCAAGTCTGCCTTAGCATCTCTTTACCTTATGATTAAAAATATTCACAATATTGTGTTATAGAATGTTTTTGCATGTTTTCCTTGCACTCAGCTTACTTAGTACAGACTTTGCTAATGCAACCTTCTGATCAGTTAACTACTGAAGCATTAGCTCTATTATCTGTTGCCTCAAAAATTTGTAACAGAATCTGAACCTTTGACCCCATCCTAGGAAAGTAGTAATTAATGTCAGATACATTTTGATAACACTGTTAAAATTATTTTAAATGCTTGAGCAGCTAATTAGAGAGAGTAGTTTCCTGTATTACTTTATCAAGCATCATCCCAGGGTGAATATTATCTTTCTGATTAAACACAACAGAATACCTAACACTTCAGGAAAATAATCAAATAAAGCATATTTCTATATAGAGTGTGTTTATCTAGGGAGCATATTTAACGAAGTAGCAATTCTTTCTCCTCTATGATTCAGAAAGTGAAATGGCACTCTGACCCAGAACATTCTTTACATGATGATGGCACCGTTTGTGTTTTGAGAAGTTATGAAACTCAGCTAAGGTCATCTGTGGGTCCTGCAATCTTGTACAAGATTAATTTTTCCAATATATTTTGTGGGTGTAGAAAGGATCAGAGGAGGCATGTAGGTCATGCTAGTGTCTGATGAAATTTTTCTTTGACACCTGCTGCCTGTCCATATTTAGTTTATGAGGAAATGTTGCTTAAGCTTGATGAGCCAAAAATATTTTGACTATTATGCTATTTACTTACGAATAAATAAATCCTAGAAACTTCTTTATTATTTCCAGATTTGGTAAATATTGGAATGAGGCTGGGAAATTAAGACATATTTTGATCCCAAACTTTTTTTTCAGCATTTCACATTAATTAAAGTCTAAGATGCATTTGGCTAAGCTATTAAAGTAATTTTAAATCCAAGACTTTAGACTGTCAACACTTGGTCAAAGTAATCTCCAGTCTTTAATAAATCTCATGATTACTTCACACAGTATTATTGGATTTCTTTTTTCTCTTTAAAGTGGATGTGGTATGAAGGTTTTTTTTTTTTTTTTCTTTTCTTTCCTTCTTCTAACTGCAAGCAATCAATAAATGTATGAGAAAATAGGTTAACTTTTTGAAACTCCCAAACTACTATTTTGAATACTTTGAAAGGATATCATGAAAACATGACTAAGTAGGCTGAGTTTTAAATTTTATGTATCACTAAAAAAATTTGTGATTTTTATGTTAGAAAAGGAATTGGTGATACCTGGCCTCAATTTAACCACCATATTGATTTACCCACATTTTCAAAGTGTATTCACTTCCATTAGCATGGGTAGAAACTGGCAAACACTCTAGCCATTTTGTCTTTGAATATGTGACTTATCTCACCTAACAATCATTCATATTTATTTTCTAATTCTCCAAACTCCATGCCACTTTCAAGGAAAGGCATCTGCCATGAGAACATTTCTGAGCATTCAAGCATACATCAGCCTCTCATTTCTCACCATCCTCATCCTCATCAGTAACACCAGGGCCTTACTAGGCATAATTAATCTAAGTTGATTGCTTAACTCTGTGCCTGGAATGCATTAATTTACTTAGTTCTAGGAAGTAAGTAGTGCCATTTTCTCTACTCTTCAGGAGAAGAATCTTTAGAGAGGTTGACTAATTTCCTAAGGGGATCTGGCTGCTTTACACTAAATCAAAGATCTTCATACTATGTTATATGGCTTCACAACAGTGATCTAGTCAATAGTCCAAAAGCAACTATGAGTATGGCTTGAAGATAAGGGAGAAATGGGCTCAGAAAATAGTGTGCTCCTGTCTTCTGAAACCCACTCACTTAAGCTGGTCAAGGTGAAAACTTTTGGAACACACACACATGTGCAAACACAGAAGTCTTTATATTGGATACAGCAGGCAAAGAAGTATATTTAATTTTTTTTTATTTATTTATGATAGTCACAGAGAGAGAAAGAGAGAGAGGCAGAGACACAGGCAGAGGGAGAAGCAGGCTCCATGCACCGGGAGCCTGATGTGGGATTCGATCCCAGGTCTCCAGGATCGCGCCCTGGGCCAAAGGCAGGCGCCAAACCGCTGCGCCACCCAGGGATCCCAAAGAAGTATATTTAATCAACACTTTATATGTATTTTGGGTCTAATACTGGGAAAGAATCAGTATATTTCTGATGGCTTTCTGTTTTACACTGCAGATAGGTAGGCTTCTCTCTCCTCTCCATATCTCCTTTAGGTCAAAATGCTATTAACCATTTCATTTCCCCCACATTTGCTGTTGGACTTTCTTATCATTAGCTTATTTATCCTAACATATGTTAAATGTGGGAATTTGTATGGGTTGCTAAAAGAGGTTTTGTTTTTACTATAAGATCTTATGTTGGTAGGAATAGCAAGATTGGGTTTGTTGCTTTTACTATCTTAGTATGTACAGTATATAATGAATCACACTTGCTCTTACTGCACATATTCTAAGGACAGATTGGCACAAAGACATCTTCAAAACACTCTTATATTGAGTTATAAACACGAAGATTGTGATGACTACCCAGTGATAAAGGTGAGGTTATTACTTGAATCCTGAATCCTACTCTGGGACTTCATAGAGCCATGGAGAGGATGATGCCAGGAGGCCCAAGAAACTAGGGTGGACACAAAGGATTCCAGATCTATTTTGGAAATAGCTCTTAGGTTGGCTAAATTCTAAGCCCTTTACTAAGATCTCAGTGGCAGCAAGGGTCACTGAATACTAAATTAGCTGTTATCGCTCTCTGAATTTTGAAAACCGATGGGGATAGCTACCTTTCTAGAATAGCTATGTTTCCCCCACCCCCCAAATTAGATCAATGAAGAAATTTACAAGAGTATGATAATACTCTTGCTTTCTACTGTCATGTTCAGCACTCTATGGATTAGATATGGTTGCCTTCTGTAGACATTGCCACAAGGAGACTAGGTACTATCTGTGGCTCCCACAGTTCTGAGGTGGTCTTCTAATAAGTCTCATGTATAATATTACTAATCAACTCAGTCTTCACATGCTGGATTTGTCAGGATTCTCCAGAGAAATATAATCAACAGGATATGTGTATGGAGAGAAATAATTGTATGGAATTGGCTTACACAGTTGTGAGGCTGGCAAGCCCAAAATCTAGAGAGAAGACTGGCAGGTTGAGCATTTATGTCAGTGCTGAAGTTGAGTCTTGACTTTGAAATAACAGGCTGAAAACTCAAACAGGATTTCTCCTTTGCAGTCTCAAGGCCACATTGGCCACTGCTTCTCACCCAGGAAGCATTAATCTTTGCTGTTAGGGCCTTCAGCTGATTGCATGAGGCCCCAACTTTGTAGAGGGGAATCTTCTTTACTCAAAGTTGACTGATTTAATTATATATATATATATATATATATATATATATATATAATATGTAATATATATATATATGTAAAAAAGTCTTCATGACAACATTTAGACTGGCATCTAAACAACTGGGTAGGGATCCCTGGGTGGCGCAGTGGTTTGGCTCCTGCCTTTGGCCCAGGGCATGATCCTGGAGACCCGGGATCGAATCCCACGTCGGGCTCCCGGTGCATGGAGCCTGCTTCTCCCTCTGCCTATGTCTCTGCCTCTCTCTGTCTCTCTCTCTCTGTGGGACTATCATAAATAAAAAATAAAAAATAAACAACTGGGTACCATAGCCTAGCCAAGCTACATAAAAGTAATGATAAAACATGCTCTTCAAGCAAATTAGAATGACACAGAAAGATCAGTGTAAAGGGAGGAAATATAAGCTGTTTAGAAACTGGGGTTTGGATTTTTTCCCCTTAATTTTTAATATTTTCATGAATCAAGAATGTGTGAGCAATAACTCACTCCCCTCCCCTACATGCAATAACAGATATAATGAAAATGAATTGATTAGTGACTGCCATACTGCAGTCATATGAGCTGGAAATAAAACATAAACTAGAGATAGATAGTGGTTCTCAGTGTTCCTTTATCATGGAATCAATTTAATTAGATCAACATATTTTAGCCTTGCAAACTTACTTATTCAACAAAATTTATTGACCATCTTCTATATGCCAGCACTGATTTAAGCTCTGGATACACGACAAAAAGCAAAACCAAAAAATCTGTTTCCATGGACTTTATATCTCAGCAAGAGTTGGCTGATAATAAAGAAGTAAGGGGGAGCACTGATGGGAGAGGGAACAATTTTAAGAAGCTTGTCATGTGAAGTGTCTCTAAGGAACTTGTGTTTGAATGGAGATCCGAATGAAGAATGTGAGTTCTGTGGATATCTGTGGAAAGAAGAAATGGAATGTCTAGGATATTCCAGAAGCAGCTGGAGACAAGTGTGGCTACAGTGAAGAGGAACGTGATAGAAGATGATGTCAGAGGGAGAGAGGGAGGAAGGACTAGGGTCTTGAGGCCTTAGTTGGTCAGAAATGTTGAACTTACCTTTTAGAAGAAAGCTCTTAGAGAACTATGAGTGCAAGAGTCATCCGACTTAGATTCTGAAAGGATTCTTACAGCAGCTCTGTGGAGAACAATTTCTACTTGAGATCAGGTTGTGGTGTTTGAAAAGCTGCTTGAACCAGGGAGTTGAGAGTGGAGAGAGTGAGAAGTGGCTGGATTCATGTATCTATCCTGCTTGAATGGTACAATGCTAGGATTTGTATTAAGGTATCTTCCAAAAGGCAAAAGCATAGATGCCCTCATTGAAGGGCACCTGGGGATTCAGTCAGTTAAGTGTCTGCCTTCAGCTCAGGTCATGATCTTGGGGACCTGGGATCAAGTCCTGCATTGGACTCCCTGCTCAGGGAGGACCCTGCTTCTCCCTCTGCCTCTGCCTACTGCTTGCCCCTGTTTGTGCTCTCTCTCTTTCTCTATCTGTCTCTTTCTGTGTGATAATTAATTAATTAATAAAAAAAAAAGAAGCTCTCTTTGGCATAGAGCATCCCCTTTAGATAAAAACATGAAACATCTGTTGGGGTTAGGAGGAAATACAGGAAAGACCTTGAGGCCTAGAGATGAGGTGGAGTTGTGTTGTGTCTCCTCCCAAGCAGAGACAATGAGTGAGTCATCTTCCTGCCTTGCCCTTCCTCTGAAGAGAAGAGGGAGAGAGACAGCAGAGAGAGAAGGAGACCGAGTAGACCTGGAATGTTTGTCTGCTCACCAAGCAATAAGCTCTCATCTTTTCCAGATGCTTTCATTTTCATAGGTGTGGTTCACATCCTTCCTCTAATCCCTTTGCCTACCCTTTCATTGGATTCCCTTCCCGACATTTTCCAGAAAAGGACAGGAGTTGCAAAAGCTATGCAGACTGACTTGTAAAAGCAACCAAAGCTCAAAGAGCAACTTGCTCCACACACGGAAGTGCTGTGGCAAAGAGGATAGGGCTTGTGAAGCTAAGTCAGGAATGTGGCATCACCTCCCACAGCTTGTCGTGAGGTGAGTTGAGAGAGAACGAATAATCCAACACTTGAGCATAGAACCCTGTGTATCAGTGAGTGCGTTGGGGAGAACATGTTAGATCATGGTTTGTTATCAACAAAACTAGAAGTTAAGGGGGATACCTGGCTGGTTCAGTTGGTAGAGGGTGTAACTCATGACCCTGAGATCAGGGGTATTCCAGTCCCATGTTGGGTATAGAGATTACTTAAAAACAAAACAAAAACAATAAAGAAAAACTGGAAGGTAGGAGTTTTAATAAGAGTTTTTGTAAATCAGATTCAAAATACTAACCCTACTATGTATCTTGATGTAAATGTATGAGGGAGAAAAGAATATTATTTAAATATCCTGTCTTGATAATTGGATGATACATTTGGACCACCTGGTCCATAACTTCTATAAATGAAACATAGTTGATTCATATTATTCACAGTACTTATATTCTACAAAGTTGCTGTGAACACCAAGTTAGGAAATAATAGAATCATTGCCCCTAGTTACCTGTAAGTCTCAAGTCAGAATATTTTCATAAACCAATCAATACATAATCTTCTCTTATATGTGTTTATCTTTAAAGACACCTAATTTAATATGTGTTGTTGATTCTTTAACATTGAAATCATGGCCAACACACCCTATCTCATATCTGAAGGAAGCCTCTCTAATACATGTATTTTCTCTGGAAGGCACTTTACATCTCTCTTGCTCTGAGGAGCACTAGATAGCACTAGGCACTTTACTTGAGAGCCACTTTTTTATTTATTTTATTTTATTTTATTTTATTTTATTATTTTATTTTATTTTATTATTTTTTGAGAGCCACTTTAAACAGCAAAATCCCCAACAAAAAGCACAAAAATTAAAAACAAACAAACAAGCCCCAAGAAACATAGCTCCAAATAAATAAATCATGAAAAGGACACTTGTTTACAAAATGAAAGCTGAAACAAGAAATCAGGGCATTGCCTTATTTCACCTCATATAAGAATATATACTTCAGACTATGGAGATTTCAGTTTTTCACAGCTCTGCTTATGTTCATAAATAATCATGAAAATACTGTACATATTGATTTGGGGTTACAAATAAATTTTAGCAAGTGGGCATTTACAGCTATGAATGTGCAAAAAATCTGGGTCACTTTTACTTCTCTGGGAAGGGACTATAGTGAGTCACAATTATTAGCAACACACACACACTACTTATATCCTCCTTTCTGTAATTTGTATTTGGACAGAAATCCAGGGCCTATGTAATCCTACTGTAATTATTTTACCACTACCTTTGAAACACTAAGAAGTGAATTCAGGCAGTTTTGAGTGTGAATCTTGTGTCTGCCATTTAGTTTCTCTGTAGCCATGACCACCAGTTATCTATCTGTAAAATGGGTACAATAACACATATTTCAAAAAGTTGCTATGAGAATTGATTGAAGTATCTAGCATTTTTGAGTACCTGGTATGTTTTCATCAATGCCATTTATTTTAACTAAGCCCATTACATACTCAGCTTTCTTGTAGCTTCACAATCCCTCTTGATTCCTCTTTCCCTCTACTTCTAGGAAAAACCAAACAAAATAAAGGGCTATTTTTCAGTAATCACTACCCTCAGATTGTGATATGATGATCTTGTTTCTACTTTATGCATGATTATTTATCTATCTATCAAGTTCTTTTGGAACATATTAAAGAATAAATCATAAATTTAAAAAAAGCAAGCAAATAAATGTAGTAATAAAGAAGTCATATTTACTTTTTCAGGCCTCAGTAGAACTGGCTTCACTGTGAGATGTTTGAAGTCTAGCATTTCTCTTCTAAATACTTATATGTCGGGCAGCCTGGGTGGCTCAGTGGTTTAGCGCTGTCTTCAGCCCAGAGTGTGATCCTAGAGAACCGGAATCGAGTCGCATGTTGGGCTCCCTGGATGGAGCCTGCTTATCCTTCTGCTGTGTCTCTGCCTCTCTCTCTCTCTCTGTGTCTCTCATAGATAAAAAAAATAAAATGAATGAATAAATAAATAAATAGTTATATGTAAGAAATATTATAAAAAGTGAACTTGTGGATAAGTGCTATGCTTAGGAGGGGGTATGTGTTTTAGTAATAAGCAATACAACAATAAAAGAATTGGAACTCTAAAACAGAGGTTTGCCTATTTTTATGACAATATATGAAGAAGCATTTAGAGTTTACGAAGAAGAGTTCTAATCTGACCAAACTCAAGTATTTTTCTACATTTGTAATGTCTCAATGATGTGAGGAGATTAGCACTGAATATAATTTTAAGAGTGTAATAATAATAATAATAATAATAATAATAATTGAATCATTGATTTATTTTGAGCATTCATTATTAAGCATTTTTTTCTGAAAATGCACATTGTTACTTTTTTATCATAACAATCTGCAGTGGAAGCAATTTCTATTTCTATATTTAGATGAGAAAGTAAACTTAGAAAAGTTATGGAAATAATCGAAGGTCACACAGCTCGTAAATGGTGGGACTGTAATTGGAACTCAGGTTTCATCTCTCAAATTTCATTTACCTTTTCTAAACATTTACTTATCTTCAGTGACTATTTGGATTGGTGGTGAATGCTACGAAACATTTTTATCAAATTACTAGGTTTGTATACAGCCTGAAAAAGAGCAGGATCCCAAACTTTCTAAAGAGGATTTTCAAAGCCTTATTTAAGAATCTTTGCTAGAAAAACAAATCGACTTCATATATGGGGCTTTCTCATCTGGGAAAAGCAAAGGAAAAAGGGACTGCCCAAACCATGCACAGGATGATTGCTATTGCTAGATTGATCGTCAGCACAGGGGTTTTGTTAGAAGAACAACATATAATTGAGAAGATAAAACTACATTCAGATATGAAAGAATGAAAATTATCAAAACCAGAAAACATATATTATATAAATAGAGTAAAACACTTTTTCTCTTTCAGATTTTCCATCCTGACCTACAAAATATGGTTTATGTTGGAAAAAGTTTTTTTTCTTAGTCATTTTGGTTTCAGGGATAGGTAGAGCACATTAAAAGTCATCTCTATCCTGCATTGTTTCCTTTTCAATCAACCTCAACTTTCAGTGAGTAAAAAATAAAAGAGTGCCTATGTGAGAACACAAAAAAACAAGGAGATAAAGCTCTAAGATTCCTTTTCCTCTATAAAGAGGCTTATACAATGATTGGAGCAGACATCAGGAAATTAGACAAAATGGTAGTGTTAAATCCATTAGGCAACCTACATTCTCCAGTGAAAAATGACATAACTTTTAACAGTTTGGGTGAAAAAATTAAATATGTGGCTAGGATATTTAATTCCTTTGTGGGTTACTCCCTCAGTAAGTATTTGCTAAAGTTTCACCATATGTACTTCCTTGGCTCACACTTCAGATCACGTGTAAAATTTATTTAACAGGCATATTCTCAAAACCATTTAAGCCATGAGAGGTCCTTTTCCATTTCCTTGGTAGGTTTTTATTCCTTGTTATTTATTTAGGATTTAAGGGAATATGTGAACACGTGTGTGTGTGTGTGTGTGCACGTGTGTGTGTGTGTGCAAATGAGTTTTGTAGGAGATTTTAGGATTAGTTAGACAATGTAAACATTTAGTTACCAGGTTTTTGATTCCTTGGATTGAAATACTATCTTAAAGTTAAAAGAACCCCATTTATCAAAATGAAAGGAAAACATGCAGAAAATAAATATTTCTTGTTGTTAACCAACTGAAGTGAGATTTGAAAGTTTACCTCTACATAAGGAATGAAAATCAATATCATCTATAACAACACATGCAAAGGCAAAAATTAGGTGCTTTTTTTTTTCAGAAAGTAAAACACTTCTATTTATTTACGTATTTATGTATTTATTTATTCATGAGAGACGCAGACTGAGAGAGAGAGGCAGAGACAAAGGCAGAGGGAGAAGCAGGCTCCACTCAGGGAGCCTGCTATGGGACTCAATCCCAGGACCCCAGAGCCACGAGCCGAGCCAAAGGCAGACCCTCAACCACTGAGCCAACCAGGTACCCTCTACAGGTTTTTAAACATGATGGTTAGAACAAAATGTCAGCCTTAGATGCTATGAAATTGCTTATGATGCAAAGTAGAAAAACCCCATGGGTTTACATGCATCCTGGGTCCTCTTTCTAAGGGGAATCCTCCATCCTCCGATATTGGCAGACTTCAGGGAGGACAGTAGAGGAAGCTCTTCACAGGATGCAATTTAAATGATACTCAGTGGTCCCTACCTGTTCAGATTCTTGCTTGCACAGCCTGTCATGAGACCTGACTATCATGATGAGAGAGAGATTCTTCAGCAAGTAGGACAGTATGAATTGATAACCAGCTGAGAGCAAGTCCCTTTGAGAATATGCCTTAGCCACACGCAGCTGAGGAAAGTCACTCAAAGGGCAACCTTAGGCAAAAGATTGAGGCTGGACAGAAAACACAAAAGGTATTTTGGGCTGTTTGGTCATGTGACTCAGGGAAAACATTGAGTCTGATGTAGTTCTCCTAAGGCAGATTCTTAGTGGAATCCATAACTGACACAGAGGAGAATCCTAGGCAGAACCCACACACTTAACTGAAGGAAAATAATCACGGGTCCAAATCTTTGGAGCAATTCTGCTGAAAGTCTTTGTGATTTCAACACCACGTCCATATCGCATGTCGATCGGCATCTGAAAGAGGCCTAGTTGGCCAGGAGATAGAGATAAGCCAAGTCTAGCTCATAAGCATATAATCACTCTAGTTTATTCGAGAGGAAAATGGGAATTTTATGTGATAGAAAGTCAGTCCATATACATTTAAACAATAACAGTGAATTTATGGGCTCATATAGTTGGGAGGTCTAAAGAGCTGACTGTAGGTATGTCTCAATCTCAGTGTCCAAATAAAGTCACCAGGTTCGGTGTGTCGGTCTCTTTAGTTTCTTTTCTTTCCTTCAATCTAATTTCTTTGGTGGTTAGTTCCAGAAATCACCATCTAAAGCTCAAGTTTGTAGCATCCTGATATCTAGGATTTTAGAAACCAAGACAAAGTTTTCTGTCTCTGGGTCCTTAGTGTCCTGGCCCAGGAGGATTTACATTGACACTTGTTGGTTAAACTTAATCCAACTTTAAGCTTTTGTCCCCACAGGAAATATCAACAATGTTTTAGTTTATTTTGATATTCAGAAAAGCATGGGCTGAGGAGACACTACAGAAAATTATTTTTGGCAAATGCTCAGGTCTTCAATCATGGTGACAAAAATAGCTACATGCTCATAAGAGCCATATTATCAGTGTTTCACCTGACTTGACAAGTTCTGACTGATAGACACGTGATCTGGAGAATTTCCCATCTGCCTACTATGCATAAATTCCCTCTCTTTCAATCTCTAGGGGTTTCTGCTTTTAAAACAAATTTTCTTTCAAAATTAAGAGGATTTTAAAGCAAAAACAGTGGTAAGGAGCACAACTGCTCCTTTTTTTCTTCCCAATGGCTATGACAAGGGATCTAAACCTTATAAATATTTGAGAAATTTGAGTAAGTTTACTGTTCTCTTTGACTTTCCAAACTCTTTAGACAAACAAGAAAGCATGACCGAGAGAAGGAAAGAGGTGGTGAAAACTGAGTTCAGAGAAAAAAAAAAAAAAAGCTTGACCAAAGTGCTTGTCAGTACAGGAGTACTTGAGGAAAATACATATTAAGTGACAAAGCACATAAATCAGTAAAATAACTATTGTGAAATATTTACTACCAGACTTTTATTTTTTTATTTTTATTTTTTTAATTTTTTTTAATTTTTTTTAAATTTTTTTAATTTATTTATGATAGTCACACAGAGAGAGAGAGAGAGAGGCAGAGACATAGGCCAAGGGAGAAGCAGGCTCCATGCACCGGGAGCCTGATGTGGGATTCGATCCCGGGTCTCCAGGATCGCGCCCTGGGCCAAAGGCAGGCGCCAAACCGCTGCGCCACCCAGGGATCCCCCAGACTTTTAAAAAATATAGTTTTTGGAATGCATTTAATCATTTGACCATGGATTAAACTTTAAAAAAAAAAAGTTGAAGGCAGGGCAGAAAAATATAACATTTGGAATTAAGAGTCTCCTGAAGGGGTGAAGAGGCATTAAAAATCTGAAATATAAATCTACTGTGAGTCAATGGAAGAAAAGAGATTAATTCTCAATAAAATGTACAAAACACACATATACACACAACTTTTTGGGAACAAACCAATCACATAATGGAAGCATCCTGTCTGTGATGTGCTTGCTCTGAAATATGGAGGGAGAGCAGTAGATTACCCAGACATCCAATAAGATGCAGCCCTTGTGAATGGTCCTATTTTACCATTCATTCTTCAGCTCTATAGAACTTCACCGAATGTGCATCAACAATACTTTAGAGGAGCTTGTGTCACTAGAATTATGTTTTATTTATAATAATTGATTCTCTTTGGCTTGTGTTCCACTTTTTAAGAGCCCACAGTATAAGGATCTTGATACATGTGATCGCTATAGTCCATAATACATCTAATCATGCTGTATTTTGCAATGGTGAGTGACTTTTAATATGAACCTGTGATCTTTGTTGATATATAATGTTAGTTAATAGTATAGTGAAGCTTTGAAACAACTGAACACAAATGCCAGGTGACTATTCACAGTCACACAAGGAGAGAATACATAGTGATTTCTTAAAATTTACTCCATCTTTACAAAACTGCTAGAGGGAAATTATGGAAGCATCAATCAATTAGTATTTATAAAGGACTTATACTGGGCTCACAGTACTCTGACAATTACTTTTCCCAAAACAAGGGAAACATAAGATACGATACTTTCGAGTATGTGAAGTTTTATCATACTGTCCGTAAATGCAATTTCTTTTCACCAAAGTCACTGTCTATGAGAGGCTGGAAGAGAGGGAAACTAAGCTGGACCTTCAAGGATTTGTTGAATGTAGAGAAGCAAAACACATGGATTTCATAGAAATGAAGGCAAAATGTACGAAAATGAAGTAATAGAAGTGGGAATGTGTGTATAAGGAAGAGGCCCAGGGTGAGAAGGAAGAGGCAGTACATGTTTTGTTTGGATGCAGCAAGCTTTCCTAGGTAACAAAGGATTAGTTTAAAGCAGGCTTTCAAATTCATCCAAGGAATTTGAAAGTTCGATTTTGTATAAGAGAAAGAAAACCTTTATCTTTCTGGATAGGAGAACGATGTTTGGGCAATCATAATTGGCAATGATATTTGTTCCACGGATGGAGCAAAGTATAAAATGTCTATTAGAAGGAAGACAGAAAGTCTAAATGTAGAAGGAAGTTGAAAGATTATTATCTGCGCTATTGGGGATTTGGGTCGGATGGCAGTCAGATTTAAACTGAGCATTAAACTGAACCCATACTCTTAAGAATTTAGTTTAGTAGTATCACCTACCAAAAGGTATTTTTAAGTAAGTCTGATATGAAGAATATTCCTATGAAAGCCTTGTTTTTTGATTAACTTTACTGCAATTATCGGAGCTGTGATTAAAAAGAAAAAAAAATAAAATCTTCCATGAATGTGTCTGAAATATGGGAGAGAAAAAAAAGGTGAATCTCTCTCTTTAAGTTCATCAGTGTGAAGCTCTTTGTATTGATTCTACTCACACCAGGGGTTTAGTCATATGCTAAATTAAGCCAAGGATTGAGATTTAGATCCTGCATTTACATTGTAGTTTATTTCCTAATTAACAAACCAGAAATTTGTTTTTAGGTGAAAATCACTGGTTTGGGGGATCTGTTTTATTTTACCCTTTGGGCTATTAACTACTGTGCTTTCTGGAGGCTTTCAATTGACCTCTCTAGACAGCTGCAACTTTTAATGCAGCTTTTTCAACCTTATTTATTTCCAAGTAGGTTTTTGTGTCCTAGAATCTTTAACGTGGGAGACAACTTGATATTTCAACACTGACTTCTGGTGGTTAAATTTAAGCAGTATGCCACACGGGAGCAAACAAGTAACCAGAATTGTAAAGGACTTTAAACATGTAACACTTATGGAAATAAAGACGATAATTTGGTGGTGAAACCAAAGGCAAACTACATTTCTGTCTTCATTTCCCTACTTCAAGCACACTGATTAGAACAACAACAACAAAGCCTGAATGAGATTTGCAAGATTTTAAGACTTGAGTTGGTTTGGGCCCTTTGGCATACTGCATGCAGATAATTTAGTGTTATGTGATTGCATATGTACAGCCAAATGGAAAGAAAAAACAAACTCTTTTGGGTTGTTTTGGTGAGACATTTGCAGTAATTATCCCAACAAGTTACTGACTTGACTCTTCTTGATAGGTTGTGGGAATATCATCAGATGATTATGCAATAATGAGAGTTTAAAAAAGAAATAGTCTCAAGTACTCTATATCGATTTGTAAAGAATGCTAAAACAAATTTTTAATATTGATGTTCCTTTAGGGTATTAGAGTCTTGAGTAATGCTAGGAGTCACTAAAGGTATCCAAATTAAATTCACAAATAGAATGTATTCATGGAGATTTCCAGTTTTAGTCATTATTGGCAAAGATGCTTATGATACTTCAACACAATGCTATTATAAACAACCAACTTGGAAAAATACAGAAAGCCAAAACAAAACAAAATCCAAGCAAATGTAAATTTCTCTACAACATGGACTCTATCTTACTACTCCCCAGTATTTCTATTCTGTTCTATTTCTGTTACTATTCCCACACAATTCAACTCTATCAACTAATAAGGGTGATATATCAAATGACCTTTGAATTGGGCCCAAGATTTTAGGTCTTGGACTTTTGCTGTTAGCCTTTGTCTTACCGAGAAAATTTTATTCCCTCAAACAGCCTCTCAATTCTTTTTGTTTGTTTGTTTGTTTTTAGTTCTCAATTAAAATATCATCTCTTCTAGGAATATTTTTAATGCTCCCATTAGAATATTATGTTCATCTGGCTTGTACTAAAATTATTTTGGTGCCTGTCTTGCATTTGCTATTAAATTATTAATAGCGATGACAGGAAACTGCTATTGTGTTGTCGTCATCTTCATTTTTTAAAAATCTTTTGTGTTTCTGATACCTGAAAAAGAGTTCTTTGGAAATATAGGTGTTAAATAAATATTTGACAACTGGAAGTCAGCTTGACTGTAAACTGTTGATAAAACCAAGAGCGGTTCTGAACTGTTACTTAACCTAACATCATATACCCGTGTTCTTTTCTTGTGTACTGTAGTTATGAGCTAGAAATGGAGCATCTGCCAGATGTAGCGTTTGTTGTTACTTTGAAAGGCACAGCTCCAAGGCTCCCATGGTTTCTCAGTCATAGCATGCTAGTAAGAGGATATGAGGATGGACTTGTGGGTCAAACTGTCCTATACCTCTGTGCCAACTTCACTGGTTGCTAAATAAAATGACTTAACCATCTTAAGATAATTATTTTTCATATGTAAAATGGAGATTGAAAGAGTTCCTGTTTCCCAGGCTGCTCTGAAATTAAATACACACGTGTAGGCAAGTGGCTTTACACACCACTCGTCTATATCAAATGCTCCACAAGAATTCAGTTGCCTCTAAAGTTTTTGAGGGATAGCTGAATATTCAAATTCTTCCCAGCCTTACCCCTTTTTTCAACCTTGCACACCTCTTAATTTTAGATGCATTTTGCCTTAAGACCTCAGCAATGATTTTCAAACTATCAACTTTTTTTTTTTTTTCCACGTGGGCCTAAGAAGAGGAACTCTTGTTAAATGTCATTAATTTCTTCTTTCCCTCCATAGACATTTTTAGCCCAGATCTGGGAGGTGATGACTGTGATTGAAGGAATGGCAGGTTAGGAAAACAAGATGGGGGTGGGTGATATGTTGGAAACCTACATTGATTCAAGATAAGTTGACCTTAGTTTAAATCTAATATTTTCCTTCCTAAATGATTACATATTTTCCTACTTAATAATGACCAGTGCAGAAAGGCTGAGAGACCTTTGAAGTTCAATTGATAAATTATCTCCAGACCTTGTAAAACTATCATCATCCAGCTGGCTTACTGTATATTCAAATTCAATTTGGGACAATAAGAAAATTGTAGCCATGTGTCGACTTTAGGGCTATGTGTGTGTGTGTGTGTGTGTACGTGTGTGCACATGGGATGCATATGCATGTATGATTGTTAGTAGCATGTGTGTGTATCTGATTGGAAATATGTCCAGTTGAAACAAAACAAAACAAAACAAAACACTGAGCCTAAAAGATGAATGCTCAACAGGAGGTTTCTATGATCCAGGAACCTATCTGACTTGAAGCTGTTAATTTTCTCTGGTATGTTCCAACACATTGCCAGGGACATATAGGATTTCTCCCTAGTTGCTGCTATTATACTCTTTCTTACTCTGTTGCAAAGAGTGGAGGCAAAGACCACAGGATCTTTGAGCATAATTATTTCTTAGTTATTTCAGAAAAGAGACTGCATTTTTCTGTATACAGATGAGGTTTTCTTTCATCCCAGTGGCCTTCTGTCAAAGCTCTGAGAATTTCAGCAAGTGGTGGATCCAGCCGTCCAGCTCGAGCACACAGGCATGATGCTGTGTGTTTTTTTTAAATGATCTTTTATGATCTTTCTAGTCACCTTTCCCTCTCTATATACACACACTCACACACATACACACACATACATATGTATATATCATATACAATGAAATTACTGTCTACTTTTCATAGTAAAATCTACAGTTTGTGTTTCGCTTTTCAGTTAAAGACATTTCTTTTTCTCCCTCTTCCTAACCTCACTCTTCTGGAAATTGAAAATTTACTTCTCTGCAAAACTGCAAGTTGTGCCAAACCCCAAATAGCTCAGGGATCATAATTCAGAAGCCACTGGTTTAGTCTCTCATATGCAAAGTCTGTAGAAGTAACTATGGGCCCTGGGATAATTTTCTTAAGAACAGCCAGGAAACCTAACAGGAAGATACTGAAGTTGCCTGAAAGAACTTTCCAGAAGAGTTGTTGGGATAACTGCTTTATATTTTAAACCATATAGTAACACAGTCTGAGTCTTTTTCAGGTAGGCAAATCCTCCTTTTTCAAGAAGATAAGTGATTCCTTGGGAAATAACACTTGTTTCCCACCTTTTCTGAGGATTTAAGAGGACTGGACTGGGATTTAAAAGATTCAAATTCTAGTCCCTGCTGAAAAGTTAACTAGCTGTGACCTTGGGAAAATGGCACACCCCTTAGTCTGTTTCCTCATCTGTAATTTGAGGGCTTTGGAAGGAATGATCTCTGTGGCCTCATTTAGCTCAAAACTTTTGCGATTCTCTATGATTACTTTCCTGCACCCATTCCCTCCAAACAAAAGAGGTCAGAAGGTGTTTTGTGTGTGTGTGTGTGTGTGTGTGTGTGTGTGTTTTGCTTTGTTTGTGAGTATGAGATGAATCCTTCATTTTATTATTTCCCCACTTATAAAAATAAAAGGGAATTCCCCTGTAGTCTATAAGAAGGTCTTCTGTTGAGTACTGTGTATTACAGCCCTTTTTCCATTGTAATCCTCTAAAAATACCTGCTAATACAAAACAAGTGCAGATGGTTACATAACTTCTCCCTGACGTACAATATTCTGAGTGGTCTGCCCTCCATCCATACAATTTTCAATTGTTGGAAGAGCCAGAGTTTCAATTTGGCAGACAACCAGGGTCCGATATTGTAATGACGGTTGGTAACCTCTAGATTGTTCATCCTGGGATGCCCATTAATCAAGTGAGAAGAAACTGTGATGAGTAACTCAATCTCCCATTCTATGTTCATAGTCTTTCCTCTCAATAGTTTCTCCTTGTGGGATAAAAGTAGCTCATGCATTGTGAATATATAAATAAGGACACTCCAACAAGTAAATCCATAACAGGTAAAAGATTGGCCAATGAGACAGGAAACAATGCAAAAGCAAGTGCATTGGTGGAAAGAGCAGAAAGGAAAGTATAACTAAAGGGAAAAAATAGTGATTAAGCATAAAAGGTAAGAAGAAGTGTGGGGACTTGGCAAATGATGGAGCATGAGACAGGAAGGAAGTAGAAGTCATGGTTGCTTCAGGTGTTTTGAAGCTGGATACCTAGGGACAGGGGATGGCATTAGCAGAGATAAGCTATGTTGGAAGAAGAGTTCGGGGGCGCCCAGGTGGCTCAGTGGTTGAGGGTCTGCTTTTGGCTTAGGTCGTGATCCCGAGGTCCTGGAATCAGGTCCCACATTGGGCTCCCTGCAGGGAGCCTGCTTCTCCCTCTGCCTGTGTGTCTCCTCTCTCGCTGTGTGTCTCATGGATAAATAACTAAAATCTTTAAAGAAAAAAAAAAGAAGAAGGGTTTAAATAGGGATATGAGGAGCCTGAGATCTTGGGAGGGTGTCTAAAGGGAGGTGTTCAGCAAACCACGAGGGATTTAAGACCTCTCTTTCACCTGATATGCTTTAATGGTTTAATACGTGGGAGGAAAATAATTAGAAAGGAAGTTAACTTGGCATTAAGATATTGTAAATCATTTTTATCTTAAAGGCATATAGGTCTTATACTCTATTTTCAGGGAAAGTAGCTGACTCCATTAGAACTGACACTAAAGACCTCTAAACTCAAGAGGGCATTTATTGGTAACTGGTCTCCTTTATTTTATATATAATTTTAGCAGATCGACTAACAGCCTAACAAGAGAGTTTCCTGCTCAAGAACTAGTTTCTATTCTACAAAATTAAATTTTGTTTTACTAGTTTTTTATTATATGGCCCGTTTGATATTGAGCAATTTAAATCTAGTTGGAGAAATTAGATACGCTGATTGGGGAAATAAATAGGAGCACAAAGACCAGTAGGGTCCACTTGGTTTAGCAGTTGCTGGGGCCAACACTTCAATCCTATCTCAACAGACAAAATCCTAGTTTTCCTTTAGGACCAGGGTCAAGAGCCACCTCCTTAGCAAAACCTCCCCGGAATCTCTCTGGCCCTGTTCTCCATCTCTTGAGCTCCAGTAGGCACCACACTTGCCCCTGACAGGGTGCATACCGTTTGCTGAAGTGGTGGCTGGTTTTCTTACCTGTCCCTGCACTGGACTGTGATCTCCTGCAGGCAAGTAGCATCTCATCTCATTATCGTGATTATTACAAATGTTTACAAATTATAAACAAATGTTTGTTCAAATCCAGTGTCACGTTTAGTACCTATTATGCTGTATTCCACTGAAAGATGGAATTGGATTGAAAAGATTCAAAATGGAGGGCTTGTTTTTCCTCATGAACATGTTTCTCTTTGCTGCCTTTCTTGTCTCACTGCCTTTCATCCTGGGTGCAGGATTGCTTTTTCTCTCCACGTTTTGTCCTGTTTTTAATCTATCCTTTCCTTTTTTCCTTCCACCTCCATCCCCCCATCTCTCGTGATAGATCTTTGCAGAGCCAAACTAAAAACTTTCCTTTTCTGTCTGGCTAAGATTCTGAGTATCTACTGTGTACCGGTCATAGAACTGGACATATTCATTAATTATATTTTAAACTCCATAACAATTTTACACAGTGTTTTGTTACATTTTACAGATAAGGAAAGTGAGGCCTTGAGAAGTTATCTGTGCAAGGTCGCACAGCAAGTCAGCGATAAAAGCCGGCAAAGTGGGTTCAGGACCAGTCTTAACAACTGCGCTTTGTGATATTGAAGAGAATTATGCCTCTTAACTTTGTTTAAAATGATTTATTCTCTCTACCAAATCATAAAAGAATAATGTTGTGGGCAAGTCCCAAAAGGAAATGGAAAAATAATACAGAAAGGAAAAGTGGATGAAATTTGAGGAGATTCTGAGAAAGCAATTTGAATCTTAGTTCTGATCTAGAAACCAAGGAAATCTAAACCAAGTGCTTCTGACTTCAGCATTGTTTTGCTGCGTTAACCTGCACGCAACTGTGCTCTGTGGCATGAAATTCTGCTATAAACATTCCTCATTGTAGGGCTTCTTACATGCCTGAGGTACACCTCTCCTGTGGTTAGGCTTACATACAAACACCACAAGCAACAATCATAAAATACCACACACACAAAGACCGCGTGCTTGCACAAAACATATAGCCCTCTCGTGTTATCAGAGCTGGTTGAGTGACCAACTCAACATCGCAAGGTGCTGGATTTCTCCATCATCTGACCGAGCTGCTTCAAGCATCATATAGCATTTTGTTCAAGACCATATGAAACACTCCAGCGCTGAATCTTTCTTGTGTCAGCCACAAGTGATTCAAATGAAACATATTCAAAGATTTCATATTGGATTTTTGCTGGCAAGTTGACATCCCAGATATGTGAGTGCTGCATTAAAAATAAAATTTGCATATTGTTGTGTGGAATTTGCAGAATGTACTGCTGAAAGGAAGAACCTCATGTTGAGATCCCAAACCAAAGTCAAGCCTAAGTCACCAAGATATGTTCCATGAGTGAGTTCCTTAGAGTTAAGAAGAAAAAAAAATGAAGTTACTGTGCTTTGTTGAGTCTCCTCACACTGTGATTGATGGAGGATTTAAGCATGAAGATACTCCTCTTCATATCCAAATCTCCAGGTTACCTTATTGCAAATAGGAAGTCAATGCTTGGGAAGCCTAGAGAAACATTGTTTCCTTCCAAATACCAGGCAAATCCTGTTCAAAGTCAATGGGAACAAATTGAATTGTAGTTAACCCTCTGTCCTAAAACATATTCTTTCAATAGAAAAATGTTAATTTTTATTCAATCTGGCTGCAGTCAGATAGAGTGGCTTTGGTGTGCGTCTATGTGTCTGATGATCTAAATGTCACAACACAGAAGCTTGAGGCCTGGTCTCACTTTTCAGTCTTCTGATTTTACCTTATAAATACAAAATTAGGGTGATCAGAATGAGCAGAGGGATGAAGCTTCATATGTTAAAAATGGCACAACAAAGCTGGTGTTGATGGTCTTAAAGAGTGGACAAGGATCGCTATCACATATTGCCATAAATATTTTAATAGGAATTTCAAACCTACCAAAGGAAAAGAGTATAACGAATGCTAATATTCTCACCAACACCATCTTTAACCATCAATAATGCGGGGATATGCTCATTTCATCTATAATCCTACCACCTCCCTCAGCCCCACAGCATTACCTTGAGATGTGTTTCCCAGACATCATCTCATTTCATTGGTAAATATTGCAGTATGTGTCTCTAAAAGATACAATATTATAAAATTAGAAGCAATAACAGCCATTCTGTAATTTTAAATATGCAATTTTCAAATATCCCTTATTTATCTCATAGCGTTTTTGCAGCTAGTTTTCTCAAATCAGGAAGAATGCGACTTATCTCATATGTCTTTTCAGTTTTTTAGTGTATAAATTGTTTCTCTGGACTTAGCTGAAGAAATCAGGTCACTTGTGATATAGAATTTCCACAATCTGGATTTTGCCAAGAATGACCAGAATACTACTTTTGACTTCCTTTGTTTTATTGCAAAAAAAAAAACACTAAAGGGTAAAAGTTGCTTCCTTTTATAAGATACATTATTTTACATGTCAAAAAGTAAGGAGATTAATGCCCTCAAACCAGGTATATGTCTTATTTTTCTCCACTGTTTTCATCATTTTCCTTTACATTGATGTCTTACAACAAAAGAACATTATGGAAAAGGAGCGATGCTTTATCATATGTATGAGGCCAAGGGAATCTTGTTCACACTGTTGCAGTTGGGAAGGAGCTTTGGGAGCCATCTGTTCGGTTGCATTTGACTGTTGTTAAAAACTGAGGCTCATGGAACTCAAACAGCAATGCTTATTTTCAGACTTTGCTTTTCTGGAGGCCTAGATGTCCTTAGAGATGGTTAGGTTCCTCCAATGCTCTCCTTCGTAGAATCAAAGGTGGAGATGGGACTGTGGGCAGCATATAGAACACATGCAGAATCTGCCTTTTGCTTCTCCATCAGCCAGGCTGACCTCAGTTCGGGCATATTCAGGGATCTTGCTCACTTTTTACGCAGTGTAGCTGTGTATAGTAGCAGGAACTCCAGGGCTTGGATCATGGCTTTGAGCTAAATTCCACCCCCTGGCCAATTCCTGCCGACTCTCTCTCTGAATTCCAGTTTCCTTGTCTGAGTAATCTAGGTTGTGCAGTAGATTGTGTTATAGCTTAAATATAATCCCTAAGGAATTATTGCAATTTCCAGGGTCACTGACATTAGGCTTGGCCTTGGGACTTTGTGGCACCCCTTCTTGTGGAATGTAAAAACATTTCGTCAGAACTCAGGAGTTTGACCAATCCAATATCAGGACAGAGTTGAGTTGTGCCATGTCTGAGATGTAGTGGTTCGCCATATCTCACCTTTCTCTGTTCTTAGAAACTGCAGTATCCCAAATGGAGCCTGCATAGCCACGACTGCTCTTCAAGGACATGTGGCATGAGTGAGAAATCAGTGTTGGTGTGGAAAGTCACTAGGATTTGAGGGTTGTCACCAAAGCATAACTGTCTATTCTGCTTGATAAATATGTTCAGGGATGCTCTATTACCCTTATATTACCCTTATAGGGTTGTAGTGAAAATCAAGTACAGACATGTAAGGGGGATGTTTTTCCTTTCTCTCTCTCTCTCTCTCTCTCTCTCTCTGTGTGTGTGTGTGTGTGTGTGTGTTTGATGGGAGGCTTTTAAGTCAATGTGAAATGTCTACTTACTCTGTACTTTATTTCTTGCACATGCATTTTATATCCTCAACCACAGTATAAGAACCTCAAGAAAACTTCAAATTATACCACATTTTGATAGTTTAGGATTTATGGCCTGAACAATATTTTGTTTGCCTAGTGTTTAAAGTTAGAATTGTGTTAAGGGTGTGACTCTGACAAGTATAAGCTCTGTGAAATTAGGTAAATCACTTAATTTCTCTGAGCCTCAGTAAAATCTCTGCCTTGCCCTGCTTTTGGCAGCAAGGGCTATAACTATGTAAAAGCATTTGTTAACCCCTTAGCATCATATCAGTGTTTTTGTTTGTTTGTTTTAGTAGAGGTTTTATTTCATGTTTTAATGTCTCATAGGGTTAGGTAGTCCATCATGTTTTTCTTTTCCTTTCCTTTTCTTTTCTTTCTTTTTTTTTTTTTTTTTAACATGTAAGGACTTTAATTTTTATTTAATGTTTTAAGTTTTTATTTAAATTCTAGTTGGTTAGCCTACTGTATAATATTAGTTTCAGGAATAGAATCTCATGACTTTAATTTTATATCAGTGATATTTTTGATGTTAAAATATTCTTAAGAGCAAGGTGGCAAGAAAGGTAAAACATTTAAAAATTGAGGGTAGAGAGCAGGTAAATTTTAAAAAGAGAAAGAGAAGGAATGTGTATCCATGCTTATAAAGAAATATGTAGAGAAATGTAATTTTGGGGTGAGACAAGAATTAAAATATACAGAAAATTAAATACTTTCATAGTGCTAAAATATATATATTATAGAAATAGCTCCATTCCTACCAATGAAATCATATCTAACTTGCATCCCCTGCAGCTACTATGACATTTGGACAAATATCTTCCCAATAAAGTACTGTTTAAAGGTCCCAAATATCAGAAGTTGGACCTAGTGCTCACTTACAGGAAAAAAAATAAATAAAGGAAAGGAAAAAAAGGAAAAAAAGAAAAAAAAAAGAATATGATGTTCGGCCGATTTTATTTCCTATTGTCGGGATCAATATAATGTGTATTTTGAGGGGGATATTTCAAACTGAGTTTACCTCTCGAATCAGTATAAATCCAGTTTTCAGTGCAGGTCACTATTATAGACGTTGGGGAAGCCACATCAAATCCCCTACTGCCATGGAGCTTACTCTGTTGTGAGGCTGGAGATGGGCGTGGGGAAGCTGAAAATAAACATTTAATAAAAAACTTCCAGTTATAAAATAAATATGTCTGCGGGTATAGTATATAGCATTACTATAGTCAATATTGTATTGCATATTTGGAAGCTGCGAAGACGGTTAATCTTAAAAGTCCTCATTACTCGCCAAAACATTGTAACTTTTTATGTGACAGATAGCAATTAGACTTATTGTGATGATTATTTTACAAAGTATACAAATATTGAATCAATATGTTGAGCACCTGAAACTAATGTAATGTCTAGGAAGTTCAGGATATAGATAAGAGAGAGCTAAGGGAGGAGTGGGGGACAGGCTATGGTGGATCTGCTCTAGGAAGGTAAGATTTGATCAGAGACATGCAGCAGTGAACGAGCCCTGAAGGTACCTGGGGAAGATCATTCCACACAGAGAGAATAGCAAGTAAAACATGAGATGATACTTGCTGTGTCTGAAGAGTATCAGGGAGACCAGATGGCCGGAGCTGAGTGAACAACGGTGGAGAGTGTTGGGGCCAGAGTTCGAAGAGGTAGCAAGAGGTGAGATAACCAAATGTTCCAGTTGATTGTATGCATCTGGGGTTTTAATCTGAGTGACCCGGGAAGCTACCATAGGATTTTGAGCAAAGAAATGACATGATCCAACGACTTTCTGAGATAAAATTGACATATAACATTAGTTTCAGGTGTACAACATAATTATTTGATAGTTGTATACTTTGCAAAATGACCAATAAGTGTAGATAAGTCTAATAGCTAGATAATAAGTCTAATTTCCCTCTCACCATATACAAATGCATAATATGCAATACAGTATTATTGCATAAATTCACCATATGCACATTATATCCCCCATGACTTATTTATTTTATGGCTGGAAATTTATACCTCTCACCCTCCTTCTCCCATTTCATCCAACCCCTAATACCCCTGCCCTCTGGCAATCACCAATTTGTTCTCTGTGTCTATGAGTTTTGTTTGTTTGTTTAGATTCCACAAATAAGTTCAATCTGTATGTTGATTGGAAAATGTCTGTTCTGATCCTCTTTTTTTAAAAACCAGTTGTTTGTTTGTTTATTTATTTATTAATTTTTGGTGTCGAGTTGCATGAGTTCTTATATATTTTGGATACTAACCCTATATGAGATTTACGTTTGAAGATATTTATCTTCTCTTATCTTCAGTATGTGGCCTTTATGTTTTGTTGGTTTCCCTTGCCATGCGGAAACTTTTTTTTTTTTTTTTTTGTGCGGAAACTTTTTAATTTGATGTGACCCACTTGTTTAGTTTTGCTTTTGTTGCCATTGCATTGTGTCAACTTAAGCCTTTGAAGAGATATTTCCGGCTGCTTTGTTGAGAATTGATTCCTGAGGAGCATGTGTGGAAGGAGAGAAATGAGTGATTTGGCTTTTGCGCTAATTTGAGTGAGAAACCTTGACATTTGGACAGAAATGGTTATGGTGGAAGTTTGGGGAAACAGATTCTGGGTATATTTTGAAAGCAGAACAAATAAAATAAGCTAATGAGTTAGATGTGTGATTTAATAACAGGATGACAATTCCAAGGTTTTTTTTAGCATCTGGAAGAATGGAGTTGTCACTTACTGAGCTGGGGCAGGAGGCAGGTAGAGAGTTTGGGGACATGTCTACTGTGTATCTCTAGGAGTTGGAATTTTAAAGTCATGTTCTGTGGGCACTGCCAACTACCATGGTGTGAAGTTTCAATGGCACTTTTGCTCCATGTGAAGTCTTTTGCTTCTAATCACTCTGAGCCCTCATTTCTGAGTGACTTTTTTTTATGACCTTTATAACAAAATTTAACAACTGGTATATCCCTTCACCCAACAAATGGCTGTTGGATTTACAAAGCTATGTCAAGTCGTAAATTTCTACTTACTAATGAGCACATATTTTGTTTCCTAAGCTACATTGGGAATATCTCAAAATATGAATTCAAGACCTATAACTCTATCTCTAATTATATGTGGAATATTTCTGACCACCTAGGCTTGGCATACACATGCTATGCCTCTTTGACTTAAGCTTGTTTATGTCTGGAAAGGGTCGCCTGTCTTAAAGTTATAGAAGCACAATATGGCTGTGCATCCTTCTAATATAAACTGAAGGGTCTCTGGTTCAGGATAATGTTGGTTGATGAGTATTTTAAGCTATGAAACTTCCTTTTATGTTTCCCTTTTGTGATCTAATTGGGGGTTAGTGCTGGTCTATAATTAGTAATAACAATGATAGTGGTCATGATCTGATCATTATTATAATGCACCATAGTGGGACCAAAGGGAGTGTTAGCACGATTACAGTATCTGTATCCTAGAGGTGCCTGCAAATTCTGAATTTTGCAGGAAAGGTCCTTTTACTTAGGGGAAAACATATCAAAAGTACATTTTGGATATGGGAGGATAAGCACCCGAATCATGCTCCAGGCCCAGGTCCTTAACAATTGTTTTTTTTGTTTTTTTTCTATTTACTTAGAGCACTAATCCCCCAGTTATAGGTATTTCTACTGATCACTATTCAAGTGACACCTCCTTGGAGAGGCTTTCTTGATTGCCTTGTACAAAATAATGTCCAATGTTGCTTTCCTAATCCCTTCTGTCCCATGTCCCCGACATTATTATTCTCGTAATGGCTATAAATAATGTTATTATTTACTTGTTATTTGATTTTAACTGTCTCCTTTCCTACAATATCAGTGCTATGATGATAGGGATTTTCTCTGGTTTCTGTATTGCTGTATGCTCAGTTACCAGAAAACATTTTGATATTAACTAAATATTTGTCAAATGAAGAGCTAAATGAAAGGCAAAGTTCAAGATAGCAAAAGTTGAACAGAGAGTCTGTTAACTGCTTTGGAAAAAAATCAGGTGATTCACAGGAAACTTCACACCATGTGTTGTGCAGTGTCTGGGATGAACAAGGTCTCTGGAAGTGATTTGAATGTAACTGACCAGTTTCCTCTCTGGGAGCAGCCTAGAAGCTTGGGTTCAATTGTCTTTGGGAATGGAGGGAGTAAGAAAGGTTTCCTTTCTGGTAGTGCTGACTTCCCTAAGACAGGTAAGGAACTACGCTTCCAGTAAATATTTGGTTCATCTCTTACAGTGACTGCCTCTAGGGTCAGCTGATTTTAGTGGCTCTCTGGTAGCCAAGATTCTCTTAAATTTAAAATCTCCCTACTCACACAAGTGTATTTCCTCTGAGGCATCATATTGCTTCCTATGTTAAACCTTGGCAAAATTCCTTGTAGGCTTTCCCCAAGGTAAAGCTGGATGGTCATGTGTATCTATACCTTAAGTCCATGTATTAGCCGGAGTACAGGATCAGTGGAGAGCCACACATATTCAGTTCAGCTTGGGTGTGGCTTGAGCTGTGTGTGCCCTTGGCTCATCTCACTCTAGCTTAGCAAGACTGCAGTCTGCTTTTTCATATTCTTTCAGTTCTGGGCACTCATCAATGTTTTCTTGCATTCTGATTTTGCACATTCTTATTTCTATGAATCCTTATATATTTATCTTCTCCACTTAAGTTGGTTAATGCTAATACCCCTTCATAAGAGTGGATGTAAGCAACAGGGAGCTAAGGTAGGAGATTAGGAACCCAGTGCATGGATACGCCATAAATAAATGTGGTTTTCCATGTGATTCTATATAATAAACCATTGTTCACTGCAATGTTTCTTGACTCCTACTGGTCTGTTTTGGACAGGAAATGAGAGGAGATACCATGGTTTCATGTTTTGGACCACATTAGATGAGCAAGAGAAGTAGCTGCATGAAGAGTGGTGGCAGGTCAGACTGGAGTGAGATGTGTAGAAAATTAGAAAATTAGATAACACCCAAAGAAAAGTGTCAAGTGGAAACAAGGTATGCAGTGATAAGGGTCCTCAGATATGTTTAGGGGAGGGTCCTGGACTCCCAGGGGACAGATAGGAAAACTAAGGGAAACTCAAGTTATAGTAACAATAACAAAGACTAGTTATTACTCTATTTATTATCTGTGGCAGGTACTGTACTGAATACACTTCATGAATTCTTGTATTTAATCTTCATAGTAATACTGTGGAATAAAACCCTCCTCAGTGCCTCTATTTCCATGTTAAATAGAACTGGCTTAGTGGAAACTTGGGGATTTTTATCTACTTATTTGGTTGGCATTTCCTTGCAAGAGCTCCCCGAAGACTTACCTGGTCTTAAAAAGTGAGGAAACATCCTTATCAACTTGCCCCATAGCCACAAAAAGGTTACCTCCCAATGAGAAAACATCATTACCTTGGGCACGAGCCAAAGGCTACTGCGTCCCTGTTTGGCCACAAGGGATCCCATTTATGCTTATTTTTTTGTATATGAAAACAATTCCATTGAAGTAAAAGCTGTAAGTACATTTGCATGTAGTTTGTAGTGCATTTTTTTAGACAATTAAGGACATGTAAAGGATCTGACAAAATTTTTGTTGTTGTTTTACTACTTAGATACACTCTCAGATTTTCACAATGGATGTTGTACACAATCCAAGAAAGCATTTAAAACAATGAATATTCAAGTACATTAGCTTGATTGGACAGAAGACCAATACAAATTGAATAAAACTGAGACATTTGGGTCTAGAATGTGATCTCTGCTCTCATTTATATTTACATGATTTGGCCCATTTCCTTGGTCTTCTCCTCACCATTCCTCAACTTTTATTTTTCCATTTTAGGATGTTTTTGTACTCTTAGTATCAGTTATTCACCATTGGTCCTATACTGTTTACTTAGTTTTTCCTCAATTAAGCATAGTACCCTGAATCATTCAAGGCCATGTGGGTGATTGAGGAGCCTAGAAATAAAATTCTTCTTCATTCATTAGTCTTTGCTCCTGGTCAATCAGGAGAAAAGTGGCTTTTCTTTCCCCTAACTTTATTCCATATTTCTTTAGTTTAGAGCCTAGTATAAATTTTAAGGGTCTATGAAATCAGCTGGGTAAGTGGAGAAAAGGTAAAAGAACTTACCAGAGTTGATATGTCAGCTTTGGAAGATACATTTCTTAGTTAAGTTCTCTCTTTCCTCAATCCTAAATATAACCCTGGAGGGATTAATCTTGGATCATGTTTGGGTGGGAGTATATTAAATGACTTATAATGATTCTTTTAAAATTAACTTTATAGAAGTTTAGATTCTATGTTATTCAGTGATTATCATAGGTAACACCACATGTATAGGTAGACAAAATACATTAATCTTTCACTTATACAAAAACTCTGTATGGGCGTTCAGCAATCAGCCTTCTGTGTGGTGGTGGAAGGTACCAGACTCCTTCTATCTTATGACTCTCTTATTCTTTAGGGTGTCCTACTACTCTGCATTTAGGTAGAAGATAGGGGAGTGGCATAGAGATAGATAGATAGATAGATAGATAGATAGATAGATAGATAGATAGTACACACCCTTTCTGCTCAAAACTTATTATCAATAACTAGACACATGGCACATGGAGATTCCACCATTACTGGAGAACATGGTCCCTGCTAAGACAACTGCTTTCTGTCAACAATTCTATACCATACAAAGGGAATGAAAATCTTTGGACAGTTTCTTTCTATGCCACATATGAATTACGATTTGGGAATATAAAATACCAAAATTGATTTTCATTGGCCTAGAAATAAAATTAAAGTTCAAGGAAAATTATACCTAACTCCATTTTAAATGACATGAATACATATTAAAATCTTCTTTTAAGAAACAAAGGGAAGGGATCAAGGATTAATATTCACAATTTTCTATTGCAGAAGAGAGAAATAAACCAGGGAATTATCTCTTAAACTTTGTCACCAATTTGTAGGGTAACTTAGGTTTGACTATTTATATTCTTTGACAGCTCTTTTTAAAATTAAATATATAAACCCTATAGCTTTTCATTTGAATGTTAGAAGAGTTAAGAAATCACTTGAAGAAAGGGTGCACTAAAAAAATAAACATATTTAAAATTTTATGTATCAGGACCAATGTAGATGTATTTCTTGTGCCACTACAACCAGACATTAAAGCAGCCCCTAGGATGGGCCTCAGCAAAACAAAGAGGATGGAAGGTTTGTACCATCAATGGAAAAGACTTTAAGGTCTGTTTATCCAGCAATTAAGAACTAGAACCTGCTAATCTTAGTGATGGCCATCAGTTATAACAATCGAAAACCATTTCTATTTGTTTGTTTCCTTAACTGTGGTTGCTGTTGGGGATACTGTGGGGGCATCTCTCAAACTCTAAAGGAGGACAGTAAGATTACTTTTAAATGTTAAACTTTTAAATCATGAATAATGTTGATGTAAAAAAACATTTTAAAGAAATGGTATCCTTAAAAAAAAAAAAAAAAAAGAAAGAAATGGTATCCTTTCTGGCCCCTTGAAGTTTACCGATAATGCAAACAAATATATTAAGATGTCTAAGGAAACATACACTCACCAAAAATGAAATTGGACAGCCACGGAAGCATAGAAAAGGTAATAATACAGGCAATGTATGCAGGTCCCAACAAAGCTTTACAAGAAGGGAGGTATTTCGTGGTTCTGATGGGCAATATTTTGCCTCCAGCTGACACACTTTAATCAAACCCTTCTAGGCAGGCCAACTGAAGACTCTAGATATGACTTGACCCTCAAACAAGAAGTATCTAAGTTAGATTTTGCTTTCTGAGTAATTTATGAGGATGCAATACACTGATCTGCTGATGTGCATATTCTAGACTTGGAGATAGTTGTATTTCTCATTATAAAATAATAGATTTTTTTCAGAGTTATAGATTAACCTTGGTTGATGAATGCATTCTTGGTGTGCTGAGCAAAGAGAATTCATAGCCTACAAGTTTGAGGGCCAAATACTGGTCTGAGATAAATTGACCAAGTTAAGGAATTACAAAACCCCATGTAGGTTTCCTAGGAGATGGATTATTTGCTTTTCTCAATTTTATTAAAATCTCCTCTATATCACTGCAATGGCTTAAACATTTGTAATTTTAAATTTAAAAGAATCTTAATTATCACATAATACTAAGGTCACTTTATGCAAATGAAAAAAATAAAAGAAAAAGAAAATTTACTAATTTCAATTGGATAGATCAAGAATGCCAATACCATATGTGCAAACTTTATTCTCTATTCAGTTTTAGTCCTTAGAGAAATGTTAATTATCTCTAGTAATTATTCCGTGAATATATTTTGTAGATTATGTAAAAGGAGATAGCAGCAATAACTGTAACATTTTATCTATGTTAGTTCATAAAGAAATGTTTCCTTTCTTGCCAGTTACCTTGTTTGGTTCAAGTAGACCAAATATATTAAGTAAAGTTGCTAATTTTTAGCAAAACCATTACTGTGTCAGTGAAAGTAAACATTCTTGTAGTGGTCCTCGCTGTGTTGAAATAGAAGTGTCCCTTCTGAGTTATAATAGGATTTGATTACAGACACCTCTAGCTGTCAGGGACCTCATGTGGTTTAGGGACTATATACTGGATTCTGCAGCCTGTGTGCATGTCACTGAAGAGGGTGAAAGTCTGAGCAACAACTGTGTACATTATAAAATGCCTGCACTGAGCTGAGAGCTCTCATGTCTGTGGTGTGTGCCCCAGACAGAGCATGGACCTGTGCCCCCAATCCAATTATCCTTATCATTAATGGGAATCCAATTCCCTCTAACTTTTCATCACTCCTAGTCACCTGGGAGACCCACACAGGTTCATTTGCCAAGAATGTCAGAGTTTTTATTTTCACGCTGATGGAAATCAAACACAGTCACTATCCGTTCCATCAAAAACACTAGTGAGGCCAATATCAGAACTCAGGGGGTCAAGATACCTCATGGCTCTAATTTCCATGACCTACTTTTCAAAATTCCATTTAATATAGGGAATTCACACATGCTCTTACTATACATAGTGATGCAGCCTTCAGCTGGGTGTGAAGAGTCCCGAGTTCTAGTCCTGTTGTGCCTTTCTTGGATTGCCTATAAAATTAGCTGAAAATTGATTTTTGTTTTCAAAATTTTCACTATTATGAATCCCTGGTAGTTCCCTTGCTTCACAGTCTGAATGAGTTTCTTTACCAGAATTTTTAATAGGAAGCTACGTGGGAGGGGAGGGTTGGGGAAATCATATTTATTATGTGCCATACCAAACACAGTACATACCTATTGGCCATTTATATTCTCATGGCAACCCAATGATGTAGGTAAGCTTATATCCAGTTATGGAAAGCAAAACTGAGTTTTATAGGGTTCTTAAAAGCTAATAAGTAGTCCTAAGGCTTTGCAACTGCATTTATATTCTTTCCATGCTACAAATTTAAAAATAAACTTTTAAAGATTTGTCATAATAATTCTATATTTAATGATATAATATAGGGATTACTATGATTTAGATTCTGATCAGTGTGTGATAATAAATATCATGATGAGAAGAAGGCCTGAATGATTGTGCATGCTATAAAACAGCCTTGGTAGGTCTAGAGTTATCGGAGAAGGTGCAGATAAATGGCCTAAGGAAAGGAAGATGTTGTCATGAGTGAGGCTGGCCAAGGGTATGTCCTATTTCAAATGGAGGCATTTTACATTTTGAGTGTAAAGGAAATCAATAACGTGATCTGATCTGTGATTTAGAGGAAGTGCTGGAAACCAGAAGGCCAATAATTAGCCTTCCAAAACCCAGGCAAAAGGTAATGAGATTCTCAATAAATTCCCATCCTCTACAAACTTATCTGAAAGAAAACATACTCATTTAGTTAGGTATCTGAAACACTAGTGTAGCTCACAGTTGTGGCAATTGGCTAATACTTCCTTTAAAAATCCTTTATTTTGAGATAGTTAGAGATTCATAGGAAGTGGTAAAGAAATATACACAAGGTACTGTAAACCCTTCATCCAACCTCTCTATAGGTTGTAAAACTATTGGGAATCCCCTTTTGAAAGGAAAAAAAAATTATCCAGGCTTTGCACTATATACCAGGTTGCTCATAATGCTGAAGTGTTTATGATATTAAAATAAGCAACAGTATCACAAAACAACCAGGAGAAAAAAATATATATAGTTATAGCCTTTTGAATGACATTGTGAATGTTACACAAAAAACAAACACCATGAAGGAAAAAATAAATTATGATACATATGTTTTTGAAATGTTCCCTGTTAAAATACAAACAATTAAGCAGCTCAAAACCTACGTGTGGTACTTCAGTCTCAACTATCAGCAATCCTAAAGGCTTTGCCTGGCAGGACTCACAGGGGAAAGTGACACTGCACTCACCAGGCTTGTTGCACAGGCTGTGCACTCAGTCTCTGAAAGGAGTTGCCCTCCAGGACTTAGCCCCACCCACACACACTCTGGGTGACCCTGTTTCTCCTAGACTTTACATTTCAGAGGCTACAAGTCAATTATTGTCCAAAACACAATCTAAACATGACAAAGATGCTATGGAGGGGAGTTTCTTCAAGTTTCTGGTGGATATTTCCAAGACAGGCAGGTCAAGGGCCACTTCGCTAAAGGAATTCTAAAGACCTGCCAGGATGAAAGGCCGTAAGATACGCCAGGCAACAGGAGAACATGTGCAATGGCCCAATGATGGCAGGGATCATGGAGGAGGCCAGTGGAGGACCAGTGAATATTCTGGAGCACAGAAAAGGAGGGTCAGTGAATTTCAGCAAGTACAAGTTAGTCCTTGGGATGTAGGTAGTGGCCGAATCATGTAGCTGAAGGGGGAGCAATTATACATATTTAGAGAGGGTAGATAATAAAAACCCTAATATTTTCCAGCAGGTAAGAAATTAGCATCTATTTTGAATGACGATTGCCTCTAGTCCAAAGACTATTAAAGAATAAAGCAGTCAGATCCATGTGCATCATCCATAATATGTTTCAGACTCTGGTTGCTCTGGATCCCAAGTCTGAATGATAGATTTGGTTAATTTACTGTATAATCAAGTTTGAGATGTAACTTGTTATACAAAGACAGATCAGTTTTTGTCATTTCCTTGAAGAGAATCAATTATTGATTCTCTAGCAATCTTAGAGTAAAACAATCTCTCTCTCTCTCTCTCTCTTTCTCTCTCTCTCTCTCTCTCTCTCTCTCTCTCGGCTTGCCATGTGTGGCCCTAATAATCTGATCCCTGTTTACTGCTCTTGAATCCTAAGAACTGAATGTTTTCTGAGTGTGCCAGCCTTCCTTTTAGATAGAGCACTGAGCTTTTGTGCATGTCTTTCATCTCCCTCTGCCTTGTCCTCCTAAGAAATACTTAGCTACTCTTCAGCTTAAGTAAATCTACTCTCAGAAACTTTTCAATAATCCCCTTTCACCTTGACAGCAAAGCTATGGTCTTATTTTCTTTCTTTAGACATTGCATATTAATCGTTAAAGAAATTCTCTCTCCAAGTCTGCAATAGCATAGGAAGCATGTAGTTTATATTTATTTCTGTATCTGTGCGTAGCATGATGGCTGCCACATATTTTGAATGAATGAATCATCTGTGCATTTACTTAAAAAATTGTTTTCACTATTACCAATTCAACTGACTCCGGTTTTTGTACTATAGGAAATAGAGAAGTTCTGATCAAACTACTATGGATCATTTTTGAATGACTGACTACATGTAAGCCTATCTTAATCACTTTATTCTTAAACTATTTGTATGGGCACTGTGTTTGATTCACATGGTCAGATTTAAACTTTTGAAGGAAAAAAAAAACATATTTGCCTCCTCTCTGAACTCCCAGGTAGCACCAACCATATATTATCACATATAGTTTTTATTCTGCAAATTATTTATTTGTTTTGAAACACACACACACACACACACACACACACAAGGACAGAGATTTAAGAGTGGGGTTTTTACATTCAATATTTAACCAAATTCTTCTTATATCTCTCACTCATGGGTTTGAGTCTCCACATGAGCATTTTCTTCTATTCCCCTTTTCTTCTATTTCCATGAAATGGAAATTTAACTCAGATTTTGTTCTTGACATCCCTATGTAGGCTGTTCTTAATAAATGCAGTTGTTATTTCTAAGCCGGTTGTTGTAATTATATTTTTGTTGGCCTTCCTCATTATATTTCTTCTCCAGATGGTCCACAATTTAGGTTTTTGGCTTCCCTCCTAATATCAACCTATAGGAATATTACGCCATCTTCTTTTAAAAACAAATCTCAATAGGTTTCTTATTTGCCAATGGCTAGACCTTTGAAAGTCCTCCTCCTGGGGCCTTTCGTATCTCAATGATTTCATTATGGAAGAGAGCCCCGTGGGAGATCCTGTTTTTCATTTCAGTCTGAAGAACGTTCTGGCAAAACTCTGATACCATGGATTAGATTTTGACATCCTTACTTTTATATATAACATTATAAAAGCATTCTCTTCTAAAATTCTGCGGAATTGAAACTCATGAACTACCTGACTCATGACCACATTAACTGGAAAACAAGGCCATTTTTTATAAAACATAAAAGAATAGTGTTATGCAAGTTTACAGCTCAAATGCAAAGGCATTTTGAATATGCATCTAAATTGTAAAGGGGATCATATCGACACTTATTTGTTTAATTCAAGAAAGGGCCAAATTGGTATATAAATTCTTGGACCTTCAGTTTCCTTTAAAAAAAAGTAGAAAAAATAATAATTTTCCCATGAAGATGAAATAAGTCAATTTATGTAAAGTGCTTAGAAAAGTGCCTAACTATAATAATAACAATAATAATAATAATAATATCAATAAATGTTAACTACTATTAGTCATAGTAGCAGTTTGTATTGATATACTCTACTAGCTAGCATTGAAGATTAGTCATGGACACAAAACTATTAATTGTTTTAGCTATAATTATTGGGATTTGCCTATTTTTCTTTCCCTGTTTTATTTTTTTCTGCCCCCTTTTTAAAAGGTAAATGAATAGTAAGAACTGAAATCATATGCAGTTGTTTTTAATAGGGTCAACTAATTTAACTTAATTCATAGACAGAACTGGTTCAGATTTAAGTTCCACTCTGGAAAAGCGTTTCAAATACTAAGAATGTAAAAGTGAGAGAATAACCAGGACTTAACTGAAGATTCCTGACAGGAGAAAGAATTGACAGAGTGAAATAAGGAAAGTTCCTGTGGCTTTTTATGGGGAAGGCGCATGAAAAATTCTGGGACAGGGATTTCTTGTCGTTGTTAATAACATCTTGACTCTTTGTGATTTCACTGTAGAAGCAGCTGGTCTTCATGGCTAAAGGCAATTTCCAGTCATTCAAAGAGATGATTCTGTTTGAATTGTCACACAGGTAGATGGCAGTGTCATTTTGTGTAACAGAATCTACTTGTAGGTAAGTATAATGGTGAATATGGCAGGCCCACACCAGTCCTATTTACCAGTGTATATCCAGACACTAGCATGGTGCCTGGCCCATGTATTGAGCTGGTACTCAATACTTGTGGAATGAAAAGGTAAAAGCATGAGTATAAAAAAGGACCAAATGTCATATAATTCTAAATATTTACACATTTCATAAATTAAAAATGGTAAATATGTAGATAAATATGTAGATTCCAAAACTTAACTAACTTACCTGGGAACTTAAACAATCCTGGTGCTCGGGACACCTGGGTAGCTCAGTGCTTGGGCGTCTGCCTTTGGCTCAGGTCATGATCCTGGGGTCCTGGGATGGAGTCCCGCATTCGGCTTCCCCAGGGAGCTTGCTTCTCCTTCTGCCTATGTCTCTGCCTCTCTCTTTGTGCCTCTCACGAATAAAAAAATAAAATCTTTAAAAAATAAAATCTTAGTACTCAAGCTACACTCTAGACAAATTAAATCAGAATCTCTAATAGTGGGATCCAGGCATCAACACTATTTTTTTTTAATAATCTTTCCAGGTGCTTCTACCAGGGAGCTTATGTTGATAAGCACTGACCTAGACCCAAAACAATGGAACACAATAAATGTGATGCAAAAGAATTACTGATAAAAAGGAAAAAAAATGCCTCATGGATTAATACAATTTTTACATTTATTTAACAAACATGCAGTGATAGCTATGGTATATAAAGATTTATAAGATAGATATTCTATGCTCAAGTAGCTTACAGTCTTACAAAATAGACACTCATATTCCAGGGCACAAAGTCTTATAAAGAGTCACAGATGAAGTACATTGGAAGTTATTAGGACAAGGACATTACTTTCAATTAGAGATCCTGAAAAAGGTTTCCCAAAAAAGGGGCAACTGAATAACTTATGAGTACAAATAGAACATACAGGAAATGTGTTTATTCTTTTTAAAAATTTTTGTTTAAATATCAATAACTGTTATAAAGTAGTGCAGTATGGATGCCATTTTAGATATATCATTATCCAATGAGATTTTCACGTAAAGATATAAAAATAGTAACAGCATTAGAAGTAAGACTATTCAGAAATAGTTGAAGATGGATTTGGTTTCAAGTTACTTCACCAAGTACTTGAATGTCTAAATTCTTAACCTCCATTTTTTAGGAAGGATAGCGATTGCTTAAAAAGCCATATATTGAAACCTAACTCACTCCAGTAGTTCAAATTATCAAACTTACAGTACTGAAGTTAGTTTGCTGTTAGCACCAATGCAATAGGACCTGCTTTGTGCTATCTGTGTATTTAGGAGCAGCCTAACTTATGACCTTCAATGTCTATTAGAATAATGCACCCTGCTTTGCTTTCTCTGGCATTTTCTATTCTAACAGATTTAGCAATAATAATAAGTCAAACACACATGTATAAGTTTTGAATAGAGGTTAATCTATTTTCACCCACTTACCCTTTCCACACAAGTACATTCACATACCTCTCACCCTTAATGCCCTTGTCTTAGCCATACCTTCTAATTTCTACTTTAAGAAAAGAAACACAGGATATTACTATTTTGGCTCAATAAGGCTTCAGGACTTAGGTCACATTCCTGCTTCTTTCATTCACTCAAGAAATAGTTACTGAGCCGTATTATTCTACACAGCTTCTCAGACACTGAAAATAGAATAGGATATAAAACAGAAAGAAAAAAAAAATATCTACTCAATGTATTGTATACTATAGTGAGAGATAAAGACAATAAACAAAGTGAATTATTACAATATGAAATATTTGTGATGTTAAATGTGCTAAAAAGAAAAATAAGACAGGAGATAAAAAGTATTAGTGGGGTTGATGTTACCAAGACAGCGGCATAAGAAAACCCAGCCTCTGTCCCTCCACAAAGATCAATGATTAGACAACTATTCATAACAAAAACAGCTCTTGGAGAGCTCTGGAGTCTACTTAGGAAACTTCAGCAACACAGTGGGAAAAAAACAAAGAAACAAAACAAAAAAAAAAAAACAACAGAGACTAAATGTACAAAAAGAGAAGTAAGACAGCTTCATTTTACCTGCATTATTCCATCCTCCGAGCTGGCATTGTTCAATGCCAAAAGGGATCCACCAAGCTAGAAAGAGTTCCCCTTGCTGGGAAAGAAAGTTTAGGGAGAGTAACCAGCTTACTCAGTTTTGGGGGGAGATTGTATCAAGGTCCCACTTTAATTTCATTCCACTCAGACCATCAAATCTGAGACATACAGAGACAGAAAAAAGGACTGTCCTTTCTCTGTCCTTCCTAGAGATAGGAAAAAGGAAGGAAAGCAAGGACTACCAGGAGCAGCCACACAGCAGGAGTGATTGCAATTTCCAGAGACCTGCATGGCAAACAAACCCAACTGCTTTCTTTACTGAAGGAACCCATGGCCAGTACATTGCTGGGTACCCCCTCCAGAATTCATCAGCTTTCTGTTTGATACCAGGTGCCTGAGCCCCTTCTCCTCAACACCCTGATCTGAGCCCATGAGCCCTGTAGCAGCAGCCAGCCCAGGCCTCTGTGGCTGCATGAGAGCAAGATGTCAGTATAGACTCCTGGAGCTGACCCCCACTGCTATACACCTGCTTGTGGCTAGCCCTTCCAGATGTGAATTTGCATGCTGCTGGCCTGACACCTGTTACCAGCTTCCATCATGTAAGCACACCTGAGGGGAGACCACACAGCCACAAGAGAGCATACCTGACAGTCAGGGCCCCATAGGTCTTTGCGGGCATGAATGAGGCCCTATCTACTAGCACTGTCCTGCATCACTGTGCTAACCTGCAGTTAGTCCCTCTAGTTGAACACCTGCATGTCTACAGCCCAAACCCTGTCACATATTTCCACTGTCATGTGCCAAAGATGAGACTTAACCACCATGGTAGTATGTGTTGATAGCCAGAGCCCCTGCAGCTACCAGTATGCCTGCAGTTGGCTATGGCTCTTGTTTTCTGCCCTGATCCTTGTTTACAGCTGGCCCCCACATTACACAGGCTCCTGTAGTTGGCTCCCAGTTGAGCGTAAAAATACAAAACTCTACTTACCACTGCTTTCTGCCCTGGTTTTTAGCTACTGGACCTGGAGGTACTGTTAAGGATACCACCAGCCCTTGCAGACTCCTTTGTAAATCCCCTACAAGCATTCAATAAGGATTGTAGAGTTGTTGATGCTGTGGACACAAATGGCAAAAACCAAAGAGGCATCGCACCTCAAGGGACCACCCCATACCTTCACATTGGTGTCCTGCATTGTTAGACCAGAGATCATGACACACTTTATTGTGTCCCTACCTACAGGTGAAAGTCTTCCCTTACCAAAACTAGTCCATCAATTCTGGAAGAAGTGAATCCTTCATCCAATGTGTTGACTCCTATGAAAACCTATAAGGGTAACAAAGAATCAGGAAAATCTGACTCTACTGAAGAGGTCAGTAAACCTTAGATAAGTGGCCCCAAAGAAAAGTAGAATTAGGAATTACCTAAGAGATAATTTAAAATAATTGTTCTAAAGAATGTCATAGAGCTACAAGAGGACACAAATAAATGATTTAAAGATTTCAGGAGAATACTATAAAAACAAAAGAAGTTCAATAAACAAGGAAACATAAATCATAGAAAACAAACAAACAAATTCTGGAGCTAAAAACAAAAACAGTGGCTAGGGGCACCTGGGTGGCTCAGTTAGGTAGATGTCTGCCTTTGGCTCAGGTTTGATTCCAAGGTCCTGGGGTGAACTCCACATTGGGCTCCTTGCTCCACAGGGAGCCTGATTCTCCCTCTCTATCTGCTGTTCTCCCTGCTTGTGTTCTCTCTCTCAAATAAATAAATAAAATCTTAAAAAAAAGAAAACAATGACTGAAGAATTCAATAGAGACTTAACAGTAGACTTAAGCAGAAAAAAGAATAAGTCAATTGAAAGAGAGATCAAATGAATTCCAATTGGAGAAACAAAAAGAAAAAGAAAAGATTGGAAAACAGTGGGGGGAAAAAACTCAACCTGATCTTTGGGATACCATCAAAAGAACCAATTTGCAAATTATAGGAGTCCCCAAAGAAATGGGGAAGGGGCAAAAGGCTTATTTAAAGAAATACCGAGGGGATCTCTGGTTGGCTCAGTAGTTTAGCGCCTGTCTTCAGCCCAGGGCATGATCCAGGGTCCAGGAATCAAGCCTTACATTTGGCTCCCTGCATGGAGCCTGCTTCCCCCTATGTCTGTGTCTCTGTCTCTCTCTCTCTTTCTCTGTGTGTATGTGTGTGTGTGTGTCTCATGAATAAATAAAAATAAAATCTTAAAAAATAAAAAAAAGAAATACTGATATAGAATTTCCCAAAGCAGGATAAGATTTGGATATCCAAATTTATAAAACTCATAGGTCACTAAGCAAAATCAACTTAAACAGATTTCCTCCAAGATATATTATAGTAAAACTATCAAAAATCAAAGATGAAGAGAGAATCCTAAAAACAATAATAGAATACAGCTTGTAAGTCCTAAGGGAACCTCTGTAAGGCTATGAACAGATTTATCAGAAGAAACCTTACAGGAAGGAGCAAATGGGATGATATATTGAAAGTGTAGAAAACAAAAACAAAAGAAAACTGCCAACCAAGAATACTTTACACAGCAAAGCTGTCCTTCAGAAATGAAGGAGAGATAAAGACTTTCCCACACAAATAAAAGCTAAAGGAATTTATCATCAGTAGACTTGCCTTATAAGAAATACTGAAAGGAATTTTTCAAGCTGAAATAAAAGATGCTGATCTGTAACATGAAAGCATATGAAAAGTATTCAACACATTGGTAAAAGTAAGTATATAGTCAGACTCAGAATAGTTTAATAATGCAATATAGTGGAGTGCTAACCACTTAATTCTAGTATAAAGGTTAAAGGTCAAGCATATAAAAAACTATAGCTACTATAATTTGTTAATAAATACACAATATAAAAAGAAATAAGGCCATCTGAGTGGTTCAGTCAGTTAAACATCTGCCTTTGCTTGGGTCATAATCCCAGAGTCCTGGGATCAAGCCCTCCATTGGACTCCCTGCTCAGTGGACAGCCTGCTTCTCCCTCTCCCTCTGATGCTCTCTCTGCTTGTGCTCTTTCTCTCTGTGTGTGTGTCAAATAAATAAAATCTTTAAAAAATAAAATAAAAATAAAAAGATAAATTATGACATCAAAAACATAACAGTGAAGGAGTAAAGGGTAATGTTTTCATATGTGATTAGAGTTAAGTGTCATCAGCATAAAATGGACTATTATATTTACAAGATGTTTTATGTATGCTTCAGGGTAACTACAGAACACAAAGCTACTACAGTCACAAAAAATAGAGAAGAGAATCAAAGCATACCACTGTAAAACGTTTTCAATTCACAAAGGTGGGGAGCAAAAGAGGAAAAAATAAAGGAACAAAAGAACAATAAAGCATCCAGAAGACAATAGTGTGTCATTATTAAGTTCTTACCTATCAACAATTATTCTAAATATGAATGAATTGAGTTTTCCAATAATCAAAAGACATTGAGTGGCATCAAACTAAAAAGCTTTTGAACAGTCAAAGAAACCATCAATAAAACAAGAAGGCAACTTACTGATTGGGTGAAGATACTTGCAAATTATATATCCAGTAAGGGGCTAATATCCAAAATATGTAAAGAACTTATACAACTCAATAACAACAACAACAACAAAAAACAAATAATTCAATTAAAAATGTGAAGAGGATCTGAATAGATGTTTTTCCAAAGAAGACATCCAAAGAAAACCTATGAGAATGACTAAAATCTAAAATACAAGAAAAAAGTGTCAAAAAGGATATGGTGAAAGATGAACACTTGTACCCTATTGGTGGGAATGCAAACCAGTGGAGCCACTGTGGAAAGCAGTATGGAGGTTCCTAAAAAAATTAAAAATAGAATTTCCAGTCACTCCACTACCAAGTATTTACCAAAGAATATGAAAACACTAAAGTGAAAAGATATATGTACTCTTGTGCTTATTGCAGTATTATTGCAGTATTATTTCCAGTAACCCAATTAAGGAAGCAGCCCAAGTGTCCATGAATGGATAAAGAAGATGTGGCATATATATATATATATATATATATATATATATATATATATATATATATATCTCAGCTATAGAAAAAATAAAATGGGGATCCCTGGGTGGCGCAGCGGTTTAGCGCCTGCCTTTGGCCCAGGGCGCGATCCTGGAGACCCGGGATCGAATCCCACATCAGGCTCCCGGTGCATGGAGCCTGCTTCTCCCTCTGCCTGTGTCTCTGCCTCTCTCTCTCTCTGTGTGTGTGTGACTATCATAAATAAATAAAAATTTAAAAAAATTTAAAAAAAAAAAAAAAAGAGAAAAAATAAAATGGAATACTACTCAGCTATAGAAAAAAATGGAATCTTGCCATTTGCAGCACTGTGGATTGGTATAGAGAGTATAGGGGATTAGACAGCCAGAGAGCCAAATACAATATGAATTCACTCGTATATGGAATTTCTTTGTTCATTTAACAAATGAACAAAGAAAAAGAAACAACATAAAAAAACAGACTCTTAATTATAGAGAACAAACTGATGGTTCCCAGAGGGCAGGTGGTGGGAGAATGAATACACTTACGATAATCACTGAGAAATGCACAGAATTGTTGAATCACAATATTGTACATTTGAAACTAATATAACACTATATGTTAACTATACTGGAATTAAAATTAAAATTAAAAACAAAACAAACAAAACAAAAGGCTAAAACCAGAAAAACCATATGAATTCCACTTCTGAGTATTCACCCAAAGAAAATAAGATACACTAATTTAAAAAGATATACACACCCTACGTTTATTGTAGCATTACTTATGATAGCCAAGTTATGGAAGCAACAAAAGTATCCATCAATAGATGAATGAATAAAGAAAATGTTATATATATATATATATATATATAATGAGTTTTATATATATATATATATAACATAGCCATAAAAAAAGAATGAAATCTTGCCATTTATGACAACATGGATGGACTTAGAAGGAATCATGCTAAGTGAAATAAATCAGACAGAAAAAGACAAATACCATATGATTTTATAATGTGTGGATTCTAAAAAATAAAACAAACAAAAACTAGAAATAGAGTCATAAAATACAGAGAACAAACTGGTAGTTGCCAAAGGGGAGGGGAGTGGAGGCTGGGAAGAATAGGTGAAGGAAATTAGGAGGTAGAGATTCCCACTTATAAAATGAATGAGTTCTAGCGATGAAAATTACACAATAGGGAATATAGTCTATAATATTGTAATAACTTTCTAACATGCCATAAGGTAACTATACTTATCTTGCTGATTCTTTTAAAGTGTATCTAATTGTCAAATCACTATGTTATACACCTTAAACAAATATACTATTGTATAACTATATTTCAATAAGAAAAAAGGCAGAGTGACAGGATAGCTTAAAACAAAACAAAGCAAATGACCCAAGTATATGCTATGTACAAGAGACTATAGCTTTACAGGCACATAGTGGCTCAAAGTGAGGGAATAGAAAAAGGTATTCCATGTAAGTGAAAACCAAGATAGCAAGGGCAGCTATACTTATATCAGCAGAAATAGACTTGAAGCCAAAATGGTAAGACAAAGAACATTGTTATAGGATGATAAGAAGACACAATTATCATAAATATATATGCACTCAGCATTGGAGCTCTAAATGTAGTAAGTAAATACTAAAAAAGCTAAAGAAATAAGCAAAAATCCAATAACAGTAGAGGTCTTGAGTACCCTACTTCTAAGAATGGATAGATCTAAACATAAAATTGGCAAGGAAGGGCACCTGGGTGGCTAAGTCGGGTTCAACAGCTGCTTTAGGTTCAAGTCGTAATCCCAGGGTCTTGAGATCAAGTGCCCCATTGGGCTCCCTGCTCAGCAGGGAATCTGCTTGTCCCTCTGCCCCACCCCTGCTCATGCTCTTTCTCAAATAAATAAATAAAATCTTTAAAAAATATATTTTATTTATTTAGTCATGAGAGAGAGAGAGAGAGTGAGACAGAGGCAGAGGGAGAAGCAGGCTCTGTGCAGGGAGCTTGATGCGGGACTTGTTCCCAGGATCCCAGCATCACAACCTGAGTTGAAGGCCAATGCTCAACCACTGAGCTGCCCAGGTACCCAAATAAAAGAAATCTTTTAAAAAAAGAAAATTCACAAGGAAATGTTGGAATGGATCCATTTTTTAGACCAACTGGACCTAACAGACATATACAGAGCATTCCATCCAACAATAACACCATACACATTCTTCTCAAGCACAAATGGATACTTCTCCAGTATAGATCATATGATAGTTCACAGAACAAATCTTAGGAAATTAAAAAAAAAAAAAAACTTAAAATCACATTAAATATTTTTTACCATAGTGGCATGAAATTAGAAACCAATAATGAGGAAAGCTGGAAGATTTACAAATATGTGGAAATTAACACATTCCTGGAGAACCAATAGGTCAAAGAATAAACTTAAAGTGAAATTAAAAAAAAAATCTTGAAATAAAGGAAAAAGGAAACACATCATATCAAAACCTATGGGATGCTGCAAAATCAGTCCTAAGAGTAAAGCTTAAAGACTTCAAGTAAACAACCTGACTTTATATCTCATAGAACTAGAAAAAGAACAAGGCAGCCTGGGTGGTTCAGTGGTTTAGTGCCACCTTCAGCCCAAGGCCTGATCCTGGAGACCCAGGATTGAGTCCCACATAAGGCTCCCTGCAGACCAGGAAAATAACAGAAAATATCAATGAAACTGAGGGCTGTTTTTTTTTTTTAATATAAACAAAATTGATAAACTTTTAACTAGACTAATAAATAAAAAAGAAAGAGGACTCAAATAAATAAATTTGGAAATTAAAGAGGAGACATTATAACTGATACCATAGAAATACAAAAGATCTTAAAAGCCTACATGAGAAAGTATATACTAACAAATTGGATAACCTAGATACTTAAATGTTCTAAATTCCTATAAGCAATATAACCTACCAAAACTGATTCAGGAAGAAACAGAATATCTGAACAAAGCAATTACTGGTAAAGAGATTATATCAGTAATCAAAAGCCTCCCCATAAAGAAAAGCCAGGACCAGATAGTTTCACTGGTTGAATTCTACCAAATATTTAAATAATTACCACCAATATTTCTCAAATGCTTCTAAAAAATTAAGGAGGAAAGAACATTCACAAACTCATTTTATGAAGTCAGTATTACCCTGATATGCAAGCCAAATATGGACACTACAAAAAAAAAAAAAAAAAACAAATTCCACAGTATGTTAAAGGGTCATACAACGTGATCGAGTGTTTTGCCCCCTGCAATGTAAGGATGTTTGAACATACAGAAATTAATAAATGTGATATACTCGATTAATATAATGAAAGATAAAAAAATATGATCATTTCAATAGACACAAAAAATGATGAAATACATTATTTCATGATGAAAACGCTTAGCAAATTGGGTAAAGAAGGAATGCACCTCGACATAATAGAGGCCATAAATGACAAGCTCACAGCTAACAATATACTAAATGATGAAATGTTGAAAGCTTCTCCTAAGAGATTACCAGCAAGATAAGGGTGTCAACTCTCACCAGTCCTATTCAACATAGTGCTGGCAATCCTAGCCAGAGCAATCAGGCAAGAAAATGAAAAGGCATCAAAATCAGAAAGGAAGTAGAAAAGTTTTCTTTGTTGTAGATGATAGGTTCTTTTACGTAGAAAATCCGAAAGATTCCACCAATAAGCTGTTAGAACTAATTGATAAATTCTGTAAATTTTCAGCATATAAAATCAACATACAGAAACAATTACATTTGTATGCACTAACAATGAAATATTTGAAAAAAGAATATTATTGAGCCTCAATAAAGAAGGAGATTCTGACTTTTCATCAACATGGATAGACATTGAGAGCATTATGTTAAGTAAGATAAGTCAATCAGACAGAGACAAATACTGTATGAAATTGCTTATTTGTGGAGTCTAAAAAGAGCCAAACTCATAGAAATAGAGAGTAGAATGATGGTTACTAGAGAATGGGGAGTGGGAGAAATAGGGATGTGTTGAAAGGATACAAACATCCAATTTTAAAATGAATGAGTTCTGGGGATCTGATGTATAGCATTGCAATAATAGTTAATAAAACTGTATTATATACTTGAAAGCTGAGAGAAGAAATCTTAAAAGTTCTAGCTACAAAAAAGAAAATGTTATCATGAAAAGGAAATGTGACATGTTGGAGATATTAGCTAATGTTGTGATGATAGTCATTTTGTGATATATAAGCATATTATTAAAGTGTTTTACAGCTTAAAATTATAAAATATTGTTTGTCAATTATATCTCAGTAAAGCTAGGGTAGAGTATTTGAGGGGAAATGTGAGTGGTCATCGCAAAAGAAGCTAAAGAAGACTTCACTGGGGAAAAATGATATGGTAGTAAAAACATGAATAAAACTAGGGAATAAGGAATATAGATATTTGAGGAATGAGAATTCCTGACAGAGATAATAACAAGTGCAAACGTCCTAAGGCAGGGGTGTGCTAGAGTTTTTAAAGACCAGGGGGGAACAAAGTCAGTGTTGCCAGGGCATTGAGTAAGGAAAAGAATAGTAGGAGTTGTGTCAGAGAACTAGAAGTGAGAAGTTGGCTCATCATGTAAACTCTACAAACCATTGTAAAGAATTGTGGTTTCTATGCTGTGGAAGTGATAAACCTTGGGAACTTTTGGTTTGTCTTTATCTTTCCTCCTTGGAAAATCATTATTATAATTATTAGCACCATAGTTAAGTCTTGCTTGTATTTATACTCCATATAACTGGAATTATGTAGGGTGTGCTCTTTTGTTTCTTGCTTCTTTTTTTTTTTTTTTTGTTTTTGTTTTTGTTTTTTGCTTTTTTTGTTTTATTTTTTTATTTTTGTTTCTTGCTTCTTTTGCTCATTATTATATTTGTTACATCTCTCCATAATACTGTATGCAGTTGTAGTTCATGCATTTGCATTACCTTATAGTATTACACTAAATTGATATCAGTTTTGTATCCATTATATGGATGTTTGAGGAGGTTGCACTTTGGGAATATTGTGAATATGTGCTATTATGAACATTATTTTGGAGAACACTTTTTTTGTGTACTTTATAGATAGCAAGAGTTGACTTTCCGCTTCAGGTGTTCTGTGCATAGTTAGCATTCATAGCACATGCAGTTCAGTGGTGCCAAAGCAATACTTGGGAAGTCCAAACTTTGAGATGAGCCTGGGCAGGTTGACAGTGTACAGAGATGGAGACAGTGACTATGACATTAGGAACAAGGTAGTCTGATTTCCTACATAATGGATGAACTAAGAAAGGTTTTACAAAGTGAATGACATAAACAGATTACGTTTAAATAGATAAATCTGGCAGTTATGTGAAGGAAATTTAAAAGGAAGAAGCAGTTAGGACACAACTCTAGCTGTCTAGAGAAGAAAGGTAGTAGAGACAGGGAAGAGAGAAGAGCTTCATGAAAAAACTTAGGGGTCTTGGCAATTGATGGATGATGCAAAAGGGTGAGTAAGGAGAGAGTGGCCAAAGACCCCCTGCACAGCAGCTGGAGCAACTATGTAGCTTCAGAGGTTTAAAATAGGACACTAGGGATGCCTGGGTGGCTCAGCGGTTGAGTGTCTGCCTTTGGCTCAGGGCATGATCCTGGAGACCCAGGATTGAGTCCTACATTGGGCTCCCTGCATGGAGCCTGTTTCTCACTCTGCCTGTGTGTCTCTGCCTCTCCCTCTGTGTCTCTCATTAATAAATAAGTAAAATCTTAAAAAAAAAATAAAAAATTAAAAAAATAAAACAGGAGACTAGAATGGAAGTATAATTTCAGGGAGAAATTAATGAGTGTAGTATTAGACATGTTGAGTTCAAGATGTTAGATGAACATCACAGAAGTCTGGCAGGTATTTCGATATCAAAGGTTGAAGTTGAATCCCTGGTCTGGCTGGGGGTAGATATTTTAGAATCATTAGTATAGGTTTGTTTCAGAAACCATGACGGTACAGAAGTGACTTGAAAGAGCCTACAGAATCCGAAGAGCAACAGGGTGAGGGTAGAAATCTAAGATACCAAAGCATTTACTGGAGTCAATGGTGGTTGGCAGTCAGGCATCCACAAAGGCAGAGAGACAGCTGTAGGGAGGAGGCAAGGGGAGAAGCCCAAAGTTTAAAAGGAATGAACCTGTTGACAAATGAAGCAGAGAATGGATCCGTGAAAGATAGGGACTGCGAAATAGCCATTGGTTTTGACAGCTAGGGAGTTATTGCTGCCTTTAGTGACAGCAATTTTGCTTGTGTTGTGGGGGCAGAAGCCAGCTTCAAGATCGAAAGCGTGGAAGTGGTTAAGTTGGAAAGTAGAATTGAATAAAGTCTGTCCTTTATAAGAAAGGATGGCCAGGGCGGTGGAGGGATGCAAGTAGGAGAAATGGGATCTAGAAATAATTGTTTTGTTATACATTATTTTTTTCTTTTAGTCTTAGGGTGAAGGACATGAGGGTGTTTTAAAATATGAACAGAAGGAGTGAACCAGTATCATATAAGAAACTAAAAATACAGGGAAAATAGTGGGAAGGTTTGGAGAAATAGTCCTCAAAAATCCAGGGTTGCCTGAGTGCCTCAGTCAATTAAGTGTCTGACTTTTGATCTCAGCTCAGGTGTTGATCTCAGGATTTTGAGTTCAAGCCCTGCACTGGCCTCCACACTGTCGGTATTTAGCTTTTTCCTTTTACTACGGTCTCCACCAACCTCATTTTCATATGAGGCCAACTTCACTTGTGTGTGTGTATGTATATATATTACCTGTCCTGGCCCACATTATGCTACATAATGGTAACAATTTTAGCCATAAAAAAAAATGAGTATGCCTTATGGTCTAGGCACTGTTACATGTTTTATACATCATCTATGATTGAGAAACAACCGTTCAAGTCAAAAGTATTAACTCAACGTAGAGAGGGGAAACTGAGTCTGAGAGTGCTATAAATAAATTGCCTAGGGCAATATTGGATGAACAGCTACAGGATTTAAACCCAGCTCTGTCTAGATCCAAAGTCTATGCACTTCCTGCTGAATTAGGCTGACTTGACTCCTATAATATTTGTATATAAATTTACGGGTCATCTTGATAAGGATCTGGCAGTGACCAGCCCCTTCCTGAGCTGTTGAAGGAGGTAAAGCTTGCTGTACCCAATGCATCTGCTTTTACATCCTGAGGGTAAAGAGTGAGTTATCTGTAATGCTAATTGTCCCTTATTTCACTAAAGCAGATACAACTTTAAAAAAATCAAAGGATAGTTCCTCTGTCCCTTCCAACCATCCATAGCAAACTATTTGATGCATGACTTTTCCGAGCCTTCCTTATTACTAGTTATTAAAGAGAAAGGCATTAAGATTGGCTATTTGGGGTGGCTTTCTAAACAAAGGACGCTACCAGCCTTAAGATATAATAAAGTATTGTATTACTTTTATGGCCTTAGTTTATTTGAGTTTGGCTTGGCTGGATTTTAGCTAATATACTTTGTAAACAATCTGTATTTTAAGTAAGTACCTTTTAAATTTCACTGCCGCTTCTTTATAGAGACATTTGGAAGAGCAAAAGGAGGACTCTCTAAGTGTGAATCATGTCTTTGGAGAGGTTGGTCTTGGACACAGGCAAATTGTACATACTGCAATGAATGGCCCTCCCTTGGGGGTACAGCCATATTTTACCAAAGATGCTCCTGTGAAAATTCATGGGCCAAATGCACTCTCTTTGGGAAAGGAAGTAATGTTTGGGAGATCCAAGCTTTAATTATTGATTATTCTTCTTGAGTAGCAAATACAAAAACCCTTATAACATAAGGCATGACCGGGTATGTGGGTGGCCTTCATGACTCTAACAATAGCTTGATGGAATCTAATTCAGTTTCAACCTTTCTAATTTACTTTTAGAGCATACTTATTGATTTTAAAAGAACGAAGCTTGCTGAGTAAAATATTGTTCACCTGTGCCTATGATGTTTTCTTAAAAAAAAGCATAGCCCTACATCACACCTTGATATTTTAGGTGAAGGAATGCATTAAGAACATTTGCTTGCTCCTATCGTTAACTGACATTTGAGTTGTCAGATTGAATTGTATAAATATTTTGTATAATTGTTGACTGAATTGTACTAATACAATTGCTTTGAATTGCATTATTATTATCATCATTTTAATTTTCTCTTAATTGACTCATTTAAAAAATATTTGGTGCCAGCGATCCCTGGGTGGCTCAGCGGTTTAGCACTACCTTCAGCCCAGGACGTGGTCCTGGAGACCAGGGATCGAGTCCCACGTCCCGTTCCCTGCATGGAGCCTGCTTCTCCCTCTGCCTGTGTCTCTGCCTCTCTCTCTCTCTCTCTCTCTCTGTGTGTCTCATGAATAAATAAATAAAACATTTAAAAAGTATTTAGTGCCTATTCTTTGCTAGGCCTTAATATGCAGTTTTGAATTGAATACATTGAAATCCTTATTTTGTGAATTCAGCATTATTGTTGGGAATAAGCTTGAAGAAAAGAATTATAAAAAATATATGATATCAAAATTATAAACAGTGTGCGGAGGCACAAAGGGCCAGGAGAAGGTGTAGTGGGGGAAGATGTAATTTTTATTTGTAAAGGCGTCCTTGGGGAAGTTGGTGTTTAGTAGAAAGAAACTAGAAGTAGGAGGTAATGAGCTCAAGAGTAACCATGAGAATTTTCTGGGTCATGCCATTGAACATAAAACTCAGGTGGGTCACAGTTTATTGAAATGAAGCTGTGTGTTTTGAGTTATTTTAGTCTATGGTTGAAGGAGGTTGATGTAAGACCATCAGCGTTATTTGAAGATATGATTATGTGCCAGAGACTTTCCACATACTGTCCTGTTTACTACTCAGTATAGGCCACTAATACTGATGTTATTATCCTCATTTTGAATGCAAAACAAACAAACAAAAACTGAGGTTCAGGCTGAATAAATAGATTATTTAAGGCAATGTCTTTAGAAAGTGATTGTTTGGGAATGCCAACAAATTGGTTGGCAAAATGGTTCAAAGTGTATTCTGGTAAGACTTAACTCCAAGAGAGTACTATTATGCATAGATACACACACACACATGCACACACAAGACACACACACACACGCACACACACACACATGCACACACAAGACACACACAAGACACACACACACACACATGCACACACAAGACAAGGTCATACACACACATGCATACACAAAAACATCTCAGATTTCTTGGTTAAATACATTTGGAAATTTTAAGGTAAGGAATGCTACCCCAGCTTATAGTACAGACAGTGGGCACTGTGATTGTCCAAGAAGGGTACTGAGACCTTAGAGGGTCGATAAATAGCACCTCACTTTCCAATTCCAGTGCAAAATGAATTAAAAGATAAACATAAGGGTCAGACAGATGGCAAACAAAATACCGGCTTTGCTAACTAAAAAGCTAAATTGGAGGACTTGGCTTTAGATGTGTCCCCCTGCTGCCCTTGTTAAACTTCATGTCAGAATTAGCTTAATCCACTCAGTCCCTGGCAAGGTTGGATGGCAAGTAGGCCACACCTACAGCACCTGGCTTATATAGAGACCAAGACCCAAATGGACCCTTCCTGAAAAGATGCACGTATGAAAATAAGAGAGACAGAGTGGTTAATTTGGGCATCATCAGCTCCTTTTCCAAAAAACATTAATCAGAAAAGTAATTCTTTCCCAGGAGACTAAGCTGGCAGAGAGAGGGTAGGAGAATTTTTCCAATGGAAGTTTCTCCGTGTGGAAGTAGGAAGGCCAAGGGGAATGAATTCCTCTACTTACAAAAAAATTGACAGTGTTCCCTTGATTTTTAAAATATATTTTATTTTTTAGAGCAGTTTTAGTTTCACAGCAAAATTGAGTGGAAACTACAAAGAGTTCCCACACACCCTTAGGGGACAGATATTTTTCCTCATATTTCATGGTAAAACAACATCTGAGCACTTAACTCTGTGCTATGAACTTTCTATGCATTAATGTTCACAACAACCTTATGATGGAGACACTGTTATTATTTTTTAAATATTTTATTTATTTATTTATTTATTTATTTATTTATTTATTTATTTATTTATGAAAGACAGAGAATGAACATGAGTGGAAGGCAGTGGTGGAGGGAGAGGGAGCCTGACACGAGACTCGATACCAGGACTCTGACTTGAACCGAAGGCAGACACTTAATTGACTGAGCCACCCAGGTGCCTCGATAGAGCTACTATGATTAATCCTACTGTTCAGATAAGAAATCTGAGGCATAGGGAAGGTAGCATTCAGGGGAAGACAGGAAAAAGGGCAGAATCAGGAATTCATCCACAGTAGATCCAATCTCCAGAGGCTACACTCTTGTCAATGCTCTATTTTGCCTTTTATCTGTATTTTAACACATTATAATCTCTAGTTTTGATGAAATTTTTTTGTCATTAATGTTCTATGGTTTAAAGAATCTATAACTGTAAAGAGACACCTGCTACCCAGGCAACATTAACCTGAACCCAGATAGACATTCACCAGGAAGGGTCTCAATGGATATCACCCCAGATTTTGTATGATGTTATCCTCTTTTGAAGACTATGTCTGTCACCCTTGTTAAAGCACTTTAGGATGCATTCTAGAGGTCTAAGCAGAGCAAATGCTGGCCCTGACTTCTCCATTGCTCATCTCCTGTGCTTTTTCAGTGGTTTCTCATATTTTTAACCTGATCCTTTTGAAATTGGTGATGGCAGCCTTGCCCAAAATAAGGAAAAAAAAAAAAAAGAGATCATTTTGTAGCACAGGTTGTTAAATTATTGCCCATCCATTTTCTCTAGGAAACTTAATTAATTATTGAGTAAACATGGCTTCCTATTGATTCTGTGTTGATTACTTTCTGATATGAAAAATGGAACTATGCCATAATGTCATTTGAGCACAGCAGATTGAAGGCTCTATTGTGGAACAAATGGAATAAAGGATATTGGCATTTCTGCAGAAGGCAGAGAGGGCATCTGTATCCAGGTGAAGGAGACTATTTTTCTACAATCTTAAAAATAAATGTAGTATGATAGGAAAAGTCATATTAGCGACAAGGTTTGGATTACACAGAAGACTTCATTAGTCACTGATCTTCCCGGAGAGAGCACTGGGCCCCTCAAACATTAATAAAGTCTACTTAAAATAAAATGACGACTCGAATCAGCTCTAAATGCTCCATGCACCCTCTGGTTTTCAAATTAAAGGAAGGAAAGAGTAATAACAAATGTTTATCCTTATGCAGATTAAACAAACTCTCAGAAATTCATCTAGTACAGCATCTCCCCACCTAGAATCGGTGCTTGTGTATTTGTGCAAAGAAGCTTTGTACCACAATCACTATAATGAAAGGAGGCTTTATACCACAATCATTCTAAGGAGTACCAGAAAGAAAACGTGGTTATTTGGATTATCAATAATCCAAAATCCGTGAGTTCATTTTAATACACTTTTAGGATATTTTCTTAAATTTTTACACAGAACACTGCATTTACCTCTAAAAAGACAATGTCCCCTAAACTTATTTTTGAGGCCAAGCCTGAAAATGGAAGAAAAAGAGCCTCAGATGGCTCTTATGGAAATACATGTTGGGTATTTAGTTATAAATCCTGTGAAAATGCTTGGATTCATTTTCCCAAGAGAGAATGGATTGGCAGTTTTATTTTATGCTTTATTGAAATTAAAATGTCAGGAAAAAGTTTGAAATGTTCTTGCTGAAACTTTATTTCTTTTAAGAACTCTACAGCAGACTTGTTTCCAAAGGCTTATTGCTGAAACTTCATGGTTCATATAAAGTGAAGGGGATTTAAGAATTAAAGAAATTCTTCTCCAGCTAAAATGTGCTTTATACCAAATTCCAGACACACATACATGTGTTTTTCTATACATTTTCCACAATCATAAGATTTTCAGGTTGAATATTGAAGAGTTGTTATTAAATTCAAAGCTTGACTTAGGATGAATAACCAGTGAACTCTAGATTGTAGAATCTTAAAAAGGCACTATTATTTGGAATGGAAACTAAGCAAGTTTCCTTCTCTGAAAGTATAATTGTTTTGTAGATGTAGCAGTAAAACCTCGATATGTATGTAAAGTAATTTCATGGAAACTACATAGACACAAAAGCCAACAAACTGTATATCAAGCATAATAATGATATTAAAATAGAGAGTACTAGTCTTAATAATTTAAGATGTGTAAATTCACATTGATATGATGATTCTTTTTTAATGGGCTTATATTCACTCTTTTTCCAACTTTTTATTTACTGTTAATTTTGCTCCCCTTTTTTAAAAGCAGTGAATGGAACATGCCGTAGTATTTTTAATATGGACCAGAGTTCCCAGCTTCACTTTTCCTTCAAACCCATTATTTCTGTACTATGTAATTTTATAATGCATTTGGTGAGTGTGAACTTTTGACAGTTCAAAAGCCAAAATGTCCTTTCTTTTTATTTAGATCCTGTCTCTCCCTTCCTTTGCTTTGAAAAAATAAAGTGGTTGAGATATCTCCAGCTTACTTGTGAGATAATAATTCCTTCTTTTCCTTTTTCCTTTTTGAACCTTATTCTATTGGATCTGTGAGAAATGGTTTCTGCAGACAACCCTCTTAAAAGACGATCCATAGTAAGTTGTTGTTGAACAGTTACTCATGTGACCTAAGTCCTTTGAGTTTCTCAGGGGCACTAGCATTGGTTCTATGAACATGCTAACAGGTGCCTTTACTCACTAATCTATAACGGCACTATTATTTAGCATGAAACAGACACTCTTGAATAATTGAAGTCAATAAAGATGATATATTTCTGATTTTTTAAAAAAAGATTTTATTTATTTATTCAAGAAAGACACACACACACACGCACAGAGAGGCAGAGACACAGGCAGAGAGAGAAGCGGTCTCCATGCAGGGAGCCTGACGTGGGACTCGATCCCGGGTCTCCAGGATCAGGCCCTGGGCCGAAGGCGGCACTAAACCACAAGCCACCTGGGCTGCCCTATATTTCTGATTTTTAAAAAATATTGATTTGGTATATATCTGGAGAGAGAAATTTGAAACAATTATTCAGATGAGTAGAATAATTAGAGGCCATAAATAAAAATGATCGTTATTTTAAGAGTAAAATATCATTTAACGATTGGAGAAATTTAACCTTGACCAAATTTGCTCACAGACTCATGAATGAATTACCTGAAATGTACCCAAATGCAATGAAATGTGAATAAGTACCATTTAAAAACTGACAGTGTTAGCAATAGAGGATGAAGTCTACAGATCTGTTCTTTTGTGGTTCCTGGTAAAGGATGGAACAAGGTAAACTAACCCTGTTTCCCCTAACAGCCCTCAAATGTTTCAAGAAAAACTGAAGCAATGACTCCATGCTCATGAAGCCATTTGAGACACTGAGATTCTGGTTTAACAGAAGCTAGTGTCTTCAATATTAATTAATAAAATGGAGATGCAATCATGGATAATGACTATTATTATTCTTTATTCTTTTAATACACTTCTTTGTACAATCCCAGACAACAGTCTGTGGTAGCAACAGTTCCAGTCAGCCAGGAGGACACAAAGGCCAGACACAGGGTCTTAGTCCCCAGTAGTCCAGGTCCAGCTTGGGTCCCTGGCTGACAGAAGTGGGTTTCTGGATTGTTATACACAGTGTAAAAGATATTACTAAATTTCATGATAATGAGGAATTAACTTGGATTACAATAGGAACGTGATGTACATTTTTGGGTTTATGATTCCACATTTGTGATTTTGAAATAATAAATTTTAGCTTCATCTACTTAACAGGATTTTTAATGACTATGAAATCAAATAATAGAATTGAATGTATTTTGTGAGATTTAAAAGGGCCATAAAAGGCATATTATTATCTTGGTATAATTAGTACATTCCAAATAGACTTGTAAGCCATCCCTAATATGTGCTGCCTTTAAATTCCAGGAAGAAAGGACACTGATTTTGTTATTTTGATATGTCTATAATAATCAATTCTTTTTTTTTATAATAATCAATTCTTATCCTCAAATTTGTTTTTATTGATTCAATGGAACACATGGCAGAAAAATGCATACCCTTTTATTTATGATCACATTATGCATACACATTAGCAAGTCTTTAAAACAATGAGTTTTGAAAAAATATGGTGGCATTGGTGGAGTGGTATAAGTAAGGAATGTGTATCTTCTTGTTTTTGGAAAGGAGGACTAACTCCCAGGCTTCATTACCTCAATAAATCATTATGTCCTTGAAAATGAAGAAAAAAAAAAAGTTGGAACCTAGACTGTTTTGAACTGAAAGCTGGTAGGT